>NC_068931.1:2800000-3400000 GCF_023091745.1 Budorcas taxicolor | reverse complement strand
CAGAGACAAGAGATGTCTTCCTTTATCCCATAGCACTTCTATGTTTTGGCCATTATATTATCCTGGAATCCTCACAGTTCTTAAATTGACACTCCACACAATAAATCTTGCCATGATGTTACAGGAGAATCTTTGTGAACACTTTGTGAAGTTTCAGACAGGGAAGCACGCCATTCTCATAAAATGATCATTTGGATTTATTTTTGAAGCAATCTTCAAAAATAAATTTTGAAGCAAGTAACACGTGTTACTTGCAATCTGTTTACAATGCATTAAAATACTTATTTAAAAGGTTTTCTGTGAGCCAATGGCCCTCTTTCTTAGGATCATCTGTGCTTACGGGGGAAGATGTCTGCAGCTGCCGCAGGCATTGTCGCTAGCGGTTGATTATGTAGCTCCCCATAAACTATGTTTATAAATTATATTTATTGTGTTATAATTAGTAGCACTAACAGTGCATAATATCAATAAGGTCATTAAATATGTAAATAATAAATAATAGCAATACTAACGCCACCAAGGAGCAGGGCTCATCATGTATATTCAGTCAGTTCAGGATCACATTCCTCATCATTTCATCAAGAAGACATGGAACAGAGCCAGCCGCTGGTTTAATGAACACACAGCCAAGTGCCAAAGATGAACACGCCCTTGCTTAATGGATGGGAAAATAAGAACAGTAGGCTGTTTTCCTGAGAAATGGAGAAATGTTACAGAGAGTGGCCTATTCCACTAACCAGGGGGTTTCCGGAAGTTTGAAAAGTGGATGGAGGGCAGGTTGGGTAGGACCCATCAAGCTTTTCATCTAAAAATGGTGTCTGTTAAAATTTCCCAACACAGCTGATTCCTTCTCACTAAATGCCTATGGAGACTCAAATGTGCCACAAAAATAAGGACTTCTAGACAATTTATAGACTGAATTTTGGAAGACTTTTCTACTGGCTCCCTTCCAGGGAAATTTGATTAAGGAACACAGTCGATGAGTGATTCTGGGAGTCTCGGGTGGGCACATTCACCAGATGACTAGGCTGAGAGCAAGAATCCACACTCGAGAAGAAGGGAACTTAGAGCCAGTCTGCAGAGCCCACTCCTCTGATTGGTGATAAAGTCTTCAAAGTACATCTGCAAGAGATGAGAAATGGCGTGTTCTGGCTAGGAAGAGAAACAGCGCAATGCTCAAATAGATCTCTAGCCGGAAGTAAGATGGACTTCTTTGGTGACTAAAATGCTAAAGAATTTGCCTACTATATGGGAGACCCAGCTTCAATCCCTGGGTCGGGAAGATCCCCTGGAGGAGGACATGGCAACCTATTCCAGCATTCTTGCCTGGAGAATCCCACGGACGGAGGAGCCTGGTGGGCTGCAGTCCACAGGGTCACAAAGAGTCAGACAAGACTAAGTAACTAAGCACAGTACAGGAAATAAATTAAAATTTTTGAAAACTTTTTGGTATCTTTTCAGTAGTATAGTTATGAAATAGGAGTGGAACATCAAAGCTGGAAGCTTGAACAAAACAGGGTGTGAGGAAATGGGAGATAAGTAAAGATGGAAGAATTACAAGGGACCCCAAAGGTCTCCTTTAAGAAAAAGTAAATGTCAGAATTTATACTAGCCAGAAAATTGAATTATTAATATAGAGAATAATTTACAGAAGTTGTCCAAGAGGAGAAGACAGAGAAAAAGAAAACAAAAGTTTTAAGAGATGGAAAAGTCTGAGATGTGATAAGATGCCCACCTAAAATCATCAGTTTTTGAAGAAAAACAAAAGAAGATAAATGGAAGAGGATATCTATCAAAGGCATAGCTGGTGAGACATACCTGGAATGAAATAACGCCTGGTTATGTATGTCAGTAGATCCTAACTATATAAAAGATCTTACATAAAGGGTCCTTTCTCTTTTTTCCTCCTAAATATGAACCAAGAAGGAGCAGAAATTTAAAGAGATTGCTCAAAATAAAAAACAAAAACAAAAATGAACAAAAGGTTAAAATTATTAGAGGAAAAAGAGATTAAGATTGAAGAAAATTTAAAAAAAAATTACTGATATCCCCAGGGAGATAAAAGAACCTATTCTTTTCATGAAACAAAAGCAGGGTGCAATGAACACAGAACATTCTATATTGAAAACTCAGTTCTACTGAGCAGAATTGAAAATTCTATTCATTAAACTATTAACGAAGTGTGAAAAAAGAATAAAAACATTTTAAATCATGGAATATCTCAAAAGTAATACAATGACTACAAAAGACTCAAGATACAGCGGGCCATTTTGGTAAAGTATTCATAATGTTAAAAAATGCAAATATTAATTTACAAGATACAAACTAAAAATAGCATAAACAAACCATGCACTTAATATATATTCTAAATTGAGCATATATTAAAACCAGTTGAAAATTCTGCAAAAATAAAAGAGAGTTAAGAATCATCTCCCATATATATATATGTATATATATATATGTATATATGTATATATACACTCCCCTATATATATAAACACACACACAAGGCGATGGCACCGCACTCCAGTACTCTTGCCCGGAAAATCCCATGGACAGAGGAGCCTGGTAGGCTGCAGTTCATAGGGTTGCTAACAGTCCGACACAACTGAGCAACTTCACTTTCCCTTTTCACTTTCATGCGTTGGAGAAGGAAATGGCAACCCACTCCAGTGTTCCTGCCTGGAGAATCCCAGGGACGGGGGAGCCTGGTGGGCTGCCGTCTGTGGGGTCGCACAGAGTCGGACACGACTGACGCGACTTAGCAGCAGTAGCAGCAGCAGCAGCAAGTCTACGTGAAACTTTGAAAATTAAAATTTTACATTAGGTTTTTTATAATAATCATTTTAACCAAGTAGGAGTTAGTCAAATAGAAGAAACATTAATTATTGGAAATGTGTTAATGTAATGATCAGATCAGCAGGGCAATTAAAAATTCCATGGAGTCCCACTAAGTATTGTTGGTAAAGCCCTTGTGTGATGGAAACGCCAGTCCACACTGCCAAACCCCAGGATACTATGGAAAAGGAACAACCTAATTTCCTTCCATGATGGTTTTACAGGATGCCCAGGGAGCAGGGGCCCCAGCAGCTGAGGTTTCCCGTGGATCTGGATTTTCAAAGCCTTCACATAACATGAAGCAGGTTGCATTAGAAACTGGAAAGACAGCTACCTTTAAAGAAACTTGGTTTCAATGTAATTTTATATTGGACTATAGCTGACTTTGTGTTGGCATATAGTTGATCTTGGATTCCCTGGTGGTCAAAAACCCACCTGCCAATGCAGGAGACACAAGAGACATGGGTTAAGTCCCTGGATCTAGAAAATGCCCTGGAGAAGGAAATGGCAACCCACTCAGTATTCTTGCCTAGAGAATCCCAGGGACAGAGGAGCCTGGCGGGTTACAGTCCCCGGGGTCTCAAGACTTGGACGTGACTGAGTGAGTCAACATGCACACATGGTTGATTTGCACTGTTTGAGCTAGCTCCCTGTGTACAGCAAAGTGTACGCATATCCAGTGATGCATATACAGGTACCTATTCTTTTCCCAGTGTTTTCCCATTCAGGCTGCTACAGGATATTGAGCAGTGTTCTCTGTGCTGTACTCAACTACATACGCCTCTACTTTAAAACTGGCATTTGTACCTCCCCAAAAGAAAAATTCTGTTGGGCCAAAACCTAGAAGCGCCAAGATAGCCTTCAGTAGGTGAGAAGAGGCCGACACCCTAACAGTAGCACTCTATCGCCTTGTGTTGCGTGGCAGAGTGTGCCACGGTGTTGTGCTGTGTCGTGTTACTATTGTGATATATTTTTAAGCTCTTATAAAATTGGATATTGTTCCATTCTGGTTGTATTTTGTATTATCCTCGCTTGGACACTCTTTAATTTACAGAGTCACTATCTTTGTTCTTTGTTTTCACTCAGGTGTCTTTGCTCATTTTGCTTTAACAAATACTAAAGCAAAAAAGGCCAGGTGCACCCCCAAAATGTTACAGGCGTTGACCTAGAGCCCTGATGAAAAGGGTATGGTCACTCCCCTACTGGGATAGTCATAGTGCCAGCACCCCGGTCCAGCGGGCTGACGTCAACACTTATTTTCTAAGAAACTTCTAACAGGTTTTATTTCTTGCTTGTCAAAAAACACTTTGATTCTTATTTTAAAGGCCAGATATAAGGCCACTTCTTTTAGGACCACAAAGAGAGAAACTTTTTTGTTCCAATTTTTAATATCTTGATGACAAAGTTTTTAAGCTATTAAAAATCAACTCTTGAAATTTTCAAAAAATTTATTTCTGTTAAAACTTTGGAGCCAGTGGTTGAAGAAGCCATTATAATTAGATCTTTTCTGTTCTGCAGAAAGTCCTTTCTAATTCACAAGCATCAACAATGTAAATTCACAACAAAGTGAATGCTTTCATGGCTGGAAAATGTTGTCAGTCAAGATGGAGAGGTGACTACTTAGGCTATGTTGGATGATCTGTGAAATGTTGCAGCCCATGTATTTTGGATATTTATTTCTGAGACTAAACACTCATCAGTTGAAAATAACGTGCTCATCAACAGGCAAGAGAACTCGCTACACCCAAGGGATGTGTGAGCCTGCCGCTTGGAGGCCCAGGGTGTCAGCCGACCTCCCTGAACCTGGGGGCGTGGGAGGTCAGTCCTCAGCCCCGCTGCCGTCACCTGAACGCATGTCCTTCCTCCCCCCATCCTGCTTCTGGTGGCAGTTTGCACAGGGCAGGTACCGCCTCTGTTCATTTCAGTCATTAGACATCGCCTGCTTCCACAGGGAAACAAACATTAAGCGCACTGAAGCTGTCTGAACCGTCCAAGAAGGTCAAAGTTGGGGTAATTACAGTTATCCGACTGGTGTTCAGACGCTCTCGCATTCCCAGCTGAATCCGTAACTAACTCTCTGTGATGGAAATATCGTACATTATTCTTGCATTTGCCAGCTTGCAGTGTCATTCCAGATGGCAAATACAAAAATAGCTGAAAAATTTCCTCCCGAAATGCACTCTTTTAAAGTGTTCTCTTAGCCCACTAACAGATCCTCCAAGATGTTCCAACATTCCAGCTTTAATGAATCTAAGCAATGTGCCCTCCTCCCTTTCAAACTATCCCCCCAACCGATATTAAAATGCTTCATTACAGCAAATTGCTGGTTGTTATTAATGTCATTATTGGTTGTTTGTGAAAGCACCCTCCCCCACCCCATAAGGAGATGCCCGGTGCGCGTTTCCTGGAATCTATGTTCATTACGGTAGGAGAGTCTCTAGAGCACTGGAGATGTAAAGGTCTCGGTGGTTAACACAAAAAGAGAACTGCTTAAATTTGATTACCTTGTTTAATGAAGTGTCGTATTTATTTACAAGATGACATGATGAATCACATTACTGGTCCTGTAAATCAGCATATAAAAATGGACAAATGATTCCATAAAGTGATACATTTACGAATTTGAGGTGGAGAGACTCGAACTCATTCTGATATTTCCCACATTAGGGAAAAAAAAAAAGTTGCCATTTGGAGATCAACCCAGGAATTAACCTTGATGATTGGCTCCTTGAAAACTTCCACGTTCTTCTATTATGGGGGCCTTGAACTCCATCTTGGCCTCTGTCGGCATCTTGCAGTGACTGGGAACCTGCTTGCAGCCAGCTCCCCCAACCAGCAGCTGCAAACACAGCTCGGTCCTTACACACGCGAGCCCAGCCCTCGGGCACCTGCTGCCTCTGCGGGGAAGGCCGGGAGTCACCGTGATGTCTGATGACTGGACAGAACTGCCAGAGCCACCAACTACTCTCATCTCAGGCTTGTGGCTTTTTTTGTGTGTTTTTTTTAATCAGCCGGGTGGAAGAGTATGAGTAACCCCTCAGATTACAGGGCAAATGCCCAAGTCTGCATGGAGCGAATTCAAATCTGTATTCACCATGGGCTGCACTGGGGAAAAGCAAAGGCTTAGACGTGTAGAAAGAGCAGAACGAACGAGAAGTCAAGCGATGGGACCAGGACTGGGTGATGCTGCCTCTCATCGCGGGTGACGGACAGGAGCACTCGTCTTCTGCCTTCCTCTTCCAGGCCCACGCTGAGCCGCAGCTCGGAGTCACAAGGGGACGTCCGGGCCAGCAGGGTCTCCTGGGTCAGGACTGCCCCAGCAGCCGCTTTACCCGGCCCCTCGATTCCTGAAGCTCATTCCTCAAGGGTAGACTTGGATGAGTGATGGGGACTGATAATTCTCCAGTGGACCCAGGCTGGTAGCATCAAGGTGACAAGACCCACGCTAGCCACCCCCTCCTCCCCCCAGCTGATAGCAGGTGATTCACAGAGCTGGACCTTTTCCTTCCCAAGATGAAAGGAATGTCGCCGAGAGAGGAAGGAAGGAAAATGGGAATCACTATTTGGGTTATCACTATTTGCCACAACCCACATGAGCAGGAAGTGTTTGGTGGTTTTTTGTGTGATTAAAAAAAAAATTACTGCAGTATAGTTGCTTGACCATATTGTGTTAGTTTCTATTGTACAGCAAAGTGAATCAGCTATACCTATAAATATATTCCCCCTATTCTGGTACTTTTCAAACTTCATTTGCTCTGAGTAAGCTAGATCTATGTTTACCAGGTAGAATGAAATGCATTGCAAGTTTGGGTTAGGGGCCTTGGTTTCATACACCAGCTGTACCATTCACAACTATTTGATGTGGACTGATGACTAGTCCTCATCTATAGGTGAGGGATATTGACACCAAACTTCCCAAGGTCACTGTGGAGTTTAAATGAGATTAGGAACTCCCAGAAGACCTGATACAGCCCCGCCCCTGCCCCTCCCGCTTCTCTCTCCCCCCTCTGCTTTCTCTCCTACTAGAATCTACATGGTTTTCTTCTCTTTTTTCACACACACACTCATACAACCTATATTTTTTATGTATAGTGTTCTTCATACACTGAAAGTTATTCTTTGTGAATTCTAATTAGGTATACTTTTAGTGTATTTTGAGTGTGGCCTGTAGGAAAAGAGGGGGTACTTAAATTTAAGCCTCTAGGAAGATAGTTTGCAGAGCTCTTAACTTTGGTCACAAAAGCTAAATGTAAGCCTACAGATTCTGTCTTTCTGGATTTTCTCACCAAGCAAACAGATAACCTAAACCTTGGTTCTCTGGGGCCTAGATGGAGGGAAAAGAAGGAAGAATCTGAAATCACTATGGTCTTTTAAATAGGATCAAAACCTACGTTTTGAGCAGGGATTTGGGCATAAATTTGGTGGCGTGAACCCATGGGAAAATTCAGTGTGAACAGATTTTAGGTTGAAAATCTAGTTATTTTGGCTATCTGAACGATAACAATAGTAAGAGAGGCTCAAGTTCATTTTCAGGCTCTGGGGAGCCTGAGCCACACTGAAGTGTGGAGTGAAGTCGGACCACGGGGCACCACTCGGCCCGGGGGCATCACCACCTGCTCACCCCTGCATTTCTGCTCCGGAGCCAAGCCTTTGCAGAAGTTCATCACCACATCCACCAGGGAACTTGTTTTTGAAATAACAGGAAGCCTTGGTTTTTCTTTGATAGCTTTTAAGTAGTTATATGCTGAGGTCTTTACTGTGTAATCAAAAACCTAGGCAAATGTCCCCCCCAATTTATAACCTGTTCCTCAGTCTTGTGCCTAAGAGGAGACAGTCGACTCTGGCTGGAAGGAACTTACCGGGCCGGGACTGGAGGTGTTCTGGGAACCCGTGCAGCAGCATTGTCTATCTGGCCACACATCTGCCCGCTGCCCGGCACACCTGCCAGCCCGAGCTTGCAGGACTGACACGCAGACCCGTAACCACTGCGCGTGGCCTTCACAGCCGTGCCAGGCGGTGGGCGGGGGTGCTGGAGCGCATCTCTGTGTGTGCAGAGTGCCAGGGGTGGGTGGCGGCAGAGAGGGCCCGGGGTCTGAACCTGAGCTTGCCGGCCACATCTGCACGTCGCAGCCTTGAGTGACAGGTGTACATGGACGCCGCACCGGCTGCCAATATGTTATGAGACCATGGTAACAATCGCTCATCTCCAGGGAGCGGTGCTGCCTCGTTCTTCAGTATCAGACATGAAAGAAATAATTTCAGGTGCCAGAAAAGGATCCCCGATAACAGAAAACATCTCAGCTTTCATGCACCAGAGTCTGCCCCGAAGCAACAGCTCTGATATGGTTTTCTTCAGGCTCCTTCTTCATGTTTGCAATTAATCCATGATTATCTGCAATCCTTTGGCTGATAGGGTGCTGTTAGAAAAGAAAGAATTGGTTTGTTTCTTTAAAAAACAGTGTCTTCTTATTTGCTTGAATATTCTATATACACACATAATAGTGTCTTCTTATTTACTTGAATATCCTATGTACAAACATAACAGTGTGATCTTATTTACTTGAATAGCCTATATACAAACATTTGCACAGTGTCTTACCATTTCCTTTCACACAGAGAACCTGCTTTTAGTTCACTTAATCCTTACAACAAACATGTGAGGTGAGGATCAGAAGATTATCTCTGCTCTGTAATGAATAACATTAAGCTCCATTCAAGGGGACTGCTGAACACACAACTATCCCTTGAAACTTTCTTGACACCCTTTTGATGAAATTTTCCTGCCACCAAACCTGTCGATTGAAACCACTAAACAGAATGGGAGGCTAGCTGGAAATGACCGAGGTGTCTGAAGCTGCTTCCTGTGTTTTGATGAAGTTCTGTCCACGGAAACAAAGACAATGATAGAAAGTGGAGCTGACTTCCTGCTCTGTTCTCCTCCAAGGCTTCTCTTTCTCGGGGAATCTGCTTTGTGTCTAAGAATCCATGACAAACAGAAAGCAAATTTACACAAATGAAGCATCAGTTTTGGGTCACAATTCCCCACTTGGTAGGGTTTGAAATGTATAAATATTCTAAATGTATAAGTATGCTTATTTATATATACGCCATGGGCTTCCCAAGGGGCTCAGTGTTAAAGAATCTGCCTGCCAATACAGAAACCACAGGAAACTTGAGTTTGATCCCTGGGTCAGGGAGATCCCCTAGAGGAGAAAATGGCAACCCACTCCAGTATTCTTGATTTCTATGGCTAGAAAAGCTTGGCAGGCTACAGTCCCTGGGATCACTAAGAGTTGGACACGACTGAGAACTAACACCCCCAAAAGATGTCCTTTTCATTATAGGAGACTAGAATGCAAAAGTAGGAAGTCAAGAAAAACCTGCATATTTGGCCTTGGAGTAGAGAATGAAGCAGGGCAAAGGTTAATAGAGTTTTGCCAAGAAAATGCACTGGTCATAGCAAACACCCTCTTCCAGCAACACAAGAGAAGATACTACACCTGGACATTACCAGATGGTTAACACCGAAATCAGATTGATTATATTCTCGGCAGCCAAAGATGGAGAAGCTCTATAAAGTCAGCAAAAACAAGACTGGGAGCTGACTGTGGCTCAGATCATGAACTCCTTATTGCCAAATTCAGGCTTAAATTGAAGAAAATGGGGAAAGGTATGACCTTAATCAAATCCCTTGTGATTATACAGCAGAAGTGAGAAATAGATTTAAGAGACTAGATCTGATAGAGTGCCTGATGAACTATGGATGGAGGTTTGTGACATTGTACAGGAGACAGGGATCAAGACCATCCCCATGGAAAAGAAATGCAAAAAAGCAAAATGGCTGTCTGGGGAGGCCTTACAAAGAGCTCTGAAAGGAAGGGAAGCGAAAAGCAAAGGAGGAAAGGAAAGATATACCCATTTGAATGCAGAGTTCCAAAGACTAACAAGGAGAGATAAGAAAGCCTTCCTCAGCAATCGGTGCAAAGAAATAGAAGAAAACAATAGAAGGGGAAAGACTAGAGATCTCTTCAAGAAAATTAGAGATACCAAAGGAACATTTATGCAAAGATGGGCACAATAAAGGACAGAAATGGTGTGGACGTAAAAGAAGCAGAAGATATTAAGAAGAGGTGGCAAGAATACACACAAGAACTGTACAAAAAAGGTCTTCACAACCAAGATAATCACAATGGTGTGATCACTCACCTAGAGCCAGACATCCTAGAATGTGAAGTTAGGTGGGCCTTAGTAAGCATCACTACGAACAAAGCTAGCGGAGGTGATGGAATTCCAGTTGAGCTATTTCTAATCTTAAAAGATGATGCTATGAAAGTGCTACACTCAATATGCCAGCAAATTTGGAAAACTCAGTAGTGGCCACAGGACTGGAAAAGGTCAGTTTTCATTCCAATCCCAAAGAAAGGCAATGCCAAAGAATGTTCAAACTACTGCACAATTGCACTCATCTCCCACGCTAGTAAAGTAATGCTCAAAATTCTCCAAGCCAGGCTTCAGCAATACATGAACCATGAAATTCCAGATGTTCAAGCTGGTCTTAGAAAAGGCAGAGGAACTAGAGGTCAAATTGCCAAATCAAATTTCGATGATCTGTTGGATCATGGAAAAAGCAAGAGAGTTCCAGAAAAACATCTATTTCTGCTTTCTTGACTATGCCAAAGCCTTTGACTGTGTGGATCACAATAAACTGGAAAATTCTGAAAGACATGGGAATACCAGACCACCTGACCTGCCTCTTGAGAAACCTGTATGCAGGTCAGGAAGCAACAGTTAGAGCTGGACGTGGAACAACAGACTGGTTCCAAATAAGAAAAGGAGTGTGTCAAGGCTGTACTTGTCACCCTGCTTATTTAATTTACATGCAGAGAACATCATGAGAAACGCTGGGCTGGATGAAGCACAAGCTGGAATCAAGACTGCTGGGAGAAATATCAATAACCTCAGATATGCAGATGACACCACCCTTATGGCAGAAAGTGAAGAAGAACTAAAGAGCCTCTTAATGAAAGTGAAAGAGGAGAGTGAAAAAGTTGGCTTAAAGCTCAACATTCAGAAAACTAAGATCATGGCATCTGGTCCCATCACTTCATGGCAAATGGATGGGGAAACAGTGGTTGACTTTATTTTCTGGGGCTCCCAAATCACTGCAGATGGTGATTGTAGCCATGAAATTAAAAGATGCTTACTCCTTGGAAGGAAAGTTATGACCAACCCAAACAGCATATTAAAAACTGAGACATTACTTTGCCAACAAAGGTCTGTCTAGTCAAAGCTATGGTTTTTCCAGTAGTCATGTATGGATGTGAGAGTTGGAGTACAAAGAAAGCTGAGTGCCTAAGAATTGATGCTTTTGAACTGTGGTGTTGGAGAAGACTCTTGAGAGTTCCTTGGGCAGCAAGGAGATCCAACCAGTCCATCCGAAGGGAAATCAGTCCTGAACATTCATTGGAATGTTCAGCTAAAGCTGAAACTCCAATAGTTTGGCCACCTGATGTGAAGAACTGACTCCTTGGAAAAGACCCCGATGCTGGGAAAGACTGAGGGCAGGAGGAGAAGGGGACAACAGGGGATGAGATGGTTGGATGGCATCACTGACTCCATGGACATGGGTCTGGGTGGACTTCAGAAGTTGGTGATGAACAAGGAGGCCTGGAGTGCTGTGGCTCAGGGGGTCACAAAGAGTCAGACACGACTGAGCGACTTAACTGAACTGAGCTGAGCTGAGCACCCATGTATGTACATACGTTACACCTTCGTTTTACCATGCCCCTGTCTTCCTTAATTAAAATGAAAAGCCTCAAACTGTGGTCACAAAGAAACTCAGTCATTGCCCAGGAGCACCTTGGATTCCAGACACCCTGGAGTCTGCCACTACCCAGTGACCAGGTCAGCGATCAGGCCGCTTCCTGGAAGCAGTGGGTATCTCAGAGTCTCGTTGGCTTCAGCATCCCCAGGCCTGTGATAACAGCTCTCCTCCGGTACCCCCCGAGATCACAGGAGCTTGTGGTCCAGCAGAGAAAGATGCTGTGTGACCCGTGGGTCCACACACTGCTGGACCGACCGCTGGGCCTTCCAGGGAAGAGGCAGCCAGAAGTCGGGAAGGGGGGGGTGCAGTTATCTCAGGCGCCCGGGGAGCTGTCTACTGCACTTGGACAATGGACAGGAAAGAAGGAAAGCAGACTGGAATTCAGGAGGGTGAGGGAGGAGCCCAGATGAACACAACCACTCCCCTCTTAATGGCCAAACTTTATTCCAAATAGTAGAGTGGGCCTGTAACAAGTTTACAATTCTGGGGATTCTTACTTTGATGATGATTTATCAGTGGAAAGGTGGGGGAACAGTGTGTGATGAATGGGGGTGAATACTACCCCCACCACCTGCAGCTACAGGCACAGAGGCCTGCGAAGCTGAGCGCACAAAACTGGTATTGCCTTGGGGTGCTCCTTGCAAGGCGTGTAACCATCTCTTTCATTAGGACCACAGAGGAGTGAGCTTAGCTGGCTCCTGAGAGAGTGTCTTCAGGACTTGCTCCTAGCAGGACGAGGCCTGGTCCTTCACCGCAAGGCTGGGGCAGTGAGAGCATCTGGAGTGGGGGGTGGAGGTGGCCACATTGAGTGTCCTTCCCGCCGGCCCAGGAAGGGGCTGTTCCTTCGTGTGTTGTGCAACATTTTGTCAAGCTTGTTATACTGCATTTACCCCAAGATCAATTCCAATTAGACCTCATGGCTGGCACTTCCACGGTTGTAATGAGCAGCCAGAGCTGGGCGGTTTTCGTATCATGGGAGGCAGGACAGGACAAGGCCAGCGTCGAGGACAAGGTCTAGGTCCCATCAGGGTGGCCCCACAGCTGGTCTCTCAGAAGATGAAGTGTCCTTGCCGGGGTCCTGGAGCGGCCACACGCTCTGACCCCTGACCCCAAGTTTCCTGCTTCTCCCTCCAGGCCGCTCAAGTGGGAACATGTGTACCCTCTTTTCTTCCCTCCTTTCTGCCTCCTCGTCATTCCTTCCTGGGACTCTCCCAATTATCTTTTCTTTCAATTTTTAGCCAGCTTTCATTCAGTCTTATCATTATTGGAGGGAGGAAGGACTTAGAACATTAATGATTAATTTACACAAATTACATAAAACTTAATCATCAGCACAATTAGTAACATTTCAAATCAGTTTTGCTCGGAAAAACTTTATGGTAGGAGTTCAGTGTGGGATGGTGATGAAGATCCGTCTGTTGGGGAGCAGCCCGCTCCAGGACCAGAAGAAACTGTCCCAGCTCCTCTGATTGCAAGCTGGGGACAGCAACAGTGCTCCCTTTGTGGGGCTAGGGGGCGGCTCAAAGCCGCACCCAGCAGGGCACTTGCAACACGCCCCGGGCACTGGGAGGGCTCCATGGCTGTTTGCTCCCATTATGTCAGATGCACAGCCTTACAATCGTTGCCCCTCCTGAGAATGAGCAGAGTGGACCAGACCCAGGTCAAGACTCAGATGACGCCCCACCGCCGTCTAAAGCTGGAGTCCACACCAACAGATTTTGTATACAGTGAGAGCAGACTGTGTATAGATTCAAAAGGTGATTGTACCAAGGAAACACTTCCCGTGGAGGGGAAACATTTCTAATTCCTAAATGGTACACTCTCCATAGTTTCAGATTTTTGCAACTTGACATCATGCTCCCTTCAGGTTGAGTAATATGGCACAAATCCAGTTTTGCACACTTGGCTGCTTTTATTTAATTAAAAGGAACAGAAACCATAAAGTGAAAGTGATCCTTTCTTTCTTTCTTTATTTCCTCTCACTGGAAACTTCCTCTTGCCAAGGTCCACTTGGGAAATTTCCATTAAGGAATTTTTTATGAAGTTACGAGAGACAAATTAGGTGATCCAAATATGTTAACACTGTGTCCGCCGCTTTGAAGATCAAAACGCATGGCAGAAGTGATATGTGCTGTTTGCCTTGTGGGGGATGCAAAACTTCATTAGTTGAGATTTTGTTAAGCGTTTACAGATCCTTCATCAAGAGGCCTTTCTGGAAGAACGGGCATCGTGGGAGGAACCCTTGACTGCTGATGGACATGGATATTGAAGCCACACTCTGGGTTAGTTTGTGCAGTGGCACCACACCCCATAATATTTAAGAAAAGGGCAACAGAGCACGTGCTGTGAGAGTGAGTAGCATTACTGAGGGACCGTTTGCAAACCTAGACTTGTTACCTCAGAGTAGCTCTGCTGCTACTGCCAAGTCACTTCAGTCGTGTCCGACTCTGTGCGTCCCCAGAGACGGCAGCCCACCAGGTCCCCCGTCCCCGGGATTCTCCGGGCAAGAACACTGGAGTGGGTTGCCATTTCCTCCTCCAGTGCATGACAGTGAAAAGTGAAAGCTCACTCAGACGTAAATAGCACAAGACTGATTTTCAGGACCGAGAATACTGCTCATTCATTCATATTTGCCAGTGTGGCCACCTTGATCGTTGCCGGCCCCCGAGGGGCTTTCTTCTTTCTGAGAACCAGAAGCGGTAACGCGGTCTCTTGGTTAGGACTCCTTACCTCCATGAGTGTCTCCCTCCTGGTTGACAATCAGCCTGCCGCTACACCGACATGTACTGTTTCATGGACACTGGGACCCACCGTACTTAGAAGGGAGATGAATTCAGGAGAAAGCTTTCCTCCAGAATGTGTTAAACAAACAAGATTTTCTCCCCACATTGGGGTTGCTTAAAAATCTTAGCCTGGTATGTCTCCTTCATCTAAGTAGTGACCCTCCACGGTCAGCAGCTCTGGAGTGGACGGGCAGCTGATGACCTCCAGGCCAGGGGAATGGACCCCTGTGCCCTCCTCACCTAGCAGAGCATGAAAGTGGCCGTCCATATAAACACATGGGCCACACCCCCAGGTACCAGGATGAGATGGAGTGCCTGGTGGGAGCCCAGCCTTTGGTTTCTATGGCAACCATGGGACACATCGGAGTAGGAAGACCTCAGCACCCAGTTACTTCCCTCTCAGAGCCTCCACATTGCCAAAAATTACAGTCTTGGAGGAAGAGGCACCGTGTGCTGTCTGGTGGGAACCATGAAGCAGAGACCAGGTCAGAAGAGGAGGCGGAAAAATCGTCAGGATGTGTCATTTGCTGACCTGCCATGGGTGTCTATAAAACAGCTGGACAGAAGGATCAAATGACCTGAACACCCTAAAACATTCCAATGTAACTCATGAGAGAATCCAAATGCAAACCAGGCCTCTCCCCTGCTACATGCGAAGAGCTCATGTGTAGATCACAAACTGCTTTGGCGGCCGTGTTGATGTGAGTCTCCCTTTTTCTTATCTTGGGGCTGTTGGTTTTCAGATCCCGCCCCAGCCCCTTGTGGAAGAGGCATCTTCTATTCCCACTCCATTCTGGCAGCTGGGCGCCTCCCGGACACAGCTGGGTCCTGGTGCACTTGATTGGGCGACTCAAGGCAATACAAGGGCCGTGGCAAAAGCTGCAGAGACAGTCTGCAAATCTAGGAACAAAAGGCTGGAGGGCTTTCCCATTCTCACCTCCATTCTTCCTCTCCCCTTATCGTCCATCGACCCAGGGGGCTGAGGGGGTGCTTTCTATGTTTCCTCCCTGCCTCCCTCCTTTTCTCCACCCTGTGTATCCACACGCCTCCCTCCTGTCCAGTTTTATGTCACTGTCTCCCAGCTAACCAAGCAGCAATGCTTTTAAGGATGGGCTGATTTATGGAAGGAAATAAAAACAATCCAAAGGATAATAACAAACAGATTGGAGAGATAAAGGAATTATTAAACACCCAGCCCAGGCAGGGTTCTGTGCCATTATACACGGATCGCTCCCCTGTCTGAAAGTCACAAATGTTGGGGGTTCTTCTGCTTTCTCTTTCCCTCCCTCCTCTTTTTCTTTTTATTGTTTTTCAAAACCAAGATGGAAAGAAAGTAATGCACAAAACAGAGCTTCGATGTATAGGTTTGTTCATGTTTTAGAGGGGGGAAAAAAAGCAACAAAAACCCAGGGCATTGTGCACTCGAGGAGGGCTCGGCGGCAGATCGGTGCGGGTTTATGATTCTGAGCGGCACTCCATCAAATGTGGCCCTACGCACAGACAGAATGCTGGGGAATCGTCCCGGGGGCTCTTTTTCTGTGTGTGAGTGGTATCCATCTGTCAGCTGTCAATGCCGGTGAGAGATATACAGGGCTGTCACTTCTCGTCAGCCAGCGTCTGTGAAGCCTTTTGCAGCTGCTACACAGCACATACTGTCCTTACCGAAGGCCAGCGAGTAGTCGGAGACGATCGTGCTGGCCGGGATGAGAGGCGGGAAAGAGACGTCGGGCTGTACTGGGGCAACAGCATCAACGCATCCAAGACACAAGTACAAGCTGCGTTTGTTTCCCTGAAAACAAAAGCAGCCGAAAAGGGGATCGCGTTAAAAGAAAGCCTCAAGTCTCAGGGGGTCAGGGGGCTCTACTTTGTCCCCAGGGGTCCTAGGCAGGTTGGGACTCTTAGGGCCTGTGAAACCCATAACAGCGAACAAAATTTATACCCCAGTAAATGAATACATTCAACGTAGAGATGGGGATACACATTTTTTAAATCAGTGGGATATAAGTTTTTTATGGTTCCCCTAAATAAATTAAATTACTGCAAAGATTACGCACATGCGTAAAAGTTTGCATAATGGAATGTATGTTTAATATGTGTTTGTAAAGCAAAAATGAGCATGGTGAGCCATGGACATGCCCACACTCTAATAATGCAGATGTTAAAAACTGGGTTAATTTTGATATGGAAACACTCTATTAATCATTACTCTGGTTTTCCATTGGACGTTTCAGTATATTTATTTATAGGGTGACTTCCGCTTAATTGAATTATTTTAAACGGATGGTGGTTCTGGTGTTGCGGTCCTTCATCTGCAGGAAGTTCTTTGTCCAACACCTGCCTTTAAAAGCAAAACTGCCTTTATGGACCCTTAATGCACTCAATGATACGCAGCTACAAATGAAATGGGGAATTTCAATGCACTCTTTTGTTTGATGCTTGTTTTAAGATATTGCAAAATTTAATTATATTTTGGTTTTCTGTGGGTTTGGCAGGACTCAAATTTTTTTAAAAAAAGGAAGTCCAAAAAGCTTAAATTCTTATTTTAAAAAGGAAAAAGGGAAGGGATTTATTGGAAAAATGAAGAGTTAATTGATAGGATAGAAAAGTCACTGAAACAGTGAAAAGAAGAAATGCAAATAGTCGGAGCTCGGAGTATTTTGTAAAATCCCAGTGATGCTGATTCCCTGTTTAGAGGAGAGAAGGGTAAGCCTGTAGCCAGTGAAATATGTGTCATTAAGCGTATTGGCTCAGATATCTTGGGGTTAAAACCTGGGAGGCAAAGCTTATATTCTTACCATGTCAAAACACACTCTTCCTGTATCAGCTGGCTGATGGTGTGATTGAGGCGTTAGAAGAGCAATTGATGGATCATGCCTATTAAGGTCTTGGGTATGCTTCTAGGGGAACCAGTAGGGTAAAATTAAATTCAGACTTTCTGTCTTCAAAGAGGCTATAATCAAGTTGTGAAGCCCATATAAATATGGAAAAGTTGAATAAACCAACTACTTACAGAAGTGTTCATGTATAGGCTGAGGGAGAGTGATACAGTGCGATTTTTGTGTTACCTGAATGTAACCGAGGCTATAATCATTACGCATAATCATTACGGTCAAAGAAGGAGGTCTATCCCTTCAGACGGAAGACACAAAGAGGTGCTGCAACGGGCAGAAAGAGGAGGATGAGGAGGAAGAAGGAAGACAGGATGGCATTTCAGCGTCTCTTTGCTCCCTCTGGCTTCGGTAACAAATTATTATAAAATGACAGGTTTAAGAAACCAGGAATTTATTTTCTCTGGGGGCCAGACGTTCTAGAATCGTTGCACCTGCATGGTTGGTTCCTTGCAGAAGTTTCTAGGGGGGGACCTTCTGCCCTGCCTCTCCTAGCTCCTGTAGGCCGCCTGCCTGCTTTGGCTCTGGGCCCCTTCCTCCCAGCGCAGGCCACCAGCTCAGCATCAGTCTCTCTCTTACCTTGGCTTCTGCCTGTTCAGCTCCTCCCTCAGCTTCCTCTCTCACCCCCACTTCTCTGACTCTGACCCTCCTGCCCCCTTCTCATGAAGACCCTTAGGATTAATCATGACCATTGGGATCATTCAGGATAATCTTCCCATCTCAGGGTCCTTAATTCCTGACATCAGCAAAGCCCTTTCTGCCATGTGAAGTGAGATACAGACTTCAAGGATGAGATGTGGTGGTCTTTGCAGGGGACCAGCCAGCCACAGGCAGCAAATACAATGGAGTAAAGCTTGGGGGCCGCAGGCGGTGAGCACCGCTGTGGGCTCCAGGTTGGAAGCAGTTCACCGAAGAAAAGCAAGTTCAGATAAGCACTAAGGAATTCTGGGACGAAATTACAGAGATTGCTGGGTTCCAGACACAGAATGTGGAGACTACTGGGGGTGGATACCAGTCCAGCATGAGGAGATGTTTTCTGATAAAGGAAACAAGGCATGGATGAGAAGGAAGGAATGGGCTCTCTGATGCCAGAGATGTAGACAGACACGGATGACAGGACTGAGCAGAGTTTTAAGACACTCCCAGTTCTGAGAATCAAAGGTCCAGTTTCCACAAAATGGACTGCTCATGAGTAGGTTGAACTCAGAAGCAGGTGTTTTACAGGACTGGGAGGAATCTGCTGCTCTCTGCCTTAAACCCTTCAGAATGCTAAAATACATCATAAACAGTAACCTTGTACATGTGCACACTGTGGCTAAAGAATGAAAAACCAGAATCTTTTTTTTTTTTAGATTTAGAAGGGCCTGAGCATCTTTTGAAGCAACTGAGAACTCTCGGTCTTCTTACTGTCAGTGAGCCTCAAACAGGGAGGATGCAGCGGTTATTTCAAACTTCTGGTGTTTCGGCTGTTACTCTGATCAGGTTTTAAACTCAAAATGAGTCAAGAAAGAGAATTCAGAGAAAGGAATGAAGGCACCTGAGGGACTGTTCGCGTCCTGCGCGTGTTATTGGTGATGACTTCTGAACTGGGCTGTAAACAGAATCAGCCCTCTGTTTTGCAGTCTGTGTTACAGGAATGCATGAAAGCCTTGCACTGCGGGAGTAAATCGCTCAGAGTGACCCTTGAAGATACACTACTCTGGCCTCCATTCACAAAGGAAAATTGACAGGATGACAACCGATTGCCTTGCCAAAGTTATTCTATCCTGGGGGACACAACAGAAATGGGCTTTGGTGGATGCGGGGAGGAGTGGGGAGAGGTGAAGGCACCAGTTATCATGATTAAGACGCCCAGGAGGCAAGGGGATCTTTATAAACTTAGTTATTCTCCAGGATAGAAAGCGACACGCCTGAAGTAAATTGGATCTAGAGAAGCCTGTTCACCAGGTAGAGAAGAGAGCATTCTTTGGACCAGAGAAGCAAGAGTTATGGCTTCTCTCTTACTATTTGAAGTCGTCTGATCATATAGTGTTTACATGACTCATCACCACTTAACACTGCTTTTCTTTTCCTTTCTTCCCTTCCCTCCTTCTTTCTTCTGTTCTCCCTGCCCTTTATATTGTGGCTTCCCGGAGACAGACATGCCCCTTAAATCACATCTCTTCCTGTGTCTCTGACACTTATGTGTCCAACTTGCTAAGATTCAAGATGGATGCAGTAAACAGTAAGAGGTGGGTCTAGGAACACACGGGAGCCATCAGACGGCTCCCACTGGCAGGGGACTGTATTCTAAAACTTTTGAGTTTGGTGTCATTGATGCGCACGCAATATCTAGACTCACTGGCATCTGGACACTTACAATACGTTGTGTGGAAAATGTAAAGCACTCAATGCTTTCGGCATACGATGGAACCAAATTTTAAATTAGCAGAATATATACGGTGAAGTAAGTCAGAAAAAGAAAAACAAATATAGTAATACTTAAATGTAGCAGAAGTAGAGACACAGATGCAGAGACCAAACATATGCATACCAAGGGAGGGAGAGTGGGATAAACCAGGAGGTTGGCGTTGACGTATATACACTGCTATGTATAAAACACGACTAACGAGAACCTACTGCATAGTGCAGGGAACTCTACTCCATGCTCTGTGGTGACCTTAATGAGATATCCCTTCTTTTTGGATTTCCTTGGACTGAAGAGTAAACTTAGCACACACACACTATATATATATATGCGTGTTAAGTCGCTTCAGTGGTGTCCGACTTTTTGTGACCCCATGAACTGTAGCCCTCCAGGCTCTTGTCTCCTTGGGGTTCTACAGGCAAGAATATTGGAGTGGGTGCCATTCCCTTCCTGCACAGCCGAGTCACTTTGCTGTACAGCAGAAACTAACACAGTGTTATAAAGCAGCTATACTCCAATAAAAATTTAAAATAAAATAAAATTAGCAGGATGCATATTATGGGTATTCTTTGGTTCTGAGGGACTTTTAAGCATGAGAAGATAGTCAGGAAGTTGCAAATCTTTAGCAAAAATAGTCATAAACTATGATGAGATGCAAGCTTGGTTTGAAAAAAAAAGGCAACAGAATGTGTTTTGTGTATTGACATTTTTATTAGCAAAATATAACTAAAGGAACAAAATTGACAGGGATAAAATTTTCCAACCAGCAGTGGTACAATTATAGCTTGGAGATCTTGTCAAACATCAGGAGACCATTAAGAAGCAATCCCAGTCATCACACACCAAAGAAAACAAATTCACAAAAAAATACCTTGTCAGGGTAAATTCCTTTCTGCTCCAGATACCAAGCATCTAACAATTTTCTCCCCAGGAGAGGTAATAAAGTGAATACATTATAATAATAATAATAATTCCTATGGCTGTAAATTATTTCAGCTTTTTCCCAATTTCCAAATTTCCAGTTTTCTACAAGAAATCATAGGAGAGGATGCAAAGAAGTCCAGTCAGGATTGATTGTTGCCTTTTCTGCTTCTCTTCTTCATGAGAATGCTTCTTTGGGGAGGGGAGGGCAGAAAAGAATTGCCTCCATTATTTTTGCCTACATTCTGTGGCTTATCTCAATCCACCCTCTCCCCATCGCAGTGTGTCTGTGTCTGCGTGTGTGTGTGTGTGTGCGTGTACATATCTGCCTCTTCATGAAGGGTAAGAATGGGAAAGTTTTTTATTATTACCTGGCCGTCTTGGGTTTCTTTTATGGTTCCATCTTCTTAGGGTTGAAAAATGCAGAAATGTTATTATTAAGGCCATAGGAGCAATATTAAGAGAGAGAGTGAAGATAGATGAGTATCACCAAGTCAAAGATCGAGAGGAAACTCAGAGGACTACTTAAGGGTCAGAGACGGGGATCGAGTCTGATCGGGGCAGAGGCCAAGGGCATCCGCTGCACTTCCAAGGCGATCCGGTCACCTTGCCTTGGGCTGTCAACTTTTACATGCTCTTGTCTTAACCTCACCTTCTCCTCTAGCGTTAAGATTCAATCACTCTAGTCTGCTTCTAAAACATATCCTACTTATTTACACCCAGAATCTTTCCTTTGGCAGATTTGTTCTTTCCGGACCAGGAGTAAGTTCTTGTGTTTTACCTCTCAGCCTTCACTTAGACTTCAGAAGGCTGTGCACCTTCTGCCATTCAGATCTCACCCAGTGTCAGCTCCACGATGGGACTTCACTTCTGTCCGAGATGGATTTATTTACCGAGACTGGATATATCTTCCAACACGGAACAAAATAATAACGATAAATTAGAGAATAGAAATATATATTTTAAACTGTTTTAAAGAAGCTGGACACCAGGCTACAAAGGACAGAGATTCTTGAGAGACAGAAAACAAATGAACCGTACTGTCTGCATCCACAGCTTACTGACTAGAGAGTTTCTAGACCATGGTGCAGAGAGGAGGAACCTCGGAAGAACCAGCAAATACCCTGAGCTGAGGAGATAAGGTGAGATTCAGGAAAGAATACAACAGGTCCGCAGAGCCAAGTTTCAGAGAAGAGGTCTGCAGAGGCTCCCCCTCAGAATTATCAAGGTGCTGATTAGCACACGCAAGTGAAGAGACGAGCTGAGTTTGAGAGAGAAACCATCAGCTAGTATGAAAGGGATGGGCAAACTGAAGCTCAGCAAAAATTCCATGTGGTTGGTGCTTTGAATAGTATTATTAAGAAAATGAAGACAATTAACCGGACTGGGTTTGCAAAACACAAATCTGACAAGAGACTTGTATCCAGACTAAACAAAACAAAAGCCTAAAAAAGAATTCTCTGAAACAATCTGAAGGTAAGCAACTGAATCAAAAAAAAAAAAAAAAAAAAGATAAGCAAATGCTTTCTGTAAACATTTTATTAAAGAACACATATGAATGTCCAATAAATACCAAGTCCACATTGCATTAGGGAAATGTGAATTAGAAATGCAATGTATTACCATTCCACACCTACTAGAATGGATCTAGTGAGAAAAATGGATCATGCAGTAAAAATGTTGGCAAGGATAGGGAGAAACAGGAATCTTCATACATTCATTGTGAGAAATACAGCTACATTGGAAAGCCATTTGGCAATTTCTCCAAACATTAAATATAAATTTGTGCTATGACTCAGCAAATCCATTCAAGTATCTATTCAAGAAACATGAAAACATACATCCACACAAAGACTTACACAGGCATGATCTTAGCAGTTATGGATAGGAAAATAGCTTACTCATTTCCTGGAGCAGGGAACAAGGGTTAACAACGGCAAATGGCCAAGAAGAATCCTGGCCATTTGAAAGATAAAAGATGAAAATATTCTACAATTGACTTCTGAAAGTGGTTTCACAACTTGGCATATTTACTGAAAATCATTGAGTTATACACTAGACAAGGGGCAACTAAAAAACATGTTAAAAATATATATTAGAGGGAACAGTATCATTAATCACACAGGAGCAATAGAGTGCCTTTTCCTACACTCTTCACCACTAAGCCACTAAATACACATGAAAGGACATCATCTCCTCAGAGAGGTCTGTCCTAATCTTTCAGGCTAAAGAAGCTACTTGATCATTCTCTATCAATCCACTAGTTTTAATTCCCTGTATAGCATCTCCTTACACCTGATGTTTTGACATTACCTGATCGTTGTGTGTCTTCCACTTTTAGAATCAAGATTCCAGCTTCATCCACCTCATTAGAACTGATTCAAATGTATTCTTTTTAATGGCTGAGTAATACTCCATTGTTGATGTGTGGCAAAACTAATGCAATATTGTAAAGTAAAAATAATAATAATAAAAAAGAAAAAAACAGATTCCATGTGAGTAGAACATTCTCTGTCTTGTTCATCACTGTATCCTCGGAACAGTATCTGGAACCTCCTACAGTTGTGTAAATATTTTGCTGAATGGATGAATGAAGAGGAACAAGCATTAGGAAAAATAAGGACTGGGAACAGAAGGTGGGAAGGAAGAGGAAAAGGTATGTTTTTAATGAACCAAATTGAGGACAGGATGGAAGTGTGCCTTGCCAGAGAAGAAGAGGGCTGGCAGGAAAGTCCTCCGGAAATCTCACCTAGTAAACACGGATCTTCGAAGCTGTCTGACCGTTTTTATAGCTGCCTTTATGATGCTTTGACAAAGAAAACTTGAGTACTGCTTTCCTACAGCAGTGCCAGTTCTGACAATGGGGTTCAGAACCGCAAAGCCCAGGTCTCCACGGACCTGCTCCCCACTGCAAGAAAGCCTACCTGCACGCTCTTTCACATCTGGCACTTGCCTTTTCTTTGCTTCGAAAGAGCAATGATTTCATTGCACCACAGCTTCAACAACCACCATCTAGGAAATTTTTATCTGCATGGGATACAGGTGCTGTGATGATAAACACAACATGAATAAAATTAAAATATTGCAAAGTGAATTAAGTCACAAGTAAATCTCTCAAGGGTTTATACAAATCTCATAAATAAGCAGTAGTTGAACAGAGGGCTGGGATTAATATATTTAAATTAATCTCAAACAGATACAACTCAGACTGTGTATAGGTAAGATAGTTCTGGATGACCTACTGTCAGAAAAGTGGAAAGAGGCAGGATGGGGGCAATTGCAGGGGTCAGTTGCTGTTGTTGCTGCATATCTTAAAGACTATTTGATTTTTTTCCTGTTTTATTGAGATGTAATTGATGTAAACTATATAGTTTTTAAGGTTGCAGCTTAATGATTTGACTGACATATACGGATACTTTGTGAAATGATTACCACAGAAAATTTAGTTGACATGCATCACCTCATATAGATTTAAAAAAGAAATAAAGAAAAATAAATGATTTTTCCCTTGTGATGAGAATTCTTGGTATTTACTCTCTTAACAACTCTCCAATACATCATGTGTCACTTTAAAAATTTATTAATTAAAAAATGAGATACTATTGTACAGAATAATAAAAGAAAATCTCAAAGCATGTGAACATTATAAATTCCTTGATATAAGTTTCCCTGGTATTCAGGCGCTCAGTCATTTTATACTCATAAAGACTGCTATAATCACATTGACATGCATGGTGAGCATTATTAAATTTTTAGAATTTAATAGACAAAAAGTAGGAGCTTCTAAAAATTCACATTTTTGAGATCTAGCAAAGACACACAATCTTATATGTCCATTCACCAGCTGATGTCTTTTTATGGCTGTACCATGTCTTGGTTGCGGCATGAGGAACATGGGATCTTAGTCCCATGACCAGGATTGAACCTGGGCCTCCTGTATTGGGAGCATAGAGTCTTCATCACTGGACCACCAGGGAAATCCTATCAATTGATGACTTTTTCTATGAACTGTCTGTTCCACTCTTTTTTTTTTTTTTTAATTTTTACTTTATTTTATTTTACAATACTGTATTGGTTTTTGCCATACATTGACATGAATCCACCACGGGTGTACATGCGTTCCCAAACATGAACCCCCCTCCCACCTCCCTCCCCATAACATCTCTCTGGGTCATCACCGTGCACCAGCCCCAAGCATGCTGTATCCTGCGTCGGATATTTTCTGTTCCACTCTTTTGACTAGTGGGTTTTTCATGTACTACTCATTGACCAAAAAGAGTGTTTTTACATATTAAGATGATTGGCTTGTTTGCCAGTATTTTCAGCAGGTGCTTTTTTTAGCTTACATTTTCATACTTGAAGGGCTTACCTAGTGGCTCAGATGGCAAAGAATTTGCCTGCAATGCAGGAGACCAGGTTCGATCCCTGGGTTGGGAAGATCCCCTGGAGAAGGGCATGGCAACCCACTCCGGTGTTCTTGCCTGGAGAATCCCGTGGACAGAGGGGCCTGGCGGGCTACAGTCCATGGGGTCGCAAAGACTAGGACACGACTGAGCAACTGACACACTTTCGTACTTGACAACATTTTTATGTGGCCAAAACCTTTCTGGGGGTAGTCTCTTCACTTACGTGATGTGCTGTTTTGAAAGAGTAAATGAACACACACTTCAAAACCAAAAGAAGCAGCCGGCTTCTGATGGTGTTCAATTGGTATTATTCTGGAAAGGATTCGGGCTCGCTGCAAAGAGTGCTCTCGGGACATGGGACTCTAATGAAAGCAGGACAACATAGGCAGAACTCAGAGTCACTGGGCCCAGTTACTGGAATGAAACTTCCCAGCCAAACCACTAGGATTCAGAAACTACAATAATGGTAATAACTCACTAATGCTGATTGAGCCCTCATTAAATTCCAGGCAGTAATCCAAGAGATTTACATGCCTTATCTCATCAGTATGGAAAGGACTGGAGCTCTGAGTCTGTACTCCAAACAGAGAGCTCCACAACTGATGTACCCGGAAAAGTGCTGGAAGGGGTCAGGATGGGGTCAAGTCACAGTGTGTGACTTTGAAATAAAAGCACAAACTATTGATCATTCTCTGTGAGACAAAAATAATCATCTTGCAAACATTGCAATCAAAATAAGGCATTATTTGTATTTTTTCCATGATACCCTTTCCAAAAAAAACAACCCACATTTTTGGAAGACATTGCTATGAAATAGAGGGAGGTTGATGCAGTTCTGAGCTGTGTTGTCCTCTGTCGTGTATCTTTGTTTTCTTCTTTGGGATTTGTTTCCTCCTTCACAAATCGTAAACGTCACAGCCCCCTGCTTTGTGGACCCACAGTGAAACAGAATGATGCTCTGTGGACACTTTCTGGTCAATGAATAGTACATGAAGACCCCGACAGACAAAAAATACTGCCAGCGGTACCACTGATTTTCTGTGGATAATTAATAAATTCAAGGTCACACTTAACACAGTGATGAAAAGATGAGGAACTGGAGAGAATGCACTTCTCTCTGTGAGTATGTGCAGAGAGTCCAGGAAGCTCCTGGAGATGCCAGCAGGACCAGCCCCTCGTATGGGCCAAGACCCGGGGCATCCCTGTATCCCCCCACACACCAGCTCCTCTGTGGCATTCCGAGGTGTCCCGCTCCTTCTCCTAAAGCCCCTGCCTCCTCTCTGCCCTCACTGCCCCGTCTCTGACCTCGGGGTTCACCGTGCCCCATTAGTCCACCTTGGGCCACAAGTCCAGCAGCCGCTCAACCCTTGCCACTCCGTCTCCGGCTCCCCGAGGGCCCTTCTGGAGGGCCAGGTCCTGTCCACTGTCAGAGGATAAGAGTGCAGTTGGTTATTCTAGCCACACATTTGCACCTCAGCAGGTGGGTTCAGAAGGTGGAACCTGGCAGCTCACCTCCGTGGAGAAGGGACAACCTCCACCTGATGACCACACTTTCAAAGGGGGCCATGCCCTCTCCTCGGGCGTCTCACAGCCAATAGAGAGCGGAGGGGGCAGAGGGCATGTCATGGCCCTGGCATGTGCCCTCCAGAGCTGCCAATGGAGATCAGACTCTGAGTGGCAGAACGCCTCCCACTCCCCTTTCAGCTGGAGAAGACTGGAAGGGTGGACTCAGAGGAGGAGCCTCACACCTCTTCACACAGCCCTCCTGTGGCTCGAGGGCTCCAGGGCCTGCTGGAATTGGGTCATGGCTCGTATTAGCATTACGCAAGTTTTTAAACTAGAAAGCAATATACAGCTATTAATCTTGAGAAAGTATGGCTACTATAGACAATGGTTTTATTTTAATATATGAATTATCAATGCCTTACATTAACATATATAACTATCATATTAATTATAATCACTAAATTTAGCACATTAATTAATAAAATAATTATATAATAATGACTTGGTTGTCCGTGTGATTTTAATGATTAAATTATTTTATTGTATGTAATTTTATTATATAATTGATAGTATGCAATACACACTATTACATAATTAATGCACTTGACATAATTAGTTACCCATCTATATGATAAATCAGTGCATATTATTACAAAAATATCCACTTCTATAAACACAGATGCAGCTATAGGACATATAAATTTTCTCTAAAATGATGCCTACCTCATGTAACTTCTTTTAAAGTCTATATTGAATTTGTTACAATATTTCTTTCTGTTTCATGTTTTAGTGTTTTGGCCCCGAGTATATAGCTGGTGGCTCAGACGGTTAAGCATCTCTCTACGATGCGGGAGACCCAGGTTCAATCCCTGGGTCAGGAAGATCCCCTGGAGAAGGAAATGGCAACCCACTCTAGTACTCTTGCCTTGAAAATCCCATGGACGGAGGAGCTTGGTGCAGGCTACAATCCATGGGGTCGCAAAGAGTCGGGCATGACTGAGCGACTTCACTTTCACTTTCTTTCATATGGGATCTTAGCTTCCTGACCAGGGATTGAACCCACATCCACTGGATTGGAAGGTGAAGTCTTAACCACTGGACTGCCAGGGAAAAGAGTCTCTTGTAGCAATTCGATGAAGCACACGGTGTAAACCTGCTTTTGCTAGAACTCTTGGCCCACACGTGATTCGATTCCTTGGCCTTCTTGATTGATCACACTGCAGAAATGTCAGACGAGTTGACTGACTTGACTCCTAAAAATCAAACAGGGCTGTCACATTGTTCAGTGGCAGCCCGGCTTCCAGGAGCAACAGTGTTCCCACACCTGGGGACAGCTGCTTTCAGATGGCTGTGGGGCTGGGCCGCACGACCCGCACGTGACTCTGTAGGGACCTTGCTTCAGGCGACCAGCTGACCCTCTCTGCCACAGTCACGCAGCACAAATCACATGCAGGTTGTGAAACCTAGTTAATATTTAAACCATTTTCATGCTTAGATAAAAGGGGATTCAAGTTGTCACCAATTAGCAGGAAAAGACTAATTATTATACAGACCTATGATCTTTTATAAGTAGAAACATTAAAGGAATCTAAGAGCGATCACGTTCCATGAAAGAGCAGATGGCCTGAAGTAGACCTTAAAATATAGTGTGTGTCTCTGTACAGAGATAGACACACATCATGAAACAGCGAGCTTTCAAAGGGCTATTGGAAGGTGGGGGACAGATAATCAGAAAAGAGAATTTTGTTCTATCTGGTACTATGGGAATTTATCCAGAAACAAACAAACAAACAAACAAACACTCTCTACTGTTCCAGGGGCTTCCCCGAGGGCTGAGCAGTAGAGAATCTGCTTACCAATGCAGGAGACACAGGTTCGATCTCCAGGTCGGGAAGATCCCCTGGAGAAGGAAATGGTAACCCACTCCAATATTCTTGCCTGGGAAATCCTAAGGACAGAGGAGCCTTGCAGGCTATAGTCCACGGGGTCACAAAGAGTTAGACATGACTTAGTGACTAAGCAACAATTGTGATTTGCAAACACACGGAAATTCTCATATTTCAACAAAATTCATAGTTTAGGCAACAATTACTAAATTCCTACTATAGGCCAGGGTCTCAAACAATAGAATAAACAGACTGCAGGGCCTGTTCTTAAAGAACTCACACCCTAGGGGAAGAAGACAGTTGAACACATTGAATGCGAGCAGGTGTCCTTTAAGCCTGATTTCTGTCTGGTCACACCACCGCCTCCAAAGCTCCTGGGAAGAAGTGATTTGTTTCATATCAGCTCCTGTGTGTGCCCCTCAGCTGGTCACGGCCCTCCCCAGGCATCCTAGCCGGGCTGAAGGCCACTGTTGCCTTGGCTACTGATCACCTCCTGAACCCCAGGACGGGCTCCACACGCAGCCACAGACACACTGCACAGACTCGCATCGGTCAGCGTGGACCTTGGTCAACACCCTGGGAGTCACCGCCACACAGAAAGGTCTCGGGTCCTTTGCCTGCCTGGGCCTCACCTCTTCACATCGTGGGATTTCATTGACTCTGCTCCCCATTTGGGCAGTAACTAAGGGAACCGGCCATTGAGAAACATGACCGACCAAGTGTGATGCTTCCCAAAGACCAAAGGGATGTTTTGCATGGAGTTCCAACCTTCACAGCCTCCCATGCGTTTCCGCAAGAAAGAAATCAGGACATGCACAGCCTTCCTGAAAGTGAGGTCACTCCAACTGGGGGTAGAGATGTGGGGAGAGGCGCCTCCCTCCAAGGGAGCTGGATGCTGAGCCATCACTTAAGGCAGATCTCTGAGTCTCCAGACCAGCGTCAAGTGGGAAGTTTTCCCCCATCCTTTCAGGTCTTCTGATGGAAACCACTGGCCTAAGCACACACACGCGCATATGCACGCATAGTCACATGTACACATGTGCACATGTAAACACACATACACATGCACGTGTGTGCACACCTCTGACTTTACCGTCAGATCCTAAAGATGGTGTCAATACCTGTTTTCCCAGCACAAACCCCAACACTGGATCAGTGAGGGGAGTAGGTAAGTCTTCCAAACAAAGCAGGAACGAGTGACAACCTCCACAGGACCCTGGCCTTTGGGGAGGGAGCCCACCTGAACTGTTTTCAAAATAGATTCTTTATATTGAATGAAATAAGGTTTTATTTTTTTCAAATGTGGCTTGCAAATTAGTTAGGAGCATTTTGTTTGACATTTATTCCACAATCTCAGGAGCCACAGAATCCTTACAAACAGATTTAGAAACTGGGGACCAAGGGTTTGGGGTAATAAAGAGCCTTTTCATTAAGTGTAAAATTATCTCTAGGTAAAGTGTGCGAAGATGATGAAATGATTGAATGTGGCGAGTAATAGTGAAACTCTTGCAAACCTGACGATCTTTTCTCAACTCAGCAAAAGACCTGCTGTCCTAACACTTTTATCCAGCAGCTACTAATGTGTCATTATAAGATAACAGCTGAGGTTGATCGTTTCATCAGGCATGAATTCCTGTGTGTGGAGGCAGCTGCATTTGTGTGATGGAGCCAGTATCACCCGTAACACAGTGAAGGTGCTGCTTGGTTGGGAGATGGGTGTGGCTGGACTGACTCCTTGAAACACACATTCATTTATTGATCTTTTACTCAGCGTTACTCTTCCACTAATCTGACTTTTCTCCACGAGAGCATCCCAATCTCTCTCTCTAGTCCAAGCCTGTTAACTCTCCCCTCAGTGGGTAGATGGCAGATGCTGTGTGTGAGGGGGTCCATTCAGGACGTCCCAGCTGTGAGCACAGGTCTCTCCCAGTCAGAGGGGAACTCCTCCACTTTCCTTTCATTTTCTTCTCTATTTTTATTCTTTTAGAGAATTTTGTCCTGTTACCTCTTTTTGCTCCTGACCTTCTCTGATGAACCCATTGACTGCACATCTCGGCTTTAAGACAATCAATGGGATTTGTTCATCCAAATTTTTTGGTTTAAACAAAAAAGAAAAGAAAATTAAAGAAAGTTCCATCAGAAATGGAAGAGAAGATGAGACCCCAAGCTCATAACCATTGCAGTTCAATGCGGGTTGGTCAGTGACCTGGGAAGGGACATGCTAGCAGTGAAAAGTACTTTTAGGCCACTGGAATATAGAGCCACAGACAAAATCTCATAGAAACAGGAAAAGTAGCATTTTGATTCTTGAATACACTGTAATTCTTGAAATCTGAGTACAATTACTTCCTGAAAGAGCTCAAAAAAGGCATTGACCGTTCCCTTTTCAGTCATGATATTGAACAGGGTCCCCAGCGCCCCCGTACAGCTGGTCCCACTAGCTTGAATGATCTAAGCCAGCATAAATCCTGGCACACTTCCACCATGTTAAGTGGCCAGTGCTTGGCACTGATGCTTAAACATCCTGCGATCAGAGGTAGAACTGAAGGTGCCTTTGACTTGCGGGTGCTCCTCCGTTCCTCCTTCCTCATTCTCTTTCTTCCATGCTCTGTTTCATTGCATGTTGCAGGTTTTCCCTGCAATCTTCACAGCTCTAATTATCTTGGAGTCAAATGTTGCAGAAACCAGGATCCTGAGTGTAGGTCAAAAAATAGTTGAAAATGTCTAAGAAAGGCTCTTCAAGGAAAGCGGTGAGTCCCAGTCAACCTTGATCTCACCAGACTGTCCCTTCACCCCTGAGAGAAGAAAGGGGATGCCCTGAGTGACACGTATGGACCATGCGCCATCCTCTGACACGACACAGTCAGCTCTGGACAGATCAAGCTGGAGGAGTCTGTGAATACGTAAAGCGTCAGTTCATGTGTCTCGCCGTTGCATTAGCATTCATGATGCACCTTCTGTGTGGTTGCAGAAGGGAGTGGCTACCCACTCCAGTATTCTGGCCTGGAGAATCTCATGGACAGAGGAGCCTGGTGGGCTACAGTCCACGGGGTTGCAAAGAGTCTGATATGACTGAGTGACTTTCACTTTCACTTTCTGTGTAATGATCACTGTGTTTATGGGGCTACATGAGAGAAAGAAGCTGTGTATCACTACATACCTTCTAAGCATTTTAGTCATGGTAACAAGTTGTGGACTAAAATAACGCTGCACAGTAGCATATTAATATCCCCATAGAAGTATGAGTGAAGCTCTTGAACATTCTTAGGAGAAAACGGTAGGATCTCCTAAGGAATCTGCCTACCAATGTGAAGGAATGTGAAGTCTTCCAGAAGGAATGGATTTTCCCCCAGAAGATGATATTTCAAGAATTATTAAGGACTCAATAAGAGTTTGTTTCAAAGCCATGGAAATACTGCCTATAAAGCCCATAAAGAGGTGAGGTTTGGGTGTATGTGGGAAACATTCAGTCACCTCACTGAGATAGTTCATGTATAGAATGATGATGAGAAGGACACAGATTCTGCCATGGGGCATTCGAGGCTGATATCACACATGAGGAATTAAAAAAAAAATGTTTAATACAGTGTTCAAAGTGCTATATTAGAGATACTCTCAAAGGGTACAGAACAGTGGGTCAGAAAAAGCCATAAAGACGGATCATGAAAAACGCACATGATTTTTACCAACCCAGAAGTGATTACAGGCACGGCAAGAGTTTATACAAAGATTCAGAGATGAGAAACACACATCCTGTTGAGCAAATCACAGGTTTTGTTGTCCAGAACACCGAGGACAGGAGAGAGCCAGGAGGGCCCAGATGCCTGGAAGCCCAGGAAATCACGTCAAGGTCAGACTGGGAAGGACCTTTAATGCTAAAAACAAAGAGAACTTGAATTTATTTACTAGACAACAAAGGCTTCTAAGCAAGGAAAGAAAGAATCACAGAAAAATTCACAAGCAAATACCTTTCTTCTTCAGCCAAAATGAAACACAGAACCTTTTTTTACTATCCTGATGGCTCAGATGGTAAAGAATCCACCTGCAATGTGGGAGATCTGGGCTTAATCCCTGGGTTGGAAAGGTCCCCTGGAGAAGGGAATGGCAACCCACTCCAGTATTCTTGCCTGGGAAACCCCACGGATGGAGGAGCCTGGTGAGCTACAGTCCATGGGGTCACAAAGAGTTGGACGTGACTGAGTGACTTCACTTTCACTTTCTTCACTTTCATTGTGACTGCAGCCATGAAATTAAAAGATGCTTGCTCCTTGGAATGGAAGCTAAGACAAACATAGACAGCATATTAAAAAGCAGAGACATCACTTTGCCAATAAAAGTCCATATAGTCAAAGCTATGGTTTTCCCAGTAGTCATGTGCAGATATGAGAGTGGACCATAAAGAACGCTGAGCACCAAACGATTGATGCTTTCCAACTGTGGTGCCGGAGAAGACTTAGAGACTCCCTTTGACTGCAAGGAGATCAAACCAGTCAATCCTAAAGGAAATGAATCCTGGGTATTCATTGTAAGGACTGATGCTGAAGCTGAAGCTCCAATACTTTGGCCACCTGATGCGAAGAGCTGACTGATTGGAAAAGACCCTGATGCTGGGAAAGAGTGAAAGCAGGAGGAGAAGGGGACAACAGAGATGGTTGGATAGAATCACCAACTCAATGGATATGACTTTGAGCAAATTCTGGGAGATAGTGGAGGACAGAGGAGCCTGGCATGCTGCATGGGGCTGTAAAGAATGCGACAAGACTTAGCAACTGAAAAACAAGATAACCACAAATAGACAAAATATGAATCTCAGTAATTTGGTTTATAAAGTAAGTTTGAAGTTTTTGATCATAATCAAGTACAGGATCTTAGGGTTTTAAGATCCACAAGGGCATGGATGTCTGTGTTTGTATATCATCAGGCTTCAGCAATTTAACGAATATTTGTGGGGAAGGTGAGGAATATATCTGATAAGTAAATGAAACAATGAAAATGACCCCAAAATAATTCTAATATTTACGAAAGGTGGAACAACTGTGGGGAAGATCAATGCTCTTCCGGATGGCCAGCCTCTGAAGGCAAAGATAGCATGGTATGGCCTTCTAGAGAAGGAGGGGCAGCGGTTCTACAAGCTGCTTCTCCCTCTGGGGAGCTCAGTGACTAGCAATGATATTAATAAAAGGAAAACATCCGGAAGTCAGAGAAAAACAATAGAGGCTATTCCTAGTGAATACACGTCTTGAGGACTTTCAACAAGTCTTCACATATTCCCTGCTTCCCTGGTGGCTCAGGCGGTGAAGAATCCACCTGCAATGCAGGAGACCCAGGTTTGGGAAGATTGGGAAGATCCCCTGGAGAAGGAAAGGGCAACCCACTCCAGGACTCTTGCCTAATTCCATGGACAGAGGAGCCTGGCGAGCTACAGTCCATGGGGTTGCAAACAGTCAGACATGACTATATGACCAACACTTTCACAACACTCACACAACTAGTAGGTGAGAGTGATGTTGTAACTGACGAAAATAAGAACACTGAATGTATTCATCTGGGTTCCCTGATAAGAAGGGCACTAGAAGAGATAACCACAAATGCTCCACGGCAGAATATATACAGAGTAGCTAATGAATACCTTCAGCAGAAGCAATATGTAAATACACATAATTCTTGCAAAGAACAATGTAGTATCTCTTATTCTCTGCTTAAACATATCAGTGACCTCTTTGAAGCTAGGACGAGCTACTCGGTGTCTTAGCAGAATGAACTAGGAGGCTCATAGGCACTTGATGCGTGACTGATACACACAGATGAATGAACATATACAGATGCATCTTCTGGGGTCTGCAACCATACCTGCCTCCAGGGATGAAGGTGCTGCAGTCCACCTGACCACCTGCTTCCGTCACCTGGGGGGCCTCAGGAGACCGTCCTTTCTTGGAACACATCTTACATGTCACCATTAGGACAGTAAGTTGTTTTTTTTTTTAACTTTACCATTATGATTTTTTTTTTCATTTTTACTGTTTGTGGTTTGCCAGGGTGCCCATAAAAACAAGAGCCAAATGGTTTTGGGGGGAGTCAGCATGTGACAGGGCCAACTGCACCAGCGCCTCCCTAAGCACTCCACCAGGGCCGTGCGTTGTGTGGGCCACACCTCAAGGCTGCTCTGTGATGGGCTCCTCCGCAGCGTGTGGACTGCCGGCTGGGGCGACAGGCCAAAGCCCCCCTCGGTGGGAGGAGGCGAGCCTGTGTCCACACTGCTTCTGGATAAGGTCACAGAGGCGACGCTGATCAACACTGAGCTTTCACCCGGCTCTCGCCCCACCGGGTAAAGCCACAAGGCGGCACTGGGCCCAGTGGTTCGAACACCTGAGAGGGCCCAGCGGTCTGCACACTTAAGAACAAAGTTCATGCTGGTAAACCCTGCCCTTTGGTATCAGAAGCATGGTCCAACTCTCCAAGGCTGTTTTGCCTCCTGCCTTTCCCCCACTGAGAAAGCAAAGCCGGCTTGGGTCCTATACGTCCTGGTGGCCAATCCATTGTGTGCCGCGAGCGCTCTTTAACCTGAAACTTTCCTCTTACCATTTCCAGGACAGAATCATTTCATCTGCAATAATTTTCCATCGGAGGCTGGGGAGAAGAGGCTGCTGGAGCTTTACCTGCTGTTCCAACCAGGCACAGTCGAGAGAGACCATTTTTCTTTGTGTTTGAAACCAACAGGAGGACGAAAAGGCCCCATAAATACAGCCAATCAGGAGTATTTTATATCTCTTGCTGCAATGAGAAAACCCACCTGTAACAAAATAGAAGAGGGATGCAAGGAAATCAGGAGAGAAAAAAAAAAAGAAGAAGAAAAGGAAGAAAGATTTAGGGAAAAAAGGCAGCAAGGTTCATCCTTCATGTTGAAATGCTCCTGTGGTTTATAGCAAAATAGTGCTTTCGAGTGTCAGGGCTATTAGTCAGGGGTTAAATGTCGCTCTGATCACAGCTGTCATGAACAGGGAAGTGTGTGCATGTGTGCGTGTGTTTGTGTGTCTCTGTGTGTGTGTGTGTGTGTGTGTGTGCACAGACTGGAATGATGCTTTTCTATGCATTTCAGACGGAGCCAGGCTGGCCAGGAGATGGCCTGCCACTCTGTTGCTCTGATCACAGCCATCATGAACTGGGAAGTGTGTGTGTGCGTGTGTGTGTGTGCACAGACCAGAATGCTGCTTTCTTATGCATTTCAAATGGAGCCAGGCTGGCCAGGAGATGGCCTGCCGCACGATTTTTAAATTATCTCCGTGCGCGCTCTGCTTGTTTTGGAAACGCTCTAAATAAAAATAATGGACTGTCTTTTAATAAGTCTCATTGTGAGGATTCCACATATCAAACCACATCGAGCAGCTTGGAGGCAAACATCGGGCGTGTGTGATCTCGCTGGAAGAGAGACAAATGGGGCTGCAGGCAGCTCCGTCCAGGCGCCGCTGACAGGGGAACGGCATCCGCCAACCGGCACATCTGTCAGGGCGCGGGGGATTGGCACCTGCCACACAATTTCAGCCATGACTTTTAATAAAGCCGCCTTCCCTTAGGTAGAATTGGAACTTGACTGTAATATTAGCTGCAAGCCCGTCTTGTTTTCCCCTTCAGAGCGCTTTTGTACGTGAGGCGCTTCGAATGGGTCTCAAAGCTGAAGTATGGTGTTTACCAGCACCTGCCCTGCGCCCAGAACTCAGGGTTTGAAAACGATGTTGCATCGAGTTTTTCCTTTCCTTTCTTTCTTTTGCAAAATGTCTGCTTTGGCCAAGGGATGCTGGTTTCCCTATTTATTTTCATATCACTCTCCCTCCTCCCACCTTCATCTCTTTCGCCAACCCTCTCTGGGCTGTTGTTTGAGTGAATTTAGCCCGGGGACGTATGTATATCATAAAAACCGGGTTGGGATTTGTTGGCTGTCAGTCAATAAATCAGTCAGAGTTTAATTACCAAGCAAGTGATGGGCTGCGGTGACAGGCACCAGTGCTGGTGGAGAGCATTTCTTTGGGAGCAATCACGATGAAAAACCCTAAAAATGAGGTTACTCTGTGAGTGTGTGTGTATGTATGTGGAGAGAGACAGACACACAGACACACGGACAGGAGAAGTCTAAGAGGCAAGGGAGTGAAGCAAAAACTTAAGGGTACGTAAACCAAAGTGAAATGAAAAGAAAGGACTCTGTAAGTGCAATCAACCCTCCAAACTTTGTGTTCTAAAACAAAGTATTAGGAGTCATTTTAATACAGTGCTCTTCAGGAAAAGCCTTCCACGTTGTGCCGGAAACATTGCTAGTTGAGTGTTACTTGATTTCTGTACTAACACATGCTAATTTTACTTCTTAGTGCAGCACACAGACATGTTTTCTTTGTGATCTGTTGAATTTAAAAACGCCTTCAAACTGGAAATCTCAAACCACCGCCCCCGCCCCCCAGAAAATCAGAAAATTATGTCTTAAATGCTGTTTCACAAAGTGGGAGTCAAGTGGGTTTTCTCCCTTTTTTAACACTGGTCTTATTTAACATCCCCTAATTAACAATTGGTTCCTCTCCTTCACCTTTCACCCCGATTGCAGACTAGGTGACCCTGAAACACAGATTCCAGATTGTTTTTATTCTTTTTTTTCCCGAAGGCAATTTGCACTCAACCTGGATTTTATTTTTGACGAGTTCTAAGAAATGCCATTTTATATTTGTTATGTGTCACGAGACTGTATGCGGAGACACCGTGGGATGCTTTGACTGAAAAAATGTCTATTTTCTTCTAACTGTCGCCAGTGGAATGTCTCAGTTTGTTTCTGCAATCCTTTGGCCAGTTTGGGGAAGTGTAGGAACCTGTGAGTACAGGTAATATATCCAAGCCTCAGAGGAAGAACTCCTTGACTGGGAGCAGGGGAGGAAGGGAGAAGTCAAGCCGTCCCTGCAACCCAGGGCAGCGGAGGAGGCCCGGCACATGCGGTTCCCCTCCAGCATTTACATTACATTGGATTTTCCCAAGCTGGCCAGGATCTTATCCTCCTTCCTCGAATTCTTTTAGAATTATATCATTAGAAGGACGCGGCAATCATCAACCAAAGACAACAGGCTGGGATTCTGATAAGCTTATCACTAAGATTGAAGACAAAAGACCAGGCAGGACCAACCGGGAAGCTATGAAAAAAATCATACACACGACCAAAGCAAAATCAGCAGGCTTCTGGCTTTTGCCCATTCTTCTTTGTGAAGAAAATGTCTGGCAACGTGCCTAAAATCTTAGCAGCAACAGCAGCCACTCCAGCTTAAACTGCTATTCTAAAAGACAAAAGCAAAAAGCAAAACAAAACGAAAACCTGTGCCACCAGGCCAGAAGGTGGCCTGTGGCCGGAGCTCTGGAGACTTAAAAGCTGGAGCCCGACACCCCTGCCCCCACCTGCTCTGTGCTGAGTGCCCCCCAGGCCTCGGTTTACCTGGCAAGCAGCTCAAGTGCCAGCCCTCTCAGGGCTCAATAAATTTCTCTATGGTTCCAGTCTAGGTAGCAAGTGATCAATTTCAATAACCCTAAGAATGAGCAGGCTTTGTTTAAATGTCTGTTAAAACAAATTTTATGGCTGCGTCAGGGTTGTATCAGATAGCTCACCGTGTTCACATAGCCCATAAAACAAGTCACCAGGCTCCCCGAATATGTTGGGTTAAGAGAACCAGAATCTTTCACAGTCCTGCTCCTGGTTTTGAATGTCTCACCCCATTTTAAACAACCTTTAAGTCCCCAACTTAATAGGCCATTTTAACCAGAAGAAGTAGAATCAGAAGAAATAATAGTGGTATTGTCTAAGAGCAGAAAGGAAGATGTAACATCATAAGGTAGGAAAAAATAAACCAAATGCTGCTTTAAATGAGCCGGAAAGAGCTTCAATCCATACAGTCTGACATTTTGCAGTGTCAAAAAGCTGCCTGTGTTTTTGCCCCAACAGGATCCTTACCTGCCACAAAACAGTATTTAAAGCGAAGTCATGGAAAGCTAAAGCATGCAAACCCTATTAAAACAAATCTAAATATGTCCTCTACAGTGAAAAGACGGGCTGATCCCTCATTTAATCCCACCATTTCTGTTGAGTGCCATTTCCTTACAGTCTTCAAGTAAAAGAGAAAACAAACATTGAAATAGTTATTAAAGCATATAGCTTTCCTCTGGTTCCAAGCAATCAATATTGCACAGAGATGTGGGATGGTGACTTTCTGAGCAACCTCTCATGGCTGTGATTGTTAACATCACCACTGCATTTCAGAACAGAGTAAAAATTAAACTCCGTCTTGATGGTATCCTATTTTTAAAGGTCTCCAGGAAGGAGACTTTCACAAATAGAAAAGTATTCTATTATCATGCTCTGAAATTCTTCACCACTTTCATTCCAAAGTGCGGCTCCAGAAGCTCATTTCCTCTTAAATTCTTTTAAGAGAAAGAGGAAAGACCTCACTTACGTGCCATATGTCTAATTTTTACAGAACCGATCACCAAGGCAGGATCAGTGAATTCACAGACTCATCCCTGACTTGTCAATGCTTCTGCACAGACATGACACCAATCATCTCTGCCCACGGCTCATCGTCAAGGACAGGTCACTGGGTCAAGTTGAGCACAGAGGTGGCCAGGAAACCCGCTGGACCACAGCCCTGACGGCTGCTGCTCCTCGGCAGCCTGGCGCCCCTGGCCTCGTGGTCAGCACACGTGTGTTCTTTCCCTCACACGCAGAGCCACTCCCTCAAGCATGAGAGCTACACGTTTTGCCTGCAGATCTCCTTCTGCTCTTGTTCTGAACAAGCAAGGCAAGGCCCCTGCTTCAGATGGGCTCGCAACCTCATGGGGATACATGAAAATAAACAAACACGTAAGCAAGAAAAACATCAGATGGCGATGAGTGCTCTGCAGAAAATTAACATTGTGGGGAGAGAAAGCTCCTAGGGTGTTCTGATCAGGAGAGATCTCTCTGAAGAGGTGATATTTCAGCAAAGGACTTAGAAGAGTGAAGGTCGAGGCAAGCACATTCCTAGCAAAGGGGGCAGCTTGGAGTCTGGGGATGTGAAATAAAGGCTGGAGTAATGAACAAGGGTGACGTGGCCAGAGGTGAGTGAGGACAGGTGGGTGGGAGGAAGACCACGTGGGCTCTTGGCCCCGTGGGGACCCTGGGCGGCAGTACATCTTCGAGGTCTAATGGGAAGCCGGGGGAGGGTTCTGGATGGAGACTGAGCGGCTTGATTTGAGCTGAACTATAAAAGGATCATTCTAACATCTATTTAAGTGACCAAAAGTCGAAACAGGGAGGCCAGAGAGGAAGAGGACCCATGGCGAAAGAGGGCTGGGTGGACAGCGGTGTACGATGAGAAGGGTAGGGACACAGCACATACCTGGAAGTGGCATCAGCAGGAACGGCTGAAGGACATGGAGGAGCCTCAGCTCAGGGTGACCCGCTGCATCATGTGGCAAAGAGCACCGACATCCTGACGGCTTAGAAGTTCTTACAGCAACTCCCCCTTCAGATTCCACAATCACGGCAAGTCATTCTCCAGGCTGATGGAGGCTCTCCACTTGGAAGCTGGCCGACAGCTGAATTAGGGCTACGAGAATTCAGAGACTCATCCCTGACTTAGACATGATACCAGTCATCTCTGCCCACAGCTCATGGTCAAGGATGGGTCACTGGGTCGAGGGGATGGAGAAGTGGAACTAGTCTCTGTGGGAAAGAACAGAGGGAAACAGCTGACACCAAGCACTGGAGGTGTCAAGGACAATCCCAGCACTCTGGTTCTAGAGACGGACTCTGCTCCTGGTTCATAGACGCTGCTGCCGTTCTCAGCTGTGGGAAAACGCGGGTGGGCACCCTTCACTGTGCTTCTGGACATTCATCACCCACCTCACCAGGGCATGTTCCGTCCTCTCCAGACCACAGCTGCCCTAGCTTGTCCTCTGGACCCAGACTGGCAAATATGACACACACTTGGTGACATTACGACTGAATGAATGAACCAAGAATAAGAATAAATCATTAAGCCATTTGGTTGACTTCCCAAGGGTGGCAAACAATGGCGCTTTCATGCTTCCTATCTGATGTCATCCACATTTGAGTATCTATTGCAAGGGAGCTCCCCCGCTCGGGGGCTGACTCACGCCTGAGTCCTTGCAGCTGTGTATCTCCCCAGGCCATCATTTGTCTGTCGTGAATTTCTGGGCTCCAACTCCTAACACCTTCCCAAGTTTTGGCAGCTTATTTGATTACCTACCCGGATGCCAGCTAAATTCTCCATGTTTGAGTAAGATGCACTTCCAACTCCTGCTAAGGGACACTTCGGTCAGCTAAGGCATTTGGACTTTGTCCAACCAGCCGTGGTGGGCACTAACCGCTTTTGGAGTGGTAGGCTAGCAGGAACTGCGCCCTAACCGAAAACTCCTGAGGGCAAGCTTTGTATCATGGGATCTAAAGCTTCTCAGCGCTGATGAGAGTAATGGACATGCGTACACACGCAATAGAAGTGTGATGCACAAACTGCCATATGTACGGCCGAATGGATGACTGAATGAGGTTTACGAAGATGGATGTTGTGGTGGAGCAGGTGAATTGGGAGAGGTACAAACTTGGGGCAAACAAACGCAGACAATGTTGGAAAAGTCTAGAGGAGAATTTATAAGACTCTCATAAGCGCTGACAAATGCCCAGATACTGGCTGTCTCAGTTCAGTGAGTTCCTGGCTAAAGATGAGCGATATTTAAAATTGCAACTCAATATTCCTTCTGGTGCAATGTCATTGCAACTTGTTATAAAGACACAGTGCAAGATTTAAAGAAATATCTTGTAAAAATTTGCATAGAGAGATAAATAAAATTCTCTCATCAGAATGACTAAAGCCTTGACTGCCTCTCCAAGAGTAACCTTGAATACCAACGCAATATAATTTGATTTCAGGTAAACATTCATTGAGTATAATGTTAAGTCAACAAAGCATATAGTTTTCAAAACCTTTTTTAATTTGTGATATAAATTTAGGTACCTGCTAAAGGGACCCCAATGCCACTTTTGGTACATAGGAATGCTAAAATGTTGTTTATTTTCTAGTACTGTATTAATATGGAGTTTACCTGCAAGAACAGAAACTTGGACTAGCTTAGGGGAATTTGTGTGCTGAAATGAACAAGGCATTAGGCAGGAAGGGGATTCCCAGGTGGTGCTAGCCATGAGGAATCCCCCTATCAATGCAGGAAATGCAGGACTTGGGTTCAGTCCCTAGTCAGAAAGATCCCCTGGTGTAGGAAACGGCAACCCGCTTTAGTATTCTTGCCTGGAAAAGTCAATGGGCAGAGGAGCCTGGCCAGCTACAGTCCATGGAGTTACAAAGAGTTGAGCACGTCTGAGTGACCTAGCACACACATAAGGCAGGAATGCGATATCGTTGGGAAGATGGTGTGCACTTGATCTTGAGGGCCATTGAAATCAGGGACTCAAACACCACCAAGCTTCCCTTCCCTCGCACTTCAGTCTGGTTCTTTCTCTATGTTACCTCTGTTCCTTTATAGTATTGCTACCTCCTCTCACACTAAGGAAGATATTGGTAGCCAGCAGCCCCAGACTCTCACCTCTCCACCTCAATTCAGTTCAGTCGCTCAGTCGTGTCCAACTCTTTTCAACCCCATGGACTGCAGCACGCCAGGCCTCCCTGTCCATCACCAACTCCCGGGTTTACTCAAACTCATGTCCATTGAGTCAGTGATGCCATCCAACCATCTCATCCTCTGTTGTCCCCTTCTCCTCCTGACTTCAATCTTTCCCAGCATCAGGGTCTTTTCAAATGAGCCAGTTCTTCGCATCAGGTGGCCAAAGTATTGGAGTTTCAGCTTCAGTATTGGTTCTTCCAATGAATATTCAGGACTGATTTTCCATTAGGATGGACTGGTTGGATCTCCTTGCAATCCAAGGGACTCTCAAGACTCTTCTCCAACACCACAGTTCAAAAGCTTCATTTCTTTAGAGCTCAGCTTTCTTTACAGTCCAACTCTCACATCCATACACGACTACCGGAAAAACCATAGCTTTGTTGGCAAAGTAATATCTCTGCATTTTAATATGCTGTCTAAGTTGGTCATAACTTTCCTTCCAAGGAGTAAGCGTCTTTTAATTTCATGGCTGCAATCACCATCTGCAGTGATTTTGGACCCCAAGAAAATAAAAGTCTGACACTGTTTCCACTGTTTCCCCATCTATTTGCCATGAAGTGATGGGACCGGATGCCATGATCTTAGTTTTCTGAATGTTGAGCTTTAAGCCAACTTTTTCACTCTCCTCTTTCACTTTCATCAAGAGGCTCTTTAGTTCTTCTTCATTTTCTGCCATAAGGTGGTGTCATCCGCCTATCTGAGGTTATTGATATTTCTCCCGGCAATCTTGATCTGAGCTTGTGCTTCTTCTAGCCCGGCGTTTCTCATGATATACTCTGCATAGAAGTTAAATAAGCAGGGTGACAATATACAGCCTTGACGTACTCCTTTTCCTATTTGGAACCAGTCTGTTGTTCCATGTCCAGTTCTCATTGTTGCTTCGTGACCTGCAAACAGATTGCTCAAGAGGCAGGTCAGGTGGTCTGGTATTCCCATCTCTCTCAGAATTTTCCACAGTTTATTGTGATCCACACAGTCAAAGGCTTTGGTATAGTCAATAAAGCAGAAGTAGATGTTTTTTTCCTGGAGCTCTCTTGCTTTTTCTGATGCTCCACCTGAGTTCCTCCACCCCAAGAGGAACTCAGTTTCTTCTCCATGCTCTGACTGGGTGACAAAGCAAGATGCCAGTCCTGCGTTGCCTCAGAAGGTAAGGGAATATGACTGACAGGTTTCCCAGAAACCACAGGGCGGGGGTCTCAGTCAGTGGGTGAGAATAGGAGGGTGTATTAGTATGCTCACCAACTGGGCAGCTTAGACAACAGGGATGTATGCAGTCATGGTTTTGGAGTCTGGAAGTCCAGGGTCTAGTGAGTCTCCAGGAGAATTTATTCCAGGTCCCTCTCTCTCCTGCTTACTTCTGGTTTTCTGGCAATTTCTGGTATTCTTTGGCTTGTAGAGGCATCGTCTTAAAACCGTTCAACTTCAGCTTCTTCAGCGTTACCAGTTGGGGCATAGACTTGGATTACTGTGATATTGAATGGTTTGCCTTGGAGACGAACAGAGATCATTCTGTCGTTTTTGAGATTGCATCCAAGTGCTGCATTTCAGACTCTTTTGTTGACCATGATGGCTACTCCATTTCTTCTGAGGGATTCCTGCCCACAGTAGTAGATGTAATGGTCATCTGAGTTAAATTCACCCATTCCAGTCCATTTTAGTTCGCTGATTCCTAGAATGTCGACGTTCACCCTTGCCATCTCTTGTTTGACCACTACCAATTTGCCTTGATTCATGGACCTGACATTCCAGGTTCCTATGCAATATTGCTCTTTACAGCATCGGACTTTGCTTCTATCACCAGTCACATCCACCACTGGGTATTGTTTTTGCTTTGGCTCCATCCCTTCATTCTTTCTGGAGTTATTTCTCTACTGATCTCCAGTAGCATATTGGGCACCTATTGACCTGGGGAGTTCCTCTTTTGGTATCCTATCATTTTGCCTTTTCATACTGTTCATGGGGTTCTCAAGGCAAGAATACTGAAGTGGTTTGCCATTCCCTTCTCCAGTGGACCACGCTCTGTCAGACCTCTCCACCATGACCCTCTCATCTTGGGTTGCCCCGCAGGCATGGCTTGGTTTCATTGAGTTAGACAAGGCTGTGGTCCTAGTATGATTAGATTGACTAGTTTTCTGTGAGTATGGTTTCAGTGCGTCTGCCCTCTGATGCCCTTTTGCAATACCTACCATCTTACTTGGGTTTCTCTTACCTTGGGCATGGGGTATCTTTTCACGGCTGCTCCAGCAAAGCACAGCCGCTGCTCCTTACCTTGGACGAGGGGTATCTCCTTACCGCCGCAGTTCCTGACCTTCAACATGGGACAGCTCCCCTAGGCCCTCCTGCGCAGCCACCGCTTCTCGGGATGCTCCTCCCGGTCGCTGGCCCTGGCCTCGGGCATGGGTGGCTCCTCCCAGCTGCTGCCCCTGGCCTCGGGCTCGGGGTGGCTCCTCAGGGTCACCGCCCATAGCCTTGGGCACGAGGTGGCTTCTCCTGGCCGCCCCTGACTTCGGAAGCGGGGTAGCTCCTCTCAGCTGTTCCTGCGCCGTCGCAGCCTGGCACTCTAGGCTGCTGCCCCTGACCTCGGACCTGGGGTAGCTCCTCTCGCTCGCAGCCGCCAGCGCTTAGTGCGCTGGCTCTTGCAACGCTGTCCAATTCTCCCCTTCTTTTAAGGACCCCAGTCGTGTTGGATAGGGCTTCCCAGGTGGCATGACTGGTGAAGAACTGGCTTGCCAATGCAAGGGACACAAGAGATGTGGTTTTAATCCTTGAGTTGGGAAGATCCCCTGGAGGAGGGCACAGCAACCTACCCTAACATTCTTGCCTGGATAATTCCATGCCCAGAAGAGCTACAGTCCACAGGACTGCAAAGAATCAGGCATGACTGAAGGGACTTTGCACACACCCATGTTGGATTAGGCCCACCCACATGACCTTTTTTAAACTTGATGACTTTAAAGACTTGTCTTCAAATAAAGTCCCACTGTGAGGTACTGGGAGTTAGGCCCCCACCATATTCTTTTCATGGGACACAATTCAACCCATTATACAGGGTGATGGACATTTCTGCTAAACAAACTATATCAACTTGTTGAGAATTAGTACCACTCAAGTTACTTTGCTTTATAAAACCCTCTTTCAGTTGTTAATTTCTTGTGTTCTACATCACATTATTACTTATATCTCAGGACAAAGTTAACCCTGTCAATTTGCATTTAAATCTAGCAACACAAGTATAAGCAACCTTACTTTTGTTGGCTCCTCCCAAATAATGTCATTACCCATTTTTGGCAAACCTATGAAAAATCAGCATATATTATAAATGTGTGTTATTTAGAACTTTTTCAATTGAATTAGTTTTTCATGAGAGTATTTCTCAAATTTCCATTTAAGAAATTGGTTATTTCCCCTTCTACCTATGAAAACAATTCTCAATAAATGTTTTATCAACTGTATAAATCTGTAGTATGCCAGGTTAAAGCTGCGTTATGAATTGTGGTTATCTAATACTGAATCACCTTTCCAACATTAGCCTTCCACATTATAGCACAATTCGTATTAAAGGAAGAGGTATTATTCATCATTATCATTTGTGAAGGGCAGAAAATTTTGTTTTCCTATGAAAACTTATCACCATCAAGAACTGATCTAAAATTTTGTCTTAAAGTGAAAGTGTTATTCACTCTGTTGTGTCTGACTCTGTGATCTCATAAACTGTAGCCCGCCAGGCTCCTCTGTCCATGGATTCTCCAAGCAAGACTGGAGTGGGTTGTCATTCCCTTTTCCAGGGGATCTTGCTGACCCAGGGGTCAAACCTGGGTCTCCTGCATTGCAGGCAGATTGGTTACCAACTGAGCCACATAGTGTCATGGTTAATAATGGTAAATGAAAAGTAACCTTTAAAACTTAACACAAATTTTTTTTTAATTTAAATAAAAATATGCAAAAAAAATCAAAGAAATACACAAATAATGTCACGTGCTGGCTCTCATGTGAGCCGTTGGGAAGACCTGCTGGGTCCAGGAAGAGAAGGAACTCCCGGAGGCCCTGCTCACCTGTTCTGTCCTCTCAGGAAAGTCCATATCAATGGGCCTCTATTTGGGAAAGGCTATGATGGCCTCCAGCGGCGTCTGCTGCTTGCATGCACGTAAACACGGACGTGTCTTTCCTTTCTTCTGTGAGTGACAGAGGAAGAAAGTGCGTTCTGGATGTGCTGACATCAATATATTGTTACAATATGAGTAACAAGACAGCCCACTGACAGATGGGCACTTCCATTTATAACACTGGCTCAGAGTCCTCTTTTTTCCACACTCGGAGGATGAGGTGCACGCCGTGTGCTGGGAGAAACCTGGGGAACTGAGGCTTTAGCAGTGATACATGATGACCTCGGATGATCCCTGAGCTTGTGCCCACCTGGTCCGGTCCCAGCATCGGGGCCAGCGGCTCGCTCCCTCCTGCAGGCTTGCCCGGTCTTACTTCCCACTGGAATCAGGGCAAACCCGCCCCTCCCACATCCTCATGGCACTGATGCCCACAGAGAAAGGCCACCAGGAGAAGGCTGCCAGGTTCCTGAGAAGCCAGCCCCAAAGAAGTGGAACTTAAGGTTTTCTAACAGTTCATTTCTTTCTTCCTTTTCCTGTCTGTTTTGCTTCCACCTCAGTGTCAGACAAAAACCCACCTCTTGTTTTACGTCACTTCAGCTGGAATTTCATCAGATCCAGCGCTGGATATGAGAACAGGCTTTCCGCTCCTCCCATTCCCCTCCTGCAGGTACATAAACATCAAAGTGGGTTCAGTGGGTGGTGGGGAGGCCCACCAGGTTCTCCTGATCCACACATATTATCACTCTGCCCCCAAAAGAAGCGGCTCCTCCAAGCAGCAAAGCACCCCTGACCTGGGAGCGCACAAAGTCAGATGTTTTCGCAACAGTTTTCCCAGCAACAATTCACAGATCAAAAGGTCAGAGTCTGGCAGCCCCACTCTGGCAAAGGCACGCCTGTTTATGAGGACACTTAGTGTGGATTTAGTAAGTTCACTGCAAAGCTCCAGAGGTGCCTGTCTCTTTAAATCCATCTTCCCCCAAGTGAAATTTGTGGCCCTGATGAATGGCAGAGCAGAGTCATCCATAAAAGGGCAGAGGAAAATCACATTCATTTGCATACAGTAATTATTCTGTGAATCAGGCCACCTTTATTGCCGGCAGAAAATCTACTGTCAGCATCACTCGATAGATCACGTTTGAAAATCTAACAGCTGAGGAAAGTAATTGTTCGGGATCCATGCGGTCCAGCACTCCGGTCGCCAGCACGTCAATGATCACGCTTCTAGGGAGAGAGTAAAGTTTGTGGGTGCCAGTCAAGCAGCTCCCTGCTCTCTGCAATGCCTGTGTCCTTATGCAGGGTGTCCCCTGCTGACTGGGCTCCACCCCAGATGGGTGCAGAGGAGCGTGAGAATGCATGCGCTCAAAGGGCTGTGCAGGGGCCCCAGACTGGACCTGCGGGAGCTGCCACATGTCAATCACGGTTAAGTCCCGCCTTCTCTAGAATCCGACCCCGCCCACATCTACCCCCCAACACACACACACGTGTACACACACACTCACACACCATCACCACCACTTTCTACCAGCTCTGGTTGAATCCACCTTCTCCCAGGCCCTGAAGTGAGTCCCAGGGCTCACCCACTGCAGTCTCTCCATCACGGAGAGGACAATTGAAAGCGTTGGTTTTTTGTGGCTCTTCATTTTTGGGGGAAATGAGTGGTGTTTGCAGTTGAATGGAAGAGATGCTGTGAGATGAAATAAGTGCATTATTAAAATATAGGCTAGTAAGAGGGCACATGGTACTTATTTCCATCTCCACAGGGACACTGTGAGGGAATGCTTCCATTAAGAATAATTTGTGTTGGGTATAGTTAAAAGACCAAGACTGGTACCAGGCTTAATTCAAAGAGTTAGCAAGAATAAGGCAAAGCAGAAAGGCCTCACTGGGTGACCATCAGGAGTAAGGCACACAGGTAATACAACTGAAACAGGTGAGCTTTGATTTTCACCATTTCTGTTGTTGCCTGTAATATACAGTCTCCTCTCAGGAGCCAGATCTTAAGGTGCACATTGTAACTGGGACAAAGATGAAACAGAGTCTGAGAAATAGCTCTGTGAATCAAAGACTTTCCTTGACACTGTGAGGTATCCTTTCTATACCCTGGCCCAAATCCCTCTTGTAAAAACAAAGCAAAGATATAAGTCTATAAAACATTCAAATAAGGCGCTTGATGCAGGAAAGGCAACATTTGAAATACCATGAGCTTGAGGGCTGTGTCAAGCTGCTTCACCACCACCAGGAATTCACAGAGAACGTTGGAAGCAGAAAAAGTCAGTTGGGGCCGCACTGTGATGCTCGTCTCGTTGGGAGAAGGGCTGTGAGCAGAGGTCTGAAACACACGGCATTCCAGCCTCAGAGTTCCCACAGGCTGAGATGTGGTTTGGATCAGTTACTTGAACATAAATGTTTATAAGAGAGGATTTAAATTCTCCACGACTCTGGATTTTCCTTCTTTTCCTTTCACTTTTCTTCCCATTACAAAAATGCTTTTCACAGCATGGATAAAAGTCGAAGACAGGCTGCTGAGTGAAATAAGTCAGGCCCAAAAGGAAAATACTGTAGGATTCCACTTAATGCTTGAGGTTCCTAGAGAAGCCAAATTCACAGAGAGGGAAAGTAGAAGGGGGGTGGTGTGCCCAGGGCTGGGGAAGGGGCGGAGGGGGTTGTTTAAGGCAGGTCGAATTTCAATTTGGAAGATGAATAAGTTCTGGAAATGGATGGTCGTGATGGTTGCACAGCACTGTGACCCATTTAATGCCACCTAACTGCACACGTGTCAATTTGGAGTTATGTACATTTTACCACAATAAAAAATAATATCCACCTGAAAAGTTGTTTCTCTTTTTGGCTCATAGGGGGAATCCAAAGGGAAAAACTATTAAAATTACAAAAATGTCAACATACCAAGATTTTTGATCAGAGACAACATCCACAATGAATTCATTTTCTCTCTTCTTGGAAATGTTTTGGGACAACACGTGAGCTGTGATACGAACACATTTCTGCCAAGCAAGGAAAGGGTCTGAAGTGTCCAAGACCCAACCACAACCTCAGAGAGCAAACGCACGTATCAGCTGCTGTTCAGTCGCTCCGTCATGTCCGACTCTTTGCAACCCCATGGCCTGCAGCACGCCAGGCTTCCCCGTCCTTCGGCATCTCCCAGAGTTGCTCAGACTCATGTCCATTGAGTTGATGATGCCATCCAACCATCTCATCCTCTGTCATCCCCTTCTCCTCTTGCACTCAATCGTTCCCAGTATCAGGGTCTTTACCAATGAGTCAGCTCTTCACATCGGGTAGCCAAAATATTGGAGCCTCACCTTCAGCACCAGTCCTTCCAGTGAATATTCAGGCTTGATTTCCTTTAGGACTGACTGGTTTGATTTCCTTGCTGTCCAAGGGACTCTCAAGAGTCTTCTCCAGCACTTGTTTCAGTAAACATTGTAAATCCCCTAATCTGCATGATTTTATAGTATAGGATCCTTTAATAATATAAAAATAATAAGTATGTTACTACTTCAACAACAATCTCTGTCGTGATATAGAACTTAAAAAGATGACAACAGGTCATAAAATTGTGTATGTTACCATTCCTGGGTTATTTAATAATGCAATATTGCTCTCACCAGTGTAAGAACATTGATGTGTACACTCGTGGGTAACTAACCTGACATAGAATAGTTCGGTAATTTACCAAACTCACAAAATCATGTAATGTTAGAAAACGGCATTATATCACAAAACACAACCCTGAATCAGTACTTTTACAATCACAGCATTTCTGCTGAATTTGTCTCCTAATTCTTAAATTCCAGAACAAATTTAAGGGACTGTGCAACAAGTCGATACCATCTGTATCACCACAGCTGACATGAAACAATCCTGAAAGGAAACAGGCCATCTAACCAGTGATTTGTCCTAATCCTAGGATTGACCTGGGGGCCCTGAGCTCTGGGTCCAGACTCTCTGATGAAACATCCGCAGAACTTTGGGAAAGGTATAGACCTCGTCTGAGAATGGTGGTAAAATCTGCCTATTTATTCACTTAGAAACATGTACTGGTAACTCAGATTGTGAAGAGTGCCTGCAGTGCAGGAGACCCAGGCTTGATCCCTGGGTCAGGAAGATTTCTTGGAGAAGGGAATGACCACCCCCTCCAGTATTCTTGGGTTTCCCAGATGGCCCTAGTGGTTAAGAACCCACTTGCCAATGTAGGAGTTATAAGAGATGCGGGTTCGATCCTTGGGTAGGGAAGATCTTCTGGAGGAAGGCACCACAACCCACTCCAGTATTCTTGCCTGGAGAATCCCATAGACAGAGGAGCCTGGTGGGCTACGGTCCACGTGGTCGCACAGAGTTGGTCACGACCAAGGCGACTTAGTACAGCACTGATATTGGTTATGTTCTGATCACTGTTTCTCTTCCTTTGGGAGCCTCTCATCCCTGAAAGTTCTTCATCAGGGAGAGTTTAGCTGAGGGAGTTTGTTCACCAGCACCTGGGGACCAGTTAGGGACACTGCAGTGGGCAGCCGCCCAGCCCAAAGGAGTTGCAGAGTTAGCCTTTGAGGACCAAAGGTAAAGCTTCTTGCAGTTGGTTGAGAACACTAGAGTTTGCTGGAGTGACTCTGAGCTCCAGCAGTCAACAGGAGGGTTTGGAGGGCTTGGGTGCTGAGGGGCTGAGCCAGGGTGGGGTAACAAGCTGCATGGATTGTCTTGTTTTCTGAGTTGATTCATATGGTAGGAGAGCTGATTTCCAAACAGGCTGAAATCAACCCAACACGAGGTGTGGTTGGATTGGAGGAGTCAGCTTGCTGTCAGACAAGGACACAAGAATTTTTTACTACTTCAAACTGAGACTCCCTAAGAAGGTATAATCTGCTGAGGTCATGGGTGTGAAGAGAAAGGGGAACTCATCAATTGGTTGCCAAATGATATGAATATCAGGTCAACAGCCGCAAAGCCTCACCCCTAACTAGAGATTCTGACCTAAGTGCTCTGAGGTCAGAATGGCTGACATGGTTAGAGATTCTGGTTCAAGGGCAGAAACCACTTCTCATCCAGATTTTTCTTCCTTCCTAATGGAGTCAAACAGTTTACTCTGTACACAGTGGGCACTTAATAAATATTTGCTGATTCATTAAATAAAGGGGACTTTCCATAGCTCAGCAGTAAAGAATCGACCTGCAGTACAGGAGACGCAAGAGATGCCAGTTTGATGCCTGGGCTGGGAAGATCCCCTGGAGGAGGAAATGGTTACCCACTCCAGTATTCTTGCCTGTGGAGAATCCCATGGACAGAGGAGCCTGGCGGGCTGCAGTCCATGGGGTCGCAAAAGAGTCGGACGTGATTGAATGCAGAGTACGCTGGAGCATTAAATAAAAGCTCTAATGTGACTGATGTGGAGGGCGGTGAGAAAACAAAAGGCCGCCCCGCCAAGGAGGTAAATATCAAAGATTTCAGTGTATTTTACACTGAAACTATTTTACAAAAACGGATTTTTTCAGACGGTGCTATTAATTAGATGAATTTATTTATTTTTGGCATCACCTCGCAAACATGTGGGACCTTAATTCCACAACCAGGGATCAACCCCGTGTCCCCTGCAGTGGAGGTGCAGATTCTCAACCACTGGCCCAACAGCGAAGTCCCCAAAATAGTTTTTAAAAGTTTAGTTTACATTTCCCATTGTGCTGATGGCCCTGTGAACTCAGGCTTTATTGTGGATTTAGAATTTAAGTTTTCTCTAGGGAACTTGATATGCAAGCCACAGTCAGAAATTGCTACCAAGTAATTTTTTTTTCCAAATTTCCTTCCAGCACATGAATTTTAATGCAAAAAAGAAAAGAAAAAAAGAATCAGTTTGAAATATTGCCATATACTGCGATCTACTCCTTGCCCGTGAAATGTAGTGTTTTACTGCTCAGGGCCTGGCTCCGGCACCTTGGTGTGTCCTAGCAACTGCAGCTTCCTTGTCTCCGACGATGTGGTCTCCAGGCTTCTGGAGACCTGTAGGGCCTGGTGGGGAAGTTTACATGCTACTTAGAAAGCTGCTGAAATTAGTTTTGTCCATCCTGCATAAGTCGTGTGGATAGATGGTGGGCAAATGTACTTTTCAGTGTTTTGTCTCCAAAGAAGAGCTTAGAACTTAGCATTTGCACATGGTAGAGCCACTCTGAGGGCTGGAGAAAAACCCAGTTAATTCCCCGGGGAGTTCTGAGGAATTCGGCCCTCTCTGGCGTTCCCATCTGCTCCCTGCGTGATTGCACACCAGGCATCCCTGGGAAGGGTGAGGATAAACGCTGCTGTGAAAGCTAGTCACTCAGTCCTGTCTGACTCTTTGAGACTCCATGGACTTCTCTGTCCTTGGGATTCTCCAGGCAAGAATACTGGAGTGGGTTGCCATTCCCTTCTCCAGGGAATCTTACCAACCCAGGGATTGAATTCTGGCCTCCTACATTACAGGCAGATTCTTTCCCGTCTGAGCCACCAGGGAAGTCCAATGCTGCTAGTCTAAGCTAGAGCTCCAAGAAACATCCGGCCCCCATCAGATGCCAGTACAGCCATCAAAGTGCTGGGAAAAGGTGTATAGGGTTTTAGTTCTTTTTCTGTTTTTCCTTCTACCAGGAGGTGCTACTCGGGCTTCTGCTATTCATTAAGGCTCAAGCTGCCAATATTGGCTTGCGAGATGAGTTCTTTATATAACCGCACCGATCACAGTGTTTGCATTCCTCTTCAACTGAAAATTTGTCAGAGAAGAAAGGCATTAAGCCTGTCACCACAGATAAAGATCAGATGTTTGATTTCAACCAGAAGAAGCAAACACTCCACAGTGGGCTCCATTTGCTCCTGAGCACTCGACCCAGAGTGATACAGGGAGCTAGACAGACCCGGAGCGGGCAGGTATACCCACGCTTCACTGCTGTTCTAGGAACCGCAGAGGACCATGGACTGGGATAGGCACACAGAGGAGAAGTGAATGACAAAACCCTCCCCGTGGTCTTCCTTCGTTCCCTCTGATTACAACTGTGATTTCACAAAACCAATAAATCTAGCATAGTTTGTCTGAAAAACAAATCAGACTATATGCAATCATTTACATCTAACTAAAAGCATGGGGCTTCCCTGGTGGCTCAGACAGTTAAAAAAATATCTGCTTGCCATGCAAGAGACCCAGTTTCAGTCCCTGGGCCGGGAAGATCCCCTGGAGTAGGAAATGGCACCCCACTCCAGTATTCTTGCCTGGAGAATCCCATGGACAGAGGGGCCTGGCGGGTCACAAAGAGTGGGACACGACTGAGAGGCTAACAGGTTCACCTTCACTTTCAAATACATGGGAAGGTGGTTCTGGAAAAGGATTTGGACACTGAAAAAATTAAAGCATTTTGTGATACCTACATATCATCATTAGAAAACTAGCCCCATGTGGAGAAATAAACTGCCTACTATCAAGAGCTTCCCTATCAGTACACATTTCTTACTTCCATTCAAGTAAAACCAATTGTTTCTCTAATGCATTGAATAACAGGTGAGTCATTTTCTTTGACCTTGACCTCAACCTTGAATTCATATAGCAGCTATTTCCAAACAATCTGATCACTAGGAAGATTAATGCACATAACATTTCTGTGACAAGCTGGATGGCAAGTGTCATTCAACCCATTTTATGGATTCAGATACCAGGGCAGGGAGAGGTTAAGAGACAGGCTGGGTGCCAGAAGGAAAATTAGACGCTCTAATTTAGAGCCTTTGTTATGATGATGTTTCTGAAGAAAGGTATAAGACCGTAGATTAGGAGTCAAAAATCCAGGGCTGTCGTCTGAACCCAGGACTGGACTCATCCACAACCTTCAGTTCAGTTCAGTCGCTCACTCGTGTCCGACTCTGCGACCCCATGAACCGCAGCACACCAGGCCTCCCTGTCTATCACCAACTCCTAGAGATACTCAAACTCATGTCCATTGAGTTGATAACGCCATCCAACAATCTCATCCTCTGTCACCCCTTCTTCTCCTGCCTTCAATCTTTCCCAGCATCAGGGTCTTTTCCAATGAGTCAGTTCTTCACATCAAGTGGCCAAATTATTGAAGTTTCAGCTTCAGCATCAGTCCTTTCAATGAACACTCAGGACTGATCTCCTTTAGGATGGACTGGTTGGATCTCCTTGCAGTCCAAGGGACTCTCAGGAGTCTTCACAGTTCAAAAGCATCAATTCTTCAGCGCTCAGCTTTCTTTATAGTCCAACTCTCACATCCTCAGGCAAGTCAATTCTCTGCTCTCTCTCGGCATTCTTACCAACCCTCTCCTGGCCTGCTGCGGGGATTATTGAGGTGAGACCTGTACCTCACAGCTTGTTGCTAGAGAGGCCCCGATAAATACGAAACATGCTGAGTGCCTTCTTCCAGGTTCTGCGGGGTCCCCCATGGCTTCAGAGACAGGGATACCTCTTGCAGTGCGTTGGAAAATGCAGTCCCCATGCGCCCGGGACCAGAGCAGCTCGGAGACACTGTGGCCTCTGATGGGGGCAAGTGTAGGCGGCCAGATGCTGTGCTGGACTACTCAGCCATCACCTGGTTTGCGCAGCTTTGGTGGGGCACCTGAGAACCAACCGCCTTTCCAGGCCCGCCCTGGAAATTGGAGGAATCCTGTGGTGGGTGGGTTTGTTCTAGGAAATCCCACCAAAGGTGAGTGGGGTCTAAAGCCTATATGGTGGTTGTGAAGGTGGTTTGGAGCTCGTTCCTATCCAGAGACGGAGGGCTCCTGTGACTCCCCGTGGGAAATACCCCAGAGACCTCTGCGGGCGCCGGTAGGTGACACTCCATGGGCAGGGGAGATGTCAGACTTCCACACTTCAGAGGGCAATGTGTGTGTGGCGTCTGCTCAGTTGTATCTGATCATATCTGACTCTTTGTGACCCCATGGACTGTGTAGCCCACCAGGCTCCTCTGTGCATGGGTTTCTTCAGGCAAGAACACTGAAGCGGGTTGTCATTTCCTTCTCCAGGGGATCTTCCTGACCCAGGGATTGAACCCACATCTCCTGTGTCTCCTGCACTGCAGACGGATTCTTTACCACTGCACCACCAAGGAAGCCTTCGTTAGGGGTCGATGCCAGCGTGCAAAAATAAGGCAGGGCAAACCTTTTCTCCACCCTCTGCAGCCAGACTCTTTCTGACCTTGTACCTTGACAAACACTGGAAGGGTCTTCTCACTCCCATCCACAGGGTCCTCAGTAGTTTTGACTTTACTTCCAGCATGCAATAAGGCAACTACGTCTCTGTGCCGCCAACTCGAGGCTCACCCCCGTGGCTGCACAGTGACCATCTCAACTGGGAGGGGGGCAGCCTTCTCCAACCCAGCGGGCCCAGCCGTGAACCCTGACCTTCCCCTGACCCCAAACCTGCTCCCCAGCGATCTTCCTTGTCTCAGGGGTGACAGCCCCTCGGTCCATGGTTCAAAGACACCAGAGTCACCTCCTGCTTTTCTCTTCTCCTGAGCCCCATCTACCCCTCAGGACCTCTGGGCGCTGCGTTTGCAGCTTGCTGGAGTCCCTGCTCCACTTCTCCACCCTCGCGTCTAACTGGCTCACCTAGTTCTTTTTCTCCTTATTATCTGTCATCAGCGGAACACCCAATTATTCTTTTCAAACCTAAAGGAAACCTTTGTGTGATTTTTCACTTACAACCCTTCAGTGGTGCCTCTGTCACTCAGGGGAGAAGCCCACCTCATGGGGATCCCTGTGACCTCCAACCACCTCCCCATCCCCTGACCAGCCTCCCTGTGCGCCACCCCCCCCCCCCCCACTCTGCCAGGCACACAGCTGCCATTGTACCAGCCTGTCCCTCTGCAGGAGTGGCTTTCTCCAACTCCCCACCCACCGCCGGCCTAGTTCCCTAAAGTCCTCTGAGTCCTTGCTTGATCCCAACATTTTTTAGGCAGGTCTGTATAGACACCCCCCCCCCCCCCATTTCACACCATGGTCTCCCCAGCACCTCGACCGCCTGGACTGGGTCTTCATGTACTGCGTGTGTCACCTTCCAATCCACTGTGTCAGTTTCCTGGGGCTGGTGGAGCAATGCACCATGGACTGGCTGGCTCAAAGGACAGAAATGTTTTGTCTATCACTCCTGGAGCCGGAAGTTCAAGACCGCTGTTCCCTCTGAAGTCTCTGTTACAGGGCCCTTGCCTGGCTTCTGCTGGCCACTGGCGGCGATCCTCCACCGCCTCGGTGTGCCGACGGCATCGCCCTCCAGTCTTCACCCTGTGCTTGCTCTGCTTTTATCTGTGTGTCCAAACTTCCCTTTAGAAGGACACCAGTCATGCCGGAGTAAGACCCGCATTCATGACCTCCCTTCAGCTTGATTCCCTCTGTAAACATGCTCTCTCCCAATTAGGTCACGCTCTGAAGACTGCGGTTTAAACCCACATAATCTTTTCTTGGGGGAAAGAGCACAATTGAAGCCCTAATGTATAATCTGCTCATTGAATGAATTTAGCTTTATCATCTGTTTTCTCTTGCTAGAGATAGTAAACTGTGCGGCAGATATTTTTGTGTGTTTTGAGTTGCTGTTATTTTCCTGATACAAAGCCAAGCATTTAGAATAGTTATCAGGACATAATAGGTATAGATGCACATTTTTAATTGAATAAATTGAATAAATAAAACTTCATCACCTTTCTGCAGACAAGTTCTAATGTCTTTCCCAGAGTCCTGCAGATGTTTCATCAGAGACTCTGGACCAGAGCTCAGGGCCCCCAGCTCGATCCTAGGATTAGGATAAATTACTGGTTAAATGTCCGGCTGGTGATGGAGATGATGAGATTATTATCAGATGGAATCTGTGGGCAACAAGAGCCTGGGAGTCTGGCTAACCCAGAGGTTTCCTGGGCTCTGGTCTCAGATGGGACGCTTGGAGCCTGGGCCCTTCCCTGCAGCCTCTCAGCGTTAATCAAACAGCACAATAGTTGCCTGGATACCCTCCTCATTTCATCAGCCATGGTGGCCTGTTACCAATTTTCAGAAAATGAAACTAGACCCCTGAGGACTGTAATTTGGGGAGCGCAGTGATTTAGGAATGTTTAGAGGGGTCTGGAAAACCTGTCTAGCTAGTTCCTTCTCAGGCACAAGCAGCAGAGGGGCCTGGATGTACGGCCAATACGGAGGGCTGTGCTGGCTTCCTTATCAGCTTCGCTACCAGGACCTTTTGTTTGTTTACTCACTTAGATAAACTCTCCAATCCTCGGGAATGCTCCAATAAATCTGTTTCCCTAAATGCTTCATCCTTGTTTATAGAACGCCTTCAAAAGCTCTGACAGCTTGCTTCAGATGGAAACAATGCCTCATTCGGAACAAAACCCACCTTTTTCCCTGGTCCTGAAATAGTTCTTGAGAACATTAAAGCCTTGGAGGTCATGATCTCAAGGATTACCCTCAGTGGAAACATTTCGCTGGAGTTCCTTTGGCTCAATTTTTGCATATTCTTTTTTACCTATTTTTTTTTTCTGTTTAGGAATTCACTAAAAGTGTTTTTTTTTTTTTAATGTTTTTTCAATATATTTTTATTTGGAATATAGTTGATTTACAATGTTGTATTAGTTTCTGCTGTACATCAAAGTGATACAGTTTTACATGTATATATATTTTTAAAATATTCTTTTTTGTTATAGTTCATCACAGGATAGTGAATAGAGTTCTCTGGGCTGTACACTAGTGACCCTATCTACGAAACAGGAACAGAATCATGGACATGGAGAACAGGGGCGGGGGTTGGGGGAGGGATGGAGTGGAAGTTTGGGGTGAGCAGATGCATCTTCTAACTTAGCATTGCTTCATGGAAGGTGGACTCACTTCTTAGCTACCCTGGGATTGTTCAGTTGCAAAGTCGTGTCTGACTCTTTGCAGCACGCCAGGCTTTCCTGTCCTTCACCATCTTCTATAGTTTGTGCAAACTCATGACCATCGAGTCAGTGATGCCATCCAACCATCTCATTCTCTGTCGCCCCCTTCTCCTCCTGCCTTCGATCTTTCCCAGCATCAGGGTCTTTTCCAATGAGTCAGCTCTTAATCAGGTAACCCAAGTATTGGAGCTTCAGCTTCAGCTTTCAGTCCTTCCAATGAATATTCAGGGTTGATTTCCTTTAGGATGGACTGATTTGATGTCCTTGCTGTCCAAGGCACTCTCAAGAGTCTTTTCCAGCACCACAATTCAAAAGCATCAATTCTTCGGTGCTCAGCCTACTTTATGGTCCAACTCTCACTTTTGTACGTGACTACTGGAAAAACTGTACCTTTGACTATATGGACCTTTATTAGCAAAATGATATCTGTGCTTTTTAATATGCTGTCTAGGTTTGTCATAGGTTTTCTTCCAAGGAGCAAGCGTCTTTTAATTTCATGGCTACAGTCACCATCTGCAGTGATGTCACATGTCAATAGGTGGCCTTAGTAGAATGACTATTCCACCTGAAAGCAGCAAACTTATTTTTATTCTCCATTATCATGAAAATGATCCAATGGAAAACGTTGATTGTTTTGCTTTTACAGAAACAGAATGCTAGCAAATTGGATCTATGTGCTTTCCCTGCTCACAACTGGGCCAACATCAACCCAAGGTCCTACACCTGCCTTTTTATAGTTCCTGGGCAGGTGGGTATCATTCCAACAGCCTTGCCTTTATTATCCATCTAATAGATTATCCTGCTTCATATCTCTGTAGCACCAGATGGCATTCTCTCCTTAGACTGGCTGTTGCCTTGTTAATACAGAGTTACACAGAAACATGAAAGGTCAGGAGGACACCATATGGTCTGTTCTGTCCTGCCCTTTTACGCCCAGGAAAGGCCAAGTCATCATCAGAGTATTGCTTCCGCCAATAGCCGCTTGTATTTGATTCTCTTTTGGACTCATTATTATCTGGTTTCTGCTGAAACGCTGTGGTCAATAATACCCCAACATCTACACTTTGGCCATTATTTTATCGTATATTTCAAATATCTCATCTTCCAGAAAACTAAATTATCAAACACGTTTTAACTGGTTTATTTTTCTTAATGCCGCTGCATCCTCATTTTGATAAGTTTTGCTATTTTGGTAGCAATTCTAATATACTTTCCTAATGGTTGGGTTAGGGTTATATTCTGGAGCTACCACACCATTGATTTGCAGTTATCACTTGAAATCTGGGTTGTGTTTATACAATCTGTTTCTGTCTGTCATGGATGTCTGGGTCTGTGCCTTGCCATTTGGGATTTTAAGTCTTATTCCATCTTTTAAACTATTGCCTTAAATGTCTCCCATTCAAACAGAGAGGGCTTTGCATCTCTCTAATGAGCTAGAGTTCTAAGAAGATAAGAACAGTTGAACTGCTGACTGTGGGGGAGAAGCATCTGGTTGAGAAGCATCTTGCTTTGGGGCCGGTCGTCACCAGTCCCAGAAGAATCACCAGAGGGTGTTATTTCAGGGGCCACTGTACCGCCGCAGGGTCAGCAGATCAGTAATTCTGACACTGAGACTTTTCCTCTTGACGTACTTCATGCGCGTTCATGATGAGCTCCGAAATTCTTCATCCTTCCTGGAAGTACCTTTCAATCCTTGCTCTCTTTCTCTCTCTTTGTCTCTCTTTTTTTCTCCAGAAATTTGGATGAAAGACCTGATTCTTCTTAAATATATTTAATATCTAGTCTTTATTTAATAGTTACCAAATTTTTATTCTTTGGTTTTTATTAAAAAGAATGTATTATTTTTAAGTGTATTTATATATTTGTTGTTTAGTTGCTAAATCATGTCTGATTCTGTGACCCCCATGGACAAAGTGCACCAGGGCTCCCTGTGCGTCTATATCTCCCAGAATTTGCCCAAGTTCGTGTTCATTGAATTGGTGATGCTATCCAGCCATCTCATCCTCCACTACCCTCTTCTCCTTTTGCTTTCAGTCTTTTCTAGCATCAGGGTTTTTTCCAATGAGTCAACTATTATTATATATATATAATATATAAACATGCATTCATATATAAAATATATACCCTTTAATATTTATTAAGAAGACTATATTCTTCATATATATGTAAATACCTTTAGGTCAAATTCACCTTTTAGGACATAGTGTGTTACAACTATTGGCAGATGTCACTTTAAATTCCCTTTGTTGGTTTTGATTTCTAGCAATGCTTAAAGTTATGAAAACTGTTTGCTCCCCATAATTCAGATTAAATAATTCTTCTCAGCTGGTACCCTGTTTCTCTTTTTACTGATGCAAAAGTAACTTGGCTCCATTCCTGGTATTTCACAGACTTCAGGAACATGGTAAGTTTTAGATTTCAACTTAGACAATTGTAAGCTACTCACCTTCCTGCAGCATTGTGTTGTCACCTATATGGCATAATTGGGGTTGTTTGAAGAGTCATTTGTAATCAAGGCATTTAAAATTCTTTTTCAAGATGCTACAGATCGACTCAAAGGCATAAGGGGTATAAGGATTATAACAATCCATTCAGTTCAGTCACTCAGCCGTGTCCAACTCTTTGCAACCCCATGGACTGCAGCATGCCAGGCCTCCCTGTCCATCACCAACTCGCGGAGCTTGCTCAAACTCATGTCCATCGAGTTGGTGATGAAATCCAACCATCTCACCCTCTGTCATCCCCTTCTCCTCCTGCCTTCAATCCTTCCCAACATCAGGGTCTTTTCCAGTGAGTCAGTTCTTCACATCAGGTGGCCAAAGTATTGGAGTTTCAGCTTCAATATCAGTCCTTCCAATGAATATTCAGGACTGATTTCCTCCAGGAAGTACTGGTTGGATCTCCTTGCAGTCCAAGGGACTCTCAAGAGTCTTCTCCAACACCACAGTTCTAAAGCATCAATTCTTCAGGACTCAGCTTTCTTTATAGTCCAACTCTCACATCCATACATGACTACTGGAAAAACCATAGCTTTGACTAGATGGACCTTTGTCAGCAAAGTAATGTCTCCACTTTTTAATATGCTGTCTGGGTTGGTCATAACTTTTCTTCCAAGGAGCAAGCATCTTTTAATTTCATGGCTGCAGTCACCATCTGCAGTGATTTTGGAGCCCCCCAAAATAAAGTCAGCCACTGTTTCCATTGTTTCCCCATCTATTTCCCATGAAGTGATGGGACCGGATGCCATGATCTTAGTTTTCTGAATGTTAAGTTTTAAGCCAGTTTTTTCACTCTCCTCTTTTACTTTTATCAAGAGGCTCTTTAGTTCTTCTTCACTTTCTGCCATAAGGGTGGTGTCATCTGCATATCTGAGGTTATTGATACTTCTCTCGGCAATCTTGATTTCAGCTTGTGCTTCATCCAGCCCAGCATTTCGCATGATGTACTCTGCATATAAGTTATATAAGCAGTGTGACAATGTACAGCCTTGATGTATTCTTTTCCCAATTCGGAACCAGTCTGTTGTTCCATATCCAGTATTAACTGTTGCTTCCTGACCTGGATATAGATTTCTCAGGAGGCAGGTAAGGTGGTCTGGTATTCCCACCTCTTTAAGAATTTTCCTCAGTTTGTTGTGATCCACACAGTAAAAGGCTTTGGCGTAGTCAACAAAACAGAAACAAATGTTTTTCTGGAACTCTCTTGCTTTTTCAATGATCCAACAGATCATCAAACTTTAATTTGGCAATTTGATCTCTGCCTTTTCTAAATCCACCTTGAACATCTAGAAGTTCATGGTTTACATACAGTTGAAGCCTGGCTTGGAGAATTCTGAGCATTACTTTTCTAGTGTGTGAGATGGGTGCAATTGTGCAGTAGTTTGAGCATTCTTTGGCATTGCCTTTCTATGGGATTAGAATGAAAACTGTATTAATGTATATAAATAAAGACTTCAAAGGACTGACATAGGAAGAAGATTTCAACTACCCTAAGCATTTTGCCTCTTTGTCTGGAAACAGTAGTAACGATGGAATTGGCCACCTGGGGTCATGACACGTTTTAACTGAGGGCTCAAGGAAAACATTTATCTCAGTGCCTAGAGAGTAAGTTAACAAGGGTTCAGTAAACAGTCTTTTTTTATTGCATGAGCTCCAGTTGTGATTTCAAGGTGATTGTAATTATTCCTGGGATTCCTGGGTGGCACTAGCAGTAAAGAACCCACCTGACAAAGCAGGAGATGCGAGAGACATGATTTGATCCCTGGATCGGGAAGATCCCCTGGAGGAGGGCGTGGCAGCCCACTTCAGTACTTTTGTCTGAAGAATCCCATGGACAGAGGAGCCTGGTAGGCTACAGTCCATGGAGTCGCAAAGAGTTGGACATGACTGAAGCGACTTAGCATTCACGCACATATGATTATCTCTGTTTCACAGAGAGATACACTGAGGCACAGATAGGTGAAAAGACTCTATTGGATTCAAACTCTGAGCTCACGAAAAAGGCAAGACAAAAGCCCAGGTACTCTAAATTTTATCTGATTTATACGCAACACAACCCTACAATATAATACAATATCTATTACAGAAAGAAATGAGTCTCTTGGTTACCATTTCCCCAAACAGAAATAGGAGTCATTCAACCTGAAACCCATATAACTGCAGGTAGATGGAAGTGTTCCTGTCTAGATCCAGCCAAGCTGGGTGGAATCTCGGATCTAGGCTGAGAGAGGATCAGATGGTGTAGGCGAGGGCAAGGCTAATTGACTGAAGGGTGCTCGGACCCCTGAAGAAGATGGGCGACGATTAATGCTCAGTGTTTCAGATTATTGAAATAAACCTCTGATGTCCTTAACACTTATCTAGATGAAGCCCCCTCCTGAACCCCTGCACTCATCCTCGGCTCTAATGGCATGTCAGTAATGGTGACCAGTAAATTAACCCTGGAAAACACTTATTGATCTCTAGCTCAGATTGCTGACTTCAAAAAAATGTCATTGTTTCATCACACACTGTTCCACCTCATTAGCTGCTGTCACTCTGTTCCTGGCACCAGGGACTCATTATTCCTGACATAGTAACTCGCCAGGAACTTGCTGGGTTGTTAGGAACCCAGACAACAGGTGGTTCCCCCAGCCTGCCTTGGTCTCCCTCTATTTGGGGTTGGAAGGGACACCTGGTCCTAATCACCAGACCAACGGACAAAGCGCCTACTCATCTAGGAATCATCCAAAGAATTTCATTTCTTCTTTATAGCCTAGATAAGTACGCGAGATTATGTTTCCTCAAAGGCAACTTTTAAGACCTAATAAAGCTCCTTTTCATACAATAATTGGCATCTCTTAGGCTTCTGGTGATGACTCTAGGAACATTTTATAGTAGAAGTTGCTGAGCCCCATTAGACGGTTCTTAATTAGGTAAGAGCTAGCCAGAAATCTGAAATGTAAATTAGAAAACCATGCTAAGGGACAATCAGACCAGGTCATTAAAGACCAAGCCAGGAAATGGCATAAGTGTGTAAAAATAAGAAGGTAAAGGCAAAAAAAAAAAAGAGGAAATTCAACTTCCCAAGATGTAGGAGGCAACAAGGAAAATGCTAAAAATTCTAATACCTAAAATTTTATCATTTGCTTTTAAGAGGACAGGCAAATTAGAAAGGAAAAGATAATTTTTACTTTTCTTTTTCTTAAAATAGCATGCCATGCTGTGCTTAGTCGCTCAGTAGCCGTGTCTGACTCTTTGCGACCCCATGGACTGTAGTCCCCGAGGCTCCTCTGTCCGTGGGGATCCTCTGGAGTGGTTGCCATGGAGAAAAACTGAAAGAATTACCATTTTGTGATATATTAAAAATCAGCAGAAGTAGGGAGAGCCTTGGTTGGACCACTCCTTGGTCCAGGGGCTAAGACTCCCAGTGCAGGGAGCCTGGGTTTGATCCCTGGTCAGGGAACTAAAATCCTTCATGCCACTACTAAAAAATCTATAGGCTTCAATGAAGATGAAAAGTCCCATGTGTCGCAACTAAGACCCAGTGCAGCCAAATAAATAAATCATTTACAAATCAACAGAAGCATTACAGATAAAAATGTGAGAGGCATGAGGCATGTTAGTTTTGGAACCTGATGAAAACTATTTCAAGAGGATGTTAAACTTAACTTGAGGAGCAGGCTTAACCCGAACACCCCCAAAGCAAACATTTGTCTAGGCAGACGATTGTCTCCTTGCATATCCACGTATGAAGTCACGTGCCATCCTTCACATGTTTCCACAGTTTCTCTATAAGGTAAAGCCTTTGCTACACTCCTCTGGTGGTGAGAAGTAATAAATGCTTGCTCTTCGAGGCTGTTTTGAAAACAGCCAAGAGTCTTTCTCAACCAATATTTGTGAAACCTATGTGTGATTCACTCTGGTAATGCTGTGGGGATTCCTGGGGGAGAAAAGGATGGTTGCTTGGCATTTTTGGTTTTAATGATGCAAAAGACTAAATTTTATTTTATGGCTTATAAAACGGTCCCAAAGGCAACTGATGACTCATGGAAACTTATCATTGGTTTTAATTCCAACGAAGCATTGTTTTTCCTGCATCTGAGCCACCCTGTGGCTTGCTTAACCAGAGAATGAAATAATCCAGTGCTGATTTTAGGGCTGGTCTTTAAAAGGCCTGGAAGCTTCTGTGGTCACACGCTCAGGAGCCAGTCACCATATAAACTGTCTAGGCTAGACCACTGTGCAAGACAGACCCTGACAAAGAGGGTGGCAGTGCCCCAGAGACCAGCCACTCTTGCTCTCCCGTCCTACTCAGAGCTCAGCTAAGCCCAGATTCCAGCAAATCCAGGTGTTCGCGAGGAGCCAAAGGTCAGCCAGTGGGTCCACACAGTCCGAATTAATGTTTCTCTTATGCTAAATGATTTGGTTTGGGGGACTACAAGGAAAGATGTTTTAAATAATAGAAAAACAAGTATAAGAAATTTTAACATGATCTGCTCAACATTCCACAAGTTATGAGGCAAAAGTAAGTTGAGTGTGAAAATAATGCAATTATACCTAAGTAGTGGAATTGACGTAAGTGACTACATGGCCCAGCACTCAGATAAACTGCCCTGAGAACAAAACTGGCTGGGCTGAAAATTCTCCGTGACTGTGGGACTTGCCTTGTTTTCTTACCTGTAATATGCAAATAAGTTATCCACCCTAAAAGGTCGTAAGAGAATCAAACAAAATAGTGAATGACAAACACTTCAAGCGACTTAAATAATGTCATCAAAATGAGAAGAGTAGTTTGTAAAGCCAAGAAATCAAAATTGGCAAATACCTAGCAAATATTGGGCTTCCCTGGTGGTTCAGATGATGAAGAATCCTCCTGGGTTGGGAAGATGTCCTGGAGAAGGGAACAGCAACCCACTGCAGTATTCTTGCCTAGAGAATTCCATGGATAGTGGAGCCTGGTGGGCTACAGTCCATGGGGTCGAAAAGAGTTGGACCCAGCTGAGCAACTAACACTTCCACTTTCCAAATATTGATACTAAAAAGAAGAGAAAGAGATTGAGGTAGATAATGAAAGTACACAAGGCACAGAAACAGAAATAGCACATATTCTGAAAAAAAGTAATATACAATACTTACCAAGTAGGGAAAAATTAATCTACCAAAATATGAGAATTTCCCATACTTTGTGCAAATGTCTCTCTCCTTGAATTATGCTTTTTTCCAATACTCTGTTCTTATTGGGCTTTCCTGGTGACTCAAGACTAAATGACTTTCACTTTTGCATTCTTATAAACTATTATAAGAAGTATGCCTCCCACACAATCCTGAAGATAATCTAAACATGGTCTGGGAGATAAGTATTATGGTTATGAGAGGTAATTTTTTTCTATGTGACATAAAGCATATTGAAGATGTACAGTAATTAAAAGTATGTCATTCTGGCACAGTATACTTTAGTATGTCATTGGGAAGCTTCTTTAAAACCTATGTGATGGACTTGCACCCGTCTGTGTATCTTTCAGCTCTCATCTGTATCCAGCGTCTTTTACTTTTCACCCAGCAACCGATCATCCTGCTGCTGCCCCATTCCCTTCCAGGGGCCCATTCCTTGCTGAACCCTAATTCTTGTCCTATTTTTATGGATTGCTTTGGAAAGTGACTTTCGCTTCTCTTGCCAGATCTGAAGCTTCAAGGTAGTGAGCTATGGAGCTGCTTCAGGGAGCAGAGAGCTTCCAGAAGCCCCCCGTGAACCTTTCAGAAGAAGGGAAAGGCTGCAAGATGGAGAATGGAAGAGTCTTGTTATTTTCTGAACTGGGAATTCAGGTAAGCCTGGAGCTCATTTCATTCTTGGCCTTCCAATTGGATAGACTAGAATCTTCCTTTTTTTACTGGAACCAGTTTGTGTTACATTGGTCTTAACTGCTGTAGGTTTACTTTCTGAACTTTTTTTCTATTTTTAAATAGCTTTATTGGGTGTATAATTCAGAGACCACACAATTCATTTAAAGTATGGAATTGAAGAGCATTTAGTATATGCATGTATATTTGCATCCATCACAATTTAGGGTTCTGTTCTTGACTCTGTACTTCCAAGCCATGATCCCCTTGAGCCCTAGAAAATCACCGATCTACCTTCTGTCTCTATAGATCTGCCTTTATAAACAGAATCACACAACATGTGGTCCTTTGTGATAGATTTCTTTCCCATGGCATAGTACTTTCATTGGAAGGACTGAAGCTGAAGCTGAAGCTCCGATACTTTGGCCGCCTGAGGCAAAGAGCTGACTTACTGGAAAAGACCCTGATGCTGGGTAAGACTGAGGTTGAGATGGTTGGATGGCATCACAAATTCAATGGACATGAGTTTGAACAAACTCCGGGAGACACTGAAGGATAAGAAACCCTGATGTGCCTCAGTCCATGGGATCGCAGAGTCACACATGACTTATCGACTGAACAACAAACGCTTTCAAAGTTCATGCTCCTGTAGCGTCTGTCGATACACCATTCCATCTAATCACCAAAGAACATTCCACTGCGTGGAAATACCATATTTTATTCACCTAGTCATCAGCTGAGGGACATCTGACTAATGAGAAAACGGTCCATGGATGAAACATTTGGCAGTGTTTTACTCCTTCTGGATTCTTTTTGTGTTGAGCAATCCTCTCTGGTTCTCAAACCGACCAGGTCCACAGGGAACGTCCATTATGAAGATGCAAGGCTCTTGGCTGCAAGCAAGGTCCTTGGTCCCTCTGTGAGTGACAAGAACAGATGAGTTGAGTTGACAGATGCTCTTATCAGCATCTATGGAAGTTGATAGCACCTGGAGCAAACCTCCACCTTTTGAAATTTCAGAGCCCCAGTTTAGCAGTTCTGGAACACTAATGATCTATCGTGAGGGCCGTGCAACCGCTGCCTGTTTCTGAAAAACTGACTCCTCTTAGCTTGGTAGCAACCCAAACAAAAACAGACTGCTAACCAGGCAGTCCTAAATATTTTATTTCATTTATCAATTCTTACATTATTTTTTCCCAAGCACTCCTTTCATGCCTGCAGTCATTGAGTTGGACAGGAGAAGAATACTGCAAACCAAATCCTGTTGACATAACTGAATTTTCCATGTCTTATTCACACCTCTGCTAGGCTGGGTCTATTGTTAACATGATGTCTGGGTTTTGTTGTTGTTATTCTGGGATGCGGGTTAGGATCTATCAAGAGAAAACAATCATAACGAGATTTCTCTCAGTTTTAAACCTAAGTTTCCTAAAGGAATCTGGGAATTTTAACTATTTGTCAATGGGCGCTTCACTTCCCTCTCTGCTTTGTCTTTTCGTTTTGGGGTGCCCTCTCAAGCCTGTGGGATTCGCCGGCCTCTGGGGCCAGGATCTGCCATTCCTCTGGCACAGATCATCCTGTGGGCACGGCATGCACCTTTGATGGCACTTTACACAGACCAGCCTGAGTGAAGTGAGTACACAGGACGCAAAGCTCAGAGTGACACAGCCCAGATCGCTGACATTCTTACCATGGCTTTGAGCTTCGGGCACTAACAAATCTCCCACGCGTACCAGCTCTCCCAGAGGACGGGCTGTAGTGATGTTTATGTTATACAATATGTAAAATATTTATACCCCGGCTTCAGCACAAACTGACTATCACTTAAATCAGGAGCTAGTATTTACATTCGGGGCAAGGGGGGCTCTCTGTGTCACTCTTTGCAGGCAGAAGTGGAGCCCGATAGAATAAATGATCAGTTTATGTACAGAATCAGATTCCAGCAGTGTCTCTGCTTTAAAAATAACAGTTATGGGAAAGGTTTTTAATGTGCGTGCTTCTTTTAGAATTGTTAAATTACCAAGAAGGGCAAAATTTATGCCTTTCTGACTATTGCCCTTATCTTTAGAATGGAAAAAGTCTTTTCTTTTGACAAACCGTTCTTTCATGAATAACCTCTTCAAGAGCATTTAGTTATCATTATTAATAAATTGTTACCGTAATAAATTATATTTTAAACATTTTATTAAATGCAGTTCTCATGTACTTAAAATAAATTGCAAAGCCGGCTTTTTTCAAGGTATTTAATATATATGGTGTGACACAATGTGCTTTTAATATATTTAATGTTATATACTCTAAAATGTAAGTGTGTTGTACTTTTATGGAACTTACTTTATATTCCTTTCTGTATGGAAAATGTATTACTTTTTAATACGGGTTCATTGTGGAGTGCCATTAAGAAATAGAGCACGGTTCTTAAAAGTGGTAACTTTCGGAATTTAAGTACATTAAGTGTGGGGGAGGGGAAGAAACTGCATTATGGTAACATCAAGCATCTAATTGAAACTGACAAAAGCGAGGGGAGAAATCTCACACTGACATTGTAATGGCACTCGCATTTGCATTGACATCATAACAGGCCTAATGCAAGTGCCGGAGACGCTGCCACTGACAAAAAAAGACTTCCCCTGACATTCCTCTGCTTTCGCACTTTCTTTGGACATGCTATCACTGTCATTCACGATAAAGATGAAAATATTATGAAAAACATCTTCAGTCCATGCTTATTAGATACCTTCCATGGTTGAAATGTGCTGGCCGTTGTCGAGAGCTTCTTCTTTTTCAGCCTCAGAAATACACTGCTTGAGTCCCTGGGGAGAATGCATCACCAAATTTTCCATCACTTAAAACGATTCTGTAAAAAAGGAAATTTAAAAATGGATTTTGCAGAAAAAAAAATAGTTTTGCATTAGATCCTTAAGGCAAGAGAGAATTCTGGTTCCTCTTTGGAAGCTGCAGTAAATCTTTAGGGTGAGTATGTACTACAGGACAATGGCAGACATGGGGGACAAGTGTGCTCCCCTCCTCCCCGGGGAGGCAAAATTATCCCTGAACTTCAAGGGAGCCACTGGGCCTACCGTGACGACAACTACCAACCAACTTAAGTGAAAGAACTACACTTCTAGGCTGGAGTTCTAGAACACTACTTTGTTCTTCTGGGACTTCCAAGGTGGCTCAGTGGCAAAGAATCTGCTTGCCAAGCAGGTAGATGCCAGTTCGATCCCTGGGTCGGGAGGATCCCCTGGAGGAGGACATGGCAACCCACCCCGATATCCTTACCTGGGAAATCCCACGGACAGAGGAGCCTGGTGGGCCACAGTCCATGGGGTCGTAGAGAGTTGGACACGACTTAATGACCTAACAACAACCACCTTTGTTCTTTCACCTCTGCTGGTTACCAGGCTCCAAGCCCAACAGCAGCTCTGGAAGCAGCACGCCAGCCTCAGAACGTTGTCTGAGACCATTTCTCCATCCACCGGGGCCCCTCTGCAGGGCCGTGCACTTGCCTTCCTCACTGCTCTGGTCCTCTCTGCTCCCCGGCTGGACCCTGCTCCCACTGACCAGCTTCCCTGGGGCCCCCGGGGACTACAGGGCCAGATTCCTCCCCCACACCACCATCGGGGTCTGATGTCCCAGCGTCTGTTCCTTTCTGGAAGGTGCGTCTCCTCCCAGGCACTCATGTCCTCCCATCTCACCTGCCACAGTGCAGGCTGCCAGGCTCTGCACAGCCCCGGCCTGAGCAGGCGTGAGAAGGATCGTTTACGCCCCTGTCATATTTTAATATGAAAATGTTAGATTCTTGAGCGGAAGGTGAATTTTTCCTTTTGTTCAGTTTTTCTACATCTGTCCCCTGGATATTTATCAATAGCAATAGCTCCACGGTCGGCTGTGTCATTGGCAGAGCAGTCCATCAGAGGGTAAGAAGGGTCTGGCTTCTGAGGGACAGCAGTCAGATGGTAACTCGCCAATCCACGCGTGCTCTCAATCATGGTGACATCAGTCAGGGTCATCAGCTGGCGGGCCGGCTCTTCCGGCTTTAGGAAAATAAGGGTTTGCAATATGGAGGAAGGAACAGAGGGGCAGAGGCAGGAGCTGGGGAGACTCTGGGGATGCATCAAGGCCCAAGCTGAGGCTCGCAGGGTGGGCAGGGCAGGCGGGGCGGCGGTGAGGACCGCGGTGAGGACCGCGGTGAGGTGCTGCTGGGTCAGCTGCAAGCCCGCAGCTCAGCCCGGGGCCTGGGGATGCGTTACTCACAGTCCCTCTGCTGCTGTCACCTCAGGGATAAAATAGGGACAATAATAATATTTACTCCTGAAGGTCACTGAGAGCATTAGAGGCTGACGCCTGGAAGTGTCTGGGCAAACAGCCCTGGACGAACGCTGCTCGTTTCTGTCGCGACAGACATCCAGCCCCAACACGCTTTAGTCTGTGCTGCAGGCCTGGTCTCTCCCCTCCCCCGAGGGCCCACACGCCTACTCTTGCAGGCTGACCCAATCGGTAAGGAATCAACGTGGGAAAGGGAACGTTGCGGGTGGAGCTCTGGCCACTGTTCACAGGTCTCAGGATAGACACCTCAGGATCCTACAAAGACTTCTGTACTATCAAATACATTGACTTCCGTGCATTGTATTTTAATCTGTTTACATCCATTCTCTGTTGATGAGCTACACGGTAACCCTCTATTAAACACCATATTTAATGAGTCCTAATTCCCTCGATTTGTCATATGACAAGGACTCACTGAGGCTGCCAGATAGCAAAAAAAAAAAAAATCAAATTTTAGAAGCATGAATTACTAAAAATATTGAAGTATCATTGGAACCTATTATGCAAAGTAAGCCATCATCTCTATTTTCCTCAGTGGGTTGGATTTTTGGATGTTTTGAAAGCTGTAGTGTTTTCTCTCTGCTAAATAAATTTCTTTCTGTGTAGCTGAATGTCACGGATCCAGACGTTTGGGGAGGGCCAGTTCCAAATACTGTAATTTCGTGTCTTTTTTTGTATCGACTAAAGTGGTGAATGGAGGTAGCACAGTGGCAACCAGGAGAGCTGGTCTTTAGTCCAGCCAGGAAGGATCCTTTCCAGAATTTACATTCTGTAAATTGTATTCTTCCTTAAATAAAGACTTTGTTCTCTTCACCCGGCCCCTGCCCTGTTTCCTTAATTTAACTCATTTTTCTCCTTTCTTCAAATATATCCTAGGTTCTGGGAGGCTTTCCAGACCAAAAGGGACCTTCTTGCTTGGAAAGATCCACCACAGGAAAAAGAGCCTAGAAAGCTCTAGAATCACCAAGAGCATTTCCACAGCCACAGGCGTGGAGAGTTCCACACCGGGTCCTGTGTGAGCCTGTCCCAAGCGGGATGGCCTCTGACCATGGGAAGGTGTCCAGGAAGCAGGCTGCCCACAAGCAGCCTGGGGACCCTTTATGCTAAGTTCCCCAGGTGCTCAGACCTTTTCAGCGGTGGCAGAGCAAAGAGCCATCTGATGCGCTGGTCTCCTGAGAGCGCAGGCCCGGGGAGCTCACAGTCCTGGGAAGGCCAAGAACACACAGGAGCTGGTTACTAGAGAGAAAAGCAACCGTGGAAGCCTAGAGTGGGACTAACCATGCTGGGTTGAACAGTGTCGCAAATTCATGTCCATTGTTTGACAACAGGATCTTTGTAGATATAATTAAGTTCAAGCTGCTGCTGCTGCTGCTAAGTTGCTTCAGTCGCGTCTGACTCTGTGTGACCCGATAGACGGCAGCCCACCAGGCTCCCCCGTCCCTGGGATTCTCCAGGCAAGAACACTGGAGTGGGTTGCCATTTTCTTCTCCAATGCATGAAAGGGAAAAGTGAAAGTGAAGTCGCTCAGTCGTGTCCAACTCTTCACAACTCCATGGACTGCAGCCCACCAGGCTCCTCCGCCCGTGGGACTTTCCAGGCAAGAGTACTGGAGTGGGGTGGGCCGAATCCAACATGTCTAGTGTCCTCCTGAGAAGGGATGCAGAGAGACAGGTGGAAACGCCACAGAACAAGCAGGAGGAATATGAACTCGAGTGCCGAACACGGTTTCCCAAAGCTGGCATTGACCATGCCCCAAAATTACGAACTTTCACAGTCGGCATTCATTACATCCATTTCCAGACATTTCTAATTTGCAGCATATATTTTAACTTTATTGATGAGGCATATTAGGGTAATAATGTGCTGTATTTTTCACTTACACTCTGTTTTTGAAGAAAAAAAAATATTTAGCAGATGAAGAAACAGATAGGAGAAGATAAAACGCTCAAATAAATCACCCAGTTCATGAAAAATAAATCATCACTCTTAACTTCCCTTGCCTGCTCAAGCCATATCCCATGGCTACATTTGCTCTAAAGCAATCTTGATAGGCATGTAAGGAATGAAAAAAGTTATTTTGATTCTTCCATCCCCCTGATGATTCGTGTTTCTTTGTAAACTGAAATGTTGAGAGTCAAATAGATTGTATCAGAAAGAACAAAGTGGTTAAAGAAACAGAGATAGAAAGATGTTGGAAAGGCAGGTCTTCGGGACTGTTTGTAACAGATGCTATAAAGAGAACACTTCTTTTCTTTAGAAATGCTTCTTTCCTAACACAAAAGAAATAAGAGAAAGAGTTTTCTGGTGCCCACGTGACATGATGTAACATCCCATCATTTCTATTAAGATCTCACTGGTAATATGGAAGCATTGGCATCTAATAGAAACAGATTCGAGGTCAGGTGGTTTTTTTAAAAATAGTTCTTTCCTTGCTTGGAAAGGAATGTAAGTTAGACCATAATCCATCAATCTTCCAGACTGGTTTTAAACTTCCAGCGGCCTGGAACATTTCCCCCCATACTTACCAGAAGTAAGGCAACGGCATATCTGACAACACCAGGCTTCAGAACCATGGGTTTATTTGGAAACGCTTTCAAAGCACTGCTCACTCTGTCTCAGTTCTTCCAAACAGGACTCCTCTTATTGCATCTCCTGTTCTGAAGTCTCAGTCAATTTGTGTCCTGAATATGTGCAATTTTACTGCAATTGACAGAGATCCTTTCTCATTTATTTACAGTGTGAGAGACACCACAAAATCCCATGTTCCTCTTTCTAAATTTCCCATGTATCGGAGGCTCAAGGGTGAAAGTGTGTTGATCTAGGGTTTAGAGGGATATGCCAGGTGGTTGTTCTGATCATGTGCTTCAGGGGCAGAGAGGAAACACAGGATTTAAGGACATCTCAAGTTCAGATACGCTATTCTACCTTTATTGCAGCAGCTTCTTAACTCCTCAAAGGGCCGAACACCCAAGAAAAATCTAAGCTAATAATAACGGTGGTAGCTGAGTTATTCTTTAAGGATGAGGCATGGTGTGTTTGATGTCCTGTTTCATTCTAATTTCCTTTGGATGTGCACCCAGAGGGGGACCGCTGGGTCGTAAGGCAACTCCGTTTTCAGCGTCTTGAGGAACCTCCGCGCTTTTCACATCATGGCTGTGTCCATTTATATTCCCACCAACTGTGTCCGAGGGCTCCCTCTTCTCTGCACCCTCACTGACACTTCTGGTCTCCTGACCTTGAGTTTGCACAAGGTTATATATCAATTGTGTGTGTGTGCCCAGTCGCTTGAGATGTGTCCAACTCTTCGTGGCCCTATAGACAATAGCACGCCAGACTGCTCAATCCATGGGATTCTCCAGGCAAGAATACTGGAGTGGGTTGCCATGCCCTCCTCCAGGGGATCTTCCCGATCCAGGGATCAAACCCATGTCTCCTACATCTCCTGCATTGCAGGCAGATTCTTTACCACTGAGCCACTGGGGAAGTCTATATATCAATTACACCTCCTTTGGAAAAAGAAAGAGCTTTCTGGGACCCAATGCTGTTCTGTCTTTCCTAATATGTGTGATGAGTAAGAGTACAGGGTGGAGGGAGGGCTGGGTTGAGCAGTACCGCCTAATGCGTTTCTTCCAGCCATCAACCCTGAGGCTCCACGGACTTAAGTGGCTCACCCTATGTGTGGTCTTCCTAAACTCTCCCTCTCCCCTTTATGCAGGGAAAATTATCATAGTGTCTCCAGTTGAGAGGGAGACAGAGAGAGGGTCCCGTGAACCTGTGACCCCTCAGAGATTCTGCGGGGCAAAGACGCTCTCAGGGGGCCCAGAGGCAGTCTACCTTGGGCTTGAGTTTGGTTTTCATTGCCTTCCCGGTAGTTGGGTGGCTGCTGTTACCTTGTTTGAGGAACAGATGCACAGAATTGACTACCAGCTGGGAAGGCAAGAGGAGGAACAGGCAAACATAAGATGTGAGAAGCATGGGTAACCCCGATCTGAATAATCCTCTCTTAACTGATTGAACTCTGGCTTCACAGAAGGCACGCTGCCCTGTCTCCCCTCCCCACTCCCTGCAAGTTTTGCATTTCTATTTGAGTGCTGCTCCTCATGAAAATGAATTGTAGTGTGAAAACAGTGTTGGCCTCCCTCTCCCCGCCTTCTTGAAAATGTAAAAGAACATTACCCCCCAGAATAACTTCATCAGTTTGCAAATACGGTAAAATGTGTTTCCATCATATACTCATCTCTGGATCTTATCTGTCTATCAAATTCAGTCTGAATGAGCCAGGCAGAGCCTATGCCTCTTATTTTTTCATACAGTGCTCAGAACATCGATCATATTTAATGTATGAAAATAATAATAGCAAATGTATAAAGTGATCATGAAGATACATGGTCCTGGCCAGTGCGGATAGTAAATCCTCAAAAGAGGATTTCTTCTTTCCTGCGCATTACGAGATGGGTCACGTGGGCTGCAGGTACCAGTTGTGCAAAATGGCCTGGGAGACAGCTGAGCGCTGCCCACATTGAACTGACTTTCATCAGCTCCACTGAAGGTAAAGGAGGCGAGGCTGCTTCGGTCCCTGGGTTTACTCAGCTATTCCTCTGAACAAGGAGCTCAGGCTCTGCTATGAACCAAGGGCAGGAGGTTGTTCTATCCCCACTCATCTTCAGAAGACGAAGGGACACAAGTCTGCTACTCTTACGTAATTTCCATAACCACCTTACGCTAAAATTTCCCGAACCCTAATGAGTCAGCTGATGTCTGCTGTTTCACTGAAAACACAAACTAGACACATCATTTTTGAGCACCTCTCCCAGCCTTTCCAAACAGGCAGGCTTCTGGCGGAACGAAACACGGTGCCTCCGCTCAGCAGCTCCCAGACCTAAGACGTCACTCAGGGAGGCAGTAGGTCATACTCTGGTTACTATTTCTCCAGATGTCTAGATGGTTTATTAAGTGGTTTTCTCCACAACTTGGATGTCCTACATATTTAACACACAGGTAGGGATTTATCTGTATGTTTATTTATTTTATTCTCTGCCTTCTTCTAAAAGTAATTTAAGCCAACTTAGAGGCATATAAACAATGCGACAGAATGACAGCAAAGAAGTAAGTGAGGATGTTTCAGGGAAGGGAAAATAAGGAGTCAAGTTCGTAATGGCATGAATTAGTGCACAGCCTGTACCTGCCAGGGCGGGTGCAGCCGCGGCCCTGAGTGTCCTGACAGCCGATACAAGGAGAGAAAGGACACAATTTCCATGATTCATTACATCTATAAAGTTAAAAAATGTTTGCTTAGGGGATGCATAATCATCCCTACCCCTGCAGCTGGCGAGGATTCTTTCACGAGTCCACATGACGAGGACACCACGTGACACAGGAATCAACAGCCTCAAGGGCCACCCCTCCATGGGGCCACTGGCCGGAGCATCGCTGAGAGCAATCTGGAGACAAAACATTGATGGGTAATTCACTCCGGCAGTTCTGCAGGGGAAGAAAAAAACTAGTCTGAGTACAAGGTCCCCTCTGGTTCGGTTAGTCCAGAAGCAGCTTTCAAAGTACCGAGGAGGTGGGTTGGCGTGCTCTCCAGGTTCCTGTTCACCTCCAGGCTTTGGGCAAGCCCTGAGCCCTGCTGAGTCTGAGGTTGCGCCTCATGGCAGCATCTGAAGTGTGGTGACTCTCGGTGGCTGGAGGCAGGCCTGCCTACTTTATGGCTGAGCTGAGAGGAGAGCCGGTCACCCTACCCCCACCCCCACCACGACAGGAGAGAAGGAGCCTGACAAGAACATGCCTAGGAAGACGTCTTTCTACTTCCCTGCAAGGGGGAACTGAGCAGGTGGACCAGATGGACCACCTTGGCTGAGAGAGAGAGAGTGTGCGTGTTCAGTGGTTCAGTGGTGTCTGACTCTTTGTCATCCTATCGACTGTAGCCCACCACATTTCTTTGTCCTTAGGATTTTCCAGACAAGAATACTGGAGTGGGTTGCCATGCCCTCTTCTAGGGGATCTTCCTGACCTAGGGAGTGAACCCACATCTCTTGTATCTCCTGCACTGGCAGGCAGGTTGTTCACCAGCAGCGCCATCAGGGAAGCCCGAAGGTCTTTCACAGCAAGACACATTTGCAAATGACCTAAAGCACTGACCCAGTGGTAGGATCATGGGGTACAGAGGAGCCAGAATAAGCAGGGAGGAAGAGCTGCCTTTGGACAAAGGTGTCACATGGTGTACAAGACAAGGGAACACTGTTAAAATGCACTGTGGCTTTTTAGAAGCTATTTAAGGCTAGAAATCAAAGGCCTTGCAGTCCCATGTGGTCATTTCAGCCACAAGCATAGAGATATTACACACCGGCCCGTGTGTCTACAGACACACATACACATAGACACACACACACACACACACACACACACACACACACACGGAACACTGAGAGTCAGGAGACACGGATTCCAATGCCAACTCTTTCCTTCTCTCACCACATAATTTTGAACTGCATTAACATCTTTGTGCTTATATGTCTCGTCCTGAAAACAGGCACTGTTGAATCAGACATTTTTCAAGAATCCTTAAAATTCAGTAAGCCTTTGGAGATGGCTTCACTGAAGTTGATTGTTTTCATTCCTAAAATAGATAGTTGAGAACAGGGACTATTTCACCTGATAACAAATACAAGCAGTACGGTCATGTCTCAAAACAGAGCCCTTTAAAAGACAGAGATACTATCTAATGACAGTTTTCTAACTTAATGCCATTTTATACAGAAAAATAAAGTGTGTTTTTGCCTTTTTAAAACCAAGTTAAAAAATAATGCATATGATTCTCATTAATAAGTTCAAACACATCTTATTGCGTGAACTCATCTTACGGTGCTATCTCATTGAAAGAATAGGAAAATGTTGCCAATTTACTGCAATAAGGTAATTACTGTAATAAGATAAATGTTAACTTTTTAATGAAAACCACTGTACTTGAGTAATTACCCTTCTGAGGACTATTCCATATATGATTTCTTTGCAATTATTAAGATTAATTCACTTTTTTAGTAGGAACAGAACAAAATTCCAAGCCAAATGATCATTTTTATAAGCACATTTTCCAATGTCCTAGAACTTGAAAAAGGGAGAAGAGAAATGGATTTAAGTCTTTTTTCCAAATCTATTTTATTAAGTCACAGGCTGTCAAGTTTCTAGGTTCAGTTAAAGGCAAATAAAAGCAACAGAAGCCTGGTAAAAATAGATGCGATTAAAAATGAGATTGTCCATTGACCATCAGGTACAGCACAGCAGAAAGGGAAGATTTAATTAGAACTGTCTTTGTTCACAAATCCGCTCGCTTTCTATGAATGACTCTGCATGAACATCCTCAATGCATAAGCAGATGTGCGGCAGCACCACGCCTTGTGCACTCCGGCCACTCTGAACACCTCCAAGATGCTATTTCCGGAAGATTGTCACAATGTCAGCTTAGTGTTTAAAGCAGCACAGTTAATGAAACAGCAAAATCCAACCAGAGTAGCACCTGAAGAGCACAAACTTCACTTCAATTTGCTCCATCTCCACGTTTGTTTTTACTGTTGGGTTGGCTGTGCCTGGCATCACATCTTCGTCTTTCCTGGGCCTTGGGTGTCACTTTTATTTTCTAACCAGCCAGGGAGCCCGGAGGAAAATGTGGCCCTTTCTTGTTTTATCAGCTTCGTGGATTTCAAGCATAGCTTTCTGGAAAGCATCACGGTGCTCTGTGTGAGCTAGTTCCCATCTGGATTTGCTGTAGCAAGTTCTGAGGGACTCCAGCAAACCCTTGGTCTAAAGAGAACACTCCTGTAAAAACAGGAGTTCTTTGCCCAACTCTTACTTGGCACTGACTTTTGTTCATGGCTTAGAGTCACTCAGGAAAATACAGGAGTAAAATATTTATTAAATCTATCTCCGTCTATCTATCTATCTATCTATCTAGGGCCTCCCCGGTGACAGCTCAGTTCAGTTCAGTCGCTCAGTCGTGTCCGACTCTTTGCAACCCCATGGACTACAGCACACCAGGCCTTCCTGTCCATCCCAACCCCCGGAGCTTGCTCAAACTCATGTATAAGTCAGTGATACCATCCAACCATCTCATCCTCTGTCATCCCCTTCTCCTCCTGCCTTCAATCTTTCCCAGAATCAGGGTCTTTTCCAATAAGTCAGTTGTTCGCATCAGGTGGCCAAAGTATTGGAACTTCAGCTTCAACATCAGTCCTTCCAATGAATATTCAGGACTGATTTCCTTTAGGATTGACTGGCTTGATCTCCTTGCAGTCCAAGGGACTCTCAAGACTTTTTTCCAACACCACAGCTCAAAAGCATGAATTCTTTGGTGTTCGGCCCTCTTTATGGTCCAACTCTCACATCCATATAGGGCTACCGGAAACACCGTAGCTTTGACTAGACAGACTTCTGTCAGCAACACAGTGTCTCTGCTTTTGAATATGCTGTCTAGATTTGCCATAGGTTTTCTTCCAGGGAGCAAGCATCTTTTAATTTCATGGCTGCAGTCACCATCTGCAGTGACTTTGGAGCCCAAGAAAATAAGGTCTGTCACTGTTTCCATTGAGGCTCAGTGGTAAAGAATCTACCTGCCAAAGCAGCAGATGCAGGTTTGCTCCCTGAATTGGGAAAACCCCCTGGTGAAGGAAATGGCCAGCCACTCCAGTATTCTTGCCAAGGAAATCTCATAGACAGAGGAACCTGGCAGGTCACAAAGAGTCGGACACAACTGAACGACTATCTATCTATCCATCTATCTATCATTTCCAGTTCTTAGGGTTACACTAAAAAGGTCAAGAAGAGCAGCTCATCATTTGTCTGTTGAGTCTGTTCTGGTCTTTGTTACTTTCTTCAATTAGAATTAAACCATCCAATTCACTACTAAAATCTCTCCACATTTTTGCTTATTTTATGGCCCCATCCAGATGGAAATGGAGTTTTGAGAGAATATGGTTTAAAGAAATGCTGCTTGGGGCATGGGGGAACCCCTCTTGGTATTGGTTCTTGAATCTGTTCCTCCAACTCAATAGAAAGGAGGCCAGGGAGGTGGTTAGGGTGGACACCAGGGCCAGACTTCCCAGCCCACCACTGTACAATCTGAGCCACGGAAACTGGCCCTGATCATACCTTGGTTTCCTCATCAGCCTAATGAGAAAACCAGCACTCAGCTCACGGGCTTACTCTGAACTGTGGCTGCACGTTGTAAGCACTGTGTGTTAGCTATTATTACCAAGTGAAATTCAAATAGAAGGCAGTTAGCCTATGTGGCAGGAAGCCTTCTGAAGATGCTCCCAAAGGTCCCCGAGCCCCCATTAATTCAAACCCTCCTCTGAGCACTGCTGTGAGTGTGGCTGGGAGATGACCAAGGTGGGCAGGTCCAGTCAAGTAGTCCTTTTAGATCAGGGTGTCTTCTCCTGCTGGAGGCAGGGGGAGACGGTGAAAGATCTGAAGCTGGAGAAGGACTCAATATACCATCGCCAGCGTTGTCGACGGAGGCGGCAGCATAGGAGATGCAGGTGGTCTCCAGCAGCAGACCCGGGCCCTGGCCCAGAGCTAGCCAGGAAACAGGCCCCAGTGCTACGGCCAGAAGAAAGTGGACTCCTCCAAAACCTGGGGCGTTTAGAGGCGTCTGCCCCAGAGGCTCCAGATAAGGATCCAGCCCTGCTAATGCCTTAACTATGGGCTTGTGAGACCAGAGGAGGGCAGTCAGCAGAGCCCCGTGGTCCTTCACCCAACAGGAGGGTGAGCCACAAGCAGTGGTGTTTAAGCTGCTGCGTTGGAGGCTATTCTTTCTGCAGCAACAGAAGACTGACGTAACATAAAACTAAACCCTCCTGTGGGGTAAGGTCTTGCAGACTCTGTTCCCTTTGTGATATCTTATTGGTACACTGTGCTTCCCAGGTGGCGCAAGTGGTAAAGAATCTGCCTGACAATGCAGGAGACAGAGATCCCTGGGTTGGGACCGTCCCCTGGAGGAGGGTGTGTAACCCACTCCAATGTTCTTGCCTGGACAATCCCGAGGACAGAGGGGCCTGGTGGACTATAGTCCACAGGGTCTCAAAGAGTCTGACACGACTGAAGTGACTTAGCACACACGCGTGCATTGATAGATTAGCTGTTCTGGTTGGAGGGGTCCTAGAGGAGAGTTGAACCCAGAGAAGACAACTCAGCAGGAGGGCACCTGCTTGAGCAGTATCCTACATCTCTGACCCCCAGACTGCCTGTCCATTTGTCTCCATTCTGGAACGGCTCTCAGACTGCAGAGAAACTGCTATTGCCCTGTGTCACCCAAAGAAGGAGCCTTGGAGCCACGTGCCGTAGGAAGCAGGCCTGGCCACCAATCAGAGCTATTCATGATGACAGGGGCTTAGAGAGATGTGGGTTAGAGAGATGTGGAACAAAACACAGGCTGCATCACTCTTGTAACAGAGGCTCTTCTGCAGCGTTTGAGTCCAGGCCCACTTTCTCCTCCATGGAAATTCAGAAGGCCACACTTTCCACGGCCTGCAGTCGGGTGACAGCGGTTACTTCCAGGTGGACGGAGGGTAAAATGGGGTGGCTCTCACTCTCTCTGCCACTGGCAGGCGACCTAGGAGGCCCTGTTCTCCTGTGGCAGGGATGGACAAGAGCCTGGATCCCAGGGTCACCGCAAGGGGAACGGCCATTCTGGAAAGTGGTTCGGACGTTGGATGAGTGAGAAATTATTCTTGTGTGTGTTTCATGGCTATTTGTTACCTCACTGTAACCTAGCCTGGCTTCCCAGGTGGCACCAGGGGTAAAGAAGCTGCTTACCAATGCAGGAGATGTACGCGATGTGGGTTTGATCCCTGGGTCAGGAAGACCCCCTGGAGAAGGGAATAGCAACCCACTCCAGCATCCTTGCCTAGGAAATCTCATGGACAGAGGAGCCTGCTGGGCTGCAGTCCAGGGGGTCACAAAGAGTCAAATACAACTCAGCAACTGCACACAAACATGATCTAACCTATCCCGCAACCCGACAAAACCACTGTCAGTGGTTTCAAGCATTAGATGAACTACAATATGTGAATTTTAAGGTCATTTCATCTAAGATCCTTCATTTTCTGACTTTTCAAGTTGGATCAACGAGTCAGTGGCAGTACTAGGAACATCGATTATCATCAAAGAGCAGCCAATATTAATTATGGACCTACTACATGCTAGAACTATGCTCGAGTCTATGCACACTCTGCCTCCATCAGAGTGTGTGTAGATTTACACACTCAGCAACCCCATCAGGTGGGCACTGTACTTATTCCCACAATAGGGAGGAGGGCTTAATTAACTAGCCAATGGCAGATCTGGGAAGGGGAGTCCAGCCTTCTAATACTAAACTTTGTGCAGCAAGTTAGGCAAATGGAGCAACTGCAGACCACATTCTAAATCTGTCTACTCCATGACTTTGTACAAGAGAAAATGGCCATTTCTGTTTTATTTTTTATACTCCCTTCGCTAAAGTCACATCACTGCTTCTTGTGAGCATTATGCTACTTTTAAGGAGGTGTCAGACTTCCTTCCCAGGGGCTTCATGAGCATCTCAGGGTCCTCGATAATAAATAAGCAGGGACACAACTCTGGTTGATCGCAAAGGGCCGCCACGATGAAAGCTCCTCCCAGTAAAAGGTGGAGTCTATTTACCCTCCCCGTGAATCCGAGCCAGCCCACAGCCTGCTTTAACCAGTAGAACCTAGGGAATGCCCAGGGATGACTATGAGCCTCAGCTTCCCAGATATCCTGCAGACTCTGCTCTGGAGAAGCCTCTCCCTGGCTAGGAAGCAGCTCTGACCGACATGTGAGGGAGACAGGCTCGGCCCTTCCATTCAGCTGAGGCTGCAGACACACGAGCGCGATCGAGGTCAACATCCAACCCCGGCCGCTCCTTCCGCTGGCTGAAGTCTTCAGAACCATACGGCCAACCCAAGAACACGTCAGAGGGAGAAAGTCACCTTTGCTTTGAGCTTGTATTTAGTGTGACTTGTTACTGAGCCACATAGATACAATAAAGTCAAATTCTGTGATTAAACCAAACCAAAACCTTAGAGAATTCAGTTTTCCAGGATTAACTCTAGGAAATGGCCCTAGCGACCTCAAAGGGCTTTTTTTTTTTAATCCCATTTGCTAAATCTAATTATTCCATCATTGATTTTAGAAATAATAAGAGGTAATTCTTCCATCCATGGGTCAAACCTCAATTTCATTTCTCCTGGAGAGTTAAAAAGGAGTCTATTCTCTTACCTAACTCTATTTTGTTCATTTTCTGAATAGTCGACTAGCATTCCATGCAAAGTATCTATTGAGAAATAATTCTACACTTAATGTTAGAGCCTGTTAGACCTCACATGCTCAGGCAGGTCAGGCTGGGTCAATTATTGGTCATTTCTGAGAACCATCTTCTTCTGTGCTGCTGGAAGTGTCAGTGGAGATTTACGGCTGTCATATCGAGCCAATAACCTGGCGTGGGGGACTCTGTCTTTCAGAAAGGAAATAAAAGTAAAGAGCGGAGCACTCAGGGACATGAGAGCTCCTGTCAGTTTTGATTGATACCATCATCCTGGATAAATTCCAACCCTAGTAATGGCATCACTTATGCTTTTGTTATAAGCAATTAAGGCATCCACTGTTTTGTTCAGTTTCATTCTCTGCTAACTCGTCTTCTCTATCTATTCAACTGATTTCTGCCCTGCTGGAGGACTGCTTAGACCAGGGGTCTGAAAACTCTGCTCTGGAAAGGGGCAGAGAATAAATATTTTAGGTTTTGCAGGCTAAAGAGGCAAAATTAAAGACATGTTTTGGTATTTATATAACAGGCAGCAAATGCCCACAAATCTTTTGATGAAGCTTAGAATATAATAATAATAATAATTGAGTACAATGTCTTAATCAATGACTAATGAAGAACATAGAATTCTTTGGAAGCATAACATTCCACATATTTCGGGTTCGAAGTCAGTGCATCCTATTTCAAAATCAATTGAAAATGTTCATCTGCAAAACCATTCTTAGCTTGCAGGCCATCCCAAAATAGCCAGGGAGCTGGACTGGATCTCCCACCCTAGATTGCAGTTGGCCCAAGTCTGGCATAAGTCACAGCTCCGTCCATATCCAAGTGGGAAACAGACTTCCTCACTTGCCAAGCTGGATCGAGGGGGAACAGACTTGAATGGAATTGTGACTCAGCATTGGAACTCGGGAAGGAAGATGAGCTGATAGTTTCCAATGGTTGCCAAGGAAACAACAGCCTAAGTACCACTGCTTTTTAGATCTTAGTCTACGATGGCTGTTTCTGGATGGGTGGAGAGCTCTTTATGAGAGTTCTGTAGTTGTGAGACACTGTGGAAGGGAGAGGACCTTCCTTATAAGAGAATTTTACTACCCCTTGCTTGGATAGCTGACTTGCCTGCCATCACCCAGTCATCACTAGATGGTCAATTTGAAATCAGATTGATTATATTCTTTGAAGCCAAAGATGGAGAAGCTCTTTACAGTTAGCAAAAATAAGACAAGAAGCTGACTGTGGCTCAGATCATGAACTCCTTATTGCCAAATTCAGACTTAAATTGAAGAAAGTAGGGAAAACCACTAGACCATTCAGGTATGACCTAAATCAAATCCCTTATGATTATACAGTGGAAGTGACAAATAGATTCAAGATATTAGATCTGATAGACACAGTGCCTGAAGAACTATAGATGGAGGTTCGTGACCTTGTACAGGAGGCAGTGATCAAGATCACCCCCAAAAGAAGAAATGCAAAAAGACAAAGTGGTTGTCTGAGGAGGCCTTACAAACAGTTGAAAGAAGAAGAGAAGCTAAAGGGCAAAGGAGAAAAGGAAAGATATACCCATTTGAATGCAGGTTTCCAAAGAATAGCAAGGAGAGATAAGAAAGTCTTCCTCAGTGATCAATGCAAAGAAATGGAGGAACATTATAGAATGGGAAAGACTAGAGATCTCATCAAGAATATTAGAGATACCAAGGGAATATTTTATGCAAAGATGGACACAATAAAGGACAGAAATGGTATGAATCTAACAGAAGCAGAAGATATTAAGAAGAGGTGGCAGGAATAACTATAGAACTATACAGAAGAACTATACAAAAAAGATCTTCATGACCCAGACAGCCATGATGGTGTGATTACTGGATTAAAGTCAGACATCAGGGGAATGCAAAGTCAAGTGGGCCTTAGGAAGCATCACTATGAACAAAGTTACTGGAGATGATGGAATTCCAGTTGAACTATTTCAAATCCTGAAAGATGATGCTGTGAAAGTCCTGCACTCAATATGCCAGCAAATTTGGAAAACTCAGCAGTGGCCACGGGACTAGAAAAGGTCAGTTTTCATTCCAATCAAAAGAAGGGCAATGCCAAAGAATGTTCAAACTACCGCACAATTACGCTTATCTCACACGGTAGCAAAGTAATGCTCAAAATTCTCCAAGTCAGGCTTCAATAGTTCATGAACCATGAACTTCCAGATGTTCAAGCTGGATTTGGAAAAGGCAGAGGAACCAGAGATCAAATTGCCAACATCTGCTGGATCACAGAAAAAGCAAGAGAATTCCAGAAAAGCGTCTATTTCTGCTTTATTGATTATGCCAAAGCCTTTATGTGGATCACAACAAACTGTGGAAAATTCTTCAAGAGATGGGAATACCAGTCCATCTGACCCTTCTCCTGAGAAATCTGTATGCAGGTCAGGAAGCCACAGTTAGAACTGGACATGGAGCAACAGACAGGTTCCAAATAGGAAAAGGAGTACGTCAAGGCTGTATATTGTCACCCTGCTTATTTAACTTATATGCAGAGTACATCATACGACATGCCAGGCTGGATGAATACGGAATCAAGATTGCTGGGAGAAATATCAGTAACCTCAGATACACAGAGGACACCACCCTTATGGCAGAAAGTGAAGAGGAACTAAAGAGTCTCTTGATGAAAGTGAAAGAGGAGAGGGAAAAGTTTGGCTTAAAAGTCAACATTCAGAAAACTAAGATCATGGCATCTGGTCCCATCACTTCATGCCAAATAGATGGGGAAACAATGGAAACAGTGGCTGTCTTTATTTTGGAGGGCTGCAAAATCACTGCAGATGGTGACTGCAGCCATGAAATTAAAAGACGCTTGCTCCCTGGAAGAAAAGCTATGACCAACGTAGATAGCATATTAAAAAGCAGAGACATTACTTTGCTGACAAGGGTCTGTCTAGTCAAAGCTATGGGTTTTCCAGTAGTCATGTATGGATGTGAGAGTTGGACCATAAAGAAAGCTGAGTGGTGAAGAATTGATGCTTTTGAACTGTGATGTTGGAGAAGACTCTTGAGAGTCCCTTGGACTGCAAGGAGATCCAACCAGTCCATCCTAAAGAAAATCAGTCCTGAGTGTTCATTGGAAGGACTGATGCTGAAGCTGAAACTCCAATATTTTGGCCACCTGATGTGAAGAACTGACTCATTGGAAAAGATTCTGATGCTGGGAAAGATTGAAGGCAGGAGGAGAAGGTCACTACAGAGGATAAGATGGTTGGATGGCATCACTGACTCAATGGACATGAGTTTGAGCAAGCTCTGGGAGTTGGTGACAGATAGGGAAGCCTGGCGTGCTACAGTCCACTGGGTCACAAACAGTCAGATGTGACTGAATGACTGAACTGAACTGAACTGAACCCAGTCAGCTGGTGAGGCTGAGGCTCCAGGGCCAGCCCAGGATCCCCTGGGCTTCAGCAGTCCCTTTGTTGGCCTTTCAGTAGCCTTGCAAGTTTATTCTGAGCTTTTATTAGACTGTTAATACTTTATTGATAGAAAGCCTTGAGGAAATTGTTTCTAAAACAGACATTTTTAAAGCTCACTTTTGTTTGAATGCATTATTGGAAATAGGAATATTATGGATAGATATTTAAGCCTAAATAAAACTGAGTTAAACTATTTTAGAGTTAAATATTATACTTTGTTGAAGTCACTGCATAAGGATAATTTAACTGTTTTGAACCTGGTGTTTGAACACTGGATCAGGACAAAATTTATGTCAGGCCAACATGCAGAAACCTGGAATGATTTGCCTCTGGAAGCTATTAATTTGTTCTCATAGGAGGACAACCAAGTACAGTCAAGCCAACCTAGGCAACGCTTGGTGTGCATTTCACTAGGAGCAAGTATTCTGATTTTCTGATTTTCAAACTTCTTGCCCTGTGACTCAGTGAATTTGAGGTCAAAATCATGAGTTTGAATGAATCATCATGTGACTGTAGCTCCCTTCTGAACCAGCTAGTAAAAAATGTCAATTTACGTAATGGATAGGGGATGATGTACAAACTTATCACTACTACTAGAAAATAACATGTGCATAATATAGTCTTATAGTCTTTGGATTAATACTGAAAAGAAAGTGAAAGTGTAGTCACTCAGTCAAGTCTGACTTTGCAGCCCCATGGACTGTAGCCCGCTAGGCTCCTCTGTCCATGGGATTCTCCAGGCAAAAATACTGGAGTGAGTTGCCATTTCCTTCTCCAGGGGATCTTCCCCACCCAGGGATCAAACCTGGGTCTCCTGTGTCTCCTGCATTGCAGGTGGATTCTTTACCATCTGAGACACCAGGGAAATCCTGGATTAATATTAAGTCTCAAATGAATCTCTTTTCAGCCACTGAGACATTACACTGGCATTGGATGATATACAAGGGCCTTGCTAATACCCTGCAGCTACCATCTGTAAAATAGTTTCCATCAGTTTAATGGGTTTTAAAATACTACCACACTGTGGTCTAATGCCCAGAAAGACTATAAGACCTAACTTTAGAAGCAGAGGAATTTACTGATGTTTTTAATAGAGCTCCCAGCCCAGCACAGAATTTAGAACATCTGATAGGAATTCCTTATTTGTATAGAATCTTGTGTGTGTGTAAGGGCCTACCATCTCTTGGCTGCTAATATGAGAAGCCCTCGAGCTGCACAGTGTTTGGCTTGAGAGCCAGAAGCATTGAAAGACAGACTCTGTGGGTCCTTACGTCTTGAAGCAGAAAAGAACTTGGGAAGGAGTGGCCCCAAACCATTCCCGCACCTCTGGCAGCAGATGGCGGGTGCCTGCCTCCAGGGCCTTGCCTGGAGGAACTTCTTGGAAGTCAATGCAAATGAGAACAGTTTCCTCAGAGCAGAAAGGAACCTTCAGGAACCCAGAAGGCAGACATGTATTTGAGGACAGCGCTCGAGCCCGGTCAGCCCACAGTCACTGGATGACATGTTAAGGCAGGCACTGGGACCCTGCACTTCCGTTTCTCACTCATGCACCTCAAGGGAGAAGGGAAAGCTGCCTACACATTTGTGGTAGCTTTTTCTTTAAGCCTTTAAAAATTTTAGAATTTAAACTTAAGAAAAAGGGTAGTAGCAGCAAACTTTAGATCTATTCTGCTGATTCATTTTATTTGAGGTGTACTCTACAGAGTCCGGCTTCCCTGGTGGCTCAGAAGATAAAGAATCTGCCTGCAATGTGGGATACCTAGGTTCAGTCCCTGAGTTGGGAAGATCTCCTGCAGGAGGGAATGGCAATCCACTCCAGCATTCTTGCCTGGACAATCCCATGGATAGAGGAGCCTGGAAGGCTACAATCCCTGGGATCACAAAGAATCAGACACGACTTGGCATCTAAACAGCAAGTGAAATCACACACTATTAATTTCCTGTGACTGCTTAATTTTCTGTGACTCCTCTAGGTTTATCCGCTTTGCTGCATATGGTAGGACAGGCTTCTTTTTCAGGCTGAAAAATACTTTGTTGTGTGTGCATCACGCTGCCTCTCTCCATTCCTCTGTCGATGGACACTTACATTATTTCCACATCTCAGCTGCTGTGAATATGCCTGTCATGTAGATGGGAAAGCAGACCTCTCTTTGAGAGCCTATTGCAATCCATCAGGGTAAACACCCCAATATGAGATTTCTGGATCACATGGTAGCTTTATTTTATATTTTTTGAGAAAGCTCCACACTGGTCTCCAGAGTGCCTACACCATTTTACATGTCCACCAACAGTGGACAAAGACTAATTTTTCCACATTCTTTTTAAAAAAATAATAGCCATTCTAACAAGTGTGAGATGATATTTCACTGTGGTTTTGATTTTCATCTATCTGTTGGCAATTTGTATGTCTCCTCTAGAGAAATAACTATTCAAATCCTGTGCTGATTTTTATCAGATTACTTGGGTTTTTTGGCTATTGGGCGGTAGAGAGTCATTATATATTTTGGATATTAACCCTTTATCAGATATATGATTTGCAAATATTTTCTCCATTCACCCATGCTGTGTGTGTTATAGTTTCTTATTTCTTTTTTTTTCCCCTTTTTTATTTATTTATTTTTTTTAATTTTAAAATCTTTAATTCTTGCATGTGTTCCCAAACATGAACCCCCTTCCCACCTCCCTCCCCATAACATCTCTGTGGGTCATCCCCATGCACCAGCCCCAAGCATACTGTATCCTGCGTCAGACATAGACTGGCGATTCAATTCTTACATGATAGTATACATGATAGAATGCCATTCTCCCAAATCATCCCACCCTCTCCCTCTCCGTCTGAGTCCAAAAGTCCGTTATACACAGCTGTGTCTTTTTTCCTGTCTTGCATACAGGGTCGTCATTGCCATCTTTCTAAATTCCATATATATGTGTTAGTATACTGTATTGGTGTTTCTTATTTCTTCTGCTGAGTAGTATTCCTTTGTATGGCTGCATCATAGTTTGTTTAACCCACTCCAATTGAAAGACATTTGAAAAAAAAGACATTTGGGTTGTTTCTAGTTTAGGGTGATTATGAGTAAAGCAGTTATAAAAATTTGAACACAGTTTTTGTGAAAACACAAATTTTCATTTCTTTTGGGTAAATATCCACGTAAAGAAATGAAGGAGGGGATCACTGGATCATAGTATATGTCAGTCTAACTTGTTGAGAAATTATGCAGCTTATTTCCCAGTCAACACAGACGAAGGCTATATTCCCTTTTCTTTAAGAGCAAATTTCTCTGTATTACAACCTTCTTCTTCACAGAAACAGAGCATGGGACAGTGGAGTCAGCTGAATTGTGCATTTTTGTTTGGTCTAATCTCTGCATTTTCTCAGAACAAAGGCTCTAAAGCCCAGAGGGATGGTACGCATCCACGCACACACAATGACGGAGACAGGCGGAGGCTGGACCTCCCCTCTAGGCTCCTGGTTGCCCATTGCCCCTTGCTGCATGCTCTATGGGGAGTCTCCTGTGAACTGAAGTGTGTGGAGGAAGATCTTCTCAAGGAGAAGATGCCCTATACTTTAAGGAATAAATGTCGGAGTGGAAGAATGCAGATAAATTATTCACATTAATCAAATTCATTGAGAAATGACTAAACTCCCAATTGCCTTTGGCCCAGTTACATATGTATCTAAACTACTACCTTTTAGTCCATCTCTTTTCTAGAGAACAGCTAATACAGTATTAATATGTTTATGTTTATCTCATTCTTTCACAAAATTCCTACATAAAGAAATATGAAATTTATAGCGATCAAAGCTCACTGTAGTCACCCCTGATGCGGAGTTGTCATCTTGCTCTTGATTTTGTTAAGAGTCCATCCACTTGCCTCGAGCTCCTCTTCTTAGCTTAATTCACAGTTAGCACAGAGAAATTTTCTAATGAACATCTGAGATTAGAGTACCACTGCTGACAGCAAAATTACAATTTGTAGTCTAAAGATGCATTCAATTATGATTGCTCAGATAGAGAAAAAAGAAGAGGAAAAAACAAAGCGCAAAACCACATACATCAAGGAAAAGCAAGGTCTTCAAGAGTAATTCAAATCTTAATCCAATAATCTATTTTTAATTATCCACATTATGGTCATTTACAGGGTGATCATTTCAGAGTCTCAAATATCCGATCTTTTGGCCCAAAGCCGTGGGGGTAATTGCTTTATAACTGGGTAAGAATATATCATCTATGTCTGGTCTAGACTCAGCAAGTGTATTTGCAACCAATATTTAAAGCTGCATTCTGGATGGGATTCAATCTGCCTGAAGACTTCCTACCAACATTGCTTATTTTGTCTAATACCTTCAGAAAGTGCTTAAAATACTTTTATGCCTTAATCAAGTACTTCTGCTTTCTAGCTCTATCATCTGGTGGTGCAATTTTGAGAAAGACTCTAAGAAACAGGCAATGCATCCATGGCTGCCAATGTCCTGGAAACCCCAAGTGTCAGATGCTGTATAAAGGAATACTTGCTTTGCTGAGTAAACTACAACTCTAACCCCAAACTGATCCTGGCATCCTTAATTCTGATAACCATTAGGGTTCTTGGCCTTCCCCAATCAATAGAAATAGATCAGAGGCCAACCAAGAAATCCAGACAAGACCTAGATTCCAGCTGCCGCCGCAGTAGGCAGGAGCAAGAACAAGTTAACAGTCCCCTTGCTTGCTCCTGAGGGGTGACCTGGTTCCTTATATGAGGTAAGGGTAGGGGTGTGTCCAGGGGTGTGGTTGGCGGGGAAGCTTAGGTGGCCTGCCCACCCCTTTGCTGGTGTGGAGTGCAGGGGGCATGCAGAGGACCCATGCAGACACCTATGGCTCCAGGGTCTTCACAAGTGGCAACTGGGGTTTTTTTGTTTTGTTTAGTTTTGTCTTTTTATACTTTGTCCATAATTTGCCCCAACTGCACAAGCACGGTTATTTTCAGTGCCTTAGAGTTTATTAGCATCTTCTTGCTGGAGGACAGTCTGTCTAAGTTCAAGCACTGCAGCAGAGTCCCAGGTCCTAGCATGTCTCGAGCCTACCTTCCTGCATTTCCCCTTCATCCTTCCTGCCACTGCCACTCGGTTGGCCTCAGGTGTGTTCCAATTATTCTGGAACATTCTGCCCTAGCAGTCAGAGCCCAAAGTTCAAAGCCCGTCACTAGTCCTTGGTGCAGAAAAGGCGGGCTGGGACTTTCACAAGAGCCTGACTTACTAGTAACAGAGCACGTGAACCAGCGTGTGCTGACAGGGAGTGACTGACAGTCCCCTCGAACCCACCCCTCCCCCCGACCCCTGCTTTCTTCCTGGGACACCCAGGTCTGTTTCATGGACATAGCTTCCTAAAGCCAAAGAGGGTTCCACCTAGGTCCTCTCTGTTACCCTTTCTTCTCTCTTGACTCCAAATACCTTTTCATTTTCCTCTGTTTGTGTTTGCAATCTGAGGAACATACTTCTAACCAGAACCCAGAAACCAGACGCATCCCAGTCTGTTCAGACGAGACTCTGCCCCTTTCCCCTCTCCCCCCAGTGGCCTCGCCCTGGATGGTTCTCTTTCCCACAGTCCTTAGATGGGCCCCCGACCCCCCGACCCCGGGAAGCCCACGCCTGCGCACTCGGCAGCTCAGAGGACCAGCCCCCAGTGGGCGCGGCCGGGGGGTGGAGTCAGGCGCGTCCACCGCGGAACAGCCCCCGAGGCCCACCCGGCGCCTGCTCTTGACCTCTGCAGCGGGGAGCCCTCTCCTCCAGGACTGCAGGGCAGAGATGAGGCCGCTAGGCCCCTCTCCAGCAGATCCGCTGTCGCTCACCAGGGTTCCGGAAGCCTCTCGTGCGTTTGGCAGCGGGTTGTCAGCTTTTTCTGTTTGTTGTTCAGCCGTAGCAGCTGGTGCCTTGCTGCCGCCGCTCGTTCTGGCCTCCGCGGCACTTGATTCCCAGTTCCCATGTTTATGCAGACAAAATGCATCACCCCAAGGGGGTGACCTCTCCATACAGTGCTTCTGTTTTCTTAGACACGCGTTTGGCGGCTGTTTGGAGGGGTCCTGAATCTGTCTCCTGGGCTGGGACCTTGACACGAAGCTGTCCAGGGTCAGTCAGCACCCCTAGGCTCAACAAGGCTCTCCCTCCAACCACCGGCCTCACGTTCTCTTTGGTCTCGTCCTTTCCCGACTTATAAAGACATCCAGAGACACACAGGGGCCTCAAGCTGATGCTGTTGGAGGTTTTGCAGATGGCAGCGCCTGCCAGGACCCGACGCTGGCAGAGCAAGGACGCCGCGTTCCTGTCTCCAGTTTAACACTCCATCACCAAGGTTCAGGAGGAAACAGGGCTCAGGGGCCAAGGCGTGTCCTGTGCTGCCGACCTGCTGTGGTGTGGACTGTCCTTAGAATAGGAATCCTGCTTCGGGGCAGGGCTCTCTGCGGAGTTACACGGCCGTGCCCTTGGAAATGTTGCCAGGGATCCCAGGTGGCATAACTCAGAGTATGCTGCCGCCACATGTTCTTCATGCGCATCAGGCGGAGAGTAAGCAATTCCAAACTCTGGCAGATACCACATTTTGATACCCGTGGCCTCGCCTCTGATAATTCAAGCTTGATCACAAGGCGCTACTTCCAACGGGAAATAATGGAGCGGAACTCTCAGCCGGGGAACTTTCTCCTCCATATGGTTCACGAGTTCCCTGGGATGTGTAATCCTACTGGGAGCGCCATCTGTGTAGACTCCGCTCAGGCCCGGGCTGGGGGAAGCTCCTCCCTGGTAACTGAGCCATGGATTTTCTTCTCCTGTGAAAACACTCAGACAAAAGGCAAGACTCTCACCTGCCCGCCTTCCTGGCCACTCACACGTGTCAGGGGCTGCTTCCATGTGATATCTCTTTTCCAGGTGATGAACCAACCGTGCAAGCCCCAGAAAGGTGACCTGGGAATCCACTAGCTGGTCCAGAACCAGTTTAACACTCCATCACAAAGGATGGTCTCCAGAGGCTTGAGTGGCCTCATGGAGCGGGAAATCACATTCACTTCCCTCTCCATTGGGGTGGGGGTGGGGGACAAGGAGACCAGCTGAAATTCCGCCTACTGGAGTGTGGAGTCCTTAAGGTCACCAGGAGGGTCTTACTCACCTCTGGAGTCCCCTTGGTGTCCAGCACAGAGAATTAAGTAGGATTGTGCTGGTGGCTCAGATGGTAAAGAATTTGCCTGCAATGTGCGAGACCCAGGTTTGATCCCTGGGTTGGGAAGATCCCCTGGAGCCTGGCATGGCAACCCACTCCAGTATTCTTGCCTGGAGAATCCCATGGACAGAGGAGCCTGATAGGCTACAGCCCATGGGGTCACAAAAGAGGCAGACACAACTGAGTGATTAACATTTTCACTACTACTGTGTCGCAATCATGAGACTAACAGAAGCAGAAGCAAATGCAATGAAAGGATGTCACGCAGGTCAGGGAAACGTCAGAGAGGCTGGCGATCAAGGTAAGGCAGTGTTTTAAGAAACATGCCAGAGCCAGCTGCCTGCAGGCTTGGTGAGAAGCCGCATCTGCTGACACCCAGTCCTGGGTGCCACGATCCTGGGCCCAGCTTGCTGCTCTTGGCCGCAGGGGGGTCTCTGTGCAGGCAGAAAACCCACTTGTGTCCTTGCCCTTCTAGTGCCTCTGACTTTGAGTGACTGCCTCATAGGAGTGAGTCTGGTGGAAGATGAGTCACCTACCTGAGGCCCTGACATAAAGGAGGCTGGGAAAGTCAACACCAAGAATTAAAACTTGTGAAACAGGATTCAGACGCTGGACAGATGCAACGTATCACAAATATTCATTCCATACAGCAAGTCTCAACATTGCGCAAACTGAATCAACTGATTGATGAGAGAGTAGTTAGGAATGATTGTGCTGAGGTTTAGGTTAGGTTTTTAAAGACTTCAGTTTACTCACATTGACTCTCCAGATGAAATTCTCTTCCTGGGCAACCATTTGAAGAGCTCTAGAAATGCTGAGAGGCTTTCTAGTCTGCCAGACCCACATCAGGGCTACACTGCACACCTGTCAGAAACTGAACAACCTCACGCTTTCTGTGCCCCAGTAGAAAGTCTCAGAATTATCATCCCACATGAGCCAAGAGTTGTCAAGTTGTATTTTTCTAGAACTGGTACATACTGTACGTGTAATAGTATTTGAGACTCTTCAGTGAATATGCTTAAGATATTATTAGTAGGTACACAGAGATGACAGATACAAGGAACGAAAGTTCGGTCACTGTACACTTTCTACTTCTCTCTGTGGGCGTATGGGTGTGTATGTGTGAGTGTGCACGTGGGTGAATGTACATGTATGTGAGTATATGTGCCCTGTGTGTGTGTCTGTGTGAACCTCTATGTATATGTGTGTCTGTGAGGATGTATACACATGCATGTGAGTTGCATGTGAGTGTGTATGTAAGAAAGCTGACAGCATGTTCCTGATCCAGAACGATTATGAGTCCAGCTGACGCAAGCCACATGCAGATTCTGCCGACTTGAATATTCTTTTGCTGGATCCATACTTATTAGACAATTGGTACAATCTTCTGCTCAGCTTTGACTGCATAGACCAACCCTATAAAACGATCTCTGGCCGAATACTGACAAATGCCAGGCACACCTCTACTGTGTGTTTTCTCATTTTTCCCTGTGAAATAAATATCCTGTGAGGTAGATACGATTAAGCCCTTTTTTTACAGATGAAGAAACGAAAGCTACCTGAGTTCAGAGTCTTTTTCTGGTATAACGTAGCATCTCTCTAATGAACACCTTGAATATCCATTCATTTCAAAATGAGGCCTTAGGTCAATACAAAGATGATGGCATTTCTACCTTAGTACTTTCGTCAAACCCTCGCAGAATTCAAATTAATCACATCAGTGAATTAGCAGTCTAATACAGTGGGATTTTCTCTAAGCGTGAATCTTGCAGCTCAGGAGCTCAAGAAAATAGGAAGTAAAGGATTAGACGAAACTGATGCTCCAAGAAGACCAGAAAAGCCTGGAGTATACTCGTGTAATAGATTTTTGTTAAGTCACATGTTACGTGTAATGTCGGTTCCTGTGTAAATTGGGATTTTTAAAAATTCCTTTGGTTTTTTATCAGATACAATTTATATAACAATTTATTGTAGAAAAGAGCCCTAAGTTATTCTTTACTAGGAAATTTTTTCTCTTGAAATTGTTTTCTAATTCATCACTTCTGTATTGGATGACCATAGGTTCTCTCCTTACCTGCATTTCAACAGTCATCCTTATGGATGGTGAAGTCAGACAGAATCAAGTTTTAATTCCTGTTCCACCACTTTAAATTATAGAGTGGGGCAGGGAACTTAAACTCCTTAAACCTCCGTTGTTGTCGTTATTGAAAATGGGAATGAGAACCCCTAGTTTACAAGGTTATTATGAGGTTTAGAGAAAGGCTGAACATAAATTGGCACCAATCACAAAGCCTAGTACTAGAAAAATCTCTATAGAAAGGTAAGTATTAACTCAGTCTCTTCCTATTGTGATTCCTCTCCTGCACAGCTGCCACATTCAGACTTCAGAACTCATAGAATGAATCACGTCGTCTCTCAGATCAGAAACATTGCTGGCTTCACACTGAGTGCATGACACCTTAGTTTAAAATTTAAGGCTCAATTCCTTTGCTACCCTTCGTGCATCCTACACCCTACTTAAAATGAACAAAGTATTAATTTCTCTACACTTCATTTTCTGCATCTTTGTTCCTATTTCCTTGCTGCTCAAAGTATTCAAATTTGCATTTTTGAAAATCTAGTTTAAGAACAAGTCTCATATTATATCCCTATGTATTCATATTTTATCTCTGCTTAAGGGGACAAGTCATTTCTTCAGACACAGAGGAGCATGAAAGACACTTGAAATTTCACATGGTTCAACCATCTTCCATCCCCAGACTGGAATGAAGAATTGCTCTTGAAGGAAGAGACATTAGATTTCTTTCCAGATCGGCTCATGGATATCGATCTCCTCTGCTTCCCAGGAAGAGTTTCTTAGAAAGGAACTCCTGGACACCCACTCTTAATTATCATAAAAGGAAACAAAATGTTTAAATTAAAGCCTCTTAATTTGAAGATACATTAAAATCATCTGGGGAAGTTTTTCAATATGTGTATGCCTAGCCTTCCTCGAACATACTAAGTCAGTTTCCTAGGGTTGGGACACAGGCCTGAACAAGCAGAGAACGCTCTCTCCATACATTATTCGAAGCTGCCTGTCATCCTCGAGCAAAACCACTCTCCCATCATTCACCAGATTGCACATTATAGCAACTTCCATCTAAGTATTTAATTGACACACTTTTCTCATATATATTGAGTCTGGAAACAACAACAGATTTTATTTGCTCGGGCTCCAAAATCACTGCAGATGGTGACTGTAGCTACGAAATTAAAAGACGCTTGTTCCTTGGAAGGAAAGTTATGACAATGCTAGACAATGTATTAAAAAGCAGAGACATCACTTTGCCGACAAAGGTCCATATAGTTAAAGCTATGGTTTTTCCAGTAGTCAAGTATGGATGTGAGAATTGGACCGTAAAGAAGGCTGAGTGCCAAAGAATTGATGCTTTCGAACTGTGGCATTGGAGAAGACTCTTGAGAGTCCCTTGGACAGCAAGGAGATCCAACCAGTCCATCCTAAAGGAGATCAACCTTGGATATTCATTGGAAGGACTGATGCTGAAGCTGAAACTCCAATACTCTGGCCATGTGATGGGAAGAGTCAACTCATTGGAAAACATCCCTGCTGGGAAAGATTGAAGGCAGAAAGAGAAGGGGGCGACAGAAGATGAGATGATTGGATGGCATCACTGACTCAATAGACATGAGTTTGAGCAAACTCCAGAAGATAGTGAAGGACAGGGAAGCCTGATGTGCTGTAGTCCATGGGGTCACGAAGCGTTGGAAGTGACTTAGCAACTGAACAGCAATGATGCTGGACACATATTAGACAAGTTTCTAAGGAATAGTGGCAGAATCTAGAACAAATAATAATCTCTGTTTATTTCATCCTATTATAAAGTCTCTCTCCAGGTTATGAGTATCAGTGATTTTGGCTTCAGTTAAACTCTACAGATCTTTATAATGTCTATAGTTTCTCAACACGACAGAACATTTACAGCTTGTGTGAATGAGCCTGCATTTGAATTTGTGGAAAGATGTTGTATTAAGACTTCTCTCTGCAAAGCTGATGACTTTAGATTTGGCACACAGGCAACTTTGCAAATCTCTTTCCATACAGCTTTATTTATCTTTTCTGACTAGTCCTATACATTATTCAAAGGATAAATTTCAGCAAATGTATAGAATGCATATATTTTTGCTGGCATGTTGTTTGTCTTTTGAAAAGCTGCTTGGAGATGAGAATATGTGCATTTAAAAGGAGGAAGGGAAGCTGAGAACCATCTTTAGCAATTCTCAAATATTTTCTTCCCCAAGTCACTGAGGCCCAAAGAGAGAGCATGCTCAGTGGTACTCTGAGATACGCTGTGCCACCTGGTGGAATTTTCCTGCAAGAGAATTATCCGCAGCCTGAATTACCGCTCAGCTGGATCATCACCTGAGGCATTTTCTCAGCGCTTAATATCACTAGTCTAAGTGTAGATTCCCTACTGTGTCGGGCAATTTAACCACACTAAGGCCCATAATAAAGATTTTTTTTTAATGTGAAAATTAGTCTTTAGTGAAAGAGACCCATTTTGTTAGCTGCTGGGTAAATTCAGGTAATGCAGTGACACCCACACCTTTGGTCACTCTCGTCAACTCTGGTTAACACACAGGGATTATTGCCAACCTTCAAGCAGGCAGCACGCAGATGCTAATGCTGTGTTCCATTAGTTAGAGACAAAACTAATTGTAATTAACCTTTTTCCCTAACCCTCACCCCCAGGAAGTCAAAACAATCTGATAATGTCATATTTAGCAATTAGTGATGTAACTGTTTAGTCAAGCAGAGATTTTTACCAAACATAAAAGGGATTTTAAAAACACATGGCCTGAAGTGATAAGTGATCTGAGGACTGGAAGTCTCTTTCTCAAGACTCCCAAACTAGCACCAGGGAAGGGCAGCTGGGGGAGGCACTGCATCTTTGCAGGGGGCTGTCCCGAGACCACAGGGCCAGGTGGTCACCCTGTGCCTCTAAGACATTGCCTTTCATCCTTCCATTAACCCACCCGCCATGTTCCATGACACAGCGGGATTCAGAACCAACAGAATGCATGGTTCCAACCCTAGTTTACTCATTCTCCGTTTCTTTTTATTCCACAAGATGTATAATGAAGAGACAGAAATTTCTCTTCCAAGACAGACTGCAGAAAGCCAAGGACACTCTTCATTTTGCCTGGAGCAAAAAGTTCAAAGGAACAAAAGAATGAAAAAGTCTCCTAAACTTCCCAATAACAAACAGATGAAAAAGCAGGAACCCATCTTCTTTGAAAGTAACAACGGATGAGAAGGCAAAAAGCCATGTTTGGGGAAATCCTTATACAGAATTTCCAAGGAGCATCGTTGTCAGTCTCGCCTGCCCAGCCAGACAGTGAATCGGTGGGGTTGGAGGCAAGGACTAGGTCTAACATCACCAGTTCCAGTGTGCTGATGGCATCACCGTCCTTCTAGTTCATCAAGGATACCTCTGCAGATGTTTTTCTGTTGCTGATGCTAGAGTTTGTCATCATGGGTCTGGTTGAATCCGTGTCTGCATATTTGCGGCCAGGCATCCTCTCCACATCGACTCAAGTGAAGACTTTTCCTCCAGCCCACAACTCTAGCCACTATTTGCACTGCTGATAACTTTTGACATTTCTATCTCTGAGATTCATGTCTGCTGGCTTCTTCTTCACTGAAAGAACCACCCAGCTCTGATTGCTCTGTGCCAGGCGGGTCCCAGCAGTGCCCAATCACACTGCTTTTGCTGGAAGCCGTGCTTCACCAGCCCCAGGAGGAACTCCTTCACTCCACCCTGTGTGCAGAGTCCCATTAAAGCTTGTCACACAGCAGCTGCTTAGGTGGCCTTTTGTCATCTAGTATCTACTTGCCATAAATATCCATGGCAGCAGCATCGCTTGAGTATTTGTAGATGGGCTGTACTCCATGGCTCGGTTTTACGGTCATGGTGAAAAATAAAGGACAGGAACTGAGGATCCCAGCTCGGAACCACTGCTCCAACTTAATCCAAAACGTGAGATATGGTGCTATTACTGATAGGTCTGAAAAATTATTAGATCGAGAATTTGTAAACAGTGGGCCTGGAGGGGGAAAAAAGCATGTGAAGGTGCTATATAAAATTCTATGATTTGAGGCCAGTCCACAAAGTTCTCTGAACATCAGTATTCTTATCTGAAAAAAAAAGGGGGGTGCAAAAAAAAAAAAAAAAAACTCAGAATACCTACTTTGGAGAACTATTAGAAGAATTGGACATAAACTGTACAGATTAAGTAGCCTAACATCATTTAAGAAACAAAATCTCAAAGCAAACATAATAGGTATGGTTATGACTAAATAATAATTATTAATATTTTAGCAAAGAAAATCATCACTTCTTTCAAAAACTAAAAATGGAAAGGATTTACAGGACTAGAATAAAAATGGAAAAGAATGAAGGGGGAGAGTTATAAGAGAAGTCAGAACAATAAATATAGTTCTTAGTCACTCTTAAAAAGTATTACCAAAAAGGGTACATAGTAAACTGAGTTTACTAAGCTAAGCTAAGCTAAGAATGTGGGTCTGAGCTATGTAATTTATAATTCCTGTCAACCTGAGACATCTGCTGAACTTTCCTAGCTTTTCTAGCACTCAGTAAGGTCACTTATAAATGCTATAAAATTGATTTTCCTCAATGTTTTATCATTCTATGTACCTTAATAAGACCAGGAAAGAGTCAAACACCTTCTCTGGTTATTCATGAGACAGGGCCTGATGGAAGGGAAATTTAGTCCATTGATTTAAAAAGGGGTCAGCAAACCAGACCTGTGGACCAAATGCTGTCCACTTCCTGTTTTTGTGAATAAAGTTTTATTGCAACACAGACACCCACCGCTTCCGTATTGTCTATGGCTGCTTCCCATTACAACAGCAGAACTGAGCAGCACAGGCCACGGAGTCTAAGACAGTTACCACCCTGACATTTACAGAGAAAGCTTGTTAGCTTCTGTTCTGGAGTCAAACTAGAATCAACCAACAACAGCAACAACAAAAATAGTAAGCCACAGCTTGTCAGACACATTTTTGAAGCTTTTTGGGAAACAGATTCTTCTTTTAAAAGACAGAGAACTCTTGGGATTTGATCTTTTATTGCCTCATTTTTCAGGGAAGGTTAGTTCCCTGTATGCAAATCATATTGGGAGTGACCATGAGAAACGTTTTCCAATATTTATCAGGGGATGAATTAACCATCACACACATGTGACCTCCAGCAGTAAAGTTGTCCAGGGCCCAAGCACGTGCATGTCGTTCTGTAAAGCTCTATGTCAGTGGATACAGGAGCCCACAGGAAGAGGCAAAGGCAGAGCATGCTGGTTTCTCTCCTAATGCCACCAGGTGTTTAGCAGGAACAATGAAACTGGAGCTGTAGTCCCAGATGGGCTTCCCCGGTGGCTCAGTGGTAAAGGATGCACCTGCCGAACCAGAAGACGTCGGTTCCATCCCTGAGCCTGGAAGATCCCATGGAGAAAGAAGGAAATGGCAACCTGCTCCAGTATTCTCGCCTGGGAAATCCCATGGACAGAGGAGCCTGGCAGTTTGCAGTCACAAAGAGTTGGACACGACTTAGTGACTAAACAGCTTCAAAATAGTCCCAAATGATTAGTCATATCCAAAAAGCCATTTTGGGTGAGGAACAATCTGAAAGGCCTCAGGATATAAATATGCTGATGAATCATTTATTTGGTTGTTATGTTAAGTTGTATCTAACCTTTTCTTTTTACTTCTTTGGTCAATCATCTCAGCTCATGGCTTCTTCCAGCTACAGCTTCTCCTAAACTGCTCTGAGCAGCATGCCAGTGTTTTTTTATGTGTTCAACACACTTTCCTGTCCTTGTAAATCTTTCCTAAAAATTTCCTCCAGCAGGACAGTCTTCTCTGCACCGGCCATATCTGCACAAATGGAATTTTTACTACTGGCTGCCATCTCCATTATGTCTGGCTGAGGTTGTAAACTCTTCAGGGCTGGGGCCTTGTCTTTTTATGTTCCATAAAGGCATGCAGACACCTGCAGCCATCAACAAGGCTGAAGAGGGAGGAAGCTTATGTTCCTTCCTCCCTAGCCTGCCTCATCCAGAGAAGAAACCATCTCGACTAAGCATCCTATACCCTAAGCCACAGAAACCATTTGCAGAACAAAGTTCTCCTTTTCCATAGGTTGTTTGGAGTTGTTGCTCCCAAATTTTTTAAAACCAAGGAAACTGAAGGACATCCAGCTATAGAAACAGATGACACATAACTCAGTAGAACACCTTGGCTGACAACTCATTGAATGGAAACGAATGTCAGCGCTGCTGACTTGGAAAGGTGAAAGTGTCCTTTACGATGGAAGGGTTAACTGATGATAGTAAGTCTAATCGGCAACTTTGAGAAGGAAGTGTTTGAGAAGAAAATCAACACTTGGTATCAAATGAGTTGGAAATACTTCCCAGTGGGGGTAAATGGGCCAGTTATTTAAAGATAGAGAAGTAAAGGAATGCATGGGCTAAGTCTGGAGCATGTTGTTGGTGGTGTTCAGTGCTAGGTCAGGGCCGGGGCTTCTGACCTAGGGGAGAATCTCTCACCTGGACACCAGTTGGGGGCATTACCTGAGACATTCTTTCCAAATTGAGGCTGAGTTTTTGGCTTAGTGTAACTTTGGAGACCAAATGCCTGACTCCATTGCTTTCCCTCTGTGTGAACTTGTGCAACGCACCAGTCTCTGGGATTCCCTGAGTGGACCAGAGCAGGCACTGAGCTCTGCATGCACCTGGACACATTTGTTGTTCAGTTGCTGTTGTGTCCGACTCTTTGAGACCCCGTGGACGGCAGCACACCAGGCTTCCCTGTCCTACACTATTTCCCAGAGTTTGCTAAAACTCATGTCCACTGAGTCAGTGATGCCATCCAGCCATCTCATCCTCTGCTGCCCCCTTCTTCGACCTGGACCCATGGATGAGCTCAGTAAACAAGCCCTACTGTTCTGCTACGGATGCTTCTGGTGCAAGAATGACCTGCTGTGTACAACTGTGCCCCTGTAGTCTCTAGTGTTCACACACACGCGCACACACACACACACACACACACACCTCGTATGCTGTTATCTTATTCACTAGTCGTAAATGTGGTTTACCTCCCCAACAACATTTGAAGCTCCTCGTGGATAGAATCTCATATTACTACCATTTTGATTGATTTAACATATTTGAAATAGCTTTGTTCCCCTATTCTTTGACTTAATAATAGCATTCTTTGATGTATAAATTGGGCTGCTATGTATCTGAAAATGATATTCCTTCAGCTTTGTCAGTTATGATAGTTTATTTTGCAATCCATCACATTCTTTTTGAATATATACCTTTGTGCTATCACCTAACATGCAAGAGAAAAAAAAATTAAAAAAAACAGTGAACAAACCACACTAGCAGAGAGAACTCACAGAGACTTGGGAGTCCTCACCACGCTGCAGTTATTCCTTGGGTCACCATGGGCACCGGTCCTTCCTGCTCTTTCCTGCTCCTGAGGCCATCAGGGCGGCTCCTCTCTCCATGGAGTTTCACGGGGGAGAAACACATTCTTGGAAGCCCAAGCTGGAAGTCAAAGTGAGCAGTACATTATTTTGCAAGGTACTCTGTGTGATATCGGGACCAGAGTCGGGCTCCCGATGGGTGGTGTACAGAATAGCCAGGAGGGGTCAGGAGACCAACCGAGGAGGAGACAGATCAGAGGTCCAGCATCTCCAGAGTCAGGGCAAGAAGCTCAGGTAGCCACCGAGAAGGGCAGGTGGAAGGTGATGTGCTGCTAGCCTCAAAGGTCAAGGTCAAGATGGTGGTTTAGTTGCTCAGTCATGTCCAACTCTTGTCACCCGGTGGACTGAAGCCCGCCAGAATCCTCTGTCCTTGGGATTTCCCAGGCAAGAATACTGGGAGGAAAGGGTTGCCCTTTCCTTCTCCAGGGGACCTTCCTGGCCCAGAACTCAGGTCTCTTGCAGTGCAGGCAGATTATTTACTGACTGAGCCACCAGGAAAGCCCCAAGGTCAGGGTATCTGGTCAAATAATAACAATAAAGTAGAGATGTGAGTCACATCTGAGAAATTTGGCCCGAGTCCGCATTTAGTGACTCAGTAGGCAGAGTCAGAAGGTCAGGGAAGAGTCAAACACAAGATCCAGGTCTTAGGAATCCGAATGAAGCCTGAGGAGAGGCCAGCGGAGGTGGCGCTGAGCCGGGCACCCGTGGTGTCCACCTCACATGCGACTTGACCTCAGTCGTCTGATTCTTAGTTAGTAGTTGTCGTTGGACTCCAGCCGTCCTGCCTCTAAAACTCTGGAACTCTGGAACTCGATACCAGCCATGAGTTTGGGGATTTCTGCTGTGCCAGTGGGGCAGAGGAAGAATGAAAGCCCCACTACAGGCCTGTTACTGTCAAGACTCAAGCAAAGGAGGAAACAGGCAGGGGAGGAAGCAGATGCGAGCTGGGAGCATCTCTGAGATTGTGGACCAGGTGCTGACTTTATTCCATTCTCACTTTGCTGCCCTTTCATTGAAAGACAAGGTCTCACAGATGACGGCCAGCCTCCTTCGCTGGCCAGGTCACTGCACCAAGATTCGATCTTTGGAGGATCCTCTGAACCTAGAACACCTCATCTCTCTCCTTTTTTCTCTCCTGAAAGGCCCAGTGGCTAACATTCCCCTCTTATAGGACATGGATATGTTCAAAATTGATGTTTGAGCTCCAGGTTCTGCCAATTCCCATTTAGAGGTGAGCCCTCAAACCGTCTTAGAATTCTGAACCAAGATGGTGATTAGCTGGAGAACAGAATAAAGAATCCCACCCAAAAGGGGCCCCAGAAGATGCTGGGCATCGGAGCACCTCAGGTATCAGGGGCTGGCTTATAATGAAGATTCTGTAGCACCAGCGGCTGCATGTGGCAGCTTGAAGCCCAATCTAAGGTTTGTTCCTTTGTTCTTTCTGGAAATGCAGAGGCTTTATAGCTCCTGTTTCCATGAAAGGACAGAGCGTGCCATGAGGGGGATTTACTGTGTGCACCGCTGTTTTGTGTGTGTGTTCGTTGCTCAGTTGTGGCTGTCCCTTTGTGGCCCCATGGAGCGTAGCCTGCCATCTCCTCCCTTCATGGGCAGAATGATGGCTCGTTTAGTCTGGGGTTGCCCACTTCACTGTCGATCCAGATGGCCAGCTAGGTTCGAGCATCTCTAGCAGCTTGGGCCTCAAACAGCAGTCTGCGTCCAGCTCCCATGGCGCTGGCACACGTGCGAGGTTGGCAGAGATGCGGACTCTGGCCCCAACACGGATCTGCTACATCAGAACGTGCATCTTCACAGGATCGTCAGGCAGCCCCCCCACACGGACGCCTGAGGCCTGATTCCAGTTCTCAAAGCCTGGCACCCAGATGACCTTCATGAACGTCACCCTGGACCTGCTGGAAATGCGAACATTCAAGTCCCACCCAGAACTACTGAATCTGGAACTCTGGCGGTGGGTCCACCATGCTGAGTCTAAAGATGATTCCAGTACAAGAAAAAGTGTTGAAACCCTGGAGGTAGCTTCTATACATACACATCACTTGAGTAAATGTCCCTTGAAATGACAGCCTTCTACTGCTCATCACCTCCTGGAAGTCCTTCATCTACCGAAAGTGGAGCTTCTCTGGATCTCACCATGTGCCAGCTGCTACCCTAAGGCTCCTGGGCTGAATACGACGATGTTCCTTCCCGAGAATGATCAAGGGAAGTGAGCCTATTGGATCTGTCTAGAGCTGTACTTGCTCTCTCTTTCCTACAGAAGCTTGGCATGAAATCTCCTCCAAAGTATACCTCTCACCGCAGAGCTGTGCGCATTTAGGAGGCACGGTTAAATCTGGGGCTGTGTTATAAACTGTAAGGCTCCAAGAAGGCCAGATCACTGCCCACAGGCAATATAATTCCTCAAACAAGATGGTCCTGGTAGAGAACCGACTTGTGGACACCCTGCGGGAAGGAGAATGTGGGACAAATTGAGAGAGCAGCACTGACGTGTACACACGACCATAGGCAAAGCCAGGAAAGCAGGCAGGTGGCAGCCCCGGGGCGACTGCCCTCCTTTCTGAGTCCCTCCAGGAGCAGAAGGGGATGAGCTCAGGACCATGCACTCACGGGGCTGCTCCCTTCTGCACACTCCGCCTCTGGTTCCCCTTATCCTCCCTTACATCTCCCCGCCAGCATGAGCTGACTGACTCTCCAACAGAGCGATTCCCATCAGCTCAGCTCAGGAACAAATCCTACATGGCTACCTGCAAGATGTAAATAAACCAGTGCCCTCATGGAGACAGACACAGTTCTGCTTCTGTTAGGATGAAACAGCCAAAAATATTGATAGCCAGTGGGAATTTGCTGTATAACACAGGGAGCTCAACCCCGTGGCTCTGTGATCAACCTGGAGGGGTGGGATGGGGTGGGAGGTGGGAGGCAAGTTCAAGAGGGAGGGGACATACTTGTACCTATGGCTGATTCATGTTGTTGTATGGCAGAAACCAGCACAACCTTGTAAAGCAATTATCCTTCAATTAAATATAAACAAGCTGAATCCTTTTTGTAAAGATACCTGTAATCACTAAATATGACTAAATCACTAAATATTACGGGACTGAATTGACCTTGTTTGATTAGGACATGCAAAAGGCATAGTCCGAAGCAAAGAAGGGTAGGCCCCCATCCCGCGTCTTGGTCACCAGGCAGCTCTTGGGATTGGACAGGAAGATGATGGAGTCGCACTGAAGTGAAGGCAACTTTGAACTAATGAGATGGTGGAAACGGAAAATGAAGAAATTCTTGAAACGGTACCTGCAGATCATGAACCCTGCGGCCTGTTTAAGAAAAGTGAAAGTGAAGTCGCTCAGTCGTGTACGACTCTTTGCGACCCATAGACTCTAACCCACCAAGCTCCTCCATCCATGGGATTCTCCAGGCAAGAATACTAGAGTGGGTTGCCATTTCCTTCTCCAGAGGGTCTTCCCGACCCAGGGATTGAACCCAGGTCTCCCACATTGCAGGCAGACGCTTTAACCTCTGCACCACCAGGGAAGCCTTAAGTCAGTGATAGATTATCGTTTCCAGCCCTTTGAAGGAGCAACACCACTGCCTAAACACATGTTTCTCGTGATTCTAATACAATTCTGTTTTTCACTATGTGAGTGCGTTTGTCCTTCCTTAATGGAAAAAGACTGTATCAAATGTTTAATTAAGAAGTACTGATAGTTTGCCTGAGCACTGTGAGGCCAAGCGGGAGCGCCTGACCATCGCATGCACACAGGACACTGAGTCCAGTGTTCCTGGAGGGGGACATGGCCACCCATCCAGTATTCTTGTCTGGGAAGCCCCATGGGCAGAGGAGCCGGGTGGGCTCCAGTCCAAGGGGTCACAGAAGAGTCGGACATGACTCAGCGACTAAACAACAACAGTGTTCTAGTTTTCTGACAATCTGCATATAAGACATAATGATCTCTCCTTGCTGGAAATGTACAAAACCAAAGTTCCCCTGGAGCTACTTGAAATGATGAGAAAAGTTTATTGAACAAGTGCAGGGTGTGAGGCCCAGCATCACTGCTGTAGGGGACACAAAGACGAGAATGAAGCACAGACCTGACTCTCAGGCAGGTAGTGTCTCATGAAGGAGCCCAGCTCAGAGGGAACTTAATCCACCGGAGAGGAAAGAAACAGGGCTAGCTATGTGGAGGCACACAGGTCAGTCCTGGGGCGAGGAAGACTACGCATGGGCCACATGGCTTTGTAGAACAGGCAGGTTTCTTTTTTTAAAAAAAGAAAAGTATTGAAGTATAGTTGATTTATAATGTTGTGTTGGTTTCTGGTGAACAGCAAAATGATTCAGTTATATATATTCTTTTTCATATTCTTTTCCATTTTGGTTTATTACAGGATATTGAATACAGTTCCCTCTGGGTAGGTTTTTGATGGGTAATGTTAAAGGGAAGGTCAAGCCACGCTTACCATGTGTGCCTTCAGAGGGAGGGTTGTTTCCGGCCGCAAGTGAGAAAGTGAAGGCAGAGAGGAATGAAACTGGAGATGTTAGGCATCTCTAGAAATATTTCAGGTGAGGGATTACAAGTGCGGCAGCAAAGGAAGCCGAGAAGGTGGTTTAAGAGATACTTTGTAGATAGCATCAGTGAACGTTGGTAAAAGTGAAGTCCAGACAAGTCAAAGATGATTCAGAACCTTGTGGTCAGGTGCCTGGGAGATGGCCACTGAGCGTCTGCACTCTTCACAATGAAGGCTGAATGGTGCAGAGGAGTTTCACCCAGCATTTTTTGGAAGAGATACGTTTTGGAGAAAAGAAAATAAATTTAGCTTCAGATATGTGTTTGGAAATCAGGATGCTTCCACGGTGGTCCCACAGGCAGCAGAGAATGAGATCTGAAGCTTAGGAGGGAGGTGAGGTCTGCAGGGTGGAGGTGCAGCGTAGGGGAGGAGATGAGAGGAAAGGGTACAAAATTCACCTGCAATGCAGGAGACCTGGGTTCGATGCCTGGGTCGGGAACATCCCCAGCAGAAAGGAATGGCTACCCACTCCGGTATTCTTGCCTGAAGAATCCCATGGACAGAGAAGCCATGGGGTCACAGAGAATGGAAGGCAAGCGAATGACAAACACTGTGCATCTCTTAAATGGGATATTGTGATGCAATTGCTATTACATAAAGATAGGCATCTTATACAGTGGGAAAGGCAGATAAAAATATGGCACGTATAACCTCCTTTCTGCAGGTGAATATCTATGTAGAAAAAAAACCGAACGTCTTTCTCTGTCCAGAAGCAAAAGTAAACACCAGAAATAAGAAAGCCTGAATCCCAGCTCATCGGCGTCGCCCAGTTGTGTGACCTCCAGGCAGCTACCTGTCCTCTTGGCCTCATTATCTCCAATTATAAAATAGGAGATAATTATTTACTACCTCACAACGTTGTGAAGATAAAATGAACACACAGGTCACACAGAATGACCAGCGTGTAATAAGTACTACACATATGTTTGCTACTATTACAACACATTATACTTTAAAGATTTTTTTTTAACTCTCTACTTGTTTTACTTTTCTAAAATGAAAAGATTTATGTTAATTTTTTGAAAAAGCAAAATTATTGATGACAGTCGAGACTAGAAGCTTTTGCACAGGGGCTTGAGAATCTTTTTGTCGGGGACATTCCTTTTAAATTGGTACCCTTGAAGGATCTGGGGAGTGTTTTCATGGCCATTTGAAACTTAACCTCTCTTAAAAAAAAAAAGAAAGAAAAGAAACTTAACCTCTCTTAAGACATTACTTTGATAAGGTCTATGTTGAAACAGCATTTGTGAGTTTCTCTGAATCATGTATAGTTATTAGCAATCAAAATTTAACCATTCTGCATCATCTTTACTAAACTATGTTTATTCAAAAATAGCAACACAATTTTGAAAATTTTGGAGACATCTCTCATATGGTTTCAAATCAGATTTTAAAAGAGATAAGCTAGAATATTTTATTAACTCTGGTTGGTTTTTAAGCTATGCCTTGTTTCACTGAGTATGTTTTTCTTTCAAAATCCAAAGTTTCCTTTTTTTTCAAATTCATCATAATTGCTACATTCTGATTCAATACAGTATATACAGTGCCTAGTGAAATATATGTGTGTGGAAGATTTTCTCTATTAATAAGTATGTATTTCTAAACTTACCCATACTATTTGGCATGGCATTGTTGATAGATTTTGTAATCACAACTTTCTTACAATGGTTCTTTTAAAATCACTGTAAAATACACGCCTTAGAGATATTATTTAATAGAAAGAAATGCACAGAAACAAGAAATTAAAAACCTCAAGTAATCAATATAATTTATAGAAATTAACAGGCAATTGATCATGTCAGTAAGGAAAAAAACACTATTAACTATGAAAGGATTTGTTTTCAACATAAATTAACATTTTACTTTTTATTCAAGAAAATAGAAGTTAAGCTTGTGCCCAGGTCTCATGCATTATTTTTCGGTCATAGCAGCCAGCTGCACTGAGAGCCTCCCTGTGTGGTTGTTTCCCTATATCTCTAGCCACATGCTTCCTGATGATTTGGACCAGAAGATACATAAGGTGCTTTTTTGTGGTCATTATTCACATGTACCTAAAATGGGTAGATATAAATACTGACCCGTTAGGAATTGAAGAGATTTCCATGGACAAAGGAGCCTGACAGGCTACAGTCCATGGGACTGCAAAGAGCTGGACACGACTTAGCAACTAACACATTCAGGAAGAGAAAAAATGCAATATAGACTCTATCAGAATCTAAATACAGTGTATTCACTTGTTGGTTGTTGTTGAGTCTCTAAGTAATGTCAGACTCTTTGGAACACCATGGACTGCAGCATGCCAGGCTCCGCTGTCCTTCACTATCTCCCAGAGGTTGCTCAGATTCATGTTCATTAAGTCAGTGATGCCATTCAACCATCTCATCCTCTGCCACCCACTTCTCCTCCTGCCTTCAATCTTTCCCAGCATCAGGGTCTTTTCCAAGGAGTCAGTTCTTAACATCAGGTGGTCAAAGTATAGGAGCTTCAATTTCAGCATCAGTCCTTCCAGTGAATATTCAGGACTGATCTCCTTTAAGATAGACTGGTTGGATCTCCTTGCAGTCCAAGGGACTCTCGAGAGTATTCTCCAGCACCACAGTTCAGAAGCAGCAATTCTTTTTTGGTAAGTGCTTCCAAAGCACCCTGTGTCTGGCATCCTCCACATTATAATAAATTCATTTATTGTCTGTCTTCTCTGTTGAACTTCAAGGTAACAGCAAGAACGGAGATTGTGTCTTATCACATTGGTGGCACTAAAGGTAAAAAACCTGCCTGCCAGTGCAGGAGATGTAAGAGATACAGGTTCTATCCCTGGGTCAGGAAGATCCCCTGGAGGAGGGCATGGTGACCCACTCCAATATTCTTGATTGGAGAATCCCATGGTCAGAGCAGCCTGGTGGGCTACAGTCCATAAGGTCACAGAGAGTCAGACACAACTGAAGTGACTTAGCACACACATGCCTGTTACTTAATCCAGTGCTGGAGATACCACTTTGCCAACAGCCCTCAAGGCTTACTTAGAATCTGAGGCTGAGGTCCACTGCCAAGGAGACTGGAACCAATCTTGCCAAAATACCACATGCTTTGTATCATTTCACATAGGAGCAAAAGTGGAGGAAGAGAAGACAAAAAGGCCACAAAATCACATTTCTTCTCACATTTTATTTTCATTTCACATAGGAGCAAAAGTGGAGGAAGAGAAGACAAAAAGGCCAAAAAATCACATTTCTTTTCACATTTTATTTCCAGCATTTCTTGGTTGTTGGGAAATATTTCTGAATCAAAGTGGAAGAAACCAATTAAAAGAACTCATTTAAAGATTCAGTTTCTCCCGGTAGAACACCAATCTGATCACCAAAGGTCACTATTTCAGCATTTCATTGGCACCTTTTTTTTTTCCTGCAACTGACTTTATTTTATCATTTTCAATACCTATTTAAGTAATTCAGCCCACTCAATTATTCTTTAACAAATTTTTTATCGATGACCTCTCAAAGTATGGTACGCAGGTTGCCTGCTATTAGCTTAATGTCGAACAATTAATATCTTCTCGGTATTCACTCTCCACTCAACAAGTAACACTGGTAAGGGCCAACCTATCTTTTAAAGGTAAACCTTGCCCGGTTCAACACAAGAATGAAATCACTCCAGATCTATTATTTCTCGGAACAGAATATTCCCATTTGCATAAAATATTCTTCCTTTTGACAAGTTGCCAGGAAGAAACACCTCATAGCCATTCTTCACAGAGCTATTTCTATGGTGTTAAGGATAGGAGAAATTACCATGGTGGCCTTAACACTATTATCCTCCCCGCTTGGCCCTCCTGGCCCGTCCTGATTTACAGTACCCTTCCTCTCTGAGAGCTCTGTCACCGAAACGCCCAGATAATGGACACAGGGGAGCCTCCTCCATAATGCAATTTCACACTAAGGAAACTGGTTCATAGGTTGCAATATTGGGGTCAAATGCAGAGCCTATAACCCTTGGGTTGGTTGAGAAATAATGGCTGGAGTCAAAATTTAAATAAAATTTAAATCTGCACAAGTCAAATGATCTACAAGCCTTAGAGACAAGCAGAGTAGTAGGCCAATAACATGATTATACACCAAGGGAAAAACTGTTGCTGCTCTCAGGGGACCGTGATCATGTTAGAAATCATACAGCTTGTAGAAGAACGAATGCTTTTCTTTAAAACCTAAGTGTGCAAGATAATGCTTCTAAATTGAGGAGTTCTGGTCCAGGAGGAAATGGGAGAGTGAACCATTTAGGGATAAAGACTTCCCCTGTCAATAGGCAAATGTGATGGTTAATTTTCTGTGTTGACTTGATGAGGCCAAGCGTGTGCTTGCTTGCTAAGATGCTTCAGTCACGTCTGACTCTTTCCGACCGTATGGACCCTGGCCCACTACGATCCTCTGTCCATGGATTCTCCAGGCAAGAATACTAGAGTGGGTTACCATTTCCTTCTCCAAGGGATCTTCCCGATCCAAGGATGGAACCCGCATCTCTCATGTCTCCGGTTTTGGGGGGTGAATTCTTTACTACTAGCCCTACCTGGGAGACTAGGCCACAGAGGCATTCAAACAGCACATTGTTTGTGCCTGTGAGGGCCCAATGAGAGATCAACCTCTGAATCACAGACAGTATTAGGCAGATTGTTCTCCATAATGTGGGTGGGCCTCATCCAATCAACTGAAGTCCTGGGTAAATCAAAAGGCTGACCTTCCCCAAGCAAAGGGAATTTCTCTGGCCTGATCCCCTTCAGACTGGAAATCAACTTTTTTTCTGAACTCAAGCTGAAACACCCACTCCCTAAGCCTTGGGCATTTGGATCAACTCTGCTGGGTCTCCGGGCGCCACCCACAGTTGCTGGGCCTCGTCTCTCCCTGTGATCACATGAGTCATTTTCTGGTAATGACTCTCCTGGCGGATAGATAGCTCTGCATCTGTCACCTGTACGTTCATGCCTTGCATATATACTGCAATGTACACGTACACGGTAGACCTCTGATCAACACAGGGGACTGGACTGTCAACCACTTGCAGTCAAAAATCTGTGTATAACTTTACAGTCACCCCTCTGAATCTGATTCTGAGATCCCACATCCAAATTCTCAGATCCACACTTGTGCATCCTCAGTTCAGTTCAGCTCAGTTCAGTCGCTCAGTCATGTCCGAATCTTTGCAACCCCATGAATTGCAGCACGCCAGGCAGCCCCGTCCATCACCAACTCCCGGAGTTCACTTAAACGCATGTCCATTGAGTCAGTGATGCCATCCAGCCATCTCATCCTCTGTCATCCCCTTCTCCTCCTGCCCCCAATCCCTCCCAGCATCAGAGTCTTTTCCAATGAGTCAACTCTTCGCATGAGGTGGCCAAAGTACGAAATCCCAGGGCTGATCTCCTTTAGAATGGACTGGTTGGATCTCCTTGCAGTTTCAGGCACTCTCAAGTCTTCTCCAACACCACAGTTCAAAAGCATCAGTTCTTTGGCACTCAGCTTTCTTCACAGTCCAACTCTCACATCTATACGTGAGCACTGGAAAAACCATAGCCTTGACTAGAAGGACCTTTGTTGGCAAAGTTATGTCTCTGCTTTTGAATATGCTATCTAGGTTGGTCATAACTTTCCTTCCAAGGAGTAAGCATCTTTTAATTTCATGGCTGCAATCACCATCTGCAGTGATTTTGGAGCCCAGAAAAATCAAGTTTGACACTGTTTCCCCGTTTATTTGCCACGAAGTGATGGGACCAGATGCCATGATCTTAGTTTTCTGAATGTTGAGCTTTAAGCCAACTTTTTCACTCTCCTCTTTCACTTTCATCAAGAGGCTTTTTAGTTCCTCTTCACTTTTTGCCATAAAAGTGGTGTCATCTGCATTTCTGAGGTTATTGATATTTCTCCCAGCAATCTTGATTCCAGCTTGTGCTTCTTTCAGCTCAGCATTTCTCATGATGTACTCTGCATAGAAGTTAAATAAGCAGGGTGACAATATACAGCCTTGACGTACTCCTTTTCCTATTTGGAACCAGTCTGTTGTTCCATGTCCAGTTCTAACTGTTGCCTCCTGACCCGCATATAGGTTTCTCAAGAGGCAGGTTAGGTGGTCTGGTATTCCCATCTCTTTCAGAATTTTCCACAGTTTATTGTGATCCACACAGTCAAAGGCTTTGGCAAAGTCAATAAAGCAGAAATAGATGTTTTTCTGGAACTCTCTTGCTTTTTTGATCCCGGAGATGTTGGCAATTTGATCTCTGGTTCCTCTGCCTTTTCTAAAACTAGCTTGAACATCTGGAAGTTCACGGTTCATGTATTGCTGAAACCTGGCTTGGAGAATTTTGACCATTACTTTACTAGTGTGTGAGATGAGTACAATTGTGCAGTAGTTTGAACATTCTTTGGCATTGCCTTTCTTTGGGATTGGAATGAAAACTGACCTTTTCCAGTCCTGTGGCCACTGCTGAGTTTTCCAAATTTGCTGGCGTATTGAGTGCAGCACTTTCACAGCATCATCTTTCAGGATTTGAACTAGCTCAACTAGAATTCCATCACCTCCACTAGCTTTGTCCAGACTCAACCAATATTGGATCCTGCAGTTGCGCAGTACGTATTTATTGTTTTTATTGAAAAAATTAAAACCCACATGTAAGTGAGCCTCTGAAGTTCAGACCCATACTGTTTAATGTGTGTCCCCACCCTACTGGTTCAGCTTCTCTGGAGGACTCCGGCTCGTACAGCAGCAGGTTTGGGGAGAAAGCTCGGACCAGTTTCACGTCCACGTGTAGACGAGCCATCCTGTGCACCATGGGGCAAGAGGCGTCACTCGGTGAAGAACCAGGGTCAGTCCTCAGTCCTCAGGACGGTGTGAGCAGCAATGCTCTGTGGTCACTATCCAAATGACATCCCGAAGGCATAGATACTCTCCAGGTTTTCCATGCCTCCCAACTGGTTTGGTTATGTTTCCAGTTATCACTTGAGCACATGTCTGCACGTTCACTTCTGACGGAGCCAGTCGGAGAGCTGGCAGGACAGAGCCCGGAATGCTGTCTTTCCCTTGCAGGCACCTGCACTCATCCTCACCCAGACTCTTTAATTTTCGAGATTAAAACATGGGGGATACTTGTGTCATTGGTTTCCTAATATAAACCTGTCATTTTCAATTACTCAGTCATGAGTGACAGCTTTAAAAAAGAGTAAAAGCAAAATTTCAAGTCCTAAATTTCAAGCCATGGTTGGCTTTCTGCTTCCTCCCATGTGGGGCAGGTGGTTCTCAACTTACAAATGGGACAAGGGTCAATGTTATGTCGACCAGCTGACCTTGAGATTCCAGCCCTTGTTTATTCTCTAGGGGCCCTCAACTTGGATGTATCAGAAAGCTCTGGAAGACAGGTTCATCATCTGTAAAGGGGGCATGGGTTACTTTCCTGGGACTGTGGTGCCACAGTACTGCAGTCTGGGTTGCTCAGAAAACAGAAATTCCCTCCCTCTCTTCTGGAGGCTGAAAGTCGAAAGTCACAGCGTGGGCAGGGCTTGTTCCTTCTTGAGATGCCACAGGTGGACGTGACCCAGGCTCTCTCCAGTGTCTGGTGCTGGCCAGCCACCCTCGCTGTGCAATTCGTTCGATCGCTGCCTCTTTCAGCACAGAGCTGTCCTCCCCCTATGCCCCTGCACACGTGTCTCTCCCCCTTTTCTCACAAGGATAACAGTCATATCAGATCCAGACCCACGCTAACCCAGTGTGACTTCAGATTAACTAATTACATCTGCAGAGACTCTATGCCTGCACCTGCTCACCCGTATCGCACAGGTCATTGCTCTGCAACCTCTGAACAAACATGTGAGGAAGGAACGAGAGCGGGCGTTATTTGTAGGATGTTCATGCAATGCCCGAGACCCGAGTTAGATCTCTGAGCTGGGAAGATACGCTGAAGAAAGGAATGGCCACCCACTCCAGTATTCTTGCTTGGAGAATTCCACAGACAGAGGAGCCTGGCGGGCTACCATCCATGGGGTCGCCAAGAGTCAGACACAACTGAGCAACAAGCACTTTCTTTTTCTCATCAAATGTACATCAGTCCATTTGGGTCACCGTATTAGAGAGGTCTCCAGTGACAAACCAGCTACCATGGTCCCTTGCTTGCAACCCTCTCTCTGTACCCCGCTTGCTCCCACCTGACATGGGGTACAGCCTGGTATATACAGTCATGGGTTATAAATGGCCTTGCACAGTGGAATACTTGGGGCACCAACACTCCACCCTACTGAGAATCCACCTGTAACTTAGAGTCAGCCCTCTGGTTACACAGTCCAGTATCTGCAGACTCATCCAACCTCACATGTTGTGTGACTATTATATTTACTACTGAAAAACTCACGTGTCAGTGGACCAGTGCAGTTTAGACCCATGTCATTCAAGGCTCCATTGTATTTGCTTTAATTTATGGGTTTTTTTCCCACGAGGCCAGAGATTTTTATCTCTTTGGCTCACTGCTCTATCCCTGGCACCTCAGATGGGATGAATAAATAAACAACAAATGAATAAAGAAAGGATAGTTTGCGAAACGAGACTTTAACTGAACTGTCTATCAAGACAGATCTAGGACCCATACCCAGGCTTTTCTGACCCAGCTCCTGCACTCCAGCAGTAGCTCTGCCCTTCCGTTTTGCAGCCCAGCTGTCTCTCATGCTAACCCTCCCTCCCCATCCTTGACACACTCAGTCATGTCTGACTCTTTCTGACCCCATGGACTGTAGCCCACCAGGCTCCTCTGTCCATGGGATTCTCCAGCCAAGAACACTGGAGTGGGTTGTCATTTCCTCCTCCGGTGGATCTTCTTGATGCAGGAATCGAACCTGTGTCTTCTGCCGAGGATTTAGAATTCTGGGCAGAGCACAGCTGCTCCAGGATTGAGACTTGGCTTTCTCTTCTCTGCGCTTACCTCTGCCCCCAAAGCACTGCTGCGGATAAAACCACTCCCTTTCTAGAATCACTCTTTCTCGGGGTTAAAAATAAAAACAGACTTATTGTCTGGGACAGCTGACGTTGTTTATCCAAATGCTTTGTGAAATGTCAGAAAGCATACGCACAATCTACTGCCAGAGTGGGAAAAGATCTGGGAGATTATTTTAGTCCAAAACCCCCGTTTAGCTGACACGATGTGTGTGGTCCTTCCTGCTACCTGAAACACTGATGAATGTTTGATGCACATTTTACATTTTCTCTTTCTCAGATTTATAAGACTTTTTCATTTTCTGAAAAAACTAGGAAAAATTCCTCTGCATCCAAGATAGGCTAGATGTCTTTGTACTTCCCACATCAGTTATTAAAATAAAATGTTGGATGATTTCTTGATCATTTACTATCCAGAGAAACCTGTTTCAAGTAGCTTGATTTCTTTTGCATTTTTTTTCTTCTTTTTTTAGATTCAGGAATACAGAACTTTGTTACTCTGTGACCAAATACAATATTAGGAATGTGTGTGTTAGTCACTGCTGCAGACTCATGAATCACTCTGTGTCTGACTCTCTGAGACCCCATGGACTGTAGCCCGCCAGGCTCCTCTATCCGTGGAATTCTCCAAGCAAGAATACTAGAGTGAGTAGCCATTCCCTTCTCCTGGAAATCTTCCTGATCCAGGGATCAAACCTGTGTCTCCCTCATTGTGACAGATTCTTTTACCATCTGAGCTACCAGGGTCTGTTGACCAAATACAATATTAGGAATAACTCTACACAGACATCTGTCTTTACAGACCAAGAGCCTCCTGTAATGAAGGATGATGGGGAGGCACCCAGAAATTCTGGGGACAGAGGTTCCATCCTCAATATTAGGAGAGGGACACCACTTATGTAGGGAGCCCTAGAAATTGATTGAAAGATGTCCCTTAAAAAGAAAGAATCTGAGTCACTTAGAAACTCAGCCAAGTACCATGGGTATTACGGGTTCAGTTCTCCTCTCAAGAGTAGCGTCTTGTGATACCCAAGCAGCAGAGGGGGGGCACATCCTATGAAATATTCTGGCACTCTGTCCTGTGAGCTCCCCAGGAGGCTCAGATGGTAAAGAATCTGCCAACACAAGAGACACAGGTTCAGTCCCTAGGTTGGGAAGGTCCCTAGGTTGAGAAAAAGATGGCAGCATCCTCCAGTATTTTTGCCTGGGAAATCCCATGGACAGCGGAGCCTGACGGGCTACAGTCCACAGGGTCGCAAAGAGTCGGACACGACTGAGCACGCACATGTGCACACTCTGTGTCCTGTAGGGAAGGGTGCAGAACCACTTAGGGACACGCACACACGGAGGCAAACACACACCAACTGTGCCCTTTGGGAGCTTGCCTTGGATCCACACACTCCTTTCTGCTGCTCAAGGCTTCAGGTGAGAACAACCTCCCCTGGGGTCCACAGACTGGGCGACTCAGCACCACTTCTCATTGTGGGCAGCGTCAGGAAGGGATGGGGAATGGGGACTCTAGTCGAGAGCTAAGGTCTCAACACAAGCCTCAGAAGGCCAGTGAGGCCAGAGGCATTGCCAGATTTGTTGTTAGAAACGTTTGGATTCTCTGCTTAATATCTGGAGCGCAGTGTCCCTGCCATCTCACGCACTAGAGCAGCAGAGATTCCAGCAGACGGGAGGGTGGGTCGGTCCCTTTTAAAAATCTGGCTGGCTTGGTTATCAATGCTTGGCAAGCCGGAGCTGTTCCTGGGAGCCAGGCCCGGGTCCAGCCTGCATCCATCCACACTGCTGTCTGCCAGCCAGTTAGCAGGCGCTGAAGAGCCAGGATTTAAGTGCAGTCTGTTTGCCCGCCGTGAGTCCTGGACCACAGGCTGCACCCTTGAGCTGCTCTTGGAGAATTAAATTACCTGCTAACCATCTAAAGTGGTCCTGGGAAAACTGGGGTCCCCGCTTTAATTTCCACAGTACAGGAGGGGACGGAGGGGACGGGAAAGGGCAGGAGCTGGAAATGGAGGGCAGAGGGCTCTTGGAAAGCGGGGTCTGCTTGGCACCCGGCCTGGCCCTGGGGGTCCCGCAGCTAGTGCGGTCCTGGCAAGCGCTCCTGGCAGGAGCGGCTCCTTCCAGGGCGGGCGGAGTAAACCTGTCGTTACTATGGCAACTAGTCTCCCTGGTTACCTGGAGGGGATGAGTCCTCAGAGAGAGGAACAAGGAGTAGCTGAAGCGGCATGTGAATGCCAGGCCCTGGACGTGGAGGCTGGGAGAAGAGACTTCCAACAGAATGCCCGGCTTGGGAAGTGTGGGGAGGCCCGCCCACCAGCCCAGCCTTCACCTGCTCAGGGTGGGGATGGGGGTACGGCCCCTGAGGGTGTGGTTCTACATTGCAGGAGACCCGCCCTCCAGCGCAGCTCTGGGGACCAGCTCTGACTGGTGAAGCTGGTTTCCTGGAACTTAGGAAGCTTTACCGGAAAGATTCCTTAGGGGCAATTCGGATCTGAACATCCCAGGACAAGGCTGGGGATTGAATGTGATTCAGAGAGATCTAGAGAAATGGGCCCTTGCGCAGAGAACAGAGAACTCATCCCCTTCCCCAGGAGGCAGAGAAGGGTCTGGAGGATCCAGGCGAGAAGATGAACCTCACAGGTCCAGGGCTCAACCTTCAGAGTCAGCTTCCCGTGTGCTTTTGCACCTCTCAGCCTCTGCTGGTCTCTCTCTGGCTCTCTATCTCTCTGCACAGATGTAACCCCAGACACACACCTTCCCTCCGGTACAACTGTTTCCTCTTATTGCAAATGCTGAAGAAACCAGGAAGCCAACACTAGAAGATTTGAGAAGGACCACTTTAGTCTTGACCAGTTTTGTTATTGTTGTTCAGTGGCTTGTTATGTCTGACTCTTTGTGACCCCATGGACCGCAGCACGCCAGGCTTCCCTGTCCTTCACTATCTCCCAGAGCTTGCTCAAATCCATGTCCATCGAGTCCGTGATGCCATCCAACCGTCTCATCCTCTCTCGCCCCTTTCTTCTCCTGCCCTCAATCTTTCCCAGCATCAGGGTCTTTCCAATGAGTCGGCTCTTTGCATCAGGTAGCCAAGGTATTGAAGCTTCACCCTCAGCATCTGTCCTTCCAAAGAATATTCCAGGCTGATTTCCTTTAGGATTTGCCAATTAGTTCCTGTTATTTAAAAGGCGGAGGGGTGGGGGAAGAAACAGAATAGCACATGCATGGCCTGGAAACACCGTCTCTGGCTGATTTTCCTGTTGGAGGACCAGCCTGGCTCCATCAGGCGGCAGGGGACGAAGCAGGGGGGAGGAGGGGGGTTGCTGTGGACATGATTTCGCAGGAAAACGTGTTTCTAAGTAGCCTGCACTAAAGGCTCTCCTTGGAACTGAGACCCCTGCAGACTTTGGTTCCCCACCTCCATCAGTCACTTCCCTCCCCATAGCAGGAAGACTTTTAGGACATAGAGCGGGTTACTACTCACCTCCTGGGGAAGTTCTGGCTCCCAGTGGGCAGCTCTGGGACTCATTTTCTCCTTAACGTTGTTGTTGGAAATACTATCTGCGACTCTCAGCCCATGCGCATGACCCTCTGAACTGCCAAACTCACCCACAGAGCAGACAGTGGTCTGGATGGCTCCCAAGGTCAGGCAACCGAGCCTTTGGTGGTTCCTGTGCAGCGGCCAGAAGACCACGTGGGGACTACATGCCCACGTGCCCCCAGCGAGGCTGGCGGGACGGCACGGAGCCTGTGCCACTGCCGCCCTGAGAAGCGCATCCCTGGCGCCAGGGCAGCTCCGGGGCCTGAAGGAGCTTGGCCTCCTCACACTTTGGCTCGGGGCTCCTTTTAGGAGGCACTGTTGGCGGTAAAGAACTTGCCTGTGATGCAGGAGACAGAGACGTAGGTCAGATCCCTGCATTGGGACAATCCCCTGGAGGAATAATACCAGCAACCCACACCAGTATTCTTGCCTGGAGAATCCCATGGACAGAGGAGCCTGGAGGGCTACAGTCCATGGGGACGCAAAGAGTGAGACACAATTGAAATGACTTAGCACAGCATAGCACACATCCCTTTCAGGGGTAGGTAGCACACATATCTTTGGGGAAACTCCAGGAGTGGTGTGCTATGTACACACTGTTTCTTTGTAGCCTCTGAGACTTAGGAAGAACCTAGAATGTACCGTAAGGGCCAAATCCTCTGGTTTAGCAAAGTCAAAATAGTGCAAATGACCCTGCTTCTGTGTATAACTCTGAAATCTCCCACATGATGTCTTTCACAGAAGGGATTCATCATGAAAGTTTATAAAAAGATCTGGAGAAAACATTACTCATCAACGCTAAATATCATAAGGGTTTGGAATAACAATGTAAATATAAAATTAAAAATTCCATGCATCTGTCTGTGTATAACCTTCCGGGCTGTGTGTCTGCTGGCAGGAGGAAGCACCCACATTATCCAGTGCTCCTTTGGGGTCATTTGAACACCGGACACAACTGAGATTGGAAAGTCATTCAAGAGGCCTTCTTATCCAGTGATACTGAATTACACAGACTCAGGTGACTTCCGGGAAGTCTGCTTTATAGGTGCCTTTGAGAATGTCTCCTGGGCCATCAGGGTATTAATAAAATGAAACATGATCTGTATCCCCTACTCTCAGAGATCCTGCAGGGATAAAAGTGAATTACTCTTTGGGAGTAAATTCCTTGAACCAGTTGCAAAGTGGAAGCGCGCAAAAAGAAAAGTGAAGCGAGCTGAATTCCCCTGCAAATTTTAATGTATGCACACAGAAGCAATTTCTAGGTCTAACTGAAAAGCTTTCTTTGTTTTTAACCACCTCAGATGCACAAGATAAAGACCCCAGCCAGACAACACCACCCACCATGCAGGGAAGATACAGAAGATAACTGCTCACATGAAGGCAGAACAAAAGAAAACACCAGCCCCTGGATCCCGGGCGTCTCAGGAAACAGGGATGTGGTATCATTGGTTGCCTGGGTTGGATTTAGAATTTGGGTACATACACCCCATGGGCTCAAATCAGGGCCAAAAAATCAGCAGAGAGAACACTGCTCCTGAGTCTTCTAAATAAACCAGTCTAAAATGGATGTATCCCCTAAGAGCTCCCGGGCCTAATTAAGATTTTTTGAACCTGATCAAAACGTTAATTACTCTGCACAAACTGAGCAAACATATAGATGTCACATCCTATGAATGTTTCTTTCAATTGCCGTCCTGGGAAGACAGATAGAAATGAAAATAGCACCTCATTAAGTAGACCACACGCCTCCCCAGCCCTGGTTCTCCTGGGTGCTCCATCTTTGCTGACCATCGTTGTTTCCCTTTACAGTCAACCAGGTAGGATATTATAATTCCAGGGACTAATATTTATTGAACACTTACTCTTGTCAGGCCCTTTGCCTTTGGTCCTCCTTTGGATCTGTCAATAAAATTACAAGATGGATTTCAGCATTTGCATTTTATGGGCACTTGTACCCAGAGAGGCCGAGCGTGTGCCCTGAGTGACACAGCTCACCAGTGGAGGAGCTCCAACAAAACCCAAGTCTGTCTGACCGTAAAGGACGCATGGGCTCCTGCCCCTGAGTACGCCACCACCAACCCTTCCCCACAGAGGAAGGAGGGCAGCCTTGCTGCTCCGATACCTGGCCTGGAATACACTGGCCACCAGGCTTGCTTAACTGCGGAACAGAGAGGGGTCCGCGTGTTTCCACCTCACTTCCAACCTTTCTCCTCCTCTTCAGCTACGTGTTTTCCCCATGAGTGTTCGTGTGAGTGGGAGGCTAAGGGGTTACACGCTTCCAGACTGAGCCCTGGAAATACACAGAGACATGTTCACAGCAATTGTTCCTGAGACTCCTTTAATGGATCTAGAGGGTTAATCCAGGAGAGGAATCAGTCTGAACGGCAGCGTCGTTTGCCCCCATGCATGGCTGTTCCACGGTCCTGCGTACGTACCTGGATGCTTTCCTTGTCTTCTCAGAAATGAAATTCCCTCTCTGCCCGTTAAAGTCCTTCGCAGGGCCACCCCCACTTTCTTCTCTCCAGCTTTGCGGGCTCATCACGAGGTCTACTGTCATCCAGGACTCGCCCTGGAGTCCAGCTCTCAGCACCCTGAGGGCTTTCCTGTCCTGGAGCAGAGGGAGCTGCTGGCGGGATCGGCTCCTCCAGAAACGGCAACTGGCAGGTCACGTCACCTGGTCATCCTTGCATCCAGCAGATCATACTTACGATGGATACCCACTGAATTATTAACATTCCCTGAGTCCCCAGGTCTACATGCCAAAGTTTCGTGCACTGTGTTCATCTGAAAAACGACAAGTTGGAAGGGAGGAGGGTATATTTTCATTGACTAGTGTGCAGCCACTGGTGAGAAGGGAACCTGAAAACGTGATTGTAAGAAGAGGTAGACAGGAAAAAAGCAGCAGCTAGCACTGCAAAAGCAAGCGGGGGAAAACCACGTGAGACCCTCCACGGTCCTGCAGGAGCGAGGCATTGCGTTGTTGAAGAGCTGACATCCATGAGGAGCTGGAGTCGTAAAAGAAGGCTACAGTTGGCTCCCCAGTCTTTCTTTCAGTAGGAGGGAAGTGTGTGATGGCTGAGGGAAAATGCTAGAAATTTTCCAAGTGCTGGCATGCAGAGTGATGTCTCTGTTACAGGAAAGTAACTTACAGGGAATCCCTCATCGCCTCACCATCTTCCTCTCGAGAGAAGCAGCTGGAGGCTGCTCTGCTCTGAAATGGGTGGGATGGGAGATGCTGGACTCGGCTGCCCCTCCTCGTGGACACTCATTAGGAGACTAGAAGTGACCGTTCTTGGGGACTTCACCCAGATCTGCTCACTGCGGTTTGGTTTTCATTCTGCGCTGCAGACACGTTCTCTAAGCCTCATTATAAATTATTTATTTGGCAAAGAAAGGCTCACTTCCTTCTCACATAAAAATAATCAAAGGAAGCACGCAGGTATGTATTTATGTTTGGTAAGCTTGAATCATTTATGCAGCTACTTCATGTCAAATCGTGATGCTGTAAATAGGAAGAGTCACAGCAGTGATCTCCTGGGCTTGACCTTGTGCTGAGCGTGGACACACATTATCTCAGTTAAAACTCACAGCCTCCTTGGAAGGATTGGACTGTTATTATCCCCATTTTGCAGATGATAAAACCTTTGGAGGCTCTAGGCAAATCCTCACTGTTATCGGTTATGGAACAAGGAGGATAATGCCTTCAACTCATCTTAGCCACACTCTACACTGGACTTTGGGTGAGTTACCTGAACCTCTGGGCCTCAGTTTCCTCATCTGCATCCTTCTCTTCATGATTGTTTTTGCTGCGTAATCATAACAATCATCACATCTGCAAGCAAATACTTTCAATCTTCATCATTTTCCCCAAGGATCTCTCTCAGGTAATTATGTGATTGCTGCAGGATTTTCTTTCAATGAGCCTACCATGTTATCATCCTTGTGGAGTTTTTCTAGGGTGAGGCTAACAATTGATTGCTACATTAATTGGAAGTTAATTGTTACATAATTTGGAAATTAACAATTAATTGTCAACTGCTAAATTCTCTTTATAAATGTCTTTGTGTAATATTTAAGTAATTCTCCAATATCACATTTATTGATTTCTAGTAGTTGCACATATTTTTCGATTTTTGTCATTTGTCTTTACAATTCAGTTGTGTTTTCTTCACATTGTATTATCTGAATCTATTAATGAGTCATCATTGACTCAATGGAAATGAACAAACCATTGCATTAAACAATGGCGACTAATTTATAAGTGACCGACTCATTAATGAAGATCTTCTTGCTTTGATGACTTCCACTTCGATGTTCAGCTTGCGTGTCTGGGCACTGGATGATCAAGTGTGGACCAGGAGCTTTCTCTTCTCTGTGCCCCAGGCCAGCAAGATTCTCCATCTTCCTGTACAATGCTCCATGCTTTGCTATCTCCATCCTTGCTCAGTTTTTCCACCGGGAATGCCCTAACCCATTTCTCATTTGTTATCTTTTCCATATAGTGTTTCCTAAACCTTCTAATCAGATTTACAGTCACTTTCTTTCTCACTTACTTTTTCATCCTTGCTTTCCTTCACCCTCTGTAACATAAAATCAAATATAAGTGCTTTAATGTGGTACAAAAGAAGTTATGTTTGTTCCATGTGGCTGAGCTTTTCTATCACTGTCTGATATTTGATACTCAAATAAAAGCATAAATCTCCTTAAAGAGACTCCAAAAAGTACTACAGCCTTGTGTCTGCACATGTATCACCTCTTACAGTTTGTCTGTTCACAAACTGACACAGACACACAGACACAGGCACACAGACATCACGCACTATTTTTGCTTGACTAATTCATTTGGTGAGTGTTTCTCACACCATCACCTGGTTGGATGCTCTAAACTCCACCCCTGTATTACCGTAATTCCTCATGCTGCCCACATTACCACTACATACTGAAATGAATTCTCATGATTTGTGGCATGTTGGTCTCTCCACCACGACTTTAACTTCCTTGGGGGGCAAATATTGGAGCATACCTTTCCTTAAATCTCAGACACCCAGTAGAGCGTGATGTATAGTATAGCAAGCGGTTTCTAAGATTAGTTGAATTAAGTAATGAATATGTATGAGCTTTTTGTTATAATTATGTTGATATAATTATGTTTAGTTGCAAACTCCTAAAAGGCAAAGACTGTACTCATTTAGCTCAGAGCGGTACTCCCGGGTGAGGAAAGGTCCACGCGCATCACCATACACTCTTCCCGCACTCTTCCTCCCGTCTCCCCTGCTTGCATATCCCCGGGCAGATCACTGAACTGTGACACATTCCCATCATCTGTAAAGCGAGAGGACTGGGCTGGTTGGTCCACAGGAACCCTCCAACTCAATAATTCCATGAATCATTAGACAGTATGTGTTTTACTGAGCATGAAATTTCCTTTATAATCACTTCACAATTTTTTTTTTTTTACTTTTGTATACACAGCAATACATTTTTGAGCCTGTATTTTACCTTCAAGAGTAATCTTACATGTGTCAACATCTTTCCAGCCTAACATTTAATCCAGTAATCATTTCACTTGACTGATAAAGTGGGTTCACCATTTGGGGATGAAAAGTTTGAGATGCTTGTAAGGCAATGATTTATTTGGGGCACTGGGTTCCTTTCTTTTCAAATAGAACTTTTAAACTATTTTTGTCAGATTGATCTCTTAAAATGCTTAAGTGTGACTACAATGTAAAAAGATGAAATGTTCCTCACTATAGAAAGGAAAAATTAAAGCACAACAGTTTCAAACCAGAGGTGACAGGCCTTCAGGAAAGGCCATTCCTTCTAGTTGCTGCAAGACATCATAAGAACAAACTCTTCCTCTTCCGCGCATGTGCATGCGCATGTAGTTGCTTCAGTCCTGTCCGACTCTTTATGACCCTATGGGCTGTAGCCCACCAGGCTCCTCTGTCCATGAGGATTCTCCAGGCAAGAATACTGGAGTGGGTTGCCATTTCCTACTCCAGGAGATCTTCCCGACCCAGGGAGTGAACCCACGTCTCTTCTATCTCCTGCGCTGGCAGGCAGGTTCTTTACCACTAGCACCACCTGGAAAGCCTCTCATGTGCATACGTGAGTTCAACAGGAAACTATCACAGATGAAACCATTTTTGTTGTTTATCTGGTATAGACACAGCCTTGGCAGATGTTATAAAAACTTTTCACCTTGAAGAAACAATATTTCCTGGAAGAAAAAGTCAGTTTTGTGCTAGCATCTGAGAATACCAGTGAATGGCATTTCAGGTTACATAAATTCATTAGTATTATTTGGTGGAAAGAACGCAATTTTCAGGAAGTGAAAGCAATCTGCAATCTGCAAGTGAGAAATTCGGCATTGAAAAGAAGCAAAGGCCAGAGCAAGGAGTTTTGACTGCCACAGGAGGTTTCAGAGTAGGTGAGGAGATGTCTCAGGTGATGTACAGTCAAGCGATCATGTGGAGGAACCCAAGAAAAAGCTGAAAAGGTCAGAGATTTGGCTGATTCAAATACATGATTAACTGTGAGAGTGATGGCTGAAGAGTTAAATTTAGACCAAGAGACAGATGCTGCGTTCTGAAAGAAAACTTGAACATGAGGAAAGTTTCCGTGAAGACGGTGCCAAGCGCTTTGAGTGATGAGCAGAAACAGCGAAGTCCTGACATTTGTTCTGATCTTTCGGGGGGAGCTTTCTTTTCCTCCTAAAGCTTTAGGAGGAAAAGAGTAACCAGAAATGAACCAAGGAGCAAGAGGACTGAGACTCAAGGGATGAACAGTCCTCAGTGGACACATCACATCCCTAATACGCCCCATCAAGGAAACCCTTCATCAGATCACCTTTTATTTCATCAGTACACAGTTGCTGAGCACCCACTAGGTATACAGAATTACGTTGAGCATAGCAAGAGCTATAAATATGCGCAGACATCATTTCTGCCTTTCAATTCTTTATAACACATTGAAGGGAAGGTCAAGACAAGCATAAGAATCATGATAAATATCATGATATCATATCATTTTTATCATGATAAAAATCATGATAAATATCATAAATGTATAAAGTCTAGGAGGCAGGAATGGTGAGTGGTGAAGCGTAGCGCAGCCTAGCACTTTTATAAGGTGCTTACAGCTGTTTAGAGAGGGTGGGGCTTCCCAGGGGACTCAGCGATAAAGAATCTGTCTGCTAACACAGGAGATTCAGGTTCAGTCCCAGAGCTGGGAAGATCCACTGGTGTAGGAAATGGCATCCTGCTCCAGTACTCTTGCCTGGAAAATTCCATGAACAGAGGAGCCTGGTGGGCTACAGTCTGCGGGGTCGCAAAGAGTCAGCATGCGTGCACAGCTGTTTATCAGAACAATTATTAGTATTTCTTTTCTATTAGTGGTATACTCAACTTCTCATTCAAAGTAAAACCACACATTGATGTATTTTGAAGAAATTCTGGTGGGGACTGTGTTATACAAAAGGAGGAAATGGTGATGAGTGTCCTGACCATCCAGATGGCTTCAGAGAGCACGTCCCTTTGCCTTGTGTTTGATTTGTTTTCTTGTGCTGATGTGGTGGATTGCACAGATGCAGACCAAATATTTAAATAGACTCGAGAGGAATCAGATTTCCCACTACTGAGAAAAGTCAGGAAGATGTGATGCAAGTTTTGAAGAGTTTCCCCCAAATAAGCCCATCTCTAGCTTTGCCAAAGGATGTCTCTAAGTTGATGTCCATTTCATCACTGGAAAATCTGGCATATTTGTTGTCAAGATCAGGGCTTCCCAGGTGGTGCTAGTGGTAAAGAATCTCTTTCCAGGAGACAAAAGAGAAGCAGATTAGATCCACGGATCAGGAAGATCCCCTGGAGGAGGAAATGGTACCCTACTGCAGTGTTCCTGCCTGGAAAATTCCACAGGCAGAGGAGCCTGGTGAGCCACTGCCCATAGGGCCGCCAAGAGTCAGACACGACTGAGGACACAGCACAATTGTAAAGATCAGTCTCATCACTTAAGGTCATATATTTTATAACCTTATTCGTTCGAAACAAAACACAACAATACACATTGTTCCAATGGTGTGCCTGGTATCCAGTAGAGCTAGATTTTCGCATCCATCTTGTCTGAAGTTTATAGACGGCTTAATTTTCATCAACAATCAGCAAATTAGTGGATTCCATGTTGACTTACATTTGAACCTAAAGGTTTATTTATTTACCATCCACATTAAGGAAACATTATAGAGAGCTTTTAAAAGAAAAACAAACAGCTTTGGGGTCAAAGGAGTAGAAAGAATCCCAATCTATCATTAGGCCAGGTTCAGCAAACGTTGCATGATAAACCAACAGCCCCTAAGGAGGACAGCTCCAATACTCTAAACAAATACACCATTACACTTAATTGACTTAGATAGAAATCTAATTTCTTGATTGTTTATGGCCTTGAGCCCACTAGTGGATGACATAGTGGTGTATATGTGTGTTTGTGACAAGCATGAAGGGATATCTCAGGTATTAAAGAAGAAACGAATACATTTTACCATGTGCACCCACACAGAGACTGATAACCACTGGGTGTTGCTTTGTACTCATTCTCATTCAGACCAGAATTATATATTCTCAATATAATTAAGAATTATTCTTTTGCATATATGCAGCCTGTATGAATTTAGGGGTTTTTATAAATGCTGAATGCCCCCAATAATGCAACCACGTGAATAAAAAAAATCTTAGCTCTAGCCGAGCAGGAGACAGAAGTGAGGGAACAGAAGAGTAACCCTATGATTTACTGAGCTAGATACTTCCAAACAAACTGATGGCAAGGCTGTCATAGCAGTGATGAGAATCAAAACCAGGCACCTGATCCACAACTTATGAACGACCTCTTCATGATCTTCTGTGCTAGTGACCACTTGAGTGCAAATGACTTTGAAAGATGAGAAGGCACGTTTTAAAATCCCAGCAAACCAATAACCTTATTTGGCATTCTGAATAAATGCGTTCTCTTTGGTTGGGCATTACCATGAGTTACGACACCAGAGACCAGTGATAATAAAGGGTCTTTGCTGATTTTGTCTTCAAGAATCTAACCATGGTCATGTTCACACAATAAAAATAAATAACAATCTTGTTTCGGAATGTGTTACAGTATAGCTTAAACATACAAAAAAAATTTATTAAGTCTAGACCCTAAATTTGCTCCAGGGTTCATTTTTGTTCATTATTGTGTATCCCAGCTTGCTTTAGACATTTGACCTTAGGTTTTTTTGTTTGGTTGTTTTTGTAAGGTAAAATGAAGGAAATTTGACTTACAGAGAGATGAAAACAGTCCTCCATAAAAATAGCTCTAAAGATCCTAAAAACTGAACTTCAACAGAATGCTTCGTAGTTGCTATTCATCAAGGATTTATTTTGGTTAAGCCTGTAATGAAGACTTTTTTTTCCCTTTAGCTGGAGACCACTATTTCATGGTTATCATGAGTTATTTAAACAAAACTGCCAACCAAAATTCCCATAGTTCAGTCATGGAAGATTGCAAGGTATTCTAAGTTAGTAATGACCTTGGCGAATCCAAAAGGAAAAGAATCTTTTATAAATAAAGTGTTTGATATAGTCAGTGCCAACATTTTTCCCCCAAATAATGTGCTGGTGTTACTTATGGGGCAGGTGAGGGGGCAAAAGTGTTGTGATCATAGCTGAACAATTTTAACTCATCCATTTCAGGAGGTTGGGAAAATGATAGAGGGGAGAAATGTATAAAAGGAGAAACAAGGAGAGAAATTTTGAAACAACAGTATCTTAATTTAAGGAAGTATATGTAATTTAAATTCACTTACTGCATCTTGGAAGCTATGCTACCCAAATTTACATAATATATAGATCTAGGTGAAAACTAATACATCCTTAGACCAATAAAAAGAAATATTTGGGGTCTTAAAACAAAAAGCTAGTATTGCAAAAAACTGTCTGTAAAATTTCACCACTGAGATCTTCCATATGTCTTTAAAAGGTAGAGGGTTCATAGATTTTGCCCTGAAAATTCCAACACTCATTGTCATACTCAGAGGTATCTGACAAATTCTTACTGTACCATCTGCTTGGATTTCTATAAGCTTAATTCTTCCCTTCTGTTTACAGAAAATATGTGTTTATAGCATGGAGGTGGGGGGGAACACCTCTTTTTGGGCTCCTACAAGATAGGCTGGTCAGAAAAAATGAACACGTCTAGCCATTACAACAACCTGTAGTTCTCTCAACAGACTTTGGAGAACAAAATTGACAATTCATTCTGCAAAGCATATTCACTTTTTATTTATTATTGTTCTTTGCCCCATCCAAATAATCTCCTTGTGAAAGTGAAAGTGTTAATCGCTTAGCCAGGTCGGACTCTTTGCGGCCCCATGGACGGTAGCCCCCCAGGCTCCTCTGTCCATGGAATTCTCCAGGCAAGAACACTGGAGTGAGTACCATGCCCTTCTGCAGCAGATCTTCCCAACCCAGGGATCAAACCGGGGTTTCCCGCATTTCAGGCAGATTCTTTACGGTGTTGTAATAGGTGATAAATGTGCCTGTAGTTCTTGTATATTTCAGGATAATGGGATATGAGATAAGGATTCTATACTGCAATACATGGAATTTTATCTGGTTTGCTCAATAAACACATCCACTGACAGCACCTATGTATTTGGACCCACATTCAAACCATTTTGAACACAGCTGTCTTCATTTAAGAAGAAAGCTTTTCTTGCAACGTGTGGAGCACTGGCCCTATCTGAGGCTGTGCAGAATGTATTTTCTCAGGGCTCTGAAGCTGGCAACTACATGCCAGCCACCTGTGCAGTTTCCATTGGTACAAATACACAGTGAGGCTGAGAGTAAGTTACATTGGGCTGCATAGCAGTAATTCATGTGCAGATATAAGATTAAACGATATAAATAAAAAGCCAGAAATTGCGATTAGCATTCAGAAGCAGGATCAGCAAATTTCAGATGAGATAAACCAATGTAGGTAATTTAACAACTGTTTAAAATACATTAGGAATACCTAGTTTCATCTCAGCGTAATTTGTTGGACATTTGATATTTGCGTCTCCTGGAGGAAATCTAAACAAATCACTATAAAAGTAAGATCAACAGGAATCAACAGCGATGTATTCATAGCAAGCCCAAGAGCATGCATGCTTGTAAAATACCTTCAAGTTCACTGAGAAATCAAGTTTGTTTTTTTTACATTTTAATACGTGTGTTGATTTGGGAAGAGCTATTAAAAAATGAATAGCCTGCCTCGTTTTTCTCAACCATAGTAACATTAACTTACAGACATAAAGCAAAAAGACTTAGTCTCTTTGTGAATTAATTAGTTCCATTAATAAGAAAGTTTCCAAAAGGAAGCTCACTCTTCCACAGTGGCTTTCACAAAATCCTGTGTTTCCACCTGGAAGATCCTCTGTGGTCCTGGAGGGCTGTCAAGACTTGGCCCTGCCATTTCTGTGAAAGCAGGCTGGCACTGGAGGATGCGCAGAACCGGGAAACCTCAGCGGCCTTGTTGCCTGTGTGTGACATCCTGGTCTCCACTCCTTAGGACGGCAAGTAATTCTTTTCTTTTTTTTTTTTCAACTGTAGGACTCCAAGAATGAAAGCAATCCTGAAACACAGTGAATCCTTATCTAAAGTTATGGGCTTCGCAGGTAGCTCAGTGGTAAAGAATCCACCTGACAATACAGGAGCTGCTGGTTCCATCCCTGATCCTGGAAGATCCCTGGAGGAGGAGATGGCAACCCACTCCCATGGACAGAGGAGCCTGGAGGGCTGCAGTCCATGGGGTCGCTAAGAGTCGAACGCGACTGAGCGACTTCACTTTCACTTTTCACGTTCATGCATTGGAGAAGGAAATGGCAACCCACTCCAGTGTTCTTGCCTGGAGAATCCCAGGGTGGGGAGCCTGGTGGGCTGCCATCTATGAGGTCGCACAGAGTTGGACACAACTGAAGCGACTTAGCAGCAGCAGCAGCAGAGTGTTTAAACAACTTTCTACCATTACTAAATGGGAATACTTTGAGGGGGAGGACTTTTTACATTTCTACTGACATTATAGAAAATCCTGATATGTGTAAGGGACTTAGAATTCCTGGAAGCAAAGAATTCCCTTGGGGTTTTGTTTTTTATTTTTGGAGAGAGAAGTGAGGACAGATGTTAACACACAAATCTTCAACAAAACGGCACTGGCCATAACTAGTTAAGCATAATTTTACTGGTAAAGGGAGAGATTTTAAGTGTTTGTATGTACTGGCTACATTTTATTGCTTTTTTTTTTCTTTACAATAAGACAAAAATCAATGAGTGCTGTTTGGGTTTTATGAACCCTCATAAAGGCAGGAGTGTATGAATACACAAATATTTATACATTCTGTTTACATGCCTGATGTTTGTGGGGTCTCTCCATAACAGTAGTGAATAAATCACATTTGCATTGGACCAACCTCTGAGGACTTCCGATTTTCATAGGCACCATTGCATTAATGTCCATAGTGTTCTGGAAAAATGGAGTGAGGATGCTAAGCTTTCCTGTTGGCTCTGCGGCTTGAGTATGGAAGTCCAGAGAGGCTGAGCAACCGGTTCAAGGTCTCACAGGAGATTTGAGGAGCCCACAGGAGGTCACAGCAGGACACTTTCCATAGATGATAGTATCTTTAAACCAAAGAAGAAGAAAGAAAGGCACTGAATTCCGAAAGGCCAGATAGCTCGACATAAATCCTCAAGGCCTCAGTTGTTCTGCATATGCGTATTGATTACAGTTTGAAAGAAATATTTCCTTATATTGTAAACTACAGAGCTACCTAGCTATCTCATTTGCATCCTGGAAATGAAAATACATACACACAAAAGATTTCTGATTGCCTTATGCAAGACTTTTAACATATCGTAAATAATTGGGATTCCTGTGGAGGCTCTGAATTTGTGCTTTTTTTTTTTTTTTAATCTCGTTTCCTTCATTTGTCAAATTGAAAAAAAAAAAAATCAGAAACCAAAAGGACCATGACCCAGTGACAGACCAGGAAGAAGAGAGGCCCTGGTGTGAGCACCTGCGTGAGGTCGTGGGTGCCAGGTGTCTCCTCCGTGGGTTACTCTTCTCCCTCTTTGCACACTGTGTTTTTGAAAAAAGAAGTCACTATGCACAGCTCACACTGAAGATTTGGAGAGCTATAGTCCACCTCCTTCAGGGAGCAGTGGAGACTGATACTTTTATTTATGAGATGTAATGCAACACTTGAGATCAAACAGCAAAGGAGAATGTGCGCATGTCTGATGCTCAGTGTTTACAATGCCTGTTTCCCACTCCTTGTTGCATGAACCACATGGGATGCACTTCTCACCTCTGGAGCCCAGAGACAGTCACATGGCTCTGTTAGTGATGGACTTGAGGGACCACAGACGCTCAGGGTCAGAAGCCCCTAGAGGTTGTCAGGTCACCTCCCTCTGACCAGAAATGGACAGAACATCCTGAGCAGGTCAGGGCCAGCGAGCCCTCTCTGGGCAGCTGGGAAGCCAGGATACATATGATGCCAAGGGACAAGGGCAGGTGTGAAATGTAGAAAATGAGGTTATACAACACGCCAATCAGAAACCCAGGAAAGAAAATTTTTGACTCATGATCTATATAATTAAACTAAAGTATATTTCTGAATTCATGTATAGTAGTCCACAGAAAAATATTAAAAGGAAATATAAGGTCATAAAATTACATTCAGAGGGTTCAAATCTTTGTGTTATTTAATTTTTGGATGTTCTTTAATTTAAGCTACATCCTTTCACTCTCCTTTGGAAACATCTTACATTATTTTATTAAGAAAAAAACAAGACAATACCAAATTTATTCTGTGATCTTGGGAACTACAGTTTTCCAGCTTGAAATACGACACAGGTTCAATTGGTCGCAAGCCTTTCTTCTTTCTACTCTCAAGTTTGTGTAAACAAGAGCAGAAAGACACATCTGCACACTGACTCACAATTTGTTCAGTCTCTAGGGGCCCGGTTATAAGAGTTTGAGGCCACCAGTCTGCCTTCACGTGGGGTTTATTCAGCACAAATGTGCCCCAGGTACTGTGGGCTTGCAGATTCTTCTGGTCCAGCGAGGCTATCTGATGGAGAGTGATGAGCATGCTTGCATGCCACATGGCAGGAATAACTGCAGCCCCTGTCAGCACTGGGGGGCAAACAAATGAGCCCCAAGACACCTGGTGTTCTCTGATGCTCCTGTCAGCTTCTGCCTCTCCTAGGGACAGTACTGAATTCTGAAACCATCCATCACATTGACTCTGACCTTTGGGTATATGCTGGACCGTTTCCATCATGAGATATTCGGTTTTTTCCAAAGAAATGATCAGTGTCTCTCTGACTGATGTATTGATGTGTATGAGACACAAATAAAAGAAAGGTAGTCTTTAAAAAAAACATAGTGTGCCTAGAGGTGGGCTTGGGGAGACCCTCTCCCTGAGTTCTCCCCCAGTGGGCAGGGGTGAGACCCAGCAGACAGCCTCCATCCCTCATGGGAGGAAAAAGAGACACTATATGAAACTCACACATCCTGAATTTCTATTAACTCCTTTTCCAGGGCTTCCTCGATGACTCAGCAGGCAAAGAATCTGCCTGCAATTCAGGAGACACAGGAGACGCAGGTTCGATCCCCAGGTCAGGAAGATCCCCTGGTGGAGGAAAATGGCAACCCACTCCACTATTTTTGCCTGAAAAATCCCATGGACAGAGGAACCTGGTGGGCTACAGTCCACAGGGTTGCAAAGAGTCAGATACAACTTAGTAACTAAGCACAGCGTTGCCCAACTCCTTTGCCACTGAAATTTAAACTGCAACTAGACAATAAAACTGCTTACATTGGGGTATCGAAGTATCGATGACAGAATAACAACATAAAAGCACCTCTGCTCTTAAATCGCCTCCCAAAACAAAACCCAAATAGAATATATGAAAGAAACAAAATATACTACAATTTAGTGTATTTCCATGAGACTCGTCTACCATAGAGAAAATTTAACGTTAAATGGCTCGGTTGTTGGCTGTCCTCTTAGGTCAAAGTGGAGGCCATCTGGAGAGCAGGCTGTGATTCAAGGTAGGGTTTAAACGGGTTTGATAGAGTCTTGTACAAAAGCCACAAGAGATCCTGCAGTTTTAATGCTAAGTGGCTTTGCATTGGAAAAATGTCTAGGGGCCGTGTCCGGCAGCGTCTCTTACTAATGAGCGACAGGAGATCGATGGGACAGAGTGCACAGGCCTGGTCAGCGGACACTCACTGGGCGGTGTGCACAGCCCTAAGCAGCGGCTGCCGCTGCTGGGGACCTGGCAGTCCGGGGGCCACCTCCAGCTCCTCCCAGAGACAGGCGGAGGTTTCCTTCCAGAGCTGGAGCAGAGGTTGGAGAGGAGGCTTTATGGGTCTTCGTCCCAGCACTGCCAAATGAAGCGGAGACTCCCAGCCCTGCAGCGCACCGGGTGCCCGAAAGCCTGGGAGCCTGAGGAGCCGCAGGCGCCTCGGAGTATCTCCGCCCCCTTGCCAGCTTGGCCTGCGCAGGCACCACGGAGGGCGCCTTGTTCTGCCTCGCCACCCAGCCTCCGGCCACCGGTTGGTCTAAACCCGCTTGCTCAAGCAGACGTAGCCCAAGGCCTTTGGCTGGTCCCTGTGAATTCATCATCTCTCTAGTTGGGCGGGTCCTTCTCCAAAAACAGCTTCCTGGGGAGCTTCTGCCCGGCGCCCCACCCCCGCCCCCCGTGGACACTGTCCGAGAGCAATCTAAAGAACCCTCTGCTGCAACAGAAAATAAAAGGGGAAACGGCAGAACCACGCCAGGGCTTTGGGGTTAGAGTTATTTGCTTATATCAGAAACAGTAACACAAGAAACAACAAGTACCACCTGGGGAAGAAATAGGTATGGTTTTCTCAAGTCAAAAGTCATAAAGGAACATTCTAGGAAAGGGAAAAAGAAGGATGAAAGGGAGGAAGCAGGGCAGAAGGAGGGAGGAAGGTGAGGAGAAACCACACAGGCATTCTGAGCTGCTCCTGGAAGGGTGGTTGAGATGGGTGGGCAGCCCGAGCCCCCCGGTGGAGCCTGGTGGGGCAGTGGGGACACTGGCTCCCGGGCACCAAATCAGTGAGCACTCCCTGCTCCGCTCCCCACCATGGCCTCTGTGTTCAGAGTATTGGGAAGAGGCCATTATTAATTGATCAGCTAATGCTCATAACATGTTTCAAAGATAAGAGACCCACAGACATGCTTACTAATATTCATTACTGTTATTAATAAGTTAAGATGCTTGTTGAGTGCTTCCCACTGGCGCCAGTGGTAAAGAACCCTCCTGCCAATGCAGGAGACCTTGGAGATGGGGGTTCCATCCCTGGGTGGGGAAGACCCCCTGGAGGAGGACATGGCAACCCACTCCAGCATTCTTGCCTGGAGAATCCCATGGACAGAGGAGTCCATGGGGTCTCAAAGACTCGGCCAGGACTGAGCAACTAACACTAAACACTTCTTCTGATGAAATCTGCCTCATCCTTAACCACTGCTTGCCACCTTTTTCTACCACTGGAAAGAAGGTATTTTCAACACTTTTCAGCATTGTCTGAACACAATGGCAGGCTGCCCCTGCACCAAATATTCTGACAGCACTGCTGTGCACCTAGAGCGTGCACCAAAATTCCAGGGAATTCCGTAGCCTCATTGCCTGACACTGGAATCCAGGTTTGAGCCGGCCCCCTCAGCAGTTGCCACATCTCCAAATTTTACCTGTTCCTCAAGGTCCGTTCATGCCCTCCTCCATCAGACCCTTCCAGATCTTTCCATAATTGTCTCATCCTTCTGTGGCCTCTTGCGAACTATTCTGTAAACTATTTTTATGTCACATACTTTCAACTTTCTTGTTATCCCTGTTTCTGATACATCTCCTTAAGGCCTGGTCATTGGTTTATCATACAATACCTCACACACAGGAGGTTCTCAGGAAAAATTCAATGACGAACTCACAAAGTTCCGACTGCATTTACCCTGAAAAACTACTAGAATGATCTTTTTTCCAATTTTTATTCACTTATGTTTTTGGTTTGGGTTGTGCTGTGCCTTTGTGGCGGCCCGGGCTTTCTCCAGCTGCGGTGCGCAGAGGCTGCTAATTCCGATGAACTCGCTTCTCGTCATGGTGGCTTCCCCCGTTGCCGAGCACGGGTTCTAGGGCCTGCAGGCTGCAGGAGTCGCGGCACGCCAGCTCAGTAGTGGCGGTTCCTGGGCTCTAGAGCACAGGCTCAGTAGGGGGGCACATGGGCTTATTCTGTGGCATGTGAGACCTTCTTGGACCAGGGATCGAACCCGCGTCTCCTACACTGGCAGGCGGATTTTTTACCACTGAGCCACCAGGGAAATCCTAGAATGATTTTTAAATCATAAACATAGTAGCAGATCTGTAACATCCCAACAGAGGGCTAATCGAAAGTTCCCCATTTACGATTCTACACGATAAAGATGACATATCAACACAGGCAACATTGTATTGACATAAGGATTAAAGGGGATTTCTAATGAAGTGGCAGACTGACTCTAAACACATAAAAATGCTGCGTGAAATGCAGAAAATTTTTAAAAATCACATCACATTTGGAAGAAAGGGGAATCTGCCTTGACAGGGAAATCCAGAAATAAAGAGAGAAGTCCAGGATGGCGTGAAAAGCAGAGAAGACTTCAAACAACCCCTAGGGTGCTGTTCCGTGGGCTCTCTGAGCCCCACTGGCGAGAGGCATTGCTTTCTGCCCAGTGAGTGAGTCAGAACCAGTGAAATGTTACCAGCTGGTGCTGGAAGCAGCAACGAAGCCTGCCACCTGGCCAGAACTTGGGATGGATGCAGAAAAGCATCTGGGAGAAATCAGAGCTCTCAGAGTGTGCTTGGCGTTGGTGTGCCAAGAGGGAACTCTGACCCGAGAAAGTAGCGTCTGTGCTGGGCCAGGACCACTGACACCATTAGGGGCCCAGTGGGAGCAGGCAACCAGAACAAACCAAACCTGGAGGGAGACAGGACGATGATGGAAGGAGCCACCGCCATGCTCACCAAGAAGATCCTCTCACAGTGAAGTACGTCAGACCACATGATGGAAGGAAGGGAGAGTCAGCAGGTGCAATTAACAGAAGAATCAGGGCCTCTCAAGAGGCAGATATAATGGAGCCATGTGAACAAATGTTAAATAACATTGAAGATGTTTAGAGAAATTTTTAAAATAGAACAATGATAAAAATAGGATGATATATTTTTTAAAATCAGCATAATCATAAATGCCTCTCTCCACAACTTCATCCTTGAGCCAGGCTGCACTTAGTGACCCTGATAACTCAGTTGGCAAAGAATCTGCCTGCAAGGCAGGAGACACAGCTTCGATTCCTGGGTTGCGAAGATCCCCTGGAGAAGGGATAGGCTACCCACTCCAGTATTCTGGCCTGGAGAATTCCATGGACTGTATAGTCCATGGGGTCACAAAAAGTTGGACACAGCTGAGCGACTTTCACTTCACAACTTCATCCTTGGGCCAGGCTGCACTTAGTGACTTGCTCCCCAAGAGTCAGATGAGAATTGAGGACGTCCATGCGCAGAGGAGAAAAGATGGCGGTAGACAGGAGGCAGCCTCGGTCCCGTGGATGGAAATGGAAAACTTCCTCCCCGACACTCAACCTCAGTCTGATCATGGGGAAACCATCAGCCAAATCCCAACTGATGACACCCTACAAAGTACCTCGCCAGTCTTCCTCGAAACTGCCCCAGTCATCAAACACAAGGGAAGTCTGAGAAACCCCCACAGCCAACAGGAGCCTAGAGACACAGAATCACCCAGTGCAATGTGGTATCCTGGATGGAACCCTGGGACATAAAAGTGAATTAGGAAAAAGTAGTGAAATCCAAATAAGTGTGGAGTTTAGTTGATACGTTTAATAATGTACCAACATTGGTTTCTGGCTATGACAAGTGTTTCAAGGAATGGAAGATAGATAGCAACAGGGGAAACAGGACTCTGCACTATCTTTGGAAATTTTCTGTCAATCTGAATCTATTCTTAAAAAAAAAGTGATTAAAAAGAATAGGCAATGCTGACAGCCTTCAAATAGACTTCTGCAAAGATTACCAGTGAAACAAGTACAATTGCTGAGAGAAAATTTCTTAACAACACAATAGCTGCCAGAACAATTGAATAAAACATTTGAAGCACTGAGGGAAAAATAAAAACGCAAAAATCTATATTCTTCGCAACTAATCTTGTGAATTTGAGCAAAAATAAGGTCATTTGCAGACAAACAGCCACCAGAAGACTTTGCCATTTACGGACACTCAGGAGAACGGCCAGCCCCAAAAGACATACTTCAGGAAAAAGGGAAGTGGACTCAGACGAAGGCGCTGGGTGTAGGAAGTCGGGGTTAGTAAGGAAGTTAACACATCTAAATAGGTATTGACTGTAAATAATAATAATGAATTTGGAAAGCAGTAGTTAAGAAGATTTAACAAAATTAAATTACCACAAGTGGCTCAATGGTAGAGAATCCGCCTGCCTGTGCAGGAGCCACCAGAGGCACAAGTTCAATCCCTGGGTCAGGAAGATGCCCTGGAGGGGAGAACGTCAAAGCCCTCCAGTATTCTTGCCTGGGAAATTCTACGAAGAGAAGAGCCTGATGAGCTGCAGTCCACGGGGTCACAAATAGCTGGACACAACTGAGCATGAATGTAATACAGAGAAGGGAGGTCCGTGAAAAAAAGCTTTTTATAATCCTCGGATTGTTTGAAAAGAACACATGAACGTTAACTACATTTAGACTTCATTTAGTCACAACTGCTTATAAACATATGATGCCTGTCACTAAAGAGGGCTTCCCTGGTGGCTCAGATGATAAAGAATCTTCCTGTATTGCAAGAGACCCAGGTGTGATCCCAGGGTTGGGAAGAACCCCTCGAGAAGGGAATGGCAACCCACTCCAGTATTCTTGCCTGGAGAATTCCACGGACAGAGGAGCCTGGTGGGCTGCAATCCATGGGGTCACAAAGAGTTGGACACGACTGAGTTACACACACACCACACACATCACTAAAGAATTAGAAATGCAGTACTTAGCCTGAGAATCAGCCTGAGGCTGCTGAGAATATGGCCTCTGGACCAGCCTTTACAGCCGTGCAGCATTAGCCCAGTTGCTTAACGCTTCTGCACCACAGTTTTCCCATGTGGTTGGAAGAACCAAGCACAGATACCTCATAGAGCTGTGGTGGACGTTATACAGATTACTAAATTCTTAAAAGACAAGAAGCTCTTACCCAGGATTAGCTCTTATTATTGCAAACCCAAGCCAGTAAGGGGAAAAAGGAGTTAGGAATAAGGTATTATGAACCCAACAGTACACAGGACAAGAGGGGAGAGGAAGGCAGGAAAGAGCCTGTTAAATATAATGATGAGTTTTTCCAAATGTGTGTCAGTTTAACAATAAATCTAAATGGATTAAAATTTCTCATAGCTTAGAAACTTCATACTTTTAGGTTGAATAATAAACACAATCCAGCCACAAGAGCCTTACAGAAACACCCTTAACATACACAAAGACCATGGAGGATGGAAAAAGGACTAAGGTCAAGCTGGGGCAGCACCATCAGTATTAGGTAAAACTGGTATTAAGGGAAAAACCAACTATTAGGAATAAAGAGAGGACCACGGAGCAGAGAGTTCTCTAGACAAACAGGATGTGTATATACTAATATACCCAGAGAGAGAAAGAGGCGTAAGAAATTGACTAACAATATATGGAGACAGGCTACTGGATTCAGCAGAGTGGAATGAACCACCAACTCTGAAAACAAAGGAGCAATTTTTCCAGGTCTCTGGAATTTTCATTTACTTTTCATCAACTGCAGACCCATGGTCTGCAGGTCAATTTGAATAGCACACCATTGAAAGTCGTATGCAGGGTCCAAATGTATAGAGCAAATCAAAGCACAGAGGTTCTTATCAGAGATGGGACAGGAGAGGGCTCAGGCTCTCTGTGTGGCCTTCCGCGTGGCATCTCCCATCCATACCCTGGACGGCTGTGGCGTGGCCCCAGAACATGCTGGAGCATTTGAAAACTACGAGCACAATATATGAGCGATTGGACTGACACCACTTTGATTACGGGTGCGGTTGAGTCCCAGCCATGACGTGGAATCTACTGCTTAAGGGATTCCCTAGGAGCGCTGTTTCCCGTTAAGGGACTGAATTTCTCTCTCTTATCCAACAGGTCCTAGAAGGACCCTCCTGGGAGAGAAATGCAGAAGTCAATCCTACACACACCTTCCTTAGCGATCTCCGTGTCTTCCAGGTGTTGAATTGTCATGATGCCTCTGTGAGTCTTTGTGTGGCTTTCAGTTCTATTAACTAAATATGAGAAGAACATTGTGTGAGTTGTCTTTTTTTTTTTTTTTTTTTATGAAAAGGGAGGGAGAGTCACGCAGGCTGGGATAAATACTAAGAAGGAGAGGCTCTGTAGAAATCAATCTCCCACGTTTATAGACTCCCAAATTATACTCCTCAAGAGGGAGCCTCTAGCAGCACTGTCAGTCATGATAAAGTGATCAGTCTGAGATTTATTATGAGTTTTCTTTTCATGTATTCAATGGAAAACGTCCCACAGGTGTGTTTATATTACCAGAGATAGATGAAGATTAATTGTGTGCCCAGGCGCTGAAATGCATTGACATATCTTCTAAGATTTAAGTTGTGTTAAGTCTAAAAAAAAAAAAACAAAAAACTGTCCAGAATTCTACGTAGTGAAGGAATACAATATCCTCAAGGATTAAAACAAAAAGCAATCCAACCATCATTTGTTTGAGGAATAGAAATTCAGCTTTCACCTCAAGTCCTAAGATTTATTTTTATTTGATTTGGAAGGTCCAAACAGAAGTCCTTTGAGGTCAAGAAGATACCCCATGACCTTATCACCTTAGCTCCCCACCCAACACACTACACCTACTCCTGAAGTTTTCTTTACTCTCAGCCTAAGATCCAAGGAAAAGGGACAGGTAACATCTGAAGAAAGCTGAGCGCCGAAGAATTGATGCTTTCGTACTGTGGTGTGGAGAAGACTCTTGAGAGTCCCTTGGACTGCAAGGAGATCCAACCAGTCCATCCTAAAGCAGATCAGTCCTGGGTGTTCATTGAAAGGACTGATGCTGAAGCTGAAACTCCAATACTTCGGCCACCTCATGCAAAGAGTTGACTCATTGGAAAAGATCCTGATGCTGGGAGGGATTGGGGGCAGGAGGAGAAGGGGACGACAGAGGATGAGATGGCTGGATGGCATCACTGACTCGATGGACATGAGTTTGGGTGAACTCCAGGAGTTGGTGATGGACAGGGAGGCCTGGTGTGCTGCAATTCGTGGGGTCGCAAAGAGCTGGACATGACTGAGTGACTGAACTGAACTGAACTGAACATCTGAATACAAGAAACTTCTATCAGAAAGAAAGTTAAGCTAAAATCTTTGGCTCTTTCATTTTCTTGCATTTGCTTGCTTTTAGCCAGAATATCAGAACTCCATCTTAAGCATCTTCCCTTTACAAATGTCTAAGAGTTACACATATGGATAACAACATTATCTTACATTGTACAAGACTTACTTGTTCTGGTGGTGAAAAATAAAAATGCTTTGCAGAGGAGAATGGGTCCCTTTCTGTTTTCATTATTTGGGGCAGGAGTTAAGGTGATGGCATCAGCAGATGGCTGTGTGTTGTGAGAAGAATTCTATGGAATCCAGCAATCAGCCCACTCATGGTCTATAGAAAGAAGACTTTTCTGTGTTTTTCTTTGTGAAATTAGCCATTCAGCTGAGGAGGCTCCCAGACGAGATGCCTATTTCCCAGAGCTGTAAAAAACACACCTTGGAAGAGCATTGGATATCTGCTTCCGTCAAGAATAAAGGAGATAAACATCCCTACTATTCACTGACAGTTACACTGGCTGCTACTGTAGCATCTGTAGCACGCCACTGCCCCAGGGGCAGACTGGACTCAGGCAGACAGAGGCTCCAAATCTTGTCAAGTGGAATCCACATGACATGATCTAGTATTTTCCAGCTAACCTTCACAAAATGGAAAAACGGCTTCAAAGTTTCAAGAAAGAGAACTTCAGCTTTGAGATGATACAAGCAGGCAGGCAGATGAACCATGAAGAAATAGCAGAGGTGATCTGTCTCCTACTTCTTCTATGAGCTTTTCTCAGCCATATTAAAAGGGAAGGACTTAAGTTCCACAATAATAGGAAGATCATAAAGAAGAGAGAGAGATTCCTTTTTCCCCTTTAACCTTATCCTGTTTGCTCAGGAGGCTCCTGTGAATGATTGCAGGATGACTGGAGCAACAGCAGTTATTTTGCAACCATGAGGTGTCAGCATGAGGAGAAAAGTAAGCAAGCTGAGAACAGTGGACAGGAAAGAAAGGAAGAGCCTGGGTCCTTGCTGGAATCACAGAGCTATTTCATCCTGTAAGATATTATTATATAGGTTGTTTAATACCTTCATGGCTTTATTTTCAGCCAACAGTACTGATAGATTTTTATATCAACAAAATGATAGGAAGTGTTGCTTTCTGAAAGAAACAGATGACTGTGTTTCCTTAATCTGAAATTTGTGGTTTAAAATTATGTAAATATATTATTCTTTAAAAAAAAACTCAGAGCTGCACACTTTAGAAACTTAGAAACAGATCCCTCTTATATACTTAAAAGTCCCCCCCACCCCCCCCCACCCCCCGCCAATAAAACAGCTGAGAGTTTAAATAAAAGAATAAAAGACACATATTCCTGTTAGGTTACTGGTACAATTGATTGATAAAAGAAGATGGACGCTTAAGAGCAAAAGTTCAGTCAAATCTTTACGTAAAGGTTTGAAAACAACATACAGTAGATTTGAAGAACAAATATTATAATTTAAGTAAATAAAACTCTTGGTGCATTTCTCAGGCTGAGAATTATGTAACTTTATGCAGTTATTGGGCTGCCATCTATGGGGTCGCACAGAGTCGGACATGACTGAAGTGACTTAGTAGTAGTAGTATGCAGTTATTTGTTTCTTAGTTATGACTGCTATTGAGATAAAGTAATAAAATAAACTGAACTTATGAATATACATTTGAATTGCCATATTAGAAAACTGAAACTGAAGATATCAAATATAATGGAGCATTTATTATATTTTTCTTACTATATTTTTATTCATTTTCTACTATTAGCACATATGTCTTAAAGTAACTGAAAATATTGTTTTAAAATTTATCTAATATCTGAAGTTTTTTTTTAGTAAATGTTTTATGGTAGCACATGATTTCTAGTTAATTTACATATTGAGTAGATCCTTTAAAACTTTTACTGGTAAAAAGATCACATGCCAGGAACTTTCCTGGTTGCCCAGTGATTAAGACTATACCTTGCAGTGCAGGGTGGGGTGCAATCCCTGGCTGGTGAACTAAGATCTCACATACCTCACAGTGGAAAAAGCAAAACGTAAAACAGAAACGACGTTGCAACAGATTCAGTATAGACTTTAAAAATGGTCCACATCAAAGAAAAAAAAATTTCTTTAAATCACATTCCAAAGTTTGAACATTATTGTGTCTCATTTATCAGTAGATTTAATATTTTGACTCTTGACTGCCTGCCCCAGTCGCCTGTCACTCCCTCGTCCTGGCAGAGAGGTTGAAACACAGAAGGCCTGCATTTTCCTCATGTGTTCTAACACTGGAATTTGGGGGAACTGGCTAATTCCTTTATTCTCCTGTTAGCATCCTAGGAGCATCACTTTAAAGACAAGAAAGAAACTTTCAGACTGCATTTTCCATACACACACTGCCATTATAAAATAGATGACCAATAAGTACCCACTGTCTGGTGCGGGGAACTCTACTAGATATTCTGTGATAACGTATTTGGGTAAAGAATCTGAAGAAGAATTAACATATGTACATGCATTATTGCATCCCTTTGCTATACACCTGAAACTGACACAACATTGTAAACCAACTACACTCCAATAAAATTTAAAAAGGAAGAATGCATTTTCTGTTTCCTCATCCATTGCCCTTAAAATGAATAACAATTTAATAATCAACAGTAGAAGAATATAGCATGAGTATTTACCCAACCCTTGGATGAGACTAGGATGAATATCATCTCACCTTACATTTAGCCAACTCCTCACATATAAAAACTGAGGACCAGATTTCACAGGAGATACAGATGAAACAAAAACTTCCAGTTTTCAGAAACTGGTAATTCTCACCTGATTAGCAGGAAGGCATTTGGTTGAGGAAAGAAATCCATCGAGTTCTAATAAAAGCCACAAGAAGCTACATGACCAAGAAATGACTCAGATGAACATTCTTTCTAAAAAAGATGAAAATTTGAAAATGGAGTCTCAGGTTTTCTTGGCATGAAGAGAAAGGTCCAGCGAGTGGATAGGGTTTGTGGAGTGCTTCTGGATGAATAATACCTCACCTCTCTTCTGCTTGACGGTAGCAGATTGCCAAAAATGGTCCCATGAAAATGGCCAGAAGTGCTCCTGGCAAACTAGTCCAATTTTCAGTTAACTCAATTACTGAAGAGGAAGTGGGTCACTCTCTTCCTCAAATTGACCTTTCTAGCAGGAACCTGGTTTAGTTTTCTAATTGTTTTTAAATTACTATAATTTTAAAAATGAGCCATGATTTCCTTATAAAAGCTCTAAAACAGGCAAAAGCAAAAAGTCAAGTTCAAATATTTACTGTTTTGTCATTGAGCTGTTGAAAACCCACTTCAATTAATTCTTATCTACTCTTAAAATAGATTAAAATCTGCGGCTATTGAGCAGCAGAGCTCTGCAGTCTACAGGAAACATAGACATCAAACTCTAAGTTCAAGTATAATTTGAATTTCTGGGTTCTTGGGCAGGCCACTTAACCTCTGGGTCTTAAAAAGAAAGGAGACTGCTGACCTACCTCCCAGGGATAGTGGGAAGATTAACTAATTAATAATTGTCAAGTCCTTTGAAAGTCTAAGGTGCTGTACAAATACTATGAAGTATTATTATTAAAGTTTCACTTAAAATCAGAGCTTACAGGGATAATAATTCTTGATGTAGGAACATAGTGAAAATTCCAGAATGAATTCTTTAATATCATTTAGATCATAAAGAACATTCAGCTGAATATTTTGATGCTATTGTCAAATATGTGGAGCAATAACTTGCCATTTTATTTAAGGGAGGACTAGCTAACATTTAAACTTCTAGAAAAGATGAGAAAAAGATATGTTTCAAGGTCTTTTCCAAGTCCAAAAATCCTTAGGGACAGCTCAATTCGAAACCATGTAATTTTATTTGGATTGGTCAAATTCTAAGCAAAAAAAAAAAATTTTCTCTAAGGACTTCCTTAAATGTAAGATCTGATAAAACTCCTAGGAGGAAACAGGGAAAATGCACCTTGACCTTGGCCTTCCCAATGATTTGTTAAATGTGATACCAACAACACAAGCAACACAAGCAGAAGTCACGAAGTGGTATTACATTAAAAATCTTCTGCGCAGCAGAAAGAACATTCAGCAAAATGAAAAAGTAGCCTATGGAATGGGAGAAAATATTTGCAAGTCGTGTATCTGACGAGGGGTTAATGCTCAAAATAAGTAAGGAACTCATACAACTCAACAACAACTAAAGAATCATCATCACCAAATTAAACATGGGAAGACCTTGAAACATATCTTTTTCTCATCTTCTCTAGAAGTTTAAATGTTAGCTAGTCCTCCCTTAAATAAAATGGCAAGTTATTGCTCCACATATTTGACAATAGCATCAAAATATTCAGCTGCATGTTCTTCATTATGATCTAAATGATATTAAAGAATTCATTCTGGAATTTTCACGATGTTCTTACATCAAGAATTATTATCCCTGTAAGCTCTGATTTTAAGTGAAACTTTAATAATAATACTTCATAGTATTTGTACAGCACCTTAGACTTTCAAAGTACTTGACGATTACCTCCCTGCAGCCCAAATGGTAAAGAATCTGCCTACAATGCAGGAGAACAGGGTCGGCAAGATCCTCTGTTGAAGGGAATGGCAGTCCACTTCAGCATCCTTGCCTGGGGAATCCCATGGGCAGAGGAGCTTGGAGGGCTACAGTCCATGGGGTTGCAAAGACTTGGACATGACTGACTAACGCACACAAAGAACCTGAAATGACACTTTCCCAAAGACACACAAATGGCCAGCAAGTACATGGAAATGTGCTCGACGGCACCAGTCATCAGGTAAGTACAGACTGATACCACAATGAAATATCCCTGGCTGCTCCCAGAAAGACAAAAAATCATGAGTGTCGGTGACGCTGTGGAGAAAACAGAACCGTTGTGTGCTGCTGGTGGGAATGCAGACTGGTGCAGACGCTAGGGGAAACTGGATGGCATGTCCTCCAAAGAGGAAAAATACAGCTACCGTATGATCTAGAGATTTCACTGCCAGCTGTATACAACTGAAGGAAAAGAAATCACTATGTCAAAGAGATATCTACACCCCTACGGTCACTGCAGCATTATTTAAGAAGCAAACCAAATGTCCATTTGATGGATGAATGGTGAAGAAAATATAAAATACCTATCTATCTAATTCAACTATAAGAAAGAATGAAACGCTGCCATTTGCAACAATATAGATGAACCTCAGGGGCATTATGCTAAGTGAAAAAAGTCAGAGAAAAAAGTATTTTATGAGCTTACTTAATGTGTGCATATTAGTTGCTCAGTCGTGTCTGACTCTTTGCAACCCCATGGACTGTAGCCCACCAAATTTCTCTGTCCATGGGATTCTCCAGACAAGAATCTTGGAGTGGGTTGCCATTTCCTTCTCCAGGGATCTCACTTACACGTGTTTCTAAAAGAGCTGAACTCATAGAAATGGAGCATAGAATGCGGATTACCAGGGGGTCGGAGAACTGGGAGAGATTTGGTCAAAGGGCAGAAATTTTCCATTATAAAATAAAGAAGTTCCAAGAATCTAAATGTACAGCCCAACGGGCTATAGTTAACAACACTGTATTGTTCACGTAAAAGGAGCTCTGAGAGTAGGTCCTAAATGTTCTCATCATAAAAACAACTGAATGGCAATTATGTGAAGTAGAGAATGTGTTAGCAAACTTTATTATAATAAACATTTGATGATACATGTATAGTAAGTCATCACAATGTCATGTTAGTTACACCTTGATAAAACTGGGAAAAAGTGATGAAAATAAAGAGAAGCTTCCTATATGGTAACAGTTGCTTTAATTGCCTGAGTATTTAAATAATATTCTGTGAATATTGTCTATATATTATATTCTATGACTATATTATGCTTGAGTACATTCTATTATTTTATATATCATTCACTTACAAATTGTATTATACTTGAAAAATATCTTTCAGAGCTTATGCTCTTAAAACACAAAAATAGTATTCAAAATTTAAGATACAAACATCGGAATGGAGAGAGAGAAATAACAGAAGATCCGTTTATTATTGTAGCAATACTTGTAGCATTTGTGTATCAATTTATATTTTACAAATCACATTTCCAAAAGCCTCATTTAATTACACATTATAGCCATCTATGAGCCTCTTAGCAACCAGGGTGAAAAAAAACAGTCAACTAAAAAAAGAAAGCGTATGAATTTTCTTGGCCTCTTTCCTGAGAGAACCTGTTAATTGGACCTTACTTTAATAACTTCAGGAAACATCTAGTGTTAGTCTTTATTAATATTTTGTAAAGTAACAGAAATTGTCTTCCTATGGACTTCTGCTGATTCATTTCTCTATGTTTACAGAGCTTCTATCTTGAAATCTTAATTCAGTGCTAACAGGTCTTTGAGAGCATAAGCTGATATGGCCCAGATAAAATGAAAAGCACACCTCAAATCTTTTCATTGTATTGAATGCTCATGCTAAGAGTTAATGAAATAGAATATGCCTGAGTGTGTGTGTGTGTGTGTGTATGTGGGTGAGCGTTCATGTGTTCTAATCAATTAAATAGGGAACTTTATAATTAGAAACATTAAAATTTAGGCACTGAATGTGGAAGTAAATGTCAATTATTACAAGCATTTAAAAACCATAGGCAAGCAAGACTACAGTTTTTATTCATCTTTATGTACGATGCAACGTACAGAAAAAGCAAATTAATGTTTGTGAGATGGAACAGTGGACCTGGTGCTTGACAAATATTTTCTCATTGATCTTCCCAGAAATAGTCTCATGAAAAGATTTTACCATTTTACGAAAGAGAAAGCCACGGTTTGGGAAGGTTAACCAGCCCAGAGTCTGAACAGGGACCCTTACGGCATTGCTATCACATTCCATTCTGCCACCCAAACACTATAGCTCCTTTTTATTTTGTATAAAATCGAACCACAGTCATCAGACCCAAGATCAATATTGTCTCAAGTATGGATTTCAGTCTATGACTTCAATTTTTTCAAACAAAATTCTTAGATCCATTTTTTATGTATTCTTACATTAGTGGTACCTGTTCCTTTTTGCTAACAGGAAAAAAATTCCTGATATTCTCTTATGGCTTCATAGATAAGCAAATAGTCTTAACTTCAATTACATTTACTACATCCGAAAACAGAATATGCTTGATTTTGTCCTTTAGACATAACCTAATGACAGACCAATATTGAAAGTAAGCAATTGCCTGAAGTCCATTTCAATTCACAGCATCCAATATGTCTAGTATAAAATAATAAAGTGTTCCTAGAAATATTAGAAGAAACACCATTATTTAATTACCATAAGGCCTTCCGGGACAGAAATAAAACATGATTTACGTGGAAGAGCAAGGGGGTGGAAGGGGGAAGGATTGAAAAGATATTATACAGATGAAACATGAAATGCTAAGAGAAAAGAAAGCAAATTGTGGACCAGTGAGCAAAATGATAGATGAAATGCTAAAATAAAATAAAATAATAAAAAGGGAGAAATAAATTCTACCATAATATTCTGTATTATTGAGGCTGAAACAAATAGTTGGAGCATAAAGGGGAAACAACGTTTCAGAGATTCAATAAAGTAATGTTTTTCAAAGTGGACAGGAGAAGAAGTCATGGAATAAGCTTTAATTTTTATTTCTCATAAGACGGCATATTCCTTGTAAAGAATCAGATGAGTTAAGAAATTGATTTGGTCATAAAAGCCATTGGTTCTATAAATGGATGACCTAGATGGCTAGAAACAAAATAACAGATATACAAGCAAGATCTATTCAATGAGAGACTGATCAAGGAAAAAAAAAAAAAACTAAGAAATGTGCTTGATATCCTTTGTAATCAAGTAATCAAAATTTACCATAAAACATCAAATGTTTTACCATATAGTTTTGAGATTCACTCTTCAGAAATATAGATAGCCCATGGTTGGAGATGTTTTTGTTTAGTTGTGACGGACTCTGCGATCCCGTGGTTTGTAGCCCACCAGGCTCCTCTGTCCCTTGTGTTGTCAGGCAGATACTGTATTGCTGGTCTCCAGGGTAGTCAGTGGCTGGAGATGCCAGATCAATTGCAAAAGTTTGGATATACATCAATAGACACAGCAAGTTAGCATGCAAATTCACTTTATAAAGAGCTTCAGAACATTATGGATTGTTTATGCCGTGTGTGCTTTAGGTCACTTCCTCTCCCAGTGAAAATGTTTCTTTCTTTGCGTTAACCTGAGTATCCATACCTGCATTGTTTTATAGGATTCTTAAATGCATTACAAAGTTGAGGTTTTGGACAAGTATCTTATCTCCCTTGGCGAGATAAGGATAATAATAGTTCTTTGGGACTTCTCTGGAAGTCCAGTGGTTAAGACTTCACCTTCCAGTGCAGGGGCTGTGAGTTTGATCGCTGGTCGGGAAGCTAAGATCCCACAGGCCTCAGGGCCAAAAAAAACAAAAATGTAAACAACAGAAGCAATGTTGTAAAAATTCAAAAACAACTTTTTTTAAAAAATAGTCCACTTCAGAAAAAAAAAGCTTTAAAAAATAAGGCTAATCATTTCATTTGAATTAATATAAGTAACTGGATCTTCCCTGATGGCTCAGCGCGTAAAGAATCTGCCTGCAATACAGGAAGATGCAGGAGACGATGATTTGATCCCTGGGTCGCGAAGATCCCCTGGAGGAGGAAAATGGCAACCCACTCCAATATTCTTGTCTGGGAAATTCCATGGACAGAGGAAACCTGGCAGGCTGTGGGCCATGGGGTCTCAAAGAGTTGGGCACAGCTGAAGTGACTTAGCACACACTCATGCACCTCTTGTACGTCAGTCTATTCTCTAAAGATCTAAAACCAAGCTGCCATCCTGTGTGGAAACATCCCTTGTATCTGTGGATAGGGCTAAGCCCACACCCCTCAGCTGGGCAGCCAAGCCCTCCAGCCCCCCACGCCTAGGGCTCTGGATCTTTGTATCCAGCTGTGGCCAGCTTACTCAACACCACTCCCCCCTACCAAGACGGCCGCTCTCTCAGCCCAGGGACATTTATTTGAGTTTTGTCTTTCAATGAAGCTGTGAGGTGTTTTGTTTTTTTTTTAAATAAATCTTTACGTTTTAGATAAGGGTTTCACTTCTTGAAAGGTGAGGATGAAATTGAAGAAAAAAAAAAAATTAGCCAGATCAACAAATAAGAAGAGACAGCCCCAAATCGAAACCTGTTATGTATGAGAAATTTATATTTGACAAAAATGGCAATCCAAAACAATGAGAAAAAAGGATTATTTGATAAATGATTAGTCCGTTGAAGGAAAAGTACAGAAGTAGCTTGCCCTCACAGTATACACTACAGTAAATCTCAAGCAGATCAAATTATTAAGTAAAATAAGAGAATAACAATAATAACAGAAGAAAATATATACAAAAATATCTATATGAGCTCTGACTAAAAAATAAATTTCCATTAATAAAATTAGCAAATTTTATAAATTTATTTTATAAATTAATAAAATAAATTATTTTATAAATTAATAAAGTAAATCACAAAGAAAAGCATTACTAAACCGATTATACAAAAATATAAAACTTCTGTATATCCATAAATGTTATAAATAGAACTTAATTTTGCCTTCTCTGGCAAATAATAGATGAGGAAAATATTTTCAACAAACTGATGGACAAGGATATCTAAAGAGTTCTAAGAACAGACTTAAGAAATAGATTCCAAAGGAAACATGCTCAGTGACAGAGAATGTTACTGTGCAAAATACGACATATAAATATTTAAGAACTATATTGAAAATGCCAAATCTTATTAAAAATCAAAATTTTCAAACTGGAAAGCAAAATCAAGGGTTCAGTCTTTCCAATCCACCTCATTAGTCACTTGAAGATAGAACTGAAGTTGTATAATTCATATCCTTCAAGCCCGACAATTCCATTCCAGAAGTGCTTCTCAAGATATAAAAAGAGATGCTGTTAAACACCTGCTTTCAAAGATATCTGTTACAATGTCCTTTTTTAAAATTGTGGAAAATTGGAAGCATCCTCTATGCTCAAGTAGAAGACTGACTAATTACAGGTTCGACAGCACCATAGCAGCCGGGAGATGGTGTGGGCACATACTACTTAATGATGAGGGGAAACGCTCACGTGTAATGCTTAGTGAATACATAAACCACAGAAAAATCCACATGTAAGTTTCCAGAGAATAGGCCAAAAAGGTGAAGCAGCAAAAGTGTCCACAGTACTTATCCTTAGGTCAAGTGACAGCAACCATTTCTATTTTCTTTTCTTTATAGTCATTGGTATTTTCCAAATTTTCTGTGATGAAGATGTGTTAATTTTAGAATTAGAGTCGAATGATGAGTAACTTACAATTATAATACTTAATGTTAGTGTGGGTGCAGTGAGCCATGAAAGCTGTATTCTGTGGGCGGGAGGAAGAATTGGTAAAATCGCTCCAAACAGCAAAATACCGAGACTGTCTTAAAGGCATTCATACCCATCGAATCAGGGATGCTAACTTTAGAGCGATAGCCGAAGCATATAATAAAAGTGTTGTTTATTAGACACTAGATTTCTGTACCTAAAATTAAAGAAAATATGACTATACTTGAATACACAAAATATGAGCCTTCATTAATCTCTAAATTCATAAATAAAGTTTAATGTGTGCCTACTTAGGCAAATAACAAGTGGAAATTGTGTGATAAATATCTTATTTTTTAAATGCATATCCATATATTTATATTTCATAAGCAAATATTTATATATTAATATGACTGTATATAATGTACCAAAGATATGTGTGTTTTTGCAGTTATACTTATCATGTGCATGCTCAGTCCCTCAGTTGTGTCTGGCTCTTTGCAGCTCCATAGACTGTGTAGCCAGTCAGGTGCCTCGACACATGGGATTTCCCAGGCAAGAACACTGGAATGGGTTGCCATATCCTTCTCCAGGGAATCTTCCTGACCCAGGGATCGAACCTGTGTCTCCTGCATTGGCAGGCGGGTTCTTTACCACTGAGCCACCTGGGAAGCCCGTATCTATCATGACAAATACTCAAAAATAACTTCTATGTCCATGAATAAGCAGGAATTACATAAACTTTGATCATTGATGCAGCAGAATATGCTTATGGTGTATGTTAACTGGGATAGAAATTTTTCTAGAGAAAGCAACCTCAATTAAGCAAAAATTTTGAAGTGGAGAAAAGACCTAAGGAAACACAGGAATATGCTAGGTGCATATTATGGAAATTTTTCATTTCTATCTTTATATCTGGGGATATTTCCCAGTGTTTCCTCAAAGTGTCCTTTTGTAGCAGAGAAAATCCATTTAACTTTTTCAAAGTCAAAAGAAATATTGATTGGAGTAAAAAGAGGATTATTAAATAGTTTTAACTCTGAATCTTAAGATTCCAGCACATCCCAAGTACCAGCACAGTCATTCTGACCATTAATTTTTTCAGGAGGAATATTTTAACATTTTTTCCTTGTCTCGTTCTTTAATTAATATGATATTTATGCATCAATTCAATCTAGCTCAAAGAAAACCAGTGAAGATTGTTTCATTACACATTTTGTGATGAGAAGGGAAATTTGCCTCGACAAGCTGGCAATAAATCTACTCAGAATAAGTAAATCGTTTTGGGTGACTCATATACACCAATGTGCCCTTTTGTTGTGGGTAATCCTTCTAAAAAGCTTCTTGAATGAAAGAACCATTTATGACATCAAGTCACTAAATTACACTCCTACCTACAAACTGGTGGAAAGGAAATAAAAGCAACCCTCTTCAATCCAGGCAAAGAAAGATTTGGAGAGATGAAAGAGCCATCAAAACGGAGCACTGACTGAAATGAACGGTACCCACAGGCTCACAAAATCTAGCCACAGCCAAAATCATTCCAATCCTCCATAAGATTTCAGGAAGAAGGGAAGGACATCCCCAGTCATTGTCTGATTCTACTAAAATATTGACAAATACCATTTTCTTTTGGTTATGGTTCTGGAATTAGGGAAAAAATACCAAAATGACTGTAGAATCACAGATGTTAATGAGAAACCTGAGTTACTCAAAAATGCACCACCTACACCTATAAAGATGGATAATTCCATGTATGAAATTATGAGGAATATTCAAAAGAACAACTGTAGAGGCTGATGACCTGATTTGTAGTTCCAGCTCTGTGACTGACCAAAAGACTTTCACAAATCATCAGATCTCTTTCTTTTCCTCAACCATATATCTCAAAATGTGATTTTTGACACTCAGACTCAAAAAGAAAGATAAATAAGCCCTATGTAAACAGAGAGAAGCCCTGTAAACTATAAAGAGTTTTACAAAGGCGCGACATTTTATTAGTGCACTGAACACTGAGCTTCGTAACCAGCCAAGCACCGTGCATTGGGGATGTAAAAGCGATGGTTTCAGAATCTCAGGCATGCCTTGAATTCATCTTGAAATTACAGTCAGAAGACTGATTACACCTCCTGGAGCAGTCCAGCGTAAACATGCTCTGCCGGACTCACCTGGTCATCCACTAAGACAGCTGCCCCTGCAAGACCCACTCCTGACCTCCTGCTCCCCCAAGGTCCCGTCAATATGGGAAGGAGATCTGGAAGGCACACATCCTAATGATTCTGCAGCCATCTCAGTCCTGACCCAGAGAATCTCATCTGACATTAGTAAGAGGCCAATTGCTTTTTAATTTAAAGTAATTAGAAAGGAGGGCGTCACCAAACACCATTTGTGAAGACAGTATCACAGAAGAATGACTGAAGAAATGCAGGTTGGGCATCGGTGAATTTTAAATGTGCTTCTGTGCATAACTAGCCCGAAAATGCCTGAAAATCAATGAGTTGGAAAGGAAAGTTATTATATCTGTCCACAGTGGTGTGTGGCCATAATTGTAATTGTTCCCTTTTAAAATACAAATCCTTTGAGTTTCCTTTTAGTAACTCATCTTGTAACTTCATCACAACCCTGGGAGCTGCACTGAAACTCAGAAGACAAAGCCATCCACTGGGTCTAGAAACCAGGAGAAGGAGCTGCGTGTCTGATTAGCAAGAAATGAAAACCAGAAAGGGCTCCCAGTTTTTCTTCTTCTCTCCCTTTGTCTCTCCCTCCCTCCTTCCTTTATTCCTCCCCTTCCTTCCCTTTTCTTCCTTTCCTGTTTCCTCCTTTTATTTCTTCTTTTCTTCTAGCATTCAATAAATACTTACTACTTCCATGCCATGCTTTTGGGAATATAAAAATGAAACAGAACTACCATATTTCTAAGTATAACACAAAACTGTAAGAAAGGAGAAGCACCAAATTTATTATGTGTTTTTCAGAGGCTTTCAGAAATTCTTTCTATGATATATATCAAGGAAAATATACAAGAGTGCAGGGAATAGCGGAATTTGGGGCTTTTCCTAAACTGGCAAAGAGTGACTTAATTCAGGGCCAGTATATATTTAAATTCTACAATTTGAAAAACATCTGTTCCCTGGATAATAGCAAATAAAATGAAAAAAATGATGGCTGGGTTCAGGGGTTGGTATACAGGGGATAGGAGTAAATATGCTGAAAAGAATACAACGCCACATACCATCTGTACATTTTAGTGCGGTCCCTATTTTAAATATACCTGCAGGCAAGAGGACTGTGTTTGAATTGGATTTCTTTTTTCACAAATGAAAAGTTCTCTAGCAGGAGGTCCCAAACACTGTGCTAGACCTGCTGGGAGCCACAAGGATGAGTAAGAAAGGGCTTCCAACTTCAAGAAGCTTATAGTCTGGAGAGGGAGAAAAAAGATTTATCTTCTCACGCAAAAAGTGTGATGAACACAGAAAGTAGTGCAAGCAAAGAGGAGCCCAGAGCACAGAAATACACGGCTGGAAAAGGATGAGAACTGCCTCTTGGCTTCTGGGACTTCACAAAGGTGGGCAAGGGAAGAAAGAGAGCCATGGGTTTAAGGACGAGCAGAAGCGGAGGTGAGCGAGGGTGGACCTGCCCACACACTCTGTGCTGGATGGAGACAGAAGAGGCCAGCACGGAACTGGAGACCCCCCCGAGTGGGGGAGCTGGGTGGGCGGAGAGTTGCTCATCACAGGGATCAGGCCGACGCCGCCAGCCACAGCTGGTCCTCTTATCACTGACTAAGCCTGGTTGTCCTCCGGTCCAACACAGCTGCAAACGTCAGAGCCCGTAGGGACCCGGCTCCCCTGGGAATCCTGTGGAGGGCAGTCCTCCGCCTGTGTTCAGCGTCTGAGGTCATCCTGGAAGGTCATGGGTGTGGGGTGGTGTGCAAAGTGACACTGTGGAGCACATCACTCTCCCCTGGGGCCAGTCTCTCGGGAGAGGCACCACATGTATCTCTCATTAAAACATGTGCACTCCGTAACCTGTGTCTTCCTCGTCTCCTAACACTCCTGCCGTGAGGCTACTCTTGGAGATTTCTGGATTTATAGCTATTAGGCAGCTAGTCACAGAGAACAAAAGCATCGCCAGAGCCTTGATTATCTTGAACTCGGCAAGACCCCTCTTCCGCTGGATGGCAAAGCCATGCCCCCAACCAGCCTATCTCCTTCGGCATGGGCATCCCTCAGTCGCAATGATCCGCCATGTGGTCCCTATCCTCTGGAAACGTGCATGCTGCACGTTCATTTTAATAGTGAACAATGAAGAAATTGCAATTGTTTCCATTCATGCATAGTTTAATGAGGATCAGGGGATAATAGCAGCAGTTGCAAGAAAATCTAAAACTTTTCAGTTACAGAAAAAGCTCCAACACGTGGGTAATTATGTCCCAATTCAGAGGCTTTCCAGAAGAATGAAACAATATATACATAGTTTTATTTTGCTTTGTTTTCTCCTGGATCATAGCGGATGAAAGGAGAAAAAGGGGGGCAATAATATCCTGACTAGGTATGAAAAACTGATTGTGATGGTAATAGACGATTACATCATGTATCACCATAGCAACTCAACTTATAAAATAACAATTATGTTAGCAGAAGTTATTTGAAATAGCTTTCTTGATAGTTGATATACAACCCCCGTGAAAAGATGAGACAGATAAATAGAAAGGCTTGTTCTTTCAATTGAGGTTTGATTCACATTTGTCTCTGTTCTTGATTTTTCCCTATTATACTCTGAACTTCTTTAGAGGGAAGAAAGATCCTTTTGTCTCTTTGATGGAATAAAAGCAATGCTTAAACCTTTCTCCCTACCTTTTTCGGTTTTGGAAAAGCTCTACTATTATTTACTTTACTTAAAAGGGAGCAAAGCCCATGTTCAACAAGTATAACATATGTAACAATAAGAAAAATACCATGGGGAAGTATTTTCCCAAAACGAAAAAAATAAAATAAAATGAAAATAAAGCATCAATGAAACCAGCTACAAAGTTCACTTCCATTTTGAAGGCACAAAATGGAAGGCGGTTGAGTGTGTTCCTTGCGTTGTTAGGTTTCATTTTGCTTCAGATCCACAGCGTGAAAGAAACATAATAGGCTAGATTTACCTTGTAGAACTGGAATTCTTACTCAAATCTACCTTGCCCCCACCTTCCAACAGACTCCTTCTAATGCTTTTGAAAAGCTGTTTGATGGTCTACAGAATTAAAATGCTCCTAGGTTAGGCACCTAAGAGACTTGCCTTATGACGCGTGTTTTCTTTCTTTTTTCCTTTTCTTTCCTTCTTGCTTTTCTCTTTTTTCAAGAAATGTGGAAAACATTAGCTAAAATTGTGTTGGTCTGTACAATTTTATTCTGTTAAAGACAGGTTTTATGATACAGTTAGCCCTTTAAATGACACTAATAGTCTCAGGAGACACATGGGTTTTCCTCTCGCGTAACAATTAAGTCCATTTCAATGCTATTTGGAAAAGTTGAAACAATTCAGTTACTGTATGTCTGCTCCTAGGTCTGTACCGTAGGCCCAGAGGAAAGCACTGAATATGACCTAAATAACAAAGTTTTAGCCAACTTCAGACGTGGACCAAAGTATTAGCTTTTTCCATATTTCACTCCTCATTTCACTTCCCTCATTTTTTGTGGGAGGGGGATAATGAGAACTTCTGAGGTGTGTGCTGGTCACAGGAAGGACTCGGTAATGGCCTTATGAATCACACTGGGTGCTTTTCTGCCCTCCCTAGAGTTTCAAGTGTGTTTCCTACCAGAAGTAAAGGAGTTTATTCGATTTATTATTTATTTTTTTAATCAAGTAACTTAGGATAAATACACGTGTGAATTAGACACATGAATTTTGCTTTTCAGATGAAAGGTAGCAATCTGTTCTGAATATGAATTTGTATATCACCCAATTATAAAGCTCAATTATAATCAAATTATTGCTGCCTGAGAAATAAGGAAGTCAGAGGAAGTCATTTAGTGAATTCCAGAGCCACACGTTTGGCCCAGCTTCTACTTTTAAGTTTAATCGTCAGGAGGAAAGTAGAAGGCTAGGAATTCATCCACTTCAGCAAAAAGTCCCCAGGTAATATTATTCACTTCTCTCAGACATCTGATCTGTTGAAATTACCTTATTAGAAAAATTGCTGGCATAAACTGTTATGTGTGTGTGTGTGTGTTTTTAAACACAAGCACATGTTCTTTTGTCATTTTTTCAGAAAAGAAATGGAGAATTTTAATAAAGCTGAAAAAATGATTTGGAGATTTTGAAGACTTGGAGGAATTATTGCTGAGTTTCCTTGTTCCTTTCCAGTCTCTGAAAGCAGAAGAAACGTCAAGAAACAGCAAAGGAGAAAGACCACCAAACAAACAACAGCCCAGTCCCAGGGCCTCCACAGGAGCCTGGTTTCCATTGCCAATCAAACTGAGATCACGATAGATGTGTTTTCACGGGTGCTGCTTTTTTTCATAATTTCTTCCTGAATTCATTAACATAATATACAGGAAATAGAGAATCTTGTCACTGGTCATTGTGTGATATCTAGGATGGGTCAGAAAAATGAATTTGCTTCTTTGTTTGTCTCCAGACAGTAAGAGTTCCAACCAGCATGAAGTAAAACTCTCTCTGCCTACGTGCATGCTAAGCTGGTTCAGTCATGTCCGACTCTGTGTGATCCCATGGACTGTGGCCAGCCAGGCTCCTCTGTCCACAGAAGTCTCCAGGCAAGAGTACTGGAGTGGGTTGCCATTCCCTTCTCCAAAAGATCATACTGACCCAGGAGTCGAACCCGTGTCTCCTTTGTTCCAGGGGCATTCTTTACCACTGCAATACCAGGGAAGCCCAAATCTCTCTCAAGCCCAGAGCAATCCGTGTTCTTCCAGGAGATGCAGTTCACCTGCTCCTCCGGTAGCAAGTGATAGCACAGGGCATCACCAGCTCCTCGCCACGTGGGTATGCAACTCTCCACTGTGGGTTTGTCCTGCACATCTGCCCGTTCTGTCTCCCCAGGGAAAAGAAAACATCCTTAAGTCGTGAAGCCTAGGTTCAGCCCTCGTTGATACCAATGAAACTACCATGGTGTGAAAAATTTTGTGAGCTGAAGTTAGGCCCTCCCAGGTTTCAGGGGTTAAGAGCTAAATTTGTCACTGTTCAGTCACTAAGTTGTGTCCAACACTTTGTGGCCCCCTTGGACTGCAGCACACAAGGCTCCCCTGTCCTCCACTATCTCCCAGAGTTTGCTCAAATTCGTGTCCATTGAATCAGTGATGCTGTCTAACCATCTCATCCTCTGCCGCCTCCTGACCCTTCTGCCTTCAATCTTTCCCAATATATATCATTGAAACATACAAAAAAGGAAGAAAGAGAGAGAGAAAGAAAGAAATGGAGGGAGGAAGAAAGAAAGAGGAGACCAGGGAAACCAAGGTAGTAAGTGTCTTACCATAAAAGCATGAAAAAAGAACTTATTTCTGCAAATCCAAAAGAGAAATAAACATGGATTTATTGTCTTATATACATGCATTTTTTGTTAGAGAGCGAATGAGAATTTTCTTCAGTATTTGGATTAAGCACACTGAAGATATATGTATCTTTATAAAAATAAAGAAATTTATATAGCTAATGTTGAATAAACAGTTATTTTTTCAGCAAGTTTTCTGGTTCAAAACTGTATAATACACCATTTTATTGTTTGAAAGAAGAGAGTTGTAAAGATAAATGAAAACGTCTGAAAGGAACTTTAAAGTAGTCAGAGAAGGCAATGGATTTTAATGCAATGCATTTTTAAGTAATTAATTTCTGCAAAATGCTTTCAAATTGTCCATAGGAATGCAATTTCTATGGTAAATGTAAAGTGGTAGGTTTGAAGCTTATACTAGAACTGCAATATTGAAAGGCTAAATATGCACCTTCTCTTTCTTTTTCTGTGTAATTGGACAAAGAGAAAGTTAGTTTAGTGCCCTGACTAATAGATTAAAACAGGAGAAAAAGATCAATACAATTTTCAAAGTAAATAAGCTCTCACTGCTGTTTTTATTTCTTCTGTCATTTATGAAACAAAAAGCCATCAGTGTCTCTGTGCACATTTTTAATACAGCAAAAAATTCTCTAAGCCAGACAACACTGTTAATATAATTATAATGGTTACCTAAATTCCTCCTGAATATTAGAATGTTAAAATATCATTTCATATTGTTAATTTTCCTTCATAACCAGGTGTCTCATCCAATTTATCTTAACAGGATTGTTATCAAAGTCATCCAATATTTGAATATATATATGTCAGGAACCATGTAAAATGTTTACAGTTTAAAATAAGTAAAGTGCAGTTTCCAAGATTTAGGAGTCATACAATTTGGTTAATGTTGAGTTCAATTTACATATGATTTCTAACCAAGAACATGTTGACCCAATTTGAAAAACTTTATAATTCCAGGGGGAAAAAGTTTTTGTTGCTCATAATTTTATTTTCTTATTTATGATTTATCTCAAATGTTAAGTTTAACCACAAAGCATTATGTGTGTGCTAAGGGGAGATGGTAAAAGGCAGAGGAGCCTGGCGCACTGCAGTTCATGGCGTCGCAAAGAGTCTAACATGACTTAGCAACTGAACAACAAAAATTCAGTCAGCATATCTCCTGACTAGGTGCTCTGACCCAGGGATGCAGGCTTACAGGGTCCTGGGGCAAATGAGCAATCAGCTCATGATAACTCAAGTTCATTAACCAGACAAAATGTAGCCTGTCTTTGAAATTACAAAAATGTGATCATTATCAATAAAAAGTATGCGTATGTCTGGAGATTTAAGATTTAAAATGTTTGCAGATTGAACCTACAGTTTCTTCCATGGAGCAGCAGGCTGCTGGAAGGTCAGATCACCCTTAACCACTTATTTTCAAATTTGAAGTAAATAGAATCCATAAACTTCTTACAGCTTATGGATTCTATTTATTTCAAATAAACAGGCCAAGTTTGTTTTGCAATAGGTCATTAAAGGAAGTGCTTGTCACAGCAATGGCAAGAGGAGACCAGCTGGGTGGACTTCGGAGTCTAGCACAGCAGACTCTAGGGCCAGCTCCTCGTGTCTGGGCTGTGTTAATCTGGATAAATTACTTACACTCTGAGCCTCAGCATGGTCACTTAAAAATGGGGCATCAATCAGGCTATCATAATTTCATAAGATAATGCCTTGCAAAGAGCATAGCACAGTACTTGACACAGATAGTTCAGTTCAGTTGCTCAGTCGTGTCCCACTCTTTGCGACCCCGTGAATCGCAGCACGCCAGGCCTCCCTTGTCCATCACCAACTCCCGGAGTTCACTCAAACTCACATCCATCGAGTCAGCGATGCCATCCCGCCATCTATCCTCTGTCATCCCCTTCTTCTCCTGCCCCCAGTCCCTCCCAGCATCAGAGTCTTTTCTAATGAGTCAACTCTTTATATGAGGTGGCCAAAGCACTGGAGTTTCAGCTTTAGCATCATTCCCTCCAAAGAAATCCCAGGGCTGATCTCCTTTAGAATGGACTGGTTGGATCTCCTTGCAGTCCAAGGGACTCTCAGGAGTTTTCTCCAACCCCACGCTTCAAAAGCATCAATGCTTCGGTGCTCAGGTTTCTTCACAGTCCAACTCTCACATCCATACACGACCACTGGAAAAACCATGGCCTTGGCTAGATGGACCTTTGTTGGCAAAGTAATGTCTCTGCTTTTGAATATGCTATCTAGGTTGGTCATAACTTTCCTTCCAAGGAGTAAGTGTCTTTTCATTTCATGGCTGCAATCACCATCTGCAATGATTTTGGATCCCAGAAAAATCAAGTCTGACACTGTTTCCACTGTTTCCCCATCTATTTGCCATGAAGTGATGGGACCAGATGCTCTGATCTTAGTGTTCTGAATGTTGAGCTTTAAGCCAACGTTTTCCCTCTGCTCTTTCACTTTCATCAAGAGGCTTTTGAGCTCCTCTTCACTTTCTGCCATAAGGGTAGTGTCATCTGCATATCTGAGGTTATTGATATTTCTCCCGGCAACCTTGATTCCAGCTTGTGTTTCCTCCAGCCCAGCGTTTCTCATGATGTACTCTGCATATAAGTTAAATATGCAGGGTGACAATATACAGCCTTGATGTACTCCTTTTCCTATTTGGCACCAATCTGTTGTTCCATGTCCAGTTCTAACTGTTGTTTCCTGACCTGCATATAGGTTTCTTAAGAGGCAGGTCAGGTGGTCTGGTATTTCCATCTCTTGCAGAATTTTCCACAGTTTATTGTGATCCACACAGTCAAAGGCTTTGGCATACTCAATAAAGCAGAAATAGATGTTTTTCTGGAACTCTCTTGCTTTTTCCATGATCCAGCAGATGTTGGCAATCTGATCTCTGGTTCCTCTGCCTCTTCTAAAACCAGCTTGAACATCTGGAAGTTCACAGTTCACGTATTGCTGAAGCCTGGCTTGGAGAATTCTGAGCATTACTTTACTAGTGTGTGAGATGAGTGCAATTGTGCAGTAATTTGAGCATTCTTTGGCATTGCCTTTCTTTGGGATTGGAATGAAAACTGACCTTTTCCAGTCCTGTGGCCACTGCTGAGTTTTCCAAACTTGCTGGCATATTGAGTGCAGCACTTTCACAGCATCATCTTCCAGGATTTCAAATAGCTCTACTGGAATTCCATCACCTCCACTAGCTTTGTTCGTAGTGATGCTTTCTAAGGCCCACTTGACTTCACATTCCAGGATGTCTGGCTCTAGGTGAGTGATCACACCATCGTGATTATCTGGGTCGTGAAGATCTTTTTTGTACAGTTTTTCTGTGTATTCTTGCCACCTCTTCTTAACATCTTCTGCTTCTGTTAGGTCCATACAATTTCTGTCCTTTATCAAGCTCATCTTTGCATGAAATGTTCCCTTGGTATCTCTAATTTTCTTGAAGAGATCTCTAGTCTTTCCCATTCTGTTGTTTTCCTCTATTTCTTTGCATTTCTTTACATTGCTGAAGAAGGCTTTCTTATCTCTCCTTGCTATTCTCTGGAACTCTGCATTCAGATGCTTATATCTTTCCTTTTCTCCTTTGCTTTTCGCTTCCCTTCTTTTCACAGCTATTTGTAAGGCCTCCCCAGACAGCCATTTTGCTTTTTTCCATTTCTTGTCCATGGGGATGGTCTTGATCCCTGTCTCCTGTACAATGTCATGAACCTCCCTCCATAGTTCATCAGGCACTCTATCTATCAGATCTAGGCCCTTAAATCTATTTCTCACTCCCACTTTATAATCATCAGGGATTTGATTTAGATCATACCTGAATGGTCTAGTGGTTTTCCCTACTTTCTTCAATTTAAGTCTGAATTTAGCAACAAAGAGTTCATGATCTGAGCCACAGTCAGCTCCCGGTCTTGTTTTTGCTGACTGTATAGAGCTTCTCCATCTTTGGCTGCAAAGAATAGAATCAACCTGATTTCGGTGTTGACCATCTGGTGATGTCCATGTGTAGAGTCTTCTCTTGTGTTGTTGGAAGAGGGTGTTTGCTATGACCAGTGCGTTCTCTTGGCAAAACTCTATTAGCCTTTGCCCTGCCTCACATAAATGGTCCACAAATGGCAGCTGTTATAATATTGATGACACTATTTATAACATCAATGCTGATGATTGTGATGATGCTGCAAAGTAGACCTTCCAGGGACACAGTGTAAACATCTTATCTTTCAAATCATGGAAGCACTGCTCTTAAAGGATTTGGCTGGACCAGAGCTTTCGTATCTCAAGAGCAGAGATTTCCCAGCTCTATGGGGTGTTGAAATGGATCCACACTGAGGAAGCCCAAGACTGGAAAGACTTATTTCCCCATCCTGTGAATTCCACAACTTTAAGCTGGAGCTCAGTTCAGGTGAGTCGTGGTCTAGTAGATATTTCAGCGTTTACGTTTGGAATAGGCCACACCTGAAGGAAACGAAGAGGCTTCCCATGTGGCTCAGTAGTAAAGAACCCTCCTGCCAATGCAGGAGATAATAGGAGACACGAATTTGATCCCTGGGTCAGAAAGATTCCCTGGAGGAAGAAATGGCAACCCACTCCATTATTCCTGAATTCTTGCCTGGAGAATTTTATGGACAGAGGAGACTAGTGGGTCATAGTCCATGGGGCTGCAGAGAGTTGGACACAACTGAGTGATTGAACATATACACACGTAACGAGGAGAAGAAACTGATCATTGGTTGGTTCTCAGTTCATAAACACATGAGATTCTGGATATCTTCCCAGAGTCAAAATAAGCCAAGCAAAGTACCCTTATCAGTGAGAAGCTAACAAGAAAAACTTCAAGTATTCTCCAAACATCTTTATGGGAAATGCTCTTGGGTTACACATTCATGTATTCCATGGCCAAGATTGATTTTTATATTAGTGAAACCATTTAAAAATACAGCTATGCAGAATCAGGGAACCACGGGTCCCGTTGCCCCCCCCCAGGCACAGAAAATACATGGAATAAAAACCTGTGCTGAACTACATGCTAGTTCTGCGTCCTGACACGAAGCGTATAAAAGTCATGGACTCAGGGTCCCCAGGATGTCATCTCAAGCCTCCAGCGATATGTCACTTCTCAAGACTTGTCCCCGTCATGTTGGGCTCCGGTCTCATCTTCCCCCCACGCTGCCCTCATCAGATCACACCTTCATTCTTTGGTTTAAAGACTGTCTCATACCATAACCTCCATGAGGGCAGGAAGCAATGGTTTTCAATTCACTAGACTTTCTTGAGCATGGTTAGAAAGCGGTGGGGGCAGGGGATCCACCGTGTGAACCTGATCTTCTTTGAGAGCAGGGGTGTGAATATGTTTCCTCAGTGTAGCACCGCAATGAACAAAGACAGACCCAGAACATCTTGTTCCATGGTATGGGGAAAGAGGCGAATAACGCAGAGACATGTCCACACACGTCAAGTTGCAGAAGAACATGCCACCTGGGGGGTCCCTGCCGAAGCCAACGTCCAAAAAGGATGTTCTTCCACAATGATCGCACTTGACACTCCAGGAGAGAGAGGTGCCGTGAGAGAGTTCATCACAGTACAGCACCAGAGTTAGCAATGGACTCTTCAAAGGTATAATAAACTAGGAAAGATTTCAGGTCAGTCCTGGAGTAAAAGGCCTCTCATCCCCTTACATTCCGATGGGCTTAATTGAGAGTGATGGGAGCTTAGGATAATAGAATTCAGCCTCATTGCTGTACTCTCAGCCTGTAATAAGCACAATTATTGACACACCATCCATATCCCTGGCAATTATAAATATTGCATTGTTTCACTTTCGGGCAAATTCAGGGCCCGGGGAAAGGAACTGTGTTCCCACATATCATAAACCTCTTTCTTCAAGTGTGTTCCTAGAAAAAGGACCAGAATCACTGCTCTAGATCAGAGATAAGCAAACAAGCAAACATTTTCTAGAAGGGTCAAATAGTAAATATTTTAGACTTTGTGAGCCCTGTGGTCTCCATGGCAACTAATAAACTCTGCTACTGCTAAAGCAACCTTCAACAATACATACATGAGGGGCACTGCTGTGTGCCAATAAACTTTATTTCTGGAAACAGAATCAGAAAATATGATTCATCTTCTAATTTTTTAAAAATCATATAAAAATGGAAAACCATTCCTAACTCAGGGCCGTGCGTAGTCAGGTGGTAGTTGGAGCTGGTCCACAGACCAGAGGGCAAGAATCTTTTCTCTAGATCATCAAAAAACAAAAAAGACCAATAGTGAATAAGTTCATGATAGATTAGAACTTGCAATAAACACAAAAATGATTAAACATAATCAAATATCCAAAAAGTTTTTGCAAATATAGAAGATAGGAATTTATAATTTAAAAAAACTTGTTTTAAAACATAGGATATAAACAGGTTAATGAAACTGGAAATGCAGTGGAAAGCTTTTTTTAAAAATGATAAATTCCTTATATGGCATAAAGGGAGAAAATTTCTACCATTTAAAATCTTAATTAGATTAATGCAATATTTATTTGAAAAGTTTTAGCTGACCACTGGTAAAATTTAAAACATGGCATTAACTTTCTAAACCACAAGAGAACAAAAAGAAGGAATAAAGTGAAGAAAATGCAATCTACATTGCAAAAGTCAGGAAACAAATAATCAAGGAAATAATTCTTTAAAATTACCGTGTTAGAGAACTAAGACCTCACATTCTCTCATGTGTTTATTAAACAAGTGATGACCTTTGGAGTCAAACAGCGATTCATTTAGAAACTAATAAAACAGGAAACGAATAATAAGAATTTAAGGGAAAAAAGTTCTTCTTAGATACTTAAAAGCACTCTTTCAAATGACTACATGGTCAAGGAGGAAATTAAAAGTGGGATAATAGAAAAAATAAAACATGACTATTATAGATTAAAATCTGTGCCCACAAGCATTCACATTCTTTCCATACAGAAGGCAAGGACTCCTTCATCTGCATTCTATATGGAAAGAAAGCAAACGAAGGGTTCAATTCATGTGTTTATAAGATAATTTCAACACTCCTAAGTTAAAGAAAGCAGAGGGGGAGACTTAATAAAGAAAAAAAGCAGAAAACGAGACATCAGAAGAGCAAACTCTTGACTGACAGAACGAGTCAGCAGCCTGGAGATCTGGAGGGGAGTGAAGGAGGCCCAGGTCGGGAGCCCACTGGAGCCGGGGGAGGGCAGCCTTGCTGGATGGCGGGTGGCTTCCTTCACCGGGGGACCCTCTTATCCAGTGCTGTTCCTCGGGCCAATGCTCTCTGACGGTCACAATGCAAGATGCAGGCAATGCAGTGTGCACGCATCACCCCCACGCCCCCAGACCCACACGCCCCGCCCCCAGGCCTCCTTGTCTTGAATCCTCCAATCCTGCTCCTTCCAGCCAAGCTCTCGGCTAACCCCCAGGGATCCATGTATTAACACTATTCATCTTGAGAAATCTATATACAGGTCAAGAAGCAACAGTTAGAACTGGACACGGAATAACACACTGGCTCCAAATAGGGAAAGGAGTATGTCAAGGCTGTATATTGTCACCCTGCTTATTTAACTTCCATCCAGAGTACATCATGAGAAATGCTGGGCTGGATGAAGCACAAGCTGGAATCAAGATTGCCAGGAGAAATATCAATAACCTCAGATATGCAGATGATACCACCCTTATGGCAGAAAGTGAAGAACTACAGAGCCTCTTGATGAAAGTGAAAGAGGAGAGGAAAAAAGTTGGCTTAAAACCCAACATTAAGAAAACTAAGATCATGGCATCTGGTCCCATCATTTCATGGCCAGTAGATGGGGAAACAGTGGAAACAGTGACAGACTTTATTTTGGGGGGCTCCAAAATCACTGCAGATGGTGACTGCAGCCATGAAATTAAAAGACACGTGCTCCTTGGAAGAAAAGTTATGACCAATCTAGACAGCGTATTAAAAAGCAGAGACATTACTTTGCCAACAAAGGTCCATCTAGTCAAAACTATGGGTTTCCAGTAGTTGTGTATGGATGTGAGAGTTGGACTATAAAGAAAGTTAAGCACCGAAGAATTGATGCTTTTGAACTGTGGTGTTGAAGACTCTTGAGAGTCCCTTCGACTGCAAGGAGATTCAACCAGTCCGTCTTAAGGGAAATCAGTCCTGAATATTCATTGGAAGGACTGATACTCAAGCTCAAACTCCAATACTTTGGGCACCTGATATGAAGAACTGACTCATTTGAAAAGATCCTGATGCTGGGAAAGATTGAAGGCAGGAGGAGAAGGGGGCGACAGAGGATGAGATGGTTGGATGGCATCACCAACTCAATGGACACGAGCTTGAGTAAACTCCGGGAGTTGGTGATAGATAGGGAGGCCTGGCCTGCTGCAGTCCAAGGGGTTGCAAAGAGTGGGACACGACTGAGCGACTGAACTGAACTGATCTCTTATTTCTGCTTTTCCATTCAGAACTCACTTTTTATTCATTCTTCTGAGACATGCTTTTATACTGTTCATCTTTCTCTTCACCTTTTCAGTATTATCTACTATAGACATGTTTTTCCCAAAGCATTGTAGTTAAATTGTGAGCTCCTCAGAGGTGAGGTTTATTCACCTTTGACTCTCTGGAGTTCAGTGAAGCACCTGTTACCTGGTGAACATTTTGTGTTTATTAATTGGATAAATGATCTGCTATGTCCACAACAGCTAGCACATTTGTAGACTGCATTTCTACATAAACGTATCCCTTATATCTCTTATCCTCCATACAAAGCTCATGTCAGCAGTTATCCCCATCCTGTTTCAAGCCTAGCATCACCTTTGGTTTAAATTCTATTAATATGATGGTGAACATACAATCTGATGGCACTTGTAATTAAAGTCCTTACAACCACCAGTTTGGCCCAGACGTGGTGGAGACCCGCACTGGGGGCAGAGGTGCAGACGAAATCTGTGGTCATGGAGGAGTTCTAATGTGACTCCTTCCATCCCAGTCATCTGTTCTCCCGAGGCCAGTTGTCATCTGCCGGCCACGAAGCGAATTCAAAGCTTTCCGTTCTTTGTGCTGGCACATGACATACTGTATTTAATTCCTGTAAGAGGACATCCCTATCTAGGTTGAAATGAAGGAAAAGGTTGAATGCAAAGGTCACAGTTTTTCTTTGTAAAGACCACCAAATAGTAGGATATGAACACACTGTATATTTGAAGTACAATACAGAGATGTAGAAAGATGAGTTTATTTCCTTTTCAAGCTTGGTTTTTATTTGATTTCACTGAAATAATTGCCATTGAGTATCTTCCCACAGGTCAACACTCTATCCTGTCAGAATTGCACAACCATGGGAAAAAAAAAAAAAACAACTTCACTCAGCATTCAGGCTGAATTCGAAGGAGGCCAAATCAAAATGTGCAATAACATTTATCTCCTCTCTCGAAGCTCCTTTGTCCTGTTTTTTTTTCTCCCTCAAACCCACTCCACATTAATTCATTGTTATTAGCCTCTTCTGCTGGAACTCGTCTGTCATACAGTGGATGTAATAATATGCTGTTTAGCATTCTCTGCATAAGGTAATACAGGCCTTGAATGACAATGCTGGTCATTTCTTTGTATGAAAAGCCCTGTGATAATGTTAGGTATCATGAATATTTAACTGGAGATGTGTGTTTGTGAATGTGTGTGTGTCCGCGTGCCCATGTGTTTGCCAGACTATGCTATCCACAGTGAAATGATCCCTAACCAAGAGTGTGCGAATAAACAACTCATGTAAATTCCGAACACTGCGGGACATCCAGCATCAGCGCTCTGGGATATGATTAGCTTCTGAGTCCTGGGACTCTGTGAAGCCAAGATAGATCTCGGCGGAACTTAACATACAATGGGAGAAAAACAGAAATGGAAAAGGAGAAAATAGAGTCAGAATGAAACAATAGACAAACAAATACGAGCTGAAAATCATTAGTGTCAATTACTCTGGTTCAGCTCATGTGTGACCAAATATAAAAATGGTTTGGGGGATTGAGTTGCTGAAAAATTCAGCAGATAGAGGGAACTGGGGCATGTTAGCATCCTTCTGGAAGGCTTAATTCGGGGTGTGGGGGAACACAGTCTCATATCTTATGTTTTTAGTCCCTCTGATGGGCAGCACGTTCTAGTAAGAGAGTGAAAGCGACAGCAAATGGGGGGCAGCTATCTGGGGGTGACAGGACAATAAAAGACGCGATGCTCTCTCCAAAATGCATCCTTTCTATTTAAAAGCAGGAAAAGAGCTACTCTTATGATATCAGATTAAAAGGACAGCACAAACACTTGGTAAACAAGAAGAAAAAAATTAGTTGCTTTAATCAGGGCTACTTAGGGGGCTGCCCGTCTTCTGTGACAGGCACTGCACCTGGGCACATGCAGAGGGCGGAGAGGTTGACGTGAGCACCAGCCCTGTGCCCAGGGCCAGCCCCAGCCCTGTGCCTCCCCCAGCACGTGCATAGACAGGAATAAGGACCAGCAGACAGGCATCCGGTCAACAAACCTCAAACACTTACGTATATGTGAGAGTCAAACAAAAGGACAGAGCAAGGAGGGTATAACTTCCGGGCTAGGAAATCAGAACCCTGGTGAGGATTGCGTGGGACCTGGTGGAGAATCAGGCGATCTGTCATCCAGCCCTGGTGACCAACCCCTGAAGAAGCTGTCACGCATATCTTTTGAGTTTGATTTCTCTACCGTTAAAGTAAAAGCATGGAACTTAATGATCCTAAGGACATTCCTGGTTTCGTATTTAAGGAAAACAAGATGTGAGTAAAATCTGATGCATGCCCACACTTAGGACAGATATGTTTAGGCTGAATATATCTTTACTATGCTGCGTTTTCCAGTTCATGAACTTTCCACCAGTATAGCTCTTCTTTGATTCTTCCCTCGGCATTTGCTCTTTTTTCAGCACTACGTTCCATACGTGTTTTGTTAGACTGACAACTAAGCATTTGGACAGTTAGTGGTTTTTTGGAGCAATTATAAAAGGTATTATCCTTGCCATTTTGGGGTTTCCACATCGTCACAGTTAGTATATCTTCAGGTAAATACAAAGTAAATCAACAATGAGATGTCACCACTCACCTGGTAGAATGGCTACAATCTGGAACTCTAACACCAAACGCTGTCAGTGACGTGGAACAACAGGGACATTTACCGTCACTGGTGGGGATGCACAGTGGTGCAGCCAATTCGGAAGACAGTGCGTCTTCTTCGGTGGCTTCTTACAAACCTGAACACACCCTTAGCATACAACTCATCAGTTATACCTCTCAGTAATTACCCAAAGGGGCTGAAACCTTATGACCACATGAAACCCTGTACATGATGTTTATTACAGCTTTATTTATAATTGCGAAAATGTGGGAGTGACCAAGATGTTTCTCAGTAGATGAATGGATAAACAAACTGGGGTCCATCCAGACAATGGAATATTACTCAGTCCTTAAAAGAAAGGATGTGTCAAACCATGAAAAACACATGGAGGAACCCTGAATGCATATCATTGCGTGAAAAAAAGTCATTCTGAAAAGACTACATATTGTATGATTCCAAATATAGGACATTTTGGAAACTAGAAACAGTAAATCAGTCATTGCCAGGAGTGGAAGAAAAGAAGAATGAATAAAAGAAGCACAGAAAATTTTCAGGGCAATGAAAACAGTCTACATGATACTATACTGGTGAATATGTGTCATTATGCATTGTCCAAACCCACAGAATTTACAACGCCAAGGTGAACTCTACCATAATGTATGGCCTTTGATGGTAATGATGTGTGTAAATGTAGGCTCATCAGTTCAGTTCAGTTCAGTTCAGTGGCTCAGTCGTGTTCGACTCTTTGCAACCCCATGAATCGCAGCACACCAGGCCTCCCTGTCCATCACCAGCTCCCGGAGTTCACTCAGACTCACGTCCATCGAGTCAGTGATGCCATCCAGCCATCTCATCCTCTGTCGTCCCCTTCTGCTCCTGCCCTCAATCCCTCCCAGCATCAGAGTCTTTTCCAATGAGTCAACTCTTTGCATGAGGTGGCCAAAGTACTGGAGTTTCAGCTTTAGTATCATTCCTTCCAAAGAAATCCCAGGGCTGATCTCCTTCAGAATGGACTGGTTGGATCTCCTTGCAGTCCAAGGGACTCTCAAGAGTCTTCTCCAACACCACAGTTCAAAAGCATCAATTCTTCAGCACTCAGCCTTCTTCACAGTCCAACTCTCACATCCATACATGACGACTGGAAAAACCATAGCCTTGACTAGACGGACCTTAGTCGGCAAAGTAATGTCTCTGCTTTTGAATATACTATCTAGGTTGCTCATCAGTTCCTAACAAACACAACTCTGTGGAAGGGGATGTTCATAGTGGCATGCAAGAGCTACAAGGGATATCTCCATAACCTCCCCTCAATTCTGTTGTGAACTTAAAACTGTTCTAAAAAGGTCTTACTTTAAAAAATTAATATAAATGACAAACACAAAAATGTTGCAAAGCTTTTAACAAATTACCTTTCTATATGTAAAATATCTGACAAATCAAAGGACTCGGGAAATTAAAAAAATAAAAATTGAAAAATAATGACTATCAAATTATTTTCTTAAATTGGTAGTTTTTTTAAAAATCCAGGGTTGAAAATTTTCAAAAGATAATTTTTTTCAGAATGAAATAAATGTGTCTACAGATATACACATATGCACACATATTATACTAAGTTTTCATCTTAAATATAACAGGAAAAAGTGAAAGTGTTAGCCATTCAGTTGACTCTTTGCAACACCATGGACTACAGCCTGCCAGGCTCCTCTGTCCATGGGATTCTCTAGGCAAGAACACTGGAGTGGGTGCTCATTTGCTTCTCTATGTGATCATCCCAACCCAGGGATCAAACCTCGGTCTCCTGCATTGCAGGTGGATTCTTGACTCTCTGAGCCAGCAGGGAAAACTCAAAAAAACTATTACAGGGGAGAAGAGAATTTCACTAGGAGACAAGGGTAAGGATGAATGTAATTGATAAAGAGAAGCCCCAGAGTGATGAGCGTCAAAGAGCCACGTCCTGACCGTGCCCTGAGTACTGCTGTCAGCTCCGGCGACGGCTGTGGGTCGCAGGGGCTGTTTCCTCCCATGACTAGCTGTGCTGGAGGAGATGCTGATCTTCCTGGGCACACAGGACACACTGGAAGCAGGACCTGGAGAGGGTGACTTCATGGGGCCATGGGCTCCCCGGGTCCAGGCAGCAGTGACAAGACGCCACAGTGAACTGCTGGGGAGTGAAGTGCTCACTTTTTCCACATGCAGCAGTGTGTCATGTCCCACCCTGCCTGCCATCCAGGGACAGGAGGACGGGCTTCTCCCCACCCCATCACCGCTTTCTACCAGAGGGCCCCAGAGACCCCCGCTGCTCCGTGCCACCGAACTCTCCAGCCTCCCTCTGTGGATGTTTATACATCATCTCCATCAAGTGAGGAGACTTCCTCCTCTAGTATTTTGATCGATTTTATTAATAAAAATGCCGTGTGTCTTCAAACATTTTCATTCCATAAATACAGGCCAGACAATATCTTCCTTCCTCTAAGCATCCCATATTTATTGCAAGGTTTTATTAAAAACAGGAAATAAAGGGAAATAGAGGAACAGTAATTAATTCTCCCGTAGAGACCAAAACTGTGAGAACAAAACAGAGTTTGCTGGTCCCGTAACTGTGTTTTCTCAGACTAACGCTGCTGAGCGCCGGGTCTTCGCTTCCTGGGGTCCCTTCTGTGCACTACCGCTTCCTCCTGTTCCATTCTCTCACCCTGCACGCCCTTTGGAAGTGACACGGGTGATGTCTGGCCGCACTGTATATTCTGATACAGGTGTCTGCAGAAAACCTCCAGGTGAGGGGAGGCAGTCCTCGTCAGCGTGTCCCTGGCTTCACATCAAGCTCTAATCCGGAGCAGAGAGGTTACTCTTGGCGGGCCTGCTCTGCTCAGCTGCCCCCACTCCTGTTGCTCCTGGAGGCTCGGCTCTCGGGAAAGACCTGCTCTAGAGAGGCCCCCTGATGACCTGTCAGCCATGAGTGCTCCAGGTGTGCCTGGCACTGGCACCCCCGAGCCAGACGTATCACGAGGGCAAAGCTGCCTCTGTCGAGACCTGCAGGCCAGGGGTTCCTGCCGCCTGACGCACAGTTGCCAGCGGGGTGGTCACAAGTCATGAAACGCTTCACTTTCCCCCTGGCTCTTAATCTCCCCTTTCGCTGCCTGCCAGCCTGGCCCACAGCTGACACCCCGTGTGTGTGCGGGACAGAACTCAGCTGTCAGCTCAGTGATGCAGAAATGTGCTGGCCAAAAAGGAAAAACAAAAAAGGACCGTAAACTTTTAGCAAGATGTGAAACGATAGTTTCTTGGTGAAAAACTGGCAGCCCAGACACTGCAGAAGGATTTATTTTTTGCAACTAAATTCCCGCATGAAATCTGATCACCCCCTCCTTCCCCACCAGCACAAGGCTTTCACCTGCGGACACAGCTCTGAGCCATCACGGGAGATAACAAGCATCCACAGATACCTGATCCATCAGCTGTGGGTACCAACCTCCATCAGGGCCTCAGCCCTGCTTATCCCACTAGAGGAGCCCTGACAAAGGTAACCCTGGTTCCTGTAATAGTCACTGCGCCGAACAACTTAACTGGTAGAGCCAGGCAGGCCCCGTCAGTCTGACCCTCTGCTGCACGACAGGGCTTCCTGGAAAGAAAATAGGCTGCTTCTAGCAGGTAGCATTGTGGGAACGCTTTTTAGGTTTTCCGGTGAGGATGCGGAATGGGGAGGGAGCAACAGGGGGAGAAAATGGAAAAGAAGAAAGGGAGGCAAATTACTGAGATCTAGCAGAGACAAGTACAAATCAATTATCCCAAAAAGCAGATGTAAAATGAAGCCGCATAAATATCCCAGGCACTTACGTTGTATTAAAATAATGCTGAAATCACAGCGCCGTCACCCGCAGAGCCGCGGAGGGGCCGCTCCCGGCACCCTGTGGTGTAGCGCCTTCTCGGAGGATGGAGGGAGGCCGACTGGAGAGGCCGGGCAGAGGCAGTCAGGAAGCGGTGCAGGCCACCCTCTCCCATCGTCTGCGGCTTCTGGGGCTGCGTGCTCCCAAACAGTGGTTGCACATTCAGCCACAGACACGCTCGGCTCTAGCAAACCAGCCTCCTCCCGCCACCTCCAGAATGTAGAAGATAAACCCATCACTGACCATGGGTCGTGAGAAGGTAACATTGTAGGCAGTCTGTTTCCTGATGGGAGTAAAAGGATTATTTTAAAAAGGACAAGAGATTTCTTTCTCCAGTGCCAGCATTGGGAACTAAAAGGGCTTCCCGGGGCATAAAGCAAAGATGCCTAAATTCCCATCTCCACCAGCAAAGGCAGGAGTGAACATTTTAGACAGACGATTCAGAGACAACTTTTCTACAGCACCATTTTCCAAATTTCACTCCTCTTAACCTTTGAAATGACACTGGTAGGTCATTTTCTAAGCCAAATACTTTGCATATGTTTTCACCTCTGACAAAGAAAACAGAACCCTTGGGTTCTTGCAGTATACACTATTTAGTTTAAAAAAGAAAACCCCTGCGACTAAAGAAAATGATGCTTTCTACCATGAAGGAATTGCCTGACGTTATGCTCAGGACAGCCGGGCAATCCCTGGGTGGGACTGCGGGAAAGATACAATAACTCCACTGCTGAGGAGAGCTCTGTGCGCCCGGAGGTGCCATCCGGCTGTGTGCAGGGCTCCCAGTGTCTTCTGACAGGCTGCGACGCCATTGTTCCACTGAGAGCTGGCTTGCAGATAAAGGTGGCCCTGTCAGACGTTCTGAATAGCTGGAAGCTAATTGCTGACCCTAACAGGCCCAATTAGCTGTCGCGGGCTCAGCCAGGCTAGCCCCTGGGACCCAGCCTTTCTGGCTCACATTTTGTGAAACTCTCCCTGCGCGGCACCTTGGCTCGGGGGCTTTGTAGTCCCCATTCAGCAGATCAAAGGTTTATTAGAGAGAATGGCCGCCGTGTCGGTCTCTGTCGGCGCAGACACGGGCGTCCAGTGCAGCCACAGGCACAACAGAAAAGCCCGACGCGCCCGCGGGGAAGAGCGTGAACCCAGAGTGCTGTTTTTAGGGCAGGTCTCAGAGGACCCCTTGATGGCTGTAATTTGCAGAAATAATCCCAAGCCTTTAGCTCCAATAAACTCATCAATCATCCACACTGGTTATCCACTGGAAAGAACGGACTCACAGCCGGCATGGGCCTCCCACCTCCAGACCTGCCTGGCCCCTCAACAACAGCCCTCCCACCCCAGAACACACACACAGGGCATTCCCTTGCTTTTACCAAAAATGTAACCATGTTCTTCTTGCTCTAGAATTCACACGTGATCACGATAAAAACTACCGAAGACAGAGGAGGACAAAAAGAAAAGAGAGAGGCTCATCCCCCTACACGACATTTGGACTTTAGGTTTCTGGAATGCTCTGTTATTTAAGATGCCTCAAACACATCATGAGTATTGCCAGCATAATATTCCATCTTGTGTTTCCGTTCGTTTCCCGTTCTCCAATACTTTTAGCCATTTTATACTCTTTTCAATGTTTTTGTTGTTATGTGCATTCTACACAAAACTTTTTCTACAGTTTTGGATGACTGTCTTAGGATTTCTTATTTATATTTATTTTATATTATTCAGTCAAAGGATAGTGATCCATACCTTGTCATCAAACAGAACTGAAAGATCTTTTTCCTCTGCCAAGAATTTTTTGACAATGGTTTATGAGATATTCACCAGAATTGTGTTATATTTGGAACATTTGTCAAATTTTGTTAGATAATTGTTGCAATTAACTTATCCCATAGGTTTGTTCGGGGAAGTTTGTGGAAAGTTTTTGCATTTTATCCATTTATCCATTAGCTTTTTAATGGTTTTTCTAATTGATTATATGATTTCTTTCAGTTCAGTTCAGTCACTCAATCTCCAACTCTTTGCGACTCCATGGACTGCAGCACGCCAGGCCTCCCTGTCCATCACCAGCTCCCGGAGTTTACTCAAACTATCGTCCATTGAGTTGGTGATGCCGTCCAACCATCTCATCCTTTGTCGTCCCCTTCTCCTCCCGTCTTCAATCTTTCCCAGCATCAGGGTCTTTTCAAATGAGTCAGTTCTTCGCATCAGGTGGCCAAAGTATTGGAATTTCAGCTTCAGCATCAGTCCTTCCAATGAATATTCAGGACTGATCTCCTTTAGGATGGACTGGTTGGATCTCCTTGCAGTCCAAGGGACTCTCAAGAGTCTTCCCCAACACCACAGTTCAAAAGCATCAATTCTTCGGTGCTCAGCTTTCTTCATAGTCCAACTTTCACATCCATACATGACTACTGGAAAAACCATAGCCTTGGCTAGACGGACCTTTGTTGACAAAGTAATATCTCTGCTTTTTAATATGCTGTCCAGGTTGGTCATAATGTTTCTTCCAAGGAGTAATCACCTTTTTATTTCATGGCTGCAGTCACCATCTATGGTGATTTTGGAGCCTAACAAAATAAAGTCTGTCACTATTTTCACTGTTTCTGCATCTATTTCCCATGAAGTGATGAGACCAGATGCCATCGTCTTTGTTTTCTGAGTGTTGAGTTTTAAGCCAACATTTTCACTCTCCTCTTTCACTTTCATCAAGAGGCTCTTTAGTTCTTCTTCATTTTCTGTCATAATGGTGGTGTCATCTTCATATCTGAGGTGATTGATATTTCTCCCAGCAATCCTGATTCTAGCTTGTGCTTCCTCCAGCCCAGCGTTTCTCATGATGTACACTTCATAGAAGTTAAATAAGCAGGGTGAAAATATACAGCCTTGACGTACTCCTTTTCCTATTTGGAACCAGTTCCATATCCAGTTCTAACTGTTGCTTCCTAACCTGCATCAGATTTCTCAAGAGGCAGGTCAGATGGAGTGGTATTCCCATCTCTCAGAATTTCCCACAGTTTATTGTGATCCACACAGTCAAAGGCTTTGGCATAGTCAATAAAGCAGAAATAGATGTTTTTCTGGAAGTTTTTGCTTTTTCAATGATCCAATGGATATTGACAATTTGATCTCTGGTTCCTCTGCCTTTTCCACATCCAAGTTGAACGTCTGGAAGTTCACAGTTCACATACTGTTGAAGCCTGGCTTGGAGAATTCTGAGCATTACTTTGCTAGCATGTGAGATGAGTGCAATTGTGCGGTAGTTTGAGCATTCTTTGCCATTGCCTTTCTTTGGGATTGGAATGAAAACTGACCTTTTCCAGTCCTGTGGCCACTGCTGAGTTTTCCAAATGTGCTGGCATATTGAGTGCAGCACTTTCACAGCATCATCTTTCAGGATTTGAATTAGTTCAACTAGAATTCCATCACTTCCACTAGCTTTGTTCATAGTGATGCTTCCTAAGGCCCACTTGACTTCACATTCCAGGATGTCTGGCTCTAGGTGAGTGATCACACCATCGTGATTATCTGGGTCATGAAGATCTGTTTTGTACAGTTCTTCTGTGTATTCTTGCCACCTCTTCTTAATATCTTCTGCTTCTGTTAGGTCCATACCATTTCTGTCCTTTATCAAGCCCATCTTTGCATGAAATGTTCCCTTGGTATCTCTAATTTTCTTGAAGAGATCTCTAGTCTTTCCCATTCCGTTGTTTTCCTCTATTTCTTTGCATTGATCGCTGAGGAAGGCTTTCTTATCTCTCCTTGCTATTCTTTGGAACTCTGCATTCAGATGCTTATATCTTTCCTTTTCTCCTTTGCTTTTCGCTTCTCTCCTTGCAGGCGGAACATAGCTCCACCCATCAACATGATTTCTTTACACAGTATAAACATTTCTCCCCCACTGTTATTAAATAAACTCAGTAAGGACAAGCTACCTGATCAAAAAGATACACAGAACTGAATAGACATATCTTTGCAAAGATACACAAATGGTAAACAGATACATAAAAAGATGCTCAACATCACTAATTATCAGGGAAAAGCAAATCTACAACACAGTCAGAGATCATCTCACACCACTTAGAATAGCAATTATCAAAAAGATAAGCCATATGAAGTGTTGGAGAGGATGTGAAGAAAAGGGAAAACTTGTTCACTGTTGATGGGAATGTAAATTGGTGCAGTTTTTATGGAAAATATGGAGTTCCTCAGAAAATTAAAAATAAACTATACTATGTGATCTGACAATTTCACTTAGGGATATATATCCTAAGAAAATAAAATCACTATCTCAAAGACCTATGTTCATCCCTGTTTTTACTGCAGTAGTACTCATGGTGGCCAAGACATGGAGACAATTTAAATGCCCATCAAGGGTTGGATGGATACACATATATGTGTAATGGAATATCATTCAGCACTGAGAAAGAAGGAAATCATTCCAGTTACAACAAATGGAGGTAATTTGAGGGAATTATTAAGTAAAATAAGTCAGACAAAGACAAACACTGAATAATCTCATATAATAAACCAATATATTGATAACTATAGGAGTCAATAAAACACAATTATGCCATACTAAAATAATACTTGTATTCATTTTAGTAAAATGAGTGTAGTACTTCTACTTTTTCCCCTCCTCCTTCATTAATTTTTGCTGGTTTCTAAATCTTCTTTCTCTTTCCTTTGTTACAGGTAATAACTTCCAATAAAAAAGTGGGACATATCAATTTAACCATATTTTGGCATTTGAAAAATTTTAATTTACACTTGTGCTCATAAGTCCTCTCCATAGTTTTTTTTTTAGAATTTATTTTTTATTTTTTTATTTTTTATAAATTTTACTTTATTTTACTTTATTTATTGCAATTTTCTGAAGTGTTTCATTGAATAATTTATATACTAACACTACGTGGCTAAATATAAAATTATAGGATTTTCTCCAATTTTTTTCATACCTTTGTAGAAGATGCTCTACTGTTTCTTGTACTTCAGTAGTTGATATTTTTCTTGCAAAACAGAAGGTTGAAGTTTATTATTGGTTAAAAAATTGGCTTTTCCTCTCTAGACCCTTACATGCAATTTTACTATGAAGATTAAAAATCCTAGAAAGGTTATATCTATGTGTGCCTATCATTTTATCAGCTTCCCACTGAAAACAGTAAGTTCTCTCAAGTTTTATTTGAGATCTACATTTCTTAATAAGAAGTTTTTTTTTCTTTTCTTTTACGGTTCTGATTATTGCTTCTGTTGTTTTACATTATTTTCACATTCATACATGTGTATCATAAGACATAGCTATTATTCTCATTTTCACCCCAGTTTTTAGTGTTTTCATATAATTTTTATGCTTTTATGATTTCACTGTTTTGATGCTATAATGCTACTAATTTTTTTTTTTGAGACATCCATTGTGATTTCTTTATGGGAAATATCTTTTTCATCTCTACTATACTTTTGTTTATCTTGGTTAATCCTTTCTTTACTGACTTTTTAAAAGATAATTGTAGAGTAACTTGCAGTTTTCTGAAATAATACAGATATTCCTTTTATGCTTTGCCCACTTTCCCCCAGTGATAACATTTGGCGAAACTGTAGCATAAGATCATAACCAGGATATTGGCCCTGGAAGTCCACTAATCTTTTTTTAATTTCCAAGTTTTCCTTGTGCATGTGAATGCAGTTGTGTATTTCATCTACCACCATCCCAGACAACATACCAAACGGTTCCCTCATCACAAAAAACCCTCTTTTCTTGCTCATCATAACTACGTCCATCTAACTTATTCCATCCCTCACCTTCCTGCCCCTAAACTTTGGCAACTTGTCCTCCATTTCTAAAATTTTGTTGTAACAAACATGTTCATTTCAGTTCAGTTCAGTTGCTCAGTCGTGTCCGACTCTTTGCGACCCCATGAATCACAGCACTCCAGGCCTCCCTGTCCATCACCAACTCCCAGGGTCCACCCAAACCCATGTCCATAGAGTTGGTGATGCCATCCAGCCATCTCATCCTCTGTCGTCCCCTTCTCCTCCTGCCCCCAATCCCTCCCAGCATCAGGGTCTTTCCAAATGAGTCAATTCTTCACACGAGGTGGCCGAAGTATTGGAGTTTCAGCTTCAACATCAGTCCCTCCGATGAATGCCCAGGACTGATCTCTTTTAAGATGAACTGGTTGGATCTGCTTGCAATCCAAGGGACTCTCAAGAGTCTTCTCCAACACCACAGTTCAAAAGCATCAATTCTTCAGTGCTCAGCCTTCTTTATAGTCCAACTCTCACATCCATACATGGCCACTGGAAAAACCATAGCCTTGACCAGACAGGCCTTTGTTGGCATAGTAATGTCTCTGCTTTTTAATACACTGTCTAGGTTGGTCATAACTTTCGTTCCAAGCAGTAAGCGTCTTTTAATTTCATGGCTGCAATCACCATCTCCAGTGATTTTGGAGCCCAGAAAAATAAAGTCAGCCACTGTATCCACTATTTCCCCATCTATTTGCCATGAAATGATGGGATAACAAATATGTTATATTAATATAATTACCTGGTATCCAACCTTCAAGGTTCACTTTTTCACTCTGGAGATTCATTCAAGTCTCTTCCTGCATTAACAGTTGTTTCCTTTCATTGGGAACAGAATCCATGGTATTCATATAAATGGTTTGTTGAACCATCACCTGTTGAAGAATGCCAGGGCTGCTTCTAGTTTTTGGCTGGTACAAATAAAGTACTATGAACATTCTTCATGGAACATAAGTTTTCACTTTTGTGGGATAAACGCTGAAGAGTACAACAGCTAGATCATACACTGGTTGCATGGTCAGTAAGAAACTGCCAAGCCATGCTGGAGAATGGCTGCACCATTTAACGTTTCCACTGGCAATTTATATCTGATTCTATTTCACTGCATCTTCCAGCATCCCTTGGCATGATCATTATTTTTTATATTAGCCATTTTGATAGCTATATTTTGATGTCTGTATGAATTGTGGTTTTAACTCGTGTCTCCCTTCTGGTTAATGATGAACATCTTTGAGTGCACTTATTTACATCTGTACTTCTCATTCCTTGAAAACTCTCTCCCTGTCTTTTGCTTATTTCCAAAGGATCTAGTTTTGTTTCATATCCAGGGTTCTTTGATGATTTACAGAAATGAAACTGATTGCTGTATACTGGCCTTTTTATTTCACAACCTTGCTAAAATCATGTATTACTCTCATGAGTGTTTTGGTAGATTCCTAGGGCTTTTTACAAACACAGTCACTTCATTCGTCTCACTGGGATTTTAGCTTTCAAGAACTGATAGGCTGATGTCCTTCAATTTTCTTATAACTCCACTGGCTTCTCTGCCTGTTAGTCTTGCTTTGGCACCCCAGAATCTTCCTCGGCACCAGAGCTGGGCAGATCCAGGGATCAGGTGGCTGCAAAAAGTAAAGTTCATGCAATGCCCTTCCCTTCTCTTCAGGGTCATCACCCATCATTCCCAACAGGCCTGGCGACCTCCAGTGATTTCAGACAGATGTGCTTCATGTTTGTTTTATTTATAGTTTTTCTGGAGTTTCTAATTGACTGCAGCCATGAAATTAAGATGCTTGCTTCTTGGAAGAAAAGCTATGACCAACCTAGATAGCATATTAAAAAGCAGAGACATCCCTTTGCTGAAAAAGGCCCATATAATCAAAGCTCTGGTTTTTCCAGCAATCGTGTATAGATGTGCAAGTTGGACCATAAAGAAGGCTGAGCACTGAAGAACTGATGCTTTTGAACTGTGTACTGGAGAAGACTCTTGAGAGTCCCTTGGACTGCAAGATCGAACCAGTCAATCCTAAAAGAAATCAATCCTGAATATTCATTGGAAGGACTGCTGCTGAAGCTATAGTTCCAATACTTTGGCCATCTGATACGAAGAGCCGACTTATTGGAAAAGACCCTGATGCTGGGAAAGACAGAGGGCAGAAGGAGAAGAGGGTGACAGAGGATGAGCTAGTTGGATGGCATCACCAACTCAATGGGTATGAGTTTGAGCAAACCCTGGGAGACAGTGAAACACAAGGAAGTCTGGCATGCTGTGGTCCGTGAAGTCGCCAAGATTCAGACACGGCTTAGTGACTGAACAACAATCGTTTTCAGTGGGATAGACAGTCTGCCACAATTTACTCTGAGCTACAGAGTTCAAAGGCGAGGCACAAACTGTGCATTGGCTCAAAAGTGCTACTTCAGGTTTTACTCTCTGCAACTCTATGAACAATATAGCTTGCCAGGCTCCTCTGTCCATGGGATTATCCAGGCAAGAATACCAGAGTTGGTTGCTATTTCTTCCTCCAGGGGATCTTCCCAACCCAGGGATCAAACCCAAGTCTCTTATGTTTCCTGCGTTGGCAGCGGGCTCTTTACCACTAGCGCCACCTGGGAAGCTCTTTGATGGAGTCCATTTATTTTTAATGATATACATACAAGCACTTCTTATGATAAAAATATTTTACAGGTTTTAGTAGCTATTATTTCAAAATTAAATGGTGTAGCTTTTGTAAGTAATTAGTAACCAGGCAAAGATGTTTGGTGGTGACTTTCTATGGTATATTAATAGAATGAATTGAGCAGTATCCATTGAGACCATCCAAGTTATGTTGATTAGTAATATTTTCCATGCAGGTCAATTCAACAAATGTTAATGACTATTTAGTCTATGACTTATTTCCAGGACTACTTATAACCCAACCATGAAATCAGAATCATCCATTTAATTCATCTTACAACACGGGAATGCCATGAGCAGATTACTTTCCGCTCTGTGAGTCCTGGCTCCTCACCTTGCCCTGGACATCTACCTTTGGCCATCTCAGATGGGATGTAGAGACAGTATCTCCGCAGTATTACTGATTCTGCAACCAAGGAAGCATGTTAAACCAGACAACTCACATAAACAGAAGGCAGCTTTAAAATAGACAGAAAAGGACTTTTCAGCTTTTATATTACTGAGTTCTCATTTTCAGGATTAAGAAAGTAGAAAGCAACAAAGAGTCAATTTTTCTTTGTATCACTAATTCTCATTTGCTCAGGATTCTCAAGGCTGAACAACACGTAAGTAACCAATCTGGCACTTTTTCTTCATACCTTTTGGGTCTGGATATCTGAGAAGAAGCAAAGGCCAAGGAGCAATTATTACACAGCATGGAAAAAATCCACAGCGGTGAAACGCAAGTCCTCCTCCCCAAAAGATACCCCTTCTCTAAAGAGAAGAGTTCAGATTAACAAGTCAAGCACATCAGATTCAAATGCCAGCTCTCACATTTCTGAAATAAAGGAATTTGGGTAAATATATCTGAGTCTTTGCCCATCTTTTCAATGGGAACAGCAACAGTTACATCACAGCAACCTTAGTAGCTTCTTCATCACCACCAGTAATCACCAAGATCAACCTTGGCTAAATTTTCAAAACAATGAAAAAGCTCAACGTTCTCTTAGACTTACTTTCAACAGCTTTGGAGAGCTGCCAGATTTAATGATTACGAAAAGAAGAAATGCCACACAAATCTTGGTGCAAATCGCCTTTTGCCCAGCTTCAAGAAATTTCTCTGCTGCAGGTCAAATTTCTTTAAGGGAAAGACTAAGTCGACTCCTTGGTCAACCATCACAATCTCCCTGACTACATTCTGAGGTTTCCTACTTCTAAATGCTGAATTCAAGACAGGCTCAGTAACTGAATATATTTTTGCCTTTAAAATGGTCTCTTTTATTGAATACAGTGTATGTATAAAAATAATCAATACTAGAGACAGAATTTCTCTAAACAGGCTTTTGCAGAGAAAAAGCATTCTTCAAGCTTGTGGTTAAACAGATAAGATTATTATACCTCAAAAGCCCAATAGTTAAATAACAGATTTCCACCTGAACACATAGATAAGCAACATTTTTTTTCCCATCTGTAATCTGAACAGTTCTGTCTATACTTTGTGGATAAGTTACTGTGTTTTACTAAAACATAAAAACCAAAATAATTGCTTTCTGTATAATGTTATTAAGGTTGGATGCATGTGTTTCCAATTTATATTAAAATTTAAAACATAATTTAATCACTTATTTTCTAAATCAAAGTAAGGGTTGCACAGTAATCACCCTGCCACTAGCCCTGTGTTACACTTGGGTCTAGGACAATGCAGGCAGACCTTGTTTCACATGCTCTGCCTTTTCACACTCCCAAGATACAGCATTTTTCACGAGTTGAAGTTTTATGGTGACCCTGCATCGTCAGTCTATCGACCCTGCATTTGCTCACTTCCTGTCTCTGTGTCCCATTTTGGTAATTCTCACAATAATTCAAACTTTTTCATTATTATTATTTGTTACAGTGATCTATAATTAGTGACTTTTTATGTCACTATTGAAAAAGGTTACAATTCACTGAAGGTTCAGGTGATGGTTAGCACATCTTAACAAAGTATTTTTAATTAAGGTATATACATTTTGAGACATAATGCTATTGCACTCTTGTAATTTCCCTGCAGTACAGTGTAAACATCACTTTAATATGGACTGAGAAACCAAAAGCTTTACTATGGGGTCTGGAGCTTCCCTGGTGGCTCGGACAGTAAAAGCATCTGCTTGCAATGTGGAAGACCTGGGTTCGATCCCTGGGTCAGGAAGATTCCCTGGAGGAGAAAATGGCAACCCACTCTAGTACTCTCGCCTGGAAAATTTCATGGATGGAGAAGACTAGGAGGCTACAGTTCATGGGGTCGCAAAGAGTAGGACAGGACTGAACGACTTCACTTTCACTGGAACTGAACCTGACATATCTCTGAAGTGAGCCTGTGCATCTTTTACTCTTAAAATGGTACAAACAAGAATTTAACCTGATGACTCCAATATAAGAAGGTATTCATCCAAAAGTCCCCTTAATTTCTTACATTTCCTGGAGAACACAAAATTTGGCATCATTTGGCTCCCCAAAAGAGAAGTCTGTTTCCGCTGGGTCTGTTTCTGTAAGAATACCTTGAAGTCTTTTCATTCATACTAAGTGTGCTCACATTTGGGCTTTCGTGGTGTCTCAGTGGTAAAGAATCTGCTTGCAACGCAGGAAACCCAGGTTTGATCCCTGGGTCGGGAAGGTCCCCTGGAGAAGGGCATGGCAACCTGCTCCAGGATTCTTGCCTGGAGAATCCCGTGCACAGAGGAGCCTGGCGCGCTGCAGCCCACGGGGCGCACAGAGTCGGACCCGACTGAGAGCCCAGCGGCAGGAGCAGGGCTCCCATCATGCCGTTCGCACCCGTTGACCGAAACGTTGCCCCCGGGGGAGGCTGCACCACCCCTTCTCCAGGTGGGCGACACAGCAGAGGAAACGAGGAGGAAACGAGGCGGTGCGGACGCCCCTGTGCCAGCGCCACAAACTCTGTCGTTCAGCAAGCACCTGACGTCGCCGCTTCCCCAGAGACGCCCGGATCGCTCTGTCCACGTTGACGTCACAAAGTCTCCGTAATCGGTTTCCTGACCCGGATTCCGTATGAGTTCCTGCATCCCCTTGGTCTTTCACTTTGATAATCCCTTTAACAAAGGGATTGAACTTGAACTGACATCATTTTTTTTTTCCTTTGTGAACTTCCTGTGGCTCCTCGCAATGAAATCTTCTGGGTATTTACAGACCCTTCAAAACCATTCAGGGAATTTGCTCAGGACTGAAATCAAGTTCACGCACCCTTGTTAAATACATTCTGCCGGCCTCTCTGTCTCTCTGAAAGCCAGCCTACTTGCCCACCCTGCCCATACATCCCCTTCACTTCCCAGACCTCCTCAAGGGCAGGCCCAGAAACAGCACGTCTCTTCCCACTAAGCCCTGCTGACGCCGAGCCACACACAAACCACGAGTCAGGACTCTTCAGAGTCGCCAGGTGCTCTGCATCAACCCCTTCACCGGGCTTGCTTCCTGCTGCCTTGGAGCAACATTTATTTTTACCCTTTTCAGTTTGAGAATTATTCTCCTTGACAGAGAAGACAGGGGCAAAAAAGATACAGACCGTTCTGCTTTCTGGATGTCACTGGCTTCAAGCTACAGACCTATTTGTAACCGAATCTTTTTTTCCCTGAACGTATCAAAAGTGCCTTTGATATTTCCTGGCATTATTCTTACAGTTTCATATCAGTCTTATCCAATTTTCTTTTGTCCAACTATCCATTAACTTATTTTTTTCTGTCTCTCCTATTTGTTCTCATTATCAATTCATTTTTCATTGAAAATTGAAAAAAGTAGTTCTGCCAAAATTCAGATGTTATTCCACAAGACTCAGATTTAAAACTCTCCCCATGGTTTCCCAGGACTCCTAGAATTTGATGCTACTCCTCTAAAATTGCCAACCTCCCAACCTCCATCTCAGACTGTTTTCACGTGTTCAGCTCGTCACCCTGAGTGGCCTTCTTCTCGCCTTCCTTCCCAGGGGGACCACTGCCTCCCCTCTCCTCACCAGTTCAGACTCCCCTGGAGAAGCCCCCAAGCCCTCCACTCTGCTTTTTTCTGACCTCATCACAGTTGCTAGGTCACCCTTCTTTATGCCATCATTGGATTGTTTCTGTCTCTCTGGCTATGCCGTAAACTTCTCAAGGGCAGTCACTGGAGCAAATAGCACACTGTAAACACTAAATAAACATTTTTTGAACAAGGAAATAATCAGAAACACATTTCTGAGTGCTTTCTAATTATCCTTATATAGAGAACTTCAAAGAACCTTCAATAGAAGAGCGTGCATTGAGAAACTCTAAGAATCCATAAAATATAGTCTTACATATTTTTGACCATTGAGTCAATTATTTTATGTGTAAATTATTTCAGAGGAATACTATTTGAAGCAAAATATATTGAAAAACATAACTTTCCACTAAACGAAAGCATAGATTTAGAAAAATGGTTAGTGTAATCACAAGAGATTATCTTGATTCTCTGGGATATTCTAGAAGGGCATCATACTATCCAAGAATAAGGTCTCTTTCCCTCCCCTTCCTAATGGGTTCTCTGCTTATTCTTCTTCTTAGAAGTGTCAAGAAAATACTAACTAGTTGTAATGGTAAAAATCCCCTGATAGTGTCATTGAACATTCTCCTAATGCTTGGCTTTCTAATCAAGTACATTGCATGTTGAATACAATGATATTTGTTGCTGTTTGAAATAGATAATCTTCTCTCAGTATCTCTCTACTCTTAGGTTACATAGGGAATTTTTTTTAATTTGCAAAGTTATTACATCTTAATAAATCTCTTTTGGGCCTTTGTCAAATAAATTATGCTTCTCCTCCTTCAACATGGTAATCGTAGCCAACATTTGTTTATTTATCAGTTCAGTCACTCAGCTGTGTCTGACTCTTTGTGGCCCCATGGACCGCAGCATGTCAGGCTTCCCTGTCCATCATCAACTCCCGGAGCTTGCTCAAACTCATGTCCATTGAGTCAGTGATGCCATCCAACCATCTCATCCTCTGCTGTCCCATTTTCCTCCCGCCTTCAATCTTTCTCAGCATCAGGGTCTTTCCCAAGGTCCGTTCTTCATATCAGGTGGCCAAAGTATTGGAGTTTCAGCTTCAGTCTCAATCTTTCCAATGAATATTCAGGACGGACTTCCTTTAGGATTGACTGGTTGGGTCTGCTCACAGTCCACGGGACTCTTGAGTCTTCTCCAATACCACACAGTTCAAAAACATCAACCTTTTGGTACTCAACTTTCTTCACAGTCCAACTCTCACATCCATACATGACTACTGGAAAAACCATAGCTTTGACTAGACGGACCTTTGTTGGCAAAGTAATGTCTCTGCTTTTGAATATGCTATGTAGGTTGGTCATAACTTTTCTTGCAAGGAGTAAACGTCTTTTAATTTCATGGCTGCAGTCACCATCTGCAGTGATTTTGGAGCTCCCAAAAAATAAAATCTGCCACTGTTTCCACTGTTTCCCCATCTATTTGCCATGACGTGATGGGACCAGATGCCATGATCTTAGTCATCTGAATGGTTAGTTTTAAGCTAGCTTTTTCACTCTCCTCTTTTGTTTTCATCTTCTTCACTTTCTGCCATAAGGGTGGTGTCATCTGTATATCTGAGGTTATTGATATTTCTCCCAGCAATCTTGATTCCAGCTTTTGCTTCATCCACCCCAGCATTTAGCATGATGTACTCTGCATATAAGTTAAATAAGCAGGGTGACAATATACAGCCTTGATATATTTCTTTTCCTATTTAGAACCAGTCTGTTGTTCCATGTCCAGTTCTAAACTGTTGCTTCTTGACCTGCATACAGATTTCTCAAGAGGCAGGTCAGGTGGTCTGGTATTCCCAACTCTGTCAGAATTTTCCACAGTTTGTTGTGATCCACACAGTCAAAGGCTTTGGCATAGTCAATAAAGCAGAAATAGATGTTTTTCTGGAACTCTTTGCTTTTTAAATGATCCATTGGATGTTGGCAATTTGATCTCTGGTTCCTCTGCCTTTTCTAAATCCAGCTTGAACATCTGGAATTTCACGGTTCACGTATTACTGAAGCCTGGCTTGAAGAATTTTGAGCATTACTTTACTAGCATGTGAGATGAGTGCAATTGTGCTGTGGTTTGAGCATTCTCTGGCATTGCCTTCCTTTATTTAGCAGACCAAGTCCTAAATGCTTTATGTGTACCTCATTTAATTTCTGAACAGTAGTATGAGTTGAATACAGTGTTTCATGTTCCTTTTCCAAACAAGGAAATATTTAAATAGATTCACTATCTGATGGGTTGTTGTTCAGTCACTAAATCATGTCTGACTCTGCAACCCCATGGACTGCAGCACACCAGGCTTCCCTGTCCTTCACCATCTCCCACAGTTTGCTCAATTCCATGTCCATTGAGTCAGTGATGCCATACAACCATCTCATATGGTGGATAGCACAGCTTAAATACGATGCTAAATCTGAGCCCAGGACAGACGTGGGTTCCATAGGAATGTCATCAATCATAGTATTTCTTTTACAACATTCAGTGAAAGTTGCTCAGTCATGTCTGGCTCTTTGAGACCCCATGAATTGTAGTGTCCCAGACTCCTCAGTTCCTGGGATTTTCCAGAAAAGGACTCTGGAGTGGGTTGCCATTCCCTTTTCTGGGGGATCTTCCCAACCTAGGGATCGAACCCAGGTCTCCCACACTGCAGGCGAATTCTTTACCATTTGAGGCACCAGGGAAGCCCATTAACTCTGTCTCTCCTCTTATGTGTGTTGAATTTGCTAGTGTTTCATTTAGGATTTCTATATTTATCTTCTTAAAAAAATGTTCCCTGCTTGCTGTCTTTTCTTATTCTTGCTGTAACTAACAGACTTGGTTTCAGATTATATAATCTTTTTAAAATACATTGGAAATATCCCCATCACTGAGATGCCTTTTAACAGTTATAATTCATGGGGTTTTTTTCCCCTTCCTTGAGGGTGAAAGAAACAAACAAACGAAAAAGTGGATGGTCATTCCTTTCCAGATTTGGTCAAGGTTTTTCATAGTTACTGACCTGCTTGTACTTCTTCCCTTTTCCTGAGTTAACGTTAGAATTGATATTTCCCTCATAACCATTCATTTTCCAAAAGGCTGTTTGTTCTTCACAAAGTTTTAAGTTGCATTCTATGTTTCAACTCTTATGATGAGATTTTGAAAGTATAGAAGTTGAAAAAATAGTAAGATAAACACATATGTATTCATCAACTCAATTCACAAATGACCATTCTGCATTTTTCTTAACCCAATATAATTATATTTTTAAATAGTTTACAGACATCCTGTCATTTCACCAAGAAATACTTTAGCATGTATCTCCTAAAAAATGAGAATATATTCCAATACAGGAGTGGTTCACACCTAATAAATTAACTAATTCCTAATATGTAATATGTAGTTTACATTTAAATTCTCTTTTAGGAACCAGGTGTCTAAGATATCAGTTATCGATTATAAGCACTTTTAAAAGTTGAATTATGTTTCAACCAATGTATTGTACTGCATATAATTAGATATGTCTATTTATCTCTTTCAGTCTAGACAGGTCCCCTCAACTCTCTCTTAAATTTCCTTCCTGACATATTTTCTGAAGAAATAAGTCTTGTGGAATATTCCATGTTCTGGATTTATCCAAAGATGTTCTTTATGTTTTTTTTTTTTTTTCCTGTGCTTTCTGTCCACTGCAAATTAGATCTTAAAGCTTGTTTAGATTTAGTTAAGTGATGAGTACATGTCATATGGCAAACACACCTATGGTGTCTGGTCACAAGACATGCCTGGATCTGTCCAGTGGAGGTGAGAGATGTGTGACCAGTTAAAAACCAGCCAACCAGACTAGTGGACACAATTGGGGAAGGAGAGGGTGGGACGAATTGAGAGGGTCGCATGGAAACACATACATTACCATGTGCAAAATAGAGGGCCAGTGGGAATTTGCTGTCGGATGCAGGGAGCTCAAATCCAGTGCTCTGTGACAACCTAGAGGGGTGGGATGGGATGGGAGGTGGGAGGGAGGTTCAAGAGGGACGGGACATGTATATACCTGGGGCTGATTCATGTTGCTCTATGGTGGAAACCAACACAACATTGCAAGACAATTATCCTCCAATTAAAAATAATAGTGAAAAAACAACCAACCTCCACAAGTGAGGAAGTTGAGAGAAACCCCCAATCCTCCCAACCTCCGCCTGATCCGTGTTCTCACCACACGTGCTCTCTGGCCACTGGGAGGCCACTGAGCAGAGCTGGGCTCGGACGGGCTAAGGAAGCAGGTGGTCCTTGGCAGCACCAGGTGGTGTGTTCGGAACAGCAGACACCTGACACCCCACTGTGGGCCCTGCGTTCATCCACTCTGGAGGAGCGGAGCCCCTCAAACCTCTATGTCATCCATCAGCTAAGAAAAATGAGACTTCAAATGAAATAGTTTCTCTCTCGGTTCTGTAGCCTAAACTCTTCCACCCTTTCTTTCCTAGGTGGACTACACAGCCCCTCACTTCCATTAACTTCCTTTGAGTCCACTTCCTTCCTAGGGACCTGGTTTTCAAGGCTACACTGGGTATAATGTTCATCTTCTCCCATCTGTATTCTATCTGCAGGAATCATGACATTTCAATATCTGCTGGTCTCTTCTCTCCCAGCTTCTGTGGTTGACAAGCACCTTCCCCAATACCCACATGCTTGTACAGAGCCTAGGTTATTTGTATAGTAATAAGGCGTTAAGGCTTCCCCTGTAGCTGAGTCAGTAAAGAATCTGCCTGCAGTGCAGGAGACCCCAGTTCGATCCCTGGGTAGAGAAGATCCCCTGGAGCAGGAAATGACAACCCACTCTAGTATCCTTGCCTGGAAAATCTCATAGACAGAGAAGCCTGGTGGGCTGCAGTCCGTAGGGTCACAAAGAGTCAGGCATGACTGAGCAACTAACACTTATACTTACTTACTAAGGCATTAAGACTGGAGAAGGAAATGGCAACCCACACCAGTATTCTTGCCTAGAAAATCCCATGGACAGAAGAGCCTGATAGACTACAGTTCATGGGGGTCACAAAAGAGTCAGATATGACTCAGCAACTAAACAACAAGATGTTAAAACAACTTGATAATTTTCAAGTCCCAGTATTTCTAAAGACAAGTAATAAAAATAATAACTTCCTCTCATTAACTTCAACTCACATTTGCCATCATAAATCATCCTTAAAACTCTTCAAGTTTTCAGGTTAGGTCATTTCTTCCACACTAGTTTCTTTTCTGCTGGAATTCACTTAAAGAAAACTTGCAGACTGTCTCAATGTTCTGATAGTCTGGATTTTAAGGACAGATTTTGTTTTATTTTGAGACTATATAACTTCATGTTTGAGAACTCAGGTTATTTGGTCTTTGAAGTCAAACCAGGTTCTAACTGCAGTTCTGTGGCTTCAGCCTAGACACTAGTGAGTAATTTAAATAGTCTGTGGCTCAGTTTCCTGGTCTTCAAAATGAGGATAGTATTAGTGCCCATCCCGCGGGGTTAAGTGAGGCTTACATGGTTAATATTTACTGCATAGCATGTTGTAACTCATATTAGCTATTAGTTTTACATTTGTAATATTTTAACTTTGACATTTGCAAATATTTTATTTTTACAAATTTGATACCCCATTAACCATTTTCCCCATAAGAGTCTTACTTGTTGATAGTTTAGTTTAAAATATTGAAATACTCTGGATTTTCCCAGCTAATCAAAACATGGTAATTATATATATGCATATATAATTATATATATATAGGCTTCCAAGGTGGTAAAGGATTTGCCTGCCAGTGCAGGAGACACAAGAGATGTGGGTTTGATCCCGGGTAGGGAAGAGCCCCTGGAGAAGGAAATGGCAACTCGCTCTGGTATTTGTTGCTGGGAAATCCCATGGACAGAGGAGCCTGGTGGGGTACAGTCCATAGGGTGGCAAAGTGTCAGACAGAATTGAGCGACCGCACACGCACACACACATATATATCCAGAATATAACAAATCTTTTCTTTCCTGCCTGCCACGTGAACGCTATACCTCCCATCAACAGTGCTGCAAACTCAACAGACACCAGCAAAAACTGTGGGGGATGGAGTGGGGTGAAAACGGAATTTTCTTCCTAACATACCTGTCCTTGCAAATTTCCAAGCTCTTTTCCTGTAACCATAACACTTTCTTAGTTGCTCATCTTCCAATTCCTCCTAGCCATCCAATATCCTGTTTCACTAAGCTGTTGAAATGAATTCTACCCTGCTGTAATACCCAAAGTCCTTGAGGTGCTAAAGAAAATACTGCATATAAAATGCACGACAGGCAGAATAGGTTTACATAATGTTAATGTAGACAAATGGCATGTACAAAATTATATCTAGCTGCAATTTAATTAGATTAATTAGATCAATATAATTAGTAGTGCTATATTGCCCTAGTTAGACTTGGGCGGTCTCTGCTCCCTTCCCCACCCCCTACACCAGCTCCAAATGGTTTACAACCCTAAAACAGTAGAAGAGCACACGGAGTACCAGTGCAGTAACATATCAGTTTCACCATGAACACACCATTAAGAGAGGAGTTTGTGGGACACTCAAGAGACACATAAAATGCTACCCTGCCCAGGAAAATTTTGATAGTATGGACTGAAAAATATCCCTACTGTCAAAAAAAAACTGTTTACTTCACATTAATCCCAAGTGTAAGTCTGGTCATGATCACACAAAAATGAATTTAACAAACAGGTTCTGGAGTGGACCTAATGAACAAAACAGACTTACTGTGGCTTTAGTTAGAAACCCTGCAGAAGTTCAGTTTCAAACACCCACTAAATCACAGATGTGGCTGAACCGTTGGGCCATCCACTGACCATGTGGCAAACAGCAAGGTCCATAAGCATCCCTTGCGCTCTAGGAACTATGGGTGAGTTAGATCTCAGTCAGCAAGAAGACAAACAACCAGGCTAACTGGTATTCTGGGTCAGGGGAAGAGACGGCTTGGTCCAGCCTCTATGATTTGTTCTTTTCAGTGATACTGTCCAGTCTCCATAATCACGACAGACTAAGACTTCTCTTCAAGGCTGCATCAGGTAAAACTGATGGAGATGGTTCTTGACCAGCGCAGCCAAGGTCACATGATGTTCACAGCCACTAGCTGACTTGCTAATCCTGTACCTTTCGGTCTAACAGTTATGCTTACGATTCTACTGGATGCGTTTTAGTTTGGACTTGGTATGGAAATTATGGTAGTTAAAAAGTTCCAAAACTGTAGCACTGAAATTGATAGAAACTATTGATCCCTAGGTTGGGAAGTTTCCCTGGAGAAGGGAAAGCCTACCCGCTCCAGAATTCTGGTCTGGAGAATTCCATGGACTGTCTAGTCCATGGGGTCGCAAAGACTCAGACATGACTGAGTGACTTTCACTTTACTCACGTGTGAAAATAACCAAATCTTCAGTTCAAAGATGTGCCTGGTTTTAGAATTATAATCAAAAACTACAAGACTTAAGAAGAAAGCAAGGGAAGACAGAGAAATCAAAAGTCTTACAGTTGATTTGTGCAGGCTACAGCTGAATTTAAACCGAGGCTGAACAGGCCCCTGTGATGATCTCACAGGAGAAGGAGGTCCCCACTGTTTGGAATCACTGCTCCCCAGCTTCTTGGACTCTCAGTGCCTTGAAGGCAATGTCTCATAATTTTCGTGGCGCAATTTGTATTTCAACAAATATTGACATCTATTTCAAAGAGAATGCAAAGAAATCTGGTGCTCATCTGATTTTTGTTTTCATCTTTCCGTTCTCAAGCATAAATTAAGATATTCTGCTAAATGTTAGCTTCTGTAGCCTAATTACACGGAATGCACTGTGGTTGATAGTGTTTACACACTGCAAACTACTTAACATCTTATATATAGTAGGAAAGATGTGTTTAAATATGTTAGCATGGCTTGTGCTTGTACATCTCTAAAATAGACTTGAGTAATTATCAAGCATTACCATACCCATGGTTTTTTGAGTTATAATTAAAATGTATCTTTTTTATTGTAGTTACAATTTTTGCACTAGAAAAACACTGAATTGTAACTATGCATTCAAGATTAAATTAATGTGATCCTTCAAAAAGAAATCTGAGTCATCCTTTATCTATAAATATCATAATTTGGTGGTGGTATGTGTGGAAGAGAATTTGTATCAATAAGGGCATGGAAAATTTTAAACGCTTCTCCTAAATTTAAGATCTGAATGGTACATATTCCTTCAAAAATGTTGACAAACATAGCAGTGTACATTTATCCATAGCCAGCGATCCTAAATTTGAGCAGCCAGATTCTCTTCCTAACCCCTTTCTACACCCAGAGGTGAGATTACATTCCTGTTCATTTCATTTTCAGGATTTCAAATTGTGTTTTGCTTCTTACACTGACCCATGAGATTTTGTTATTGTAGGACTCTATCTCGAAAGTATTCAGAAAGAGTTATTCTAACTGAGCTAGAATATGGTTCCTACTTCCTAGCTGGAAAGAACATAAGAAATATGGGATTTATTGATCATTTTGCTCTTGAACAAAATAGAAGTTTGTTGCTCAAGCCCATGATTCTCCAAACAAGGGAATAAAGTTCAAACACAATAGCATCAGAACATGCAAAGCCAGAGACCCAGATCCAGCGCAGGCCACTTGGGCGCCTGGACACACAGTGTAGGGCACCGGAAGAGAAAGCGCTGGAGGGCCACGAACCTAAGCGCAGCGTCGAGCACGGGCTCTGGGCAAGCAGGTGACTCTGAAAACTGCCTCATCTTCCCTTCCACAATTTCCTCCCCTGTGTATGGACAATAATGATGGCCTCCAAATACCAGCAAGAGGATCAAATGGGCTGTGGAAGAAATCAGCTTCCCTTGTGTGTGTAGTATAGTCACTGCATGGTGTCTTGCTCATAGTAGGAAGTCAGTCAGGCTTCCCAGGAGGCATTAGTGGTAGAGAACCAGCCTGCCAATGGAGGAGACGTAAGAGATGCAGGTTCGGTCCCTGTGTCGGGAAGATCCCCTGGAGGAGGGCAGGGCAGCCCACTCCAGTATTCTTGCCTAGAGAATCCCATGGACAGAGAAGCCTGGCAGGCTACAGTTCATGGGGTTGCAAAGAGTTGGACACAACTAAAGTGACTGAGCACATATTGGCTACAGTTGGTTTACTTTCATCTTCAAAATGACCCTATCCTAGTGGAATTAGAGGAGAGAAAGCACTATTGTTTACTAATCCCTACAGAGAAAAAAAAAATCACAATTCAATATTTAATGCTCTCAGATCAAGGCTGGCAAGAAGGCAACTGCCACCACTGAGGAAAAATATCAAAGACTCTCCTGGTGGCTCCTGAAAGAGAAAGAGCATGGAGATGAGAACAGGGGAATCCCAGCTCTGGGATTTCCAGCCAGGTGTCTGAGACTGAAACCCCCGTGCTAATGTGGCTGGAAGTGAGTGCACTCAATCATCAAGGGACAACTCTGTGACTGTTGAATGTGCCTCCACGAGCCTGGCCCCAAGGATCAGCAGTCAAGGAGCAGACACATGTCCTGCTTTCCCTGAACTTCAGTCAGTTCAGCTGCGCAGTCGTGTCCAACTCTTTGCAACCCCATGGATGCCAGGCTTCCCTGTCCATCACCAACTCCTGGAGCTTGCTCACACTCATGTCCATCAAGTCGGTGATGCCATCCAACCATCTCATCCTCTGTCGTCCCCTTCTACTCCCGCCTTCGATCTTTCCCAACATCAAGGTCTTTTCCAATGGGTCAGTTCTTCGCATGAGGTGGCCAAAGTTTTGGAGTTTCAGCTTCAGCATCAGTCCTTCCAGTGAATATTCAGGACTGATTTCCTTTAGAAAGGACTGGTTGGATCGCCTCAGAGTCAAAAAGACTCTCAAGAGTCTTCTCCAACACCACAGTTCAAAAGCATCAATTCTTCAGTGCTCAGCTTCTCTTCATAGTCCAACTCTCACATCCATACATGACTACTGGAAAAACCATAGCTTTGACTAGATGGACCTTCATTGGCAAAGTAACATCTCTGCTTTTCAATATGCTGTCTAGGTTGGTCATAACTTTTCTTCCAAGGAGCAAGTGTCTTTTAATTTCATGGCTGCAGTCGCCATCTGCAGTGAACTTACACTCTGATTAATGAATCTCTCTCGCAGATGGAAACAGTAATACTCCCTTCCTCATCTGATTGTTCCAAAAGTTCAATGAGGTGATGCTTACAAAACACTTCATGCCTCTCATATTTAAGTCATGTAAGAAGTATCAGCAGTTAATTTTGAAACACTCATTTTTATCATGACTACTCTTACAGGAACTTAGTCACCCATTGACCCCTTCTCTGGCTCTATGGCACTAAACACAGCATTATATTCCTTCAGCAGTATCACAGAGAGGAGTAAACGGATCACTGATAGGAACAATAAGACATGCAAATAGCGCAGTATTGACCTAGGTGTCTGTAGTATTTATCCACACACTGAGTTGCCTACTCTCGCATTCCAAGATAAAGATAAACATGTATCTGAAAACTCTTCAAGACACAAGTGTGTGCCATGTACCAGGAATGACATCAACCACCAAATTAATGTGTGTGGGTTTGACATGAAATTATAATTAACAATGTTTATAGCTTTAATTTCAACATAATGATGTGAAATTAGAACATTATGATCTGAAGTTAGAAACCAAGAAAATCTTAGTGTCTGCTTTTCGAGGACTCTATTTAAGGTATTGTAGATGGTTTAAGCACGTACTACTGAGTACCATTCCACACAAATAGATTTCATTTCATATTCTTTCTATCATTTCTAAATGGATTGTTAAGATATTGTTTAAAAGTGATGTTCAAGATGGTCTTTTCTTTAAGTTAAGAAAGTTAAATGGACTTCAGATTTTCAAGGCACAGATTGAAGTTTTGATCTGAGAGTGAGCCTGACTTTGAAAAAGCAGTCCCCATTTTAATTTATTCAAACAGTGTTGCTAAGCCTTTAATAAACCACATAGGAATTAGTCTGGCCATTTCAATGACAGCAACAAATACTATTAACAAATGTGAAATAGCCAACCATCTAAAGAGTAAATGCATGGAAATTCAATTACAGGAAAAAGTGAGGCAGGGGAATAGCCACGTTTCTGACTTCATTTGTGTTCTCATGACCAGGCCAACTGGAGACAGTGAAGAAATTGTTCTTTTTTGCTCAAGATACTAACTGGGAAGGAAAAATTATCTGAAGTCTTAAGGTTCTGTTCCTACAGAAGATTCCAGGGTCCTGAGAAACCTCCTTAGGAGTTGGTCAGGGAGAGAGAGCAGCTTTCCCACTGGAATCGGGGGGATGAAAGATGATTTAGACAGAGCACCTGCCCCCCGCCCAGAGACACAGCCTCGTCACTGGTGGCCCCGCAGACAGCTTTGACTTATGGGAACCAGTGTTTCCAGCCATGGGAATACAAACAGTGGATATTCTTCACCATAAGTGTTTAAAGCACTGGTTTAGAGTTACAGAATTTAAATACGCTTCTCAAAATCTTTCTTTGGGGGAAATTCCCATTTAAAAATACCTATAGCTACAGAAAGGTGAACATAACCCTGAAGCGTAGTATTTTAGACACCTGCTCACCACCGTTGCTCTGTCCAGCAGACTGTGTCCTTGCTCCTGCCCTCAAGAACAACCTCACTAGGAATCCCACAAGTTTTTGAGAAACCAGCAAAAGGCTGGGGTGCTTCAGATGAGCAAGAGGGAGCCCAGTGCAGACAGGAAGGATGCAGAAAGTCATTGCCCTTATTAAACTCTGTCTGGAAAGCTTTTACTCAAGAAAAAGACGCAAAGAAATCCTGCTTCAGGAATATCACATTTGGCTTGTACATTGTTACTGACCGTCAACCTGGAATCGTCCGATGGCTGGGACCTGGATATAATCAGTCAATGCCTTTTCTAGTAGCAGCAAGATGCTAACAAGAGAACTGTCTCCAGGCTAGCTTCCCACTGGTCCCAGCTGGCCCTGGCTCTCTGTGGGAGGTGAGCATGGATGGAGAACATCTCATGAGAAAGAACGGGGCTGGAGCACAGGAGGTCTGGCAGCTGTGGCTCAGCACCCGGGATGAACCTGTCCTGTGCCAGGACAGCTCTATTTTGCCATTTGCTGTCTCTCACCTGGGGGCTTCCCAGGTGGCGCTAGTGGTAAAGAACCCACCTGCCAATGCAGGAGACTTAAGAGACACAGGTTCGATCTCTGGGTCGGGAAGATCCCCTGGAGGAGAGCATGGCCACTCACTTCTGTATCCTTGTCTGGAGAATCCCCATGCACAGAGGAGCCTGGTGGGCTACAGTCCACGGGGTCGCATAGAGTGAGACATGACTGAAGCAGCTTAGCACGGCACAGCAGCCCGCATCTGGCCAAGTGCCCCGCCTGAAAGGACCTTCCTAACCTCATTCTGCTCTCTGTCCTTGCGGACCCAAGTGACTCTGTGTCCTGGACAGCTGGGGATCTTTGTGTTGATTCTGGGAAGCTGGTAGGCTTTCTGTGGAATCTCACAAAAAGATGGGAGGGTATTCACTGCTGGAAACTATTTTCCATATCGTAGGAGGCATTCTTGCTGTGAAATGGATGAAAAAGCCCTTGCAGGTGGGGACAGACACCATGAGTAGCATCTTGATAAGAGAGACTCCAACATATCAGGTTCAAGAAGAGCCACATGGCGTTAAAACTATTGCTGCTCTGTGAAAATTAAAAGATATTTGGTAAATTATCCTCATTTCCTGATACTTCAGTGTCACCCTCTTTCAAACAACTAAATATGTTAAAACATCTCCCTTCTCTTATCTCAATGCTAATTGCCCACATTATGATCCATTTACTTTATTCAAGGACATCTGCCTTGTTTATGTTCGTTTTTATCTGTCTTTGTAAAATCTTTCATCAGCTCTGGATCATCTCATCGTCCCAGACATCTACTTCCTGATTCTTCTCTTGAAAATCTACTGTGGATAAACACTCTTCCTGGAAGGCAATGAGGTTCCCCAGGCTGAGGGTGGTTAAGAATTATCCAGCGGTCACATAAAGATGCACAGGTCTGGGCTACAGGGTGGGATCTAGAAATGCATATTTTCCTAGGTGACATGTTATGATTTTGAGGTGGCAGTGTACTAACTACAGAAAGATGATCTTAGAAGGGGTCGTTTGCCCACATGATCTGTAGATGTCTAATAGATGACTCACTGAAGAAACAGTTCAAACTGAACTCCCAAGGTGGTGATTTCCAACGACCTCTCTGAAATTTTGAGACATCTTATTTCTTGCACCCTTTGTGATCAGTAGGGCATTCCCAGGGCATCTGTGACAAGGCATGACCTTGAAATGCTCCTTAACGGTTCTGGGTCATCCCCATGCCATGTAGACTCAGGATCCAAACCTCAGATAACCTGTTAGCTGGGCATGAACCCTGTGGTCTGCACACGTTTGGCTGAGGTAGAGAGGCAAGGTGTTGGATAAAATGTCATGCACAAATGTAAGGTAATAAGTCTCATTCATCCATGCTGGCAATTTAAAATGTGTATATGCTTTTTTTACAGACATGAAGGAAACTTAACTTTTGACAAAAGAGAGAGTCTTTCTGTGGTTGTTTAACTCAATTTTAAACTGCATTATCGTCAAAGGAAAGTCAATAGATGTAAGGAAAATGTCAGAAGAAAGATGGATTTCTACTTTTTTACACCTATATACAGGAAGTTTTCTTGCAGAAGATGCCTCCTCTGGTTTTACAGGTACTGAAGACTCACTAGCAAAGCTCATTCATGGTAAAAAAAAAAAAATGACCCACAGTGCTCCACTAAAAGCCAAGCACCGGAGAGCTCCTGGAACCACTCCATATTAACATCTTCTGCTCTCCATTGCTGTGAAGCACCGTATTCAACACCTTTCGGATTATATTTTGGATGGAATTAAATCAACAAGCTGCAGATCTTGGGGTACAAATCAGAAATGTCTCCTCCTCCAGGGGCAACTGTGCCGACCTGCTTCCTCACTGGGTGCTGTCCTTTTGAGCTGAGCTTAGACCAAAAGACAGGATTCTACCCAAGGGTGTACACAAACAGGAGAGAGAACTGGGAGTGGAGATTTCAAATGCATTCGGGTAAGCAGATTCCTTTCCACCTACAGAGAGTTTCAGCGTCTCTCAGAAACTATTGAAAGGAGCGGGGGAGGGAAGACTGCTTTTTGTATCGCTGCAATTTCCAGAAAACATTAAGTTCATAAAGCACAGATTCCAGCTTTTGGATCTTTTGACAATCTCAACAGGGGTAAAGATCAAGGATTTTCCCTACTGGCAATTTGCAAGTGCAGCTCTAAGCTTTTTCTTTCAGAAGGGATGAGGGAAACAGCGCAGTAAAATTCCTTCCAAAAGAAAGCAGAGCTTATGCTGAAAACAGGGCTCATTTGAGTTTCTGAGACTTAGTGAACTATTTTTCTAGGTAGTTTTTCTGAAATAGTCTTCCTCTCCCCTCCCCCACATATATGTATCTTTTTCTGTCTTTCTGTCTGTTTCGGTTCTGTTTGTATTGTGGCTTCATATAGAGAGCCAAGTCTTGTTTATTTCCTGCTATGCAGTTATCCCAAGATCGTGAGCCTGTTTTGGAGTTGTGCTTTTTTTTTTATTTAATTTGGAAAGCATCCTGATCTGTAGTATTTCAAATTTAGAATTCCATTTAGCTGCAAAATGAAAACAAAGAGATAAAGTGCAGTCTTGTATGTTTCAAGTTCGGCTGAATCTCAGCCACATTCCATAGATTATTTTGATTTAGTTTTAACAAAATACCACATTAAATCACTCTAATGAGCTGTTTCTGTTCCTCTCCCAGTACAAGGTCATTAGGTACAAGACAGCATCTCTCTGCACCATCTCCACTATTTCATGCGCTACATGTCAGAAGAGACTTTGATGGTTTTCCATAGTGGAGACCAGGACACAACTGGTCCTCAAGGAAGGGGGTTGTGCCGCGGCAAGGAAGTGATTCGTCATGCTCCCCAGGACTGGTTCAGGCCCTTCATGCACACGTTGGTCCTGGGAAGAAGGCTCACCAACCCTTCCTGTTACTTGCTCAGAAATAAGCTACCTCATCACACATCCTGCCCAGGTTATGCTTTCTGGGGATGGAAAGAAAAACCTGAAATTAGCATACTCATTTAAAATATCTGTCACTAAATGAATTGTGCTTTTTTTTTTTTTAGGGTAACAGCTGTCTTTTTAATTAACGAGAGTCACAGATACACGATGCTCACAAAATATTGCACCGCACTTTCTGTTCACCCCTGGCGGGCCGGGAGCACCCTTCCATCTCGCGATGGAATAGACAGCAAGGTGAGAGCAGGCAGGTAGCTGAACGTGACTGACTTAAAGTTGAGTGTGAGATGCTAATTATAGAAGAACAGCTCCTGTTCCGGCTTCCAATTAGGGGTCTGAACAACCTCGTCAGTACTTTCCGCAGTTGTTAGCATGTCTAATTATTTATCTCCCGGTGTAATTTCTGGGAAAGCTAGTATTCAGGTGGTGGGTTCCTTTCGAACACTGGATGAACTGAAACAGACCTGCTGGTGATGCTCTGAACAGTGCAGGGTCTGGGCTGATAGTCATCGAAGTCGTCCCAGATGGAAGGACAAGCCCCACGGAGGCCACCTTGGTGAAAGGATGGCCAGGTCTCCCACTCAACAATCACGCAAGCCCTGGCCCTCCTCCATCTCCTTACCTGAGAGGGGATGGGGTCAGCCACCACTCCCTCGAAAGTGCTGGGAAAGAATGCTTTCCTTCCCTGCAGGTGTGGTTTCAGGAGAAACGCACCAACTAGGCCTAACCTACTAACCACACCTAAGCAAACACGGCAGCTGCTTCTGGCCATGCAGCATTTTCTACCCGTTTTCCATCAAAGTCTAAAGACCTGAACCATGAATTATTGAGAATAAAGCTGGCTGAGATTCACATTATTAAACAATGTTTTATTACTGGTTGGTAAGTCTTTGCAAAGTCATATGAGTGTATTTCTTACTGTGTATCAGTATAATTCTTACTAATATATAATATTATGCTAGTAAGAATTATAGTGGTATACTTATGTGCTTACAGTATATATTATATATTTACAGTATATAACTTACAGTATACATTATATTACAGTATATTATATACTGTAAGCATACAATACTTATGTGCATATATCATATGGTATAGTTATACACAGTATTATATATATATATGCACCTGAGCTCAGTCACTCAGTCGTGTCAGACTCTTTGATATCCCATTGTCGCCTGCCAGGCTCCTCCAGCCACGGAATTTTTCAGGCACGAATACTGCAGTGGGTTGCCGTTTCCTACCCCAGGGGACCTTCCAGATTCAGGGATAGAACCCACATCTCTTGCATCTCCTGTATTGGCAGGCAGATTCTCTACCTCTGTGCCACATGGGAAGCCCTATAATATGTACAGATATGCATATATATATATATTTAATGTTGTGGCCCCTCTTTCTTAACCAACTAACATTTGTGTACACTGGGACACTGGTAAATATAAGGTACATTTTCCATCTGTGATCAAATCTTAGAGGCATTTCCACCAAAATCAAAGACAAGATTCTACCCTAAGAGACTGACTGTGTAGGGACATTTACTAACACACAAAAGTGCTGAGTAACTGTGCGGAAATGCGCTTGTGAAGGAATTTGTCTTGATGTGATTTACCACGTTCATCTGAGGTTTGACAGAGACATTCTAGATTTAGACAATGAACCGAGTGCCATGTCAGAAAACACCAGCGTCCTTCTCTCTGCACAGACTTCATGGTGCTTTGCTGTGTTTGCCGTCTGATCCTTGGCATGAGCTTGGGAGGTGAGCTGGAAAACTGCCACCTCCCTGAGGACATAGATGAGGGGAAGCTGGTACAGAATATGTTTAAGGCTGAACAAAGCCCATGGCCATGGGAACAGAGAGTGTGTTCATCCCAAGAAGTGGATCAAGGGGTAAAGAATACACACAGGAGACGTGGTACATGGAGGCTGCATAGGGATGCTCCTCAGGACTCTCTCCTCAGTTTTCCCTCTGAGAGTTCAGCATACACAATCAATACAGCACAGAGCCTAACAAAACAAAACCCCATCAGTGAGGTAGGTCACACTCATGTCCTGCAAGAATTAATAGCATTCTTATTAAACACACAGAGAGAAATGTCAGTATAACGAGTAGATCGAAAGTGGAAGCATGGTGAGGATAGTTAGTCACACAGGCAAAGTCCTGCACAATTCATCTACATACTGGTCTGGGGAGTGAGGTCCTGTCCCCTGGACTCAGTGTCCACTCTGGTTAACAAACACATGGCATTATGTAGCTGGGCTCTGGAATAATCAAGCTTGGTGTTCTTGCACTGACAGCCCATCCCCCAGGCACCCTTCTGATTGTTTGACTTCCTAGGTAGCCTGCCTACAGGGAGAGAATGTGTCGGTCAGGATGAAGCGAACATCTGGTCTACCTGACAGTTATATTACTCACTGTAAATTAATGCACTGGCTCTCTGGTTTCCTCTGTCCGTCTCCTGTGAGATGTGCTCACGTGAGTCAGTGTCCTTGAACTCTGGGACCCTGAAAAATCTAAACCTGCAAATCGGAGAGGCTGACCCAAGCCAGGTTGGAGGACTGCTCTGTGAAGTTTCTGAAGGTCTCTGTTGAATTAAAATATCGTCCTTGAAGATCAACCCCTAAACAATTATTTCTTCCATCAAAACCTGACCCGAGAGTTTTGAGACAGTGTGCTATAATCCAGAGACACCAGGTCAGCCTCGGTCTAATTTAGAGACCTGGAGGAATTACAGTTGACACCCTGAACCAGACAATGGGGCAGGACTAGCTGACCACCGAGCCCTGGAGCGTTTTTAGTAATGGAAGATGATCTTATAAGTATTGAGGGATAAAAAAAAAAATCCATGTAAGGGAGACTCCTTACATTGGAAGAGCTATTTTGAAATAACTACAGAGCTTTTCCTCAATTGATATTTTCTTATAGGATAATGGTGACAATGTGACAATAAGAAATTTGCCCTAAAACAGCAACATAGAGCTTAGACTGTTGCTCTCCGATGAAGCCACCATTTACGTGAGAAGAGAAGCAAAGCATGCACGCAGAGCAGGATGACCTTTGGTCCCAGGTGGGGGCCCTGGTAGATCCCTTGGTGCCATATTACAAACCAAGCCCACAGCGCAGGTACAGGGGACGCACGACACCGATCGCAGGAAATGTGCAGAAACGGGAGCAGGAGTTTGCGGGTCTCTACCCACTCCAGTACCCTTGCCTGGAGAATTTCAGGGACAGAGGAGCCTGCTATGGGGTCGCACAGAGTCGGACACGACTGAAGCGACTTAGCAGCAGTAGCAGCAGCAACAGCTCTGGGATCAGGGTGGATTTGGAGCAGGGCCATTCAGATGAGGCAGTGCCCGGCGAGCACTTTGGGGTGGGGGTGGGGAGGCAGGCACCCTGATGCAAAAGGCAAAGGCACCCTGATGATCAAGGGCACCCTGATGCAAAAGGCAGTCTTGGACGTGTGCAAAGTGGCGGCCCTGGCCGAAGAATGGCCGGCACACGCCTTTCCTGTGAACATCGTCTTGGATTACAGAGTGAAACCCACAGGCGTGCAAATAAAGCAGTGATGCAGCTTTCCACTCCCGTGGCTCCAGCTCCCATTTTCACATCCATTACCTCTCCTGGATGGAGTCATTCCTATTCTGACCAATCTCAGGAAAATGGCAAACGCGCTTGTCTCTGACTACTGGGTGGCTAGCGCCCTGTGCTGTTTCGTTCACTGCCATCCGGTCACGTGTTCCGAGTTGCACACGTTTTCTTCATTAGAGTAACTCGGGTGAGTGATGGCTGCCCTTCAATTTCCAAGAAGTGGGGACTGCTCGGGTGCTGGCCCCATCTCTGCATCGTGCAGACAGTTGTCTGTTTGCAAGAGCGGGAGTAAATCACAGCCGAAGATAATGGCACAGTAGAGAGAGTGCCTGGGGGAGGAGAAAAGAAAAATACCTGGGCCATTTCATGTGCTATTTTCAGGAATAGAATATTTGGAAATTTCAAAGGCATTTGATAATTCTAAACAGCTCGTTAAATTACCCTGCTCACTCCGCGAGAGAAAGGCTTCCAGGTCTGTATTCATATTGCCGAGAGGGGGAAAGCATTAGGAATGACTCCTGCACAGATTTTTGGCGAGCATCAGGGCCCTTTTTTTCTAAAGACATTCTCTCTATTGCCTGCCGCTTGCTGCTTCATAACACTTGACAAATTCACAGTTCTTAAAAGCCCCCATAAATGTTTTGTAAATTGCTCCATTTTATCAGGGAGTTCTCAGAGTCTGGTCCCTGACAGTCACCCTGTTTTCATTCCCTATTCCCTGTTTATCTTTATTTTGATGCCTCTCCCAACATCAAAAGGCTGTCATCATTAGTATCAGCAATCTCATTATTATCATCGTGACGTTAGCCACAGAGAAGATCTGCCATCTGCAAGCTGGAAAGTTCCCACAGTCTTGAAGGGCCTCCTCTCCTCCTGACAAGCTCATAAAAATAAAGAAATAAATAAATTAAGCCATCCCAAGAAACCTTTGAAGACATCCTAAATCCTGCTGCTTCAGGAAAGATACACACGCCCAGCTCTGCTTCGCTAAGAACCTTTAAGCTAAGCAGGAACATGACTCCAGCAGCCATGCCGAGAAATCCTTCCTGCATTCCAACCCGACAGGAGGAGTGATTGGAGAGCTGTGTCTGGGAGAGGCCCGAGCAGGAGCCGGAGCTCGCGTGGTGGAAAACGGCCGCGGGGACCAAGGTGGAACAGGGACGCTAGTCACACCGCCCTGAGACCTAAAATCATAGACCTGTTTGGAATGTGAATCCCCGCAGCTGCGAGAAGGAGGCCAGCTGATTGAAACTTGTTTGGAATACTTTCCTGGACAAGTTCTATTAAAAATGAGATAGTGTACCGTAAATATCGGTTCCTGTGTTCAAGCATTTTGTCAGTCCTCCGGCTCCTGATTCATTCCCAAAAGCACAATCTCCTGGATATTATACTGGGACTGTAAGAAGCAGCCTGTCCAAGTTTCCATCACTCAGAATTGCTACCTTTTTAAACGCAAGCATGTAAATGAAACGTTGTCCCTAGGCAAGCCCACCATGGGCAGGGAGCGGGCACACGCTGATGTGATGCAATGGGGGTTCACGATAATGGCGTGCATCCATCCGCCCCCACCACCCCCAGCCCAGCAGTCACACGGAGGAGAGCTTTACCACGGAGAAGCCAAGTCAGTCCAACAGCATCCACATGAAAAGGAAAAGAAGTCCAACACGAAACCAGTGTTTCCTCAACAGCTGTAATTTCGACCTTGCAAGTCCACTTTTCAGAGATTAGCTAATAATTGCAGCAGGGCATAGGCTCAGCAGAAACACATAAATAACACCCTCCCTTCTGCAGCCCTGCAGCTGGTGGTCACGGTGATCATCACTGAGTTATTCCACAGCACTTCCAAGAGCGCCTAGACTTTTGAGGGCTCAAGGGGTTTGTTAGGAGGTATTCCTCCCCAAATGACACAGCGCAGGGTCTTCCTCATCCAGCCCATCCACCCACCCAGGGAAATCTAGCTGCTCTCAGAATTCCTCATTCACTTCCAGGATGGCCCCTCTTGACGCTGGTGGCGTTAGCATTAAATCACAGCCTGAAGTGTAGTCACACCCCAAGAGAGAAGGAGGAGATGGAGCAAGACCCGCCTGGCCGCCTGGCTGGGATGGAACAGCTTCCTGGGTCAGAGGTGACAGTGCTGTGATGCTCAGTGTGGGTGGAGTGGGGTTACTCAGGAAAGCAGGTGCCTGTGACTAACGGGGGTGGAGGGGTATATCAGTCTTTAAGGGCAGCTGACATGTCAGTTTCAGTTTAGTCGCTCATCTGTGTTCAGCTCTTTGCAACTCCATGCACGGCAGCAAGCCAGGCCTCCCTGTCCATCACCAACTCCTGAAGCTTACTCAAACTCATGTCCATTGAGTCAGCGATGCCATCCAACCATCTCATCCTTTCTCGTCCCCTTCTCTGCCTGCCTTTAGTCTTTCCCAGCATCAGAGCCTTTTCCAATGAGTCAGTTCTTCACATCAGGTGGCCAAAGTATTGGAGTTTCAGCTTCTGCATCAGTCCTTCCAATGAATATCCAGGACTGATTTCCTTTAGGATGGACTGGTTGGATCTCCTTGCAGTCCAAGGGACTCTCAAGAGTCTGCTCCAACACCACAGTTCAAAAGCATCAATTCTTCTGCTGATGCTGAGATATACTCATGACCAAAGTCATTTCCTCCCCGACATCCTCCATCTTGAATTAAGTCCAAGACAACTTAGGACGTGGAAGACGCATGGGTGGAGCCAACCCAAAGCCAAGGGTTGCATTGTCTGACCCTCTTGCCATTCCCCCTTTTCCAGTAAAACAGACGACATTCTGGAGAAAGGAACAGAGGAGAGGGGATTTTAACAAGAAAGAACAGAGGAAGCATTCAGAGTTGAGGGTTGGATGACACAAATATTGGATGTAGCCAAAGAAAATTAAAGATCATCAGAAAGATGGGGCGGACGGTGACCAGATCCACACGTCACCCATTCTGCAGGCTGCCTTACAGTTGACCCCGGGTCCACTCTGCAAGGAACATACACATACATACACGTAACTATAGGTGGGTGTAGGGGGAAGGGGGTGGAGTCCCTGGTGGGGAGGTTGTGGTTACAGCCATCTCTCCCGGAAGCTGTTCCTTCTCAAGCCCCCCATGACCCTTGCCCTCTGGCTGTCAGAGTGCTCTCACGAGGAAGTGGCATCGGGGCAGGACCCCGCCCAGTGATCACGGCCGTCCTGTTGTCACTAGACCTGCTTCATATCCTGTGCAAGTCCCTGGGCCACTCTGCAGAGCTATCACCAGGCTGTAAATCCAGGAGTTTAGCTTTCACAAAGCACAGAGAACTGCTAACACCAAACGCAGTTTCGGAAACGGACACTGATGAAACTGTTTAGAGGCGGACTCATTTCCTGATGAGTATCCGAGGGTGGGTTTCCCACAGCGCAGGGGGGCACCCTCCTCTCTGCGAGGCCGTTTGCCTCTGGAGCCCGGTGACCCCCAGATGGAAGGATGGCCAGAAGCCCACCAAGCAGTTTTGGAAATTCAGTGACCACCTGAGGTGGCTTGAATGGCAACCCCCAAAGAGATACATCCATATCCTAACCCCCAGAACTTATATGTGAGGCTTCTGTTGAGTCGCCAGGTCACATCCGTCTCTCTGCCACCCCATGAACTGTAGCCCCCCCAGGTTCCTCTGTCCATGGGATTTCCCAGGCAAGAATACTGGAGTGGGTTGCCATTTCCTAATCCAATACATGTGGAAAAGAACCTTTATCTGGAAAACTCAGTTACTCCCCAACTCCTTCCCCAAGCCCCCATAGTTCACTTACCTGCTTTCTGTCTCCATGAATTCATCTATTATCCCAAAAGTTGTGATTAAAAGTTGTTATCTAACATCCCAAAAGTTAGAAAGAGAATGAAAGTGAGAGAGTGTCTTAGAGAAACATACTCCGATCAACCACCAATATTCTAGAGCTGATGTGCTTGATGAGAGGTTAGGGTTATAGTTTTAAAGAGAAGAAAGGAAAGCAAATCAATCCCAGGAATAACCCCAGGCTGCCCAGTCTCTACACCAGAAGAGCCCTGACATGCCCCTCAAGCTGTGTGCTGGGAAAACGGCAGAAGTGGATTTGCCGCGAGGGCGACAGCTCTTCAGAGATGGAATGCTCTCCGTTCCATCTGGGCACTTTGGTATCACTGAGTCGCAATGATACACACATAACCAGGTGCTGTCCTTAACCAGGCATCACTCCACCCCAGCGCTCAAAGAAGTCTAAGCCTTAAAGGCAGGACGACCTGGCTGCAGGAACGCTGACCAAGGACTTGCCTGTTAAGCTGTCCAAGACTCTAGAATCCAAGAGATGTTTGACAGCACAGGGACAAATACGTATTACCAACACTGCTTCATCTACCTTTCAAGGGCAGAATTTGAAATCACACTTCCGCACCAGGCAGGCTCAGATCACCAGGGTACTGTGGGAAAGAACTGCCCAGGTGATACCCCGACGTGCACCTTGTTGGTTCACCAAGCTCCCTCGGGCAAAGCATATTTCATGAGAGGTACACAGCGCTGAGAGGAAGAAAAGAAAAAAAATTTTTTTAATTAGTAAAACACTTTTTCAAAGGAGTGATCAGATTAAGCCCCTTGGTCTTCATTCCCGGTGGCAGTGGTGATTTCGTCTCTTAGTTGTAACCGACCTTTTGCGATCCCATGGACTGTAGCCTGCCAGGCTCCTCTGTCCATGGGATTTACCAGGCAGAAATACTGGAGCAGGTTACCATTTCCTTCTCCAGGGCATCTTCCCAACCTAGGGATCGAACATGGGTTTCCTGCATTGCAGATGGATTCTTTACCACTGAGCCACCAGGAAAGCCCTTATTCCTGGTGGAGCATCATTCTTTGGGAAAACTCGATCTCAGACCATGGAATGTTTGCTTAACACTGAAGGTCCCAGGTAGTCAGGAGGCAGGGTCTGCCCTCCAGAACATCATGATCTGTGCACACATCCTTGCCTCTATTCACACACAGGCCGTGATGCTCTTGCACCAAAAATACAAAGAAAGAAAGACTCAATGTAGCCACTGTCCAGCAAAGACTCAAGATGTAGCCATTGTCCAGTCTAAACCCAAAGGACTTAACGAGTCTTGGTAAAGGTGTAAAGCCTCAGGCGATCAACAGCGCACCTCTTCCTTTGACTTACTTCTTTTTCCTCCAAGACAGCATTTCATAGCCCTGGCTTTTCTCAAGTTTCTTTTGGGAACAAAGTTTGGCACGTGCTAAGTCACTTCAGTCATGCTCCACTCTTTACTACCCTATGGACCGTAGCTCTCCAGGCTCCTCTCTCCACGGAATTCTCCAGTTAGGCAAAACCGAGTCCTCATGGTTAATTACCAAAGCAGTTGGTAACGTACACTGCATTTCTACATTTCCTGGATGCAGTACTGCCCTCAGATTTGGGCAAACCATCTTGCAGGTGATGTTTTGGTCAAGTTTCTAAATATTTCCATAGAACGTGAGCAAAGAAAACCAAGGACACCTGCTCTCCCAGGACCAAGGACCGCCGCATGGTTTCATATTTCTGTTTCTGGGCGATTAGAAATTTTGCTTGCTCATCCCCTCATCGTTAGGCAAACAGGCAAATGGACATGTTGATAATGAACTGTTTTTCAAAGTCAGAGTTCAAAGGGTACTGAGAAGATTCTGTCTGCAAAGTGAGATGGGACGTGTTAAGAATTGTCTCACCAGGGGAGTGCTGGGCAAAGGAGCAGGGGTTTTGGCAGAATCTTGTATCTCAGATGACATTTGGTCTGCAGTGTGTCTGTATATTTGGGTCAGGTTTTAACATTCCCCCACAACTGCAATTTCAGTTTACTTTGCTTCTGAAATCACCCACTGAGCACCCCCTAGGCATGGGACAGGGAAGCCCTGAAGCAGAGCGTGTGGAAAGAGGAGGGAGCCGCAGCCTCTGCCCCGGCAAAGGGCTGACAGACAGGCAGGAGCCCGAGGCAGTCAGAGTTCAGGACGCCCTGCTGAGAGACCTCCGAGTCCCACGTCTGGACTCATACCATTCAGGCTGCAGCAGCGCAGGCGCCCCCGTCCTTCTGACGGTCTTGTCCTTTCTCTGCTCTTAGAGTGCACTGACCTGGAAATCCTTTTGTGTAATTTGCACCCAGAGCACATGGTTCTGGGTCTTTAGGCACACAAAATTTGCTTGGTCAAAATGACCTAGTGGCATTAGAAGAGTGAAAATCTAATAATAAAATAACAATGTGTTTTTTCTTCCTCCCCTCCTTCCTCCCTCCCCATCCACTCCTCCCACTCCCATCTACCCCTCCCTCCCCATTCAACCCTCCCTCCCCCATCCACCCCTCCCCATCTATCCCTCCCCCATCCATCTCTCCTTCCCTCATCCATCCCTCCCTCCCCACCCACCCTTCCCTCCCCATCCACCCCTCCCCCATCCACCCTCCCCTATCCACCCCCTCCCCATCCATCCCTCCCTCCCCCATCCACCCCTCCCCATCCATCCTTCCCTTCCCATCCATCCCCTTCCTCCCTTCCCATCCATCCCCTCCCTTCCCATCCATCCATCCCCTCCCTCCCTCCCCATCCATCCCTCCCTCCCCCATCCACCCCTCCCTCCCCCATCCACCCCTCCCTCCCCACCCAACCTTCCCTCCCCCATCCACCCCTCCCTCATCCACCCCCTCCCCATCCATCCCCTCCCCCATCCATCCCCTCCCCCATCCATCCCTCCCTCCCCATCCATCCCTCCCTCCCCATCCACCCCTCCCTCATCCACCCCCTCCCCATCCATCCCCTCCCCCATCCATCCCTCCCCCATCCATCCCTCCCTTCCCATCCATCCCTCCCTCCCCATCCATCCCTCCCCTCCCCATCCACCCCCTCCCCCATCCCTCCCCTACCCCTGGCAGCCAGCGCAGCTGCAGAAACAGCGAGAGAGCATGAGGATGTGGACTCTTAGGGCACCCCGGGCAGAGGCCGGAGAGGCAGGCCTGGGGCAGGTCTCAGAAAGCTCTACCCTGCACAGAGCTTGCTCTCACCCTCGGGAAGATTCAGTGAAGAAGCAGCTACTGATCTGTGAGCCGCAACCTGACTTCACAGGGAAAGCTCTCTGGACACCACAGCCACTCCTGGGTCCCCCCTGCAAACTCTGGTCAGGATGGCATCTCCACGGCCTGTCCAGCACCTTCGCCATCTTCACAGCATCCCAGAGTCTGGGAGTAGACGAGCTCTCCTGGGAGTGGAGCAAGGGCACGAAGGGCCAGGGGCGTCTTTGAGATTGATCCCAGATGAGCAGCTGCAGCCGCCCGTGCAGCCCCTGCATCGGCTCTGCCGTTCCCCCTCGGGGTGCCGGCAGCTCTTTAGGGTCCAGGAGCATCTGCGTCCGTGCTGGAGGAGGGCTTAGGCCACGCGCGTTGCCTGCCACGCTCACGGGTGTTTCACTGGTCCCAGCGCCCACACACCGGCAGCCACATCTTAGCCCCTGGACTAGCCATGCCCTTCTATGTATGACCAAGGTGAGTCATGGCCACGGAGCAAAGGAGCCGCAGGCTAGGTCAAGAGGCAGCGTCGCGAACTGCAGGCCCCTGCCTGCTGAGGAGGGCCCAGGTCTCCTACGCAGTTTGCACAACGCGGAATTAAACGTGTTAGCTCACTGGGGACAAAAGTGAGTCCTGACTGTCGCCATGACTTCTGACGCATAAAGGAGGACAGGCTGCCCTTAGCTCCAGGTTCCCCCGCCCCTTGCAGGTACACTTGAGAGAAACCCTTGCATATTTGGGAAGGGAAGATCAAGTCTTCTCCAAAGCTGGGAGACAAAGAAATGACCTCTACGGGTCCTTCCAATGTATGTTGCTAGACAGCGAACAGAATTTCTTAAGTATTTGTTAAAGATCGCAGACAAGTATCTCTTGAGATGCAATTCAATTAACACAGATGAAGCTGACTGCTCTTCACTTCCAAAGAGGCTTGATTTCATACAGATTGTTTAAACCCAGGAAATTGAAAGGCTCTCTTCAGGAGGCCCCTATCTTGATCTCAAGAAGCCAAAACCTAGAGAGACCTCGTATCAACGATTGAAGTGTCACTGTTTCCTACAAAGGTGCCCTGTGGCTCCTCTGACCTGGGATGAGCCCTGAACTTGCTGCTGGTGAGCAGGGCGTCTTCCTGACTGCAGAGATGCATCACTGCTTCCTACTGACAGCTTTTGGGTGTTCCTGTGGATATCTTTTTCTCCTATCTAGATTGAAAATAAAGAATTGTTTAAACAAACAGAAAGCTCAAAGCAAAAGCAGGGAATGGCTGTGTTTTGTTGGCGATGGTTAAAGAAAAAGCCCTCTGAACTTTGTGGGCAGAACAGAACCAGGAAGGGAACTCGAGTTGGCCTGTGCAGATCTCGGCCTGCATCACATCTGCAGCCTCTGGTCAGACAGTTAAGGAACATCTGTTTTTCCAGCAGACTGGACAAGGTGTTCTCCAGCAAAATCCTCTTCATAGAAAATCATGGTCAGACTCATGCTTGTCATGCAGGTGAAGCACGCGTATTATTTTCAGAAATTGCAAACTAATTAAAAGCCTATTTCCATTATAACTCCACTGACTTCATTATTGATGAATAGGTTAGATGTGTTTACCATCAACTCAGTAATTCTTGTCGAGACCAGGGGTCTCCTTTTGGTCAGCTCACAGCTAAGCCTGCGGTCAAGCGTTTGACCCACGAGTAGAAAAATGCATACTTCCATTGCTGACGTTACTATTTTTTTTATCCGCACTCTGTTGAGCTTGGCTCGCTAATAAACCACCCAAGAAGCAGGAGGGAAGAGAGGAAGCTGGGGTTCAGGGGGATTGAGTAAGAAAGGACTGAATAAGTATTAACCCCCTTTCCTCCATGGGGTTAATTATGTTAACTGATGGAAAACCTGGCAAATCCACAGAAGCTTTTTTTTTTTCCTTCACAGCAAGAGTGTTAATATCTCCGCAGGGTCTTAACTCTATACTTTTCACCAATTTTTATAACCCAACCATCAACATACTTGTAACTGAGACAATTAAATCTAATCCTACACTGGCTTCTGTTGGTCCAAATGAGCTCTCAGGTCTGTCTGACTGCCGCCATCTCTGACTACAGTCTTATCAGCCACCCCAACAACCTCCTAGTTGGAAACTTCCTCTCCTTCCACCCTCCAATCCATCCTACACGCAAGCTGAAACAGCCTAACACAAGTTACACACTTTGAATTCGGTTGGGGCGGGGGGGCATGAGCTATTGGATTTTAATTTTGTTTCTATCTCAGTTCACTTCCTTTTCTTCCTTAAGGCCCCATCATCTGGTCACCCCATTCTATTGTAATCGTCTGAATAAAACTGATTCATTGTCTGTCTTCCCAAGCAAAATAAATTAAGAAGTTTTCTTCTGAAAACCTCACAAGTTAGTAACGGAGGAAGATACACAAATAAAAGTTCAGCCAAGGTAGACTATGATAAGTGATACTACAGAAGGAAAAACTAAATCCTGGTTAAATATATTCCAGAAGCAGAGAACAACTTGGACAGGAATTTGTCATCTAATTTGTCATCACTATTTAACTTCTGACTCTGGGTCAACCTGCAAATTTAATAAATATGAATTCACGTCTCATTCAGGTCAATGACAAGACATTGAGAGGACAGGGAGAGGGGCAAATGTGTTCACAAGAACTCATTAATCAACCCTTTTTTGTGAAATAGTTTAATTATTTATGTTTTAAAAAACATCAGAAAGTATTTGCAGTGGTTTAGAGCTGTATCAAAGACTTTCTTACGGGTTTCCTCGTGTATCCTGACAACAGCCCTATGCACTGGGCACAATCGTACTGCATTTGCAAAGAAGCAGGCTCAAGTAGTTAAATAGCATATAAGAGTTGGTGTCCGGATGTGAGCTAGAGAATTCTGACTCCAGGGCTCACATCTTCAAACACTATGAGATTCAAACTGGGAAGGATGCAAAAGAATAGAAATCCAGGTAAGTGACATGAGTGTATAAAACCACCCATCCATTTAACATGAGGCTGTCACATCCCTTAGGAGTTTTTCACCAGTTCGCTTCCAAATACCCAAAACCTTGAGGCTTTGCTAATTTAAGTAAAAAGCCATGCTTATATCACAACCAGAAGATGGATAAGACCCAAACTTCAAAGTTCCCATAGGTAGAAAAATACTCCCACCCAATGCACTAATTCACATTCCGTTGCCTATTTTTGTGGAGAACAACAGAAATTCAAGAAAAATGTCATGGGAGAGAAAAGAGGGAAGCCAGCTGTGGGGCAGAGACGGCCCCCGAATACCATGAGACAGAGAATATCCACCATGCATGCAAGAAAAAAGGGGCCCTGGAAGACGGGGAGTTACAGAAAGGGACCCGGAATGGCAATCCATTTGAGACAGTGCTCTTTGAAAGGCGTTGCTTCTGTGAGAAAAGGAGTATACAGAAGAATGGGGGCGCCCAGGACTGGGTGTGATAGGGGAAGCAAACAGAACAGGTCAATTAATGGCCCTGGGTCAACACCTCCACTGATGGCATTCTAGAAAATTCTTGAGAAACAACCAGAGTGCAAAGAAAGCTGCAGTACAACACTGCACGCTGACTGATACCCTGTGCAAGCGCCGGGGGGAGGAGAGGTCGCCCGCATCACAGCATCCCCTCTCGGCAATCACCATCGTAACGAGTCCATCACCGCAGTCTGAGCATTAATTTTTTGAATTGATAGGATGATTTAGTAAATTTGTTGAACAACAACGAAACAATTTACAAAATTAAATTGCAGTTTTACACATGAGCAGAATTCCAGATGTGCAGTTTAGAAAGAGAAGTCACCGTGATATCAACAAGAATTCAAGAACTTTAGAAACAAATAAAAGAAAGCTATTCAAGATTTGACGGAGAAGGATTTGATGGAGAACATTATTGAAAGATATTGACAATTACCTAAATAGACATACCACTATATTTATGAGTAGGAAAATCGGACACAGATCATCCTCACTTTTAATGCTTCTCATATGCACAGATTTTAATGACTATCAGTTCAGTTCAGTCGCTCAGTCGTGCCCGAATCTTTGCAACCCCATGAATCACAGCACGCCAGGCCTCCCTGTCCATCACCAACTCCCGGATTTCACTCAAACTCTCGTCCATCGAGTCGGTGATGCCATCCAGCCATCTCATCCTCTGCCGTCCCCTTCTCCTCCTGCCCCCAGTTCCTCCCAGCATGAGAGTCTTTTCCAATGAGTCAACTCTTCGCATGAGGTGGCCGAAGTACTGGAGCTTCAGCTTTAACATCAGTCCTTCTAAAGAACACCCAGGACTGATCTCCTTTAGAATGGACTGGTTGAATCTCCGTTCAGTTCAAATGCACCCATCCACGCACATCACAATTCACAACATCCATCTCCACCATCTATTTTCTGTGTGTAACTGAAGAGATGCAAACTAGGTCTTCAGTCCACAAATCACAACATAAATAACATGCTTGTCATGGTCAGTGACCAATCACACTGCTTCTTCCGAAGTCTGTTAGCAATTAGTTCACATACATCTGTCACCCGGCTCACACACAGAGAGCAAAGCTCACATTGTGTTGTTTCCTTGGCTCCCAGGAGTAAAATCCACACATCGTTTTATGAAAATGGATAATTGAGGAAGGAAATTGTCCAACCAGGATAAAAATGCAGTATATTCATTTCCTGTGCTCCTGCAACAAATTGCCACAAATGAAGTGGTTCAAACAGCATGAACTTATCCCCTTACGGTTCTGGAGGTCAGGAGTCGGGAATGAATCTTACTGGGCCAATGTCAAGAGGTCAGCAGAGCTGGTTCTCTCGGGAGCATCTGTTCCCTGCCTCCTCCAGCATCTAGAGGCTGCCTTGCTTTCCCTGGACCGTGGCCACACCGCCTTAGTCCCCTCAGTCTTTGCATCATCTCCTCTCTCTCTGATCTCTCGTCCCCTGTGGCTCCACTGGGTCTGCCTGGATAATGCAGAATAATCTCCCATCTCAAGACCCTTAACTTACTCTCATCTGCAGAAGTCCTTTTGCATACAAGGTGATATTCACAAACTCTGGGGGTTAGGACGTGGATAGCCAGCCTGCCATGCAGCAAAGAGACAAGGCGTATTAATGTGAAATGGATGTGGTTGGAGGACAGCCGACTGTGGGAATGCAGACACTGCTTCTTCCTGAGAATCCTAGATCGGCAACCAGAGGAACCTAGTGGAGGCAAGTTATCAACACAAAGAGGAAGATGGCTGTGAGGAAGGAAGGGGATGACGATGTCCCAAGGGAAGTAAGAGACCTCTCAGAGAGGCTCTACAGTGATGAGAGGGCCCTGGGTAAAATGCTGGACGCCCCTCCCGACTTAGAAAGGAGGATGACTATTCCTCAAGGCATGGACGAGATGCTCCCTCTCAACCATAAATTCCAAGATGAGAAGTAAGCATATACTGCCCCAATTATTAAGCTTTTACAAAGAAATAAGACACTAATTATCAACGTTTCTCATGGTTTTAATTACTGTGTACTAAATAAACAAGTTTTACCATTTTTTTAAAAAGTCCTTCCCAGGTGGCTCAGTGGTAAAGAATCCACCTGCCAATGCAATCCCTGGGTCTGGAAGATCCCCTGGAGGAAGAAATTACAACCCACTCCAATATTCTTGCCTCGAGAATCCCATGGACAGAGGAGTCTGGTGGGCTATGGTCCATGTGGTTGCAAAAAGTCAGGTACAAGTGAGCACACAGCAGCATAATACGCTATACTCTGCACACACCACGTTTCGACTTCCTATATATTTACAACTGACAGTAAGAGAAGCTTTAACGTTGTGAAAGAGTTTTAAGGGTCACAGAGTCGTCATGACCACCAAAGTGGTTTGCACGTTCCAGCCAATACGCCCCATATCTTACACCCCTCAAAGTCAGAGCTGCCAGAAGTGCAAGCACCAACCGGAAGTGGGGACCAGCAAAGTCTTCTACCAGAATCAGTCTTAAGGAAGCATAAACAAGATGACATGGTTTTGGCAGCGGGATAACTAGAGGTCTCGAAGAGACCACCCATGTATGGAAATCGATACTGCATAATCTCCTAGGAAGGAGAAATCAGATGGGCATGGCAGCCAGACTTGAAAGACAAATCTCAAATTTGCAGAAAAAATGTATAAGAAATCATTATAACAAAGATAGGAAATGGCTTCTTCATAAAGCCCTCTGGGAAAACATTGATGTATTGGACTTAATTAAAATTAAGAATTCCTATTAACCAAAAATCACAATAAAGAGAGTGAAAAGACAAGCTGCAGGATGAATCTATATGCACTAGATACAACTTAAAAATTCTTATTACCCAGAATATATAAAGAACTCCTACACAACAGAGAAAGAATGACTACTCGAAAGAAAGTTGTACAAAAGGCACCAACAGAGAGTTCACAGAAGAAGAAAACTGAGTGAACAATACAGATATGAAATTTCCAAACTTACCAGCAATCAAGAAAATACTCCTTAATATCACCTCTTCAAGAGTGGCAAATTGGTAAGTTCTAATAATAGTTTGACAAGGAGCTAAAGCAATGAGAACCTTCACACCCAGCTGATGACACTGTAAATACACAAAAGAACTTTGGGAAATTCTTGACATCACTTTAAAATTTTAGTATCTGCCTACTTAAGAGCCAGCAATTACATTTGCAGCCATAGATGCTCGAAAATGTCACCCAAAGGTACACCAGGGGACAGTCAGAATAAACAGAGACCCCCCACTGGTATTCAGAAAGAGAGGAAGAACCCAGCATCGATGCAGAGGGAGGCAGGAAATAAACATGACCATCCACCCAACAGGCCAGCAGCGGGAAAGGAGGGGAACAGGGCTCCAGGTGCCCGTGTAGATGAATCGGGAAGCAAAGCTGAGTGAAAACAGAAGGTGGAAGAGAACACCAGGGTGATTCCCGCAGGGATGCTCTGTGTCTCCTTTGAGACTTGAAGAGCTGTGGCCAGTTGATTTTTTGATGGAAAGAATCCCATTTGGGTTTGCCAGATGTTTCTCAAAATGACATGGGTTGGACCTTAACTAGCATGAGTCTTTCCAGCCAAGTTTCACGTTTAGACAACTTAAAGGTGAGTCTGAAGTTCTGTTTTGTTTGGCCAAGTGGAATAATCATGTCTTGACCATGGAACCATCAACTGTCCCAGGAGGTCAGAGCAGCTAAAACCATGGCTTGTCCTGTGAGCAAAACTCCCACACGTTTCCTGGAGCTACCAAGTAGGTTTTTATGCATAGATTTGTTCAAAACTTTGCCAAAAAAAAAAAAAAAAGGTTTTTGCTGAATGCAATGATTAGACACCCATGTGGAAATTTTGCTCAAAACACAGATGCTGCATCTGGAATCCATCTGAGTGAACACTGTGTATGAACTCCTTGAAGATGACACCCACCTCCCCTCCTATGTCAAATCATTTCTCTGCTACCTTTTAAAACTTAGCAGCTAGAGCAGGGGCCATCTCCTTACTCTTGGCTCTACTGCCTCTCCTGTGGTAGGCAGACACCTCATAGCACAACTACATATATAATCTTTTATTGTTCCATAGAGCAGCCATATTTGTAAGCCTGTCTCCCCAGTAGGACTGAAAATTCTGGAATGTAAATCAAGCTAAAAAATACTGGCTTCCAGCAAAAGACCTGATTAAAATGCATGTGCCCTTCTGAATGCCCTCCGCCATGAGGCACGTGAAATTGCAGAATTAATCCACAAAACCTAATGCACAGAAGTAGAGCGCTGTGCTGGTGAGCGGTGAGGTGCTGGTGAATACAGCCCCATCTGAACAAACTCTCCTGCCACACGGTCGAGGCTTCAGCTCACAGGCCAGAGAGTCAGTGGCCTCAGCTGCTCAGACTGGCTCTTCATTTTACTTTCCTACCCAAGTAGTTTGACATTCCTCCACCTACATTTCCTCATCTCTAGAATGGAGGTGATCACACCCACGTCACAGCACAACATGAAATAGTGTTTTCAGTGTGAAGTCCAGGGTCCAGCACATGGGAAAAGCTCCCCCGACGTTCAGCCTTCACATTCTCAGACCATCCTATCACATCCAACATCCTCCTGCTTCATCACAGCTACTCATCAGTACATGTGCGGGTGACCCAACTGGGACCCCAAGATTGTCTTAGCAGAGAACCCAGGCCATCAGGAAGCCAACACACTCATGTGTGGGGTCCACACCCAAGAACAAGGCATGAGAGGCCAGAGCCACAGCTATGGGGGTGAACACTCAGCCCTCGTTTGCACCCGCCCTGCATCTCAGAGGGAAGGAAGGACTTTTTCCCAGCAGCGTCCTCCACCGAGAGGCCACGTGGGACCGTGGGCTTGATGTCCGGAGAGAAGGGCGGTGGGGGGGGGGGGGGGGCGGCATTCAGGAGGCGCCAGGTGGAGCCACCCCCAGTGCTGTGGACGAGGGGGGCAGCGTCCCCAGAGACCCCAAGGGCCACAGGGACGGGATCGACGGAGAAACGCTGACGGAAATGGACTCTTCAGTGCCAGATTCTTCAGAGAACCTGTCACGGCCGCAGACTGTGACTCTGCAAGAAAGGGAGGGTGTTGGGTGTCTCAAACTCAGTTGATCACAGAATCCTTTCCCCCAGAACACCCACTGCCCTCAGGAGCAGTGCTGAGGAAAACCCTGGTGTGTTCTGGAGTATGCTGGACGCCAATATGTTTGTGTATGCATGTGTTCATGGGTGTACATGTGCACACATCTGTGTGTTCACATGTGTACACGTGTGTGTGTGTGTTGGGGTGGGTGTTGTTCTTTCTGTTATCACCTACTCCATTCCTTTGAACTTCATGCAGATGCCAAAACGCCTGAACCATCCGAAAATCCATGACTGAGGCAAAGTCTCTGGATAAATGCTTTTATTTAATATAGTCTTGACTTTTTCTAGAGCCTAGCATAATATTTGACAGATAAGAGTCCCTCAATGAACATGTTTGATTTAAAGGATGTCGTCAAACACATAGAAAACACACACATATACATATACACACACAGAGGTCCCATCACTTATAGAGATTCAATAGATAGATGTTATTCCAGAATGAGGCAGAATGAATTGCATGGAAAAGCTAAATTCCCCATCAAAAGACCTGCAAATGCTACCAACACACACTTTCACACTCTTGTTGGCATATATGGATTTCCACAGCATTTTCTATTTCAAAAATTAAGACACCAATCAGAAAAAAATAATTGGTTCTTGGTTCTGGGCATCATGAGTTTTCTTCTCCTGTTGAGAAAGATATTTTATGCCTTACTTTTTCATTCTCCAAATGGAAGAGATTCTCTGTCTCATGTATCAAATGTCCGTTTCCATTAGCAAGCACACAGGGCACCCCCTCTTCTTGGTTTCCTTCCTGCCGCCCTTACACTTTTATACTCCTTTTTAATTAAAAGAAAAGTTTAAGATGTACTTCAATGTGTCAGAGGAAAAACAAGGAGAAAAGAGCTGTGAGATGGAAAAAGAAAGTCCCATATTTGCAGATTTTTAATGAAGAGGTTTTTAAAATATTTTCTTACATACACAAAGTTAATGCTTCGGTAGGTGAGTTGTAAACGCGCCTTTTCGTTCCATAATTATAAGTGAAATGTTCTTTAATGTGCAATAATAATGTTCAAGCTGTGCTATTTTGCAGCTAATAATTATACGCAACAGCGTGGGGCATGATGGGGAACAGAAAGTTTTCTCCTCTCTGTATTACCCTCATCCCTGCTCTCCCTGCTTCTGCCTTATTTGTAGTGACTGCGCTTTTTAATCCACTCTTTATTCTAGGAATAGAAGCACTAGTTAGTTACTTTCTTAAGGAAAGAATGTGAGGCAAGACTGCTGACGGGGTAAAATCGCTCCCATACAAAGTGAAGTCTATAATAGGCTTGCTTTAAAAAAAGAAAGAAAGAAATACACACTCGAACTCCAGCTAAGCTGAAAACGTGCTTGCTTGAATCCTCAGTATTAAAAGGTCAGAAGTTTGCTGTATGGTTTAACACAGTGTTACTGAAACAAGACTCGAATCTGGCAACGGAAGCCGAGGTCATCAAGTCCTGGCCCAGATATCAATTTTTTCGCAGATGGAGAAATAAATTTATCACTGCACACCCACATTTGTTCTTGTGGACATGCACCATTTCCGAGATACTGTGAGGTTAGCCAGCTGTGTACCCCCGTCAGCTTCTCCATTAGCTTCTCAACCACAGTGTTTCCTTGAGATTGCTGAATATATTATGTAAGTTTCCTTGAAAAAAACAGAAAGAAAGAAGATGCCGCGTGTATGGAGAAAAGTCATAGAAGGTAAAATGAGACTTGGTGGGAGACATCTGAAGAAACCAACTCACCTCAAATTGAGTGTTCTGAATAGTTTAGATGAATCAATTTCTGCATAAATTTGAAGAGCCATAAAAGGAATGTAACCCGGATATAGGAATTGATTCAGCAGAAGTGAGCATTCCTGACTTTCAGTCTACCCAGCACTCATTTGGACAGCTGCCTGGATTTCTTCAGCTCACATTTAGCTCATTTCCAGCTGCTCTAAACATACCTCCTTCTTAATGGTTCACAATAAACTGACCATATGGGTTAATACTGACTCCATCCTTTATTTTCCCTGGCTCTTAGGAACTATGAAAGCAGATTCTTTGACATAAACTTGTGGATATGATCAGCCATGACCCAAATAGATTATTGGAAAATGTATGTATTTTACTTAGTATTACAGGGCAATTAGGGAAGCAGGTGAGAAAGCCAGCTGTGTTGCACAGGACATGAGGCCATTACAGATGAGAGGCTGTAAACATATACTTTGCCTTATTACAGAATCTAGAAATTACTCCTGTTTCTTATTGGTAGATATTGCCAGGGTTTTCCAGAAGCTTCCATAGGTTTATGCACAGTTGAACTAATTCACAACTTCAAATACTAAGATAATATAAAGTTAGAACTTGATGGGAACTTTAATGTCAAGTGCTCTCTCCCCTCATTTCAAAGACGAAGAATACTTTGGTTCAGAGGCTGATACAAGGCTGATTTGATTGTAACACTTGTCGCCCCAAGAATCAGCAAAACAGACTCTAATGGCTAGACAAATTCTCAGGTTTTTCTCCATGTGCCTGCTTAGCTTGGTGTGCGTTTTGTTGAAGGCCAAGACTTGGATTCCACTTCAGGTAGATTATTTGTATCAACCCACACACAACTGAACACAAGATGGTAGACAATGTGTGTAAGCATGGAAGGGCTAAGAGAGCAGGGAAGACATTCACTTTGGAGGTTTTGTTCTGGGAGCATGTGTTAAATCGGAAGGACATGTGAGAGTCTGAGCTCAGTCTCTGGTGCCTACATAGCACTCCTGGAATATATCTTAGAATCTGGGGCACACCATTGGTAAGGACTTGGATATATTAATACTACCTCTACCTTGGTCTAGAACTCTAAAAACTGCTCCCTGAGAGTCAGAATACACCAGAAGTAAACCATCCCTTTCATTCACAGCCTGAAGATCAGATTTAAACCATCTGGATGGCCCAAAGTGCTTAAAATAGTCCCAGATAGTTAAAAATTGTAGGAAGTCAAAAAACATGTGTCCAGAAGAAGATAATGTTATCCTATGCCTCCTATTATTTCTACCAAAAATTTCTAAACAAAATGTGTAGCCTAAAATCAGAGATAACTTGGCTCATGAAGAGATAAGCCATCGTGAGAAAGAGCTTTTAGAAACCATGGGCAACAGAAGCAAACCTCTGAGGACTCAGATATCAAAATTATCAAAGACTCTGACATAACCATGTGTACTCTGTTCAAGAAGATAAGATCTAAATTGAAAATTTGGAATACAAAACTGGGAACTATAAAAAGTAATGTCAGATTTTTAAATGAGCTCACTGTAAGTTTTAGAAATGAAATATAAAATAATTGAAATGAAGAACTTAATAGACAAATTTAACTGCAGATAAAGAGCTGGAAAATGGTTGAAAATAAGATGTCTGATAACAGTAGAATACAAAAAAAAAGAAAAGAGAAGCTTCAACCAGGAAAACAGAAATTACCCAAGTATATTTTTAAGGAATTTGATGTTGGGAACTGGTTATATGGTAAGGAAAAGCTGAGAGTCCAAGCAGGAAATGGGAGACAATCCAGAGATTAGCAATAGAGAAAAGCCAATAATCTTCCCCCAAGCCAGATGATCAAAGGAAAGATGTGGGTTGCTGGACCCCAGGGGCCCTGGGTGGAAGCACAGCATGCTTTTCCAGAAGGAGCTAAAGTCAAAGAGCAAATGCAGTCATCGCCAGAGACGTGTCCCAAGGAAGGTTGGAACAACCTACACGCATCATCAATGCTTTCACCACCATTTGCCAAAACCAGCCAAGCCTGCCCAGAAGTTAACTTCTGGGAACTTGGGATCTGCAGCTTGCAGTGGTCAGTGACCTCATGAGGCGAAACAGAGCAAGGAAAGACCAAGGGATGAATCTGACAACAAGAGGTCAGGGACTGGCAGAGGAAAAATCAGTCATAGAAGACTGGAATATGGAGAGCTGGTCTATTTAACTGGACAATAGAAGAAGAGAGAAAATACGGCAGCGGCAATATGTTAAGGATAAGGACTGAACATCGATAGCTGATGCAAAACTTAATCTACATATTCAGTAAACACAACTAAAATCTTGAAGGAGGGAAACAGACATTACTTTTACAATGTGAAAGCTAGCTAACATGTGACATACCTCTAATCGAAGTCAAGTATAGGACCTGCCAAAACTCTCCAGCCTTCATATGTATTAGTGTCCCATTCTGGTCAAGGCAGGGCTGAGGTTATAAAGCTGTAGTTCTCAGCCTTGGCCACATGTTAGAATTGCCCGTGAAGCTTTACAGAAAAAAAATATCAAGGGCATGTTGTTGTTGTTAAATCACTAAGTCATGTCCAACTCTTTGTGATCCATGGACTGTAGCCTGCCAAGTTCCTCTGTCCATAGGATTCTCCAGGCAAGAACACTGGAGTAGGTTGCCATTTCCTTCTCCAGGGGATCTTCCCAACCCAGGGATCAAACCCAAGTCTCCTGCGTTGCAGGCAGATTTTTATCACTGAGTCACCAGGGAAATGCCTATCAAGGCCGTAACATAACACATGTCAATTTAATTAGGATCTCCAAGGAAAGGCCTATGCATCAGTTTTTGTGATATTTACTGGTTATTGGTTTTAAATGTCTGTAGCTGGTTGCAGTGTGAAAACTGAGTCTGAGAAGCAGTTACAGAGACATCCTGATGTAGATCTAGGGAGGAGTGAGGTCCAGTATAGACAAAAGCCTTGATATAAAGGGATTAGAGCCTCAGAGAATCTCTGCTTATTTCCGCATCGGATTCTTTAGTGTTGCCTATGCTGATTTACAGCAGCAGAGTTAGGGCTCTCATTATCTCCTTAGAGGGCTGCATCTAATCAACTGAAGGCCTAAGAACAAAACCGGGCTTTCCACATGTGAACCGAAGTATCAGCTACTGCCTGGGAGTTTTCCATCTGCTGGCCTGCTCTAAAGATTTGAGACTTGCTTAGCCAGCCCCCCTAATCGTGTAAGCCAGTTCCAGGTGATAAATCTCCCTCTCTCTGTCTGTCTTTCCTTGTCTGTCTGATAACTGCCTGTCTGCTGGTCCTGTCTCTCTGACAGGTGTAAACTTGTCAGTAGAATCATCTCTTTGCATTGAGCAGCAGAGGTAGACAGAGATTTTAGGATTTCACTGTTATTAACAAAATGCTTATGGGTGATCTGTAATGTGAGTAACATCTTCAAGAAATCTGGACTTCCCCAAAAAGGATTTGGGTATTAGATTATTAAACAATAAGCTATTTGGGAGGAGATGAGTTACAGATACAAATATTTTGGTAGGATCACCACAGGAACAAGCCCTAGGTGATGCTAGGAAATGGAATTCAAAAAGCAGACCCAAGCAGAAATATCCCAAAGTGGACCTGAGCTACAGGAAGCACTGAGGTCTAAATCCTAGTAAAATGGGGGAAGGGTCCAGACCACTTTGGTGCATAGCATTTGTTCATAATCACTCCTCCTTTCCCACCCTTCACAGATCTCGCCATCCCATTAACTTTAGGTCTGATGATATGACGTTCTTTGGACTACAGGTTGTGAGCAAATATGGTTCCAAGCCTGAGCAGGCTTGATTGCTTAAACTTGATTGCTTTCTCTGGAATGACTCTGTCACAGGAAGACAAGACATGAGAGATGCTGGATCATCATTCCACTTTATTCTAGAATAAAAGCCAACACATATTAACCCACAACCTGGAACACAGCTACAGAAGTACTGAACACAGACGTGTCACATGTGCAACAAACAAGCCTCACTGTTACAGGGCATCAGGACTTGAGGGAGGGAGTATGCTTCTTATGTAGCCTCACCATGGCAAAAAAAAAAAAAAAAAAAAAAAACCTGACTGATACATCTTCTTCACCATGTCTTAGGATTCTTCATTCACAATTGTAATCCTCTTAAGTGTTCAGATAATGCCATCTTGAAAGTTGCAAGTGTTTCCAGAATGTAGTATTAACATTTTTATTATCGTTTAGCCTTAAGAGAGTCTTAAGTTTGAGGAAACAAGAAAGTTCCTCATTTAAGAACAGCTGTGTTAAACATATTGACCAAAGTCTACTCAAGGAATAATGATAAATGTAGCATTAATGTTTCAAATTGGTCCTGCTGAAAGGTCAGTCTTCTAGCACCCCTCCAGCTTCCCAATATCCTGCAGGGAAATTAAAGGAACGTTAGACTAAGCAAGACTTGGAAGGGATGAAATATCTTTAAAATACTTTTTAAAAGATGTGACAGACAACATTCCGCTGAGTAGTTAAAACAATAACGTGGCCATCGTACAATAAAGGGCTGGAAAGTGAAACTCTCACAAAAACGTCTCGTGGCAAGAACTTTGTGATTAAAGAAGTCATTTGATCCTCTCCTTGTGGTTTTGAATAACCCCATTTCTATTTTTTAAACTAGAAAGCTCAAATTCAACCCCATTTGTACTGTCGAGATGAGTAAACGAAAGAGCAGATGCGTCTGGGGAGGCAGTAACCTGCATACTCACCGCTGATCTGGGCAGAGCGAGTGAAAAGGCTCACTCAGAAAGAAACGCTTAAGGATGCTGACATAACTATAGGGAGGAAAGCAGTGTTACGAGCTTTTAATTGTATTTTGTTATAATTTCAAATTCACAGAATAGCTTCAGGAATAATGAAAGGAACTCCCCTTTAGTCTGAAGCAACTGATTTACCATTCTCTCTCTGCCTCTCTCATGTAAATATATTTTTTGCACCAACTAATGAGTAAATTTGAGACATTTTTGCTTCTATACCTTTAAATGCATCAGTGTTTTCCAAGTACAAAGGCACTTTTTACACAAACACAGTAAAATTGTTGAGTAAATTTAATGTTAATAGAATACTATCATCTAATGCCCAACCCATATTGAAGTTTTGATAATCACCTCAGTTGCGTCTTCTATCACAATTATTTTTCAAGTCCAGGACCATGCAGTACATTCTGTTGTCATATCTCTTTAGTCTCCTTTAAACTGGAAGAGTTCTCAGCCTTTATCTTTCTTGACCTTGATATTTTTGAAGATGACAGGCTGGTTATTTTGCATAAATTCTTCATTTTGGTGTTTTTTTGTTTATTTGTTTTTCCATTTGGGTTTTCTGATATTTCCTCACCAGGAAATTCAGATTAGGCCCTACTAGCAGGAAAATTAGGCCCTATTAGGGAAAAAGGAGTGTCCTTCTATGTGTATCACATCAAACACCACTATCTGCTTTGTCTCAGGGTAAATGATGTCATTTTGGGCCTTGCTTTCTGCCAGATTTTAGCACTACCATGCTATCAGTTTTCCCTTTGCACTTCATAAGTAATTTGTAGAGACCTTCTTTGTTGACTTCCCTGGTGGCTCAGATGGTAAAGCATCTGCCTGCAATGCGGGAGACCTGGGTCCAATCCCTGGGTCAGGAAGATCTCCTGGAGAAGGCAATGGCACCCCACTCCAGTAGTCTTGCCTGGAGAATCCCATGGACGGAGGAGCCTGGTAGGCTGCAGTCCATGGGGTTGAGAAGAGTTGGGCCTGACTGAGCAACTTCACTTCCACTTTCTTCGTTACTATGTGCATATCCTGTTACTCCTCATTTTCACCTGCTAGTATTAGTATCCTCTGATAATTGCCTAACTCCCTATTCCTTCTACATTTACTAGCTGATGTTCCACCAGGAGGAAGAGATTCCTTTATTACTTGTACACACAAGTAATAAAGTGTGTGTATAATGTATGTGTACACAAATATATGTATCAAAGTATGTATGCTTGTGTATGTGTGTGTGTGTGTAAATATATATATCAGTATAATGTTACTGAGCATTAAAAAAAAATTAGACTGTTTTCATTGCTGAAAATGACTGAAAAATTGTGGAATAGTATTGAGATGTGTCACAGGAACCAACTAGTGGGAACCATCAGTTCAAGATGCCTCTCTGAGTAGCAGCCATTAAAAATGAATAAATAAAAGCTTATAAGCCTCTACCTCTCTGGCTGTGACTGCCCCTAAACCAGCTAGAATTACAAATACCCCAGCAGAAAACTCCCCCTGAAAACCAGACAGCCCTATCCTGTTCCCATAATCATCTTATGATCATTTTATCAAAAGACGTGGAGTAAATCGTGTACTCAAGTCAAAGGCTTAATGAAGACTCAGAAATCCATCATCTCAAGGCAGCCCGGATGTCACTGGCCCAAGTGTCCCAGTCAGCTCGACGCTCGTCAGCGCTCTCTGGCCTCCCTGCGCTGCCTCTCCCGTCCCGTCGCTCCGGCTGTGTGGAACCCACCTCAATGCGGAGAGCGCCTTAGGTCTGCGCTGGTGGTACAAGTGTGGAGGTGCTTTGCTTCCAACATCCAATGGACTTTTACTCTCCTAAACCCTTGGTCACTTGAACTCACTGTCAGGCTGCTCTTCCTTCAAGTTCAAGGAGCAAAATGACTTGTACTTAAAGAAGGATGTTTGCTTCCTTTAAATACCAATGCCTGTTGAATATGCTCTTTAAATACTTGAACAGGGGTGTGTTCTGTAACATCTTAATGTGTTTCTGCATCATGAATAGTCTCTCCCGTTCCGTTCCTAGCTCATCAGCTTGGAAGGCACAGGACAAGAGTCAGACCTTGTGTGATCCGAAGCAGAGCTGAAGTTTCAGCTCAACAAGCCGAGGATAAAATGTGAAAGATGCTGAAGAGAAATCACTGTTGACAACACATTGTACCTGGCAGTCCGACACTGTTTATCAGCATAATAAAATGTGCCAATACTTATCACCACTCTAAAATATACACTAATAATAAATAGAGATAGAGGGCATAATATGGTCAATGATGAGATGTGGATTTACGGCTTCTGGGGAAAGAAAATAATGGGCTGCCTCCCAAAGGGCAGAATTGGCTCTCGATAAAACTGAGGGTCTTTCTCCTTTGAAAAGCACCAGACAAAAACAGCATTGATTTTTTTTCTTCTGCTGTTGTTGTTTTAAACTAATTTTGTAAGACTAAGAAACAAGCAAATATCTAGTATATATTTTTTGACTCCATGTCTTCCAGCTTCATTTTTTCTGCACATTGTGTTGATGGTTAAAAGCTAATGGTTTTCATAACAATAGGTAACCGATGGGCTTCCCTGATGGCTCAGACAACAAAGAATCTGCCTGCGGTGTAGGAGGAGCAGGTTTGATCCCCGGGTCAGGAAGATCCCCTGCAGAAGGGAACGGCTACCCACTCCAGTATTCTTGCCTGGAGAATTCCATGGACAGAGGAGCCTGGCGGGCTACAGTCCCTGGGGTCGCAAAGAGTTGGACAAGTCTAAGCGACTAATACTTTCAGTTTCAGGTAACCAACAAGGACCGACTGTATAGCGGAGGGAGCTATACTCAATACCTTATAATAACCTATAACAGAAAAAGAATCTAAAAAGGAATATGACATATATATATACATACATATATATGTTGTTCAGTCGCCAAGTCTTTGCTATACATGCATAGATATACATATATATTTATGTATAGCTGAACCACTTTGCTGTACACCTGAAGCTAACATATTATAGATTAACTATATTTCAATTTTAAAAATTTCAATGGATATTTAAAGCAATCTGTTCTGCGTCATTGATACATTACTGGAGAGCTATACAGACCTAATTTTTATAAACTGAATTATCCAAATATGCTGAAGTCACATGGTAGGTAAAGGAATCTTCTTAAATAAATAAATCAAATCACTTTTTAAAAAACTAATGCCTTTCTCTGGAGAACAGAGCTGCGTGTTATACACACCAATCATTAATATGAAAAGTCATCAGCTACAACACTGTTTTCCTCCATTCCTCCAAGAAAAGGCAAAGAAGGACATACAGTCACTTCTCCACTTGGTTTCCTGTAGCATTTGGATTCTCTGAATTTTCCTCAACTAAATATTCACTCTTGATTGAACAGACCAATGTATAAAGGCTGCTTACCACCTATTGAGGACAAAGCCACAGATCCAAATTCCTCTCCACGTGTGATGGCAGGTTGGAGCTGCTCCATGAAAACAAACAGATGCCTTGCCCACACTGACTTCGGCTGAGCGCTTCAGTCTGAAGTTCTTTCATGTTGCGGCTAGAACTCAATATGCAAACATCACTGTCCCACCTTCCCTTCCTCTTAACAAACTTTAATCTCATTTTTGAAGCTTTTGAATATCGTGGCCTCTCATTCTTTTTCTAAACCACCAAAGCAGTATGCTCATTTCACATTTGATGTTTTGTTTGTTTTCTTATTACAGGTGAGTTGATTTGTATCTGCCGAGCTTTATCTCACTAAGTTTTAAGTTGACCTTCCCTGTAAATGCAATTTGGAACTCATGGTTTTTCTCTTTGATCCCTGATTCTAATATAATGCAAAATGCTAGACAGATAGATCAATTCACTGGTCCAACTAGCATCGTGGTAATTTGGGTAGTTTCCACACCTAAATTTATAATCACTGGTAAAGAAGTAAATTTCAAACCAATGACCATCAGGGTAGAACTAACTCCTTTCTGATGCAACTGTATTCATCGCCTTATCTGTATTCCTCCCAAAACTAAAATGACACCTTTTACAATGGAAAGTCACAGCAAACAAGAGCCATAGCTAATTTTCGCTGCGCATTGACTCTGCTAAGCCTTGGATACATCCTCCTCTGTAATTCTCAGTCAACCTAGGGGATAAATTCTCTATACAGTCTTGCTCAGTTAGATGGTACCGGAGACAATCTGTCAGTCCTGAAGATGCTGCTATGTGCTCACAGGATGACAAGCTTCAGTCTTCTCTAATTAAATGACCATCCTACCCTCAAACAAACTGGTTCTGAATAGGAAAAGGAGTACGTCAAGGCTGGATATTGTCACCCTGCTTATTTAACTTATATGCAGAGTACATCATGAGAAATACTGAACTGGAGGAAGCACAAGCTGGAATCAAGACTGCCAGGAGAAATATCAATAACCTCAGATATGCAGATGACACCACGCTTATGGCAGAAAGTGAAGAACTAAAGAGCCTTTTGATGAAAGTGAAAGAGGAGAGTGAAAAAGTTGGCTTAAAGCTCAACATTCAGAAAATGAAGATCATGGCATCTGGTCCCATCACTTCATGGCAAATAGATGGAGAAACAGTGGAGACAGTGTCAGACTATTTTGGGGGGCTCCAAAATCACTGCAGATGGTGACTGCAGCCATGAAACTAAAAGACGCTTACTCCTTGGAAGGAAAGTTATGACCAACCGAAACAGCATATTAAAAAGCAGAGACATTACTTTGCCAACAAAGGTCCGTCTATTCAAAGCTATGGTTTTTCCAGTGGTCATGTATGGATGTGAGAGTTGGACTACAAAGAAAGCTGAGCACCAAAGAATTGATGCTTTTGACTGTGGTGTTGGAGAAGACTCTTGAGAGTCCCTTGGACTGCGAGAAGATCCAACAAGTCCATCCTAAAGGAGATCAGTCCTGGGTGTTCATTGGAAGGACTGATGTTGAAGCTGAAGCTCCAATACTTTGGCCAGCTGATGCAAAGAGCTGACTCATTTGAAAAGACCCCGATGCTGGGAAAGATTGGAGGGCAGGAGAAGGGGACGACAGAGGATGAGATGGTTGGATGGCATCACAAACTTGATAGACATGGGTTTGAGTGAACTCCAGGAGCTGGTGATGGACAGGGAGGCCTGGCGTGCTGCAGTTCATGGGGTCGCAAAGAGTCAGACATGACTGAGAGACTGAACTGAACTGAACTGAACCCTCAAAAGGATGCTGTGATGCATCCTCAAAGACAAAATCTCAAATACGGACAGAGAGATGGGCCCCGAGGAGTATATATACAGGAGAAGAGAGAAGAGTCAGAAAATCACCTTAAAGACTCATCCCCAAAGAGTAGGTGTGAATGCCCTTGAATGGCTTAGAGAGGATCTCTAGGACCTTAGATTCTCTCAGTATCACAATTCCTGGTTCAGAAAGATATGGCAGGCCCCCCTGGATGTAATAAAGTGGTCCCTGCCCTAAAACCAGCCTCATTTTCTGGAGAAAACATGTGAATTCAGATATTGTGCTTAAGAGCTCTGGCAGCAAGGCAAACACCTGACATCTACCAGCGAGTCTCAGGGAGGTGGAGGGGGTGCCCAGCTCCACGCCTGGCCCCCCCTCTCCTGATGGTGTCCTGGGGTGTGCCTGCAGAGATGCTGAGTCCAGGGGTTGGCAACACAGGGCCCAGGCCTGGGGCTGAGCGGAGCAGGATCAGGAGAGGGAGGTGTTCTTGCAGCAGAGGTGTGGCACGGACAACTAACCCAGATCCAAGTACTCACAGCAGTTGCTGTTTCGTCACTCAGTTGTGTCTGAATCTTTGCAACCCCATGAACTCTAGTCCACCAGGCTCCTCTATCCATGGGATCCTCCAGGCAAGAAGAGTGGAGTGGGGTGCCATTCCCTTCTGCAGGGGATCTTCCCCACCCAGGGGTCCTGCATTATAGGCAGATTCCTTACTGTCTGAGCCACCAGGGAAGCCCTCAGATAATGTTCAGGATCCCTAGATTTCCCTAATCTCAGAAACTGTGTATCTACCCTTGCTGCCCAAGTTTCAGATTGCCTTTCCTCCTCTGCCGTAGACAGAACTGAAACTTGGAAGACAGGATGCTGCACCCCAGGTTTCTAACCCCCAAACACACCTCATTTACCACCCAGTCAAGGCCAGTGGTTCCAGCAGTTCCCTAGGCAGGCCCTACCCTGGAGTTTAAAATCCCCCTCCGACAATATATATGGTTAGTCTTAATAAATAAATGACTTGGACCATGCATTATACATCACTCAAACCCATGAGGACACGAATTATGTATAATACATCGGCTGTGTAATTTATTTATTAAGCAAAACGTGAGTTTTCCATGCTTGTGTTTGGAGGCCCAGTTTGTCACGCACAGTAAATGATGTATTCTTATTAGTCCCACTCAATTACCGAGTCACCCCTCTGTGTGCGCTGGATTTGTTAATGATAGTGCCACAGCGCTGCGTTACAATACCTGTGATTTTAGTGATTCATAACCGCTCACTAAAACTGTGAAGATGATAAATTGACTGCTGTTGATTAAATGCCGCCAACAGTATGTTTCATATGTGTTTGTCGCAGTTAGGAGTTAAAGAAACAGCATTGCTCAAAATCATTTAAATATCTAATTAAGCCCAAGCCCTCACTCAATATAAAGAACTCACCGGAATACAAGAAGGAAAAATAAAAGCAAGCTCACTGGGGGACAAGGAAGGACACACATCCCTCAGCATCGCAGACGGCCTCATGGAGCACAAGGGAACTGTCGCGTCACAGCTGGAGAGGGCCAGCGCACGCGTCCAGAAGGGGCCGTGGCCCGCTCCCTCTGCTCACCGGCGAGCTCTGACACCCTGGTCCTGCCTCTGGGATTACTCTTGGGCTGCAGAGGACATCCGTCACACCTAAAGAAGCTCTGGGTGATAGCCTTTGAAACGGGAACAGATTCACGGGTGTCGGGAGAAGGGGGCTGATACAGGAGGGGCAATTTTCCAGCAGCTAGCATCCCTTTGGCTTTCGCTGCAGCAAAGCGGCTTTTTAAGGCTTCCTCGTGACAAATGGCAGCAGAAAGGAAAATACCATTTCAAACAAAGATTAATTATCTTTATGGCTTCAGCTAACTTTTTCTCCCCTTAGATAAATCCACGTAGAATACCTTACAGCCAAAACTCGGCAGGGAGCAGGAGCCCAAGCACAGGGCTCCCGTGCCAGCGCTGGGCTCCTGACTCAGGGTCGTGACAACAGATACCCTGTGAAGCTCGGCAACCTTACTGAGACCGCCCTGGAGGTGTTTATTTTCTTCTTTTGCAATTCTGAAATCAATTGAGAAGTATGAGCAGAAGGCACATGACTTCTTTTGGGAATCAGTCTTCCTAAATCAGACCATGTCTCCAGAATGTTGGAAGCGGACAGTCAAACAAACAAAAGGAAAGAAAAAAAAAAAAAAAAAAGTGGATGATTGTGAATTTCAGAATTTGCCTCTTTCAATTGGGTTGAAGACAATTCTTTGTTTTCCTTTTAAGAATTTCTATTGGAGTCTAGTTGATTGACATTGCTGTTAGTTCCAGGTGCACAGCAAAGTGAATCAGTTAGACATATATGCACTCTTTCTTGGATTATTTTCCCATAAAGGTCCTTATAGAGTCTTGAGTAGAGCCCCTTGTGCTATAGTGCTATACAGTAGGTCCTTGCTGCTGCTAAGTCGCTTCAGTCGTGTCCGACTCTGTGCGACCCCATAGACGGCAGCCCACCAGGCTCCCCCGTCCCTGGGATTCTCCAGGCAAGAACACTGGAGTGGGTTGCCGTTTCCTTCTCCAATGCATGAAAGTGAAGAGTGAAAGTGAAGTCGCTCAGTCGTATCCGACTCTTAGTGACCCTATGGACTGCAGCCTACCAGGATCCTCCGTCCATAGGATTCTCCAGGCAAGAGTACTGGAGTGGGGTGCCATTGCCTTCTCCGCAGTAGGGCCTTACTAGCTATCTATTTTACATAGAGTGGTGTGTATGTGTCAATCCCAAACTATCCCTCCCTCCTCTCTCCCTTGGTAAACATAAGTTTGTTTTCTACATCTGTGATTCAATTTCTGTTTTGTAAATAAGCTCATTTATAAAGATAAAATCCTGGGTAATGTCCCCATGGTGACTTTGCCTTAAAGCGTTATTTCTAAATTAAGGTGGAACATCTATCATTGGCCACACAACCCAGAACTGGGCATGAAGAAAGCACCGTGTTCTCTACAGCCTTTGCAAAAGCCAATTTCACTCTTAAAACCCAAACTCAATAGATAACGAGATGCTGAAATCTTAGAACTTTGAATGGCTCACAGTAACGGTCATGGTATAAACTTTACAGGCATAACTGAGGTTGTTTTCAATTTCTAGACCAGAACCCAGAGCTTAACACATAGGTATCAATTTAAACAGACTTGGTCTTGAAAGTTGGGATGATTTTCTTAATGTCAAAAGTCCCCAGGGCACTTTTAACGGCATTTACGACTTTCATTCCCACATCTGAAAGCGATTCCACGGGGTCCTGGTAACGAAGGTCTCAAGAATCTTTGAACCCTTACTAGTTCCTGGATCCCTAAATGGAATGTCTCCCATGATAGTCACAGTCAGTCACTCACCTGTTTATAGGCTTGTGTTTTGTTGTGCTCGCTTCTCACTTACGATCAACCATAGAGTAAGGTTATGAATTTTGTTATCTGAGAATAGAAAGGCAAGGCCACGCAGATTCACTGGATAGTAGGAGGGAGCCTAGGTGAGAAACGGCTTCTCCAAAGGGACATTCCTTCCAAGTGACGCTGCAGTGAGGGGTGTGGGGAGAGCCATGTCTTCACGTCTTCTGAACGAGCTGCATGACTTGGGGCATCTGAGATTCGAGATTTCAAAACTGACAAAACTGGGCTTGAGGGCGGTCCTGGTTCCCATCCTCACCTCTCCTTTAGTACCCAGACCCTTCGCACCACCGAGACCTCCAGTTTGCACTGTAGCATCCCCTGACCAGCTCTTGGTGCCACAGCAGCCCCCAGATCTCGGGTGTCAGCATAACTTAGGTGGCCTCCCAGCTATGAGTCGGTCCAGAAGCTCCTGTTGTGATGCGACTGAGTCCCTGCCCAGCAGAACACCTGCACAGCTTGTGATGCTCAGGGGCCCCAGGTTCCCTCTCCTTCTGCAGTCCCATCTCACCTGGTCTGCAGGTGAAGAAGCCTGCTCCCCCACACACACCTGCAGCAGGTGCCCTTTGAATCTCTCCTCTGTCAGTGTGATTTCTTTAACCTCTAATATCTACAGGGATGCTCTTATGAGCGAAAAGCAGACAGACAAGGCATGTTGGAGGTGTCACAGGGAAGGACCAGAGAAACACCAAGCCTCCCACTATTCCTTCAGCCCCCATGGGAGGAAGACGTAGTCACGCAGGAATTTTCTAGCAACTTCTCCTTTATCAGCAATGCCTCAGACCAATCTTTCTCAGGCTTTTTGCTTTCTCTACCAAACTTGTAGAGAACTTTTAAATATAAAGTAGTGCAATGGAGAAAAAACCTGAATTCGATTCATTGAAAACCCCCAGAGCACAAAGTAATGACTTACAAGAGCGCTGTGGTTTTCCACAAATAAAGTTGTTAGCTAGGCCTCCTGTGAGACCGTCGCTACAGTGAAATGGAGATAGAAAATTTTCCCAAAAAAAATTTTTTCAGTGGTAAAAAGTACATTGGTGGAAAAAATCCCTTTAGCCAACCTCTTATGATAGGTCTATAATTAGAAGATGTCTGTTTTACCTTCCAGCTGTGCAGAAAAGCAAATAAAAGACATGGGGCTTCTGGCATTATGAGCTGATTTTATAAGAACAACAATGATTTTTAAACGTCCTTTGGAACAACCATTTTGTCAGTCCCTCAGTAAAGTTCTCAAGCATCATTTTTGAAATGAGCTTTTGCTGAAGGCGTCAGGTCTCAAACTGAAGGGCAGGGAGCTGGAGTGTCTCCTTACTTCATGAGGATCTGGAGTTGCAGTGGAGAGGCGGGACCTCCCTCCCGAGGGTCCCTGGATGCTGTCTGGAGGGGCTCTGAGGCGGTGTGGTGGAGGCAAGGCTTGATGTCTGGACAACACATCGACGGTGCCCCGAGGTGACGTTGGCCCCATGCTGGGTTCAGCTCCTCCACCTGCTGGGGTGGGACTGAGGCCACCTGCAGAGCAGAGGTGATCACATTTATTATTTCTTAATATTGAGCAAAGTAACACAATATTACATATCATGAGTGTAAGAAAGAAAAGAAAGAGAGCAGAGATTAAAAGGAAGTGGGCCCAAGCATCGGAACACTTTTGAGTGAGCGCCAGGCAGCATAGCAACAGGTTTGTTGCTTTTTTTTTTTTCACTTCTTTGAGAGTTAACATTAGAAGATGCGGTGTTTCTGGGGCCCTTGGAGGTCAACCATAGTGAGGGGAATAATACTTTCCAGATGAAGCAGTAAAGACCAGTACGCACAATAGAGTCAATACGATTGAAAAATTGAAGGGAGATTGTGTAAGAAGACCTTAGTTACATAATTAGAGCAAGTATAACTTGCACATGTTCTTCTTATGAGCGTCTATAATACCACACCTAACCAGCTGAGAAGGATAAGAAAAACACGAGTCATGATAAAGAGAGATAATGAGGGAATCTAAAATGCAAAGAGGAAGAAGAAGGAAAAGAAAAGAGGGAAAAGAGCAGGAGAGGAAAGAGGAGCGTCCTGAAAAGACTCTCGCTGCCATCAGCAGGGCAGGACCGACACTGTTCGGGGCGTGGAAAAGTGGCAGAGACCAAGAGCAAGTCACGAGCTCCTGACGAAGGGGGCCAGGTCCTGACGAAGGGGGTGAGGAGACAACCGTTGTCTGAAACGCTCCGTGCAGGAAGGTGTGAAAATCCTACTGAAACGTCCTTGGCAGAGAAGCAGTTCAGGACAACTGCACATCCACGCTTTGCTCCCAAGCCCAGTGACGTCTGTTCAGTGCGAAAACAAAACCCCTGGTGGTAGAACAAGCAAGAAGCACAGAATCACTAAGCTGGGAAGGGGGGATTATTTTTACATCAAGCCAGAGGAATTTTTAGACTCAAAGTAGAGAACTGAACTGAACTTTTTCTGCTCAGTTGTGTCTGACCCTTGGCAACTCCATGGACTGCAGCATATGAGGCTTCCCAGTCCTTCACGGTCTGGAGTTTGCTCAAAATCATGTCCATTGAGTCAGTGATGCCTTCCAACGATCTCATCCTCTGTCATCCCCTTCCCTTCTGTCCTCAATCTTTCTCAGCATCAGGGTCTTTTCCAGTGAGCTCTTCTTTGCATCCGGTGGCCAACGTTTTGGAGCTTCAGCATCAGTCCTTCCAGTGAATACTTAGAGTTGATTTCATTAAGAATTGACTAGTTTGACCTGCTAAGTCCAATACCAAGGGTCTAACTGAATCCTCAAGTGGGTTTGCAATTAGGTACAGTCGTTACTACAAGTGGAAAATCTGAGATTTGCTGCCTTTTGCAAAAACGTGCATGAGGCCATACAGCAAGCAGGAGGCAGAACCTTGATATTTGTCTGTCTGGCTCCAGCGCCAGAGCTGTTAATCACTGTTCTACACTGACTTGTATTCAAATAATTTTTTTTATTAAAACTGAGTCTGTGCCAAGCCGTCTGGGAAAGCCTGGTCTCATCCAGAATCTTCTCTGCTGTTGGGCATGGGTGACCGTCCTACAGAGGCCACATCAGGGTGAGATGCAGACGAGTAAGACCAAAGTCACCGCACCAGCCTCTGCGTCAGGCGGGAGCAGACCTGGGATCCCAGGCACTGGGGAAGGACTCCATGATGCCTCTTCAGCTCAAAATTCACCGTCAGTGCAGAGGAGGGGCAGACGGCTGAGAGGACCACCACCTTCCGCTCCGAGGAACTATTCTCGCCTTCGGACGCTTAGAACGCAACCCTGAGCCACGGCGTTTTACTCACTGAAACATTTTTTTTTTCATGTTCCTTTCTGCTTCACACTGGGGCTTCCCTGGTGGCTCAGCTGATTAGAATCTGCCTGAAATGCAGGGGACCTGGGTTCAATCCCTGGGTCAGGAAGACCCCCTGGAGAAGGGCATGGCCACCCACTCCAGCATTCTTGCCTGGAGACTCCCATGGACAGAGCAGCCAGGCGGGCCACAGTCCATGAGGTCATGAAGGGTGACTAGCACAGCTTCACATGGATAATCAGCCTCCCCCAGACACGACCTTGGGTCTCTGAGAGATACCGCAGCTGGAACAGCTAGGCGGTAAATGGCCCATCAGCATGGTGAGAATCACAGGGCCCCCGTCACCTCCCCAGCGCAGCCCCAGGAGGGGTAGCTTCCGTTTCTCTTCCAGCCCCCCGTGGCCATCCCCAGAGAGCACAAGCCTTGGGGACCTATGGCAGCAGAAACCAAGCGCCCTGCCGCCGCTGAGCATCGTGAAAACGAGCCCTAACCATGAGCCCCGTGGGGACCGGGGATGGGGCGGCGCGGGGTCCGGCCTCCCTGAGCAGGACGCGGGCACCCTGGGCCGCGCCGACCAGCCCTGCCCCTCCGTGTGCGGCCGCGCTGAGGAGGAGCCCATCGTCTTGCCCACCTGCTTTCCCTTCTCCCACTCTCCTCCTCCTAAGAGGGGAGGGCGGAAGCAGGGCGGCTCTCTGGCCCGGGGCGCCGCGGGCCTGTCCTCGTGGTGTCCTTCCCCGGCCCCAAGTCACGCATCACTCATCTTGTCACATTGAACTCCAGATGCTCCTACCCTAGAGAATGCTCTGACTCCGGCCATTTTTCTTCATTCTCACTAACAATTTGGTAATGAAATATTGATTTTTAGTTAGATTCATATTGATGCTATTAGGTTTGCATTGATAAATCATGCCGGGCTCCTGTCTGGGCGGCAGAGAGTGCTACACTGAGCCCTGGAGATTACAATCAACTCATTGATGTGTTAATTTGATGGATTTTTTCGTTCTCTGAGAAGGAGTGGGAGGGTGCAGGGAGATTTTTCAGCACAGCCATGGTAAAGTTTTCACAGTGAGGCCGGGACAGTCATTGCAGGCTTCACAGTGCGTGTTAGCCTCCGAGGAAGAGTCTTCAGGCTTGTCTGGCCGGAACGCGCAAAGCAAGGCGGGGGCTGCAGGCCAGGGCGGGAGGGCGGGGTGGGGGCAGAAAGAGGGTGACAGGCCTAGCGACTCGGGGCGGGGGGAGAGGGGATCATTCCGGGAAGTTCTAATTGAACCATTTAGAGGCCATCAGGGCAGAGCGCCTCCATCTCCAGAGGCCCCGTGTACAGCCCACCCCAGGAAAGCGGAGCTGGGCTGGGGACCCAAGTGGCCGACCTGCAGGCGGGCTTGACTCCCCTCCCCTCCAGCTGGCTGGCCGCCCCGGTGGTTTTGGGGACATCTCCCAGGTTATCCCCCTGCAAAGTGCCACTTGGCCAGCAGTGTCCTCGGCATCTGCCATCTACTTAGAACAGCCCCTCGGTTTGATGTACAGTCCTGGGCAGACGTAATGCCCATCACAAGGGGCAGGGCTCGGCTGTACCAAGGCTCGAATTATGATCTTCAAAGACCCCGGGCCTAGCGGCTCCGGAAAGAAAGGGCTCTGAAAACGCTTAGGTCGAAATTCATTGTGTTCTCTTTTGGTTTTTGAAGCCAAATTATTTCACATTCAAACTTGATGTGCTTCTCGTTGGTGAGCTGTCCAGCCCCTTCCCTTCGATGGGCACCAAGGAGCAGTTCATATCAACCGTTCTGAGACATTCATGTGTGTACACACATGTGTGCCTGCATGCAAAGCAAATATAAGGCCTGCCTTCTGAAATAGAGACACTCACAGATAAATGGGGAGAGCCCTCCAGAGCCCTGCCGTGTGTGGCGAGGTAGCCGCTGGCCTGGCCCAGTCATGGGAAGGAGGAAGGGATCTATCTGTCCGCTTCCTTCACCTCAGCACCTGCGAGAGCTCGGACAGCCCACCGAGAGCCTGCCATTCGCGTCAGGAGAGCACACGGAGGGGCCCTGCTGTTAAGACAGGGACGTGGGCTCCCCCGAGGCCAGCATGTGGGGTCAGCGTGGGGTCAGCTCTTTTCCAGGTTAGCCTAGTCTCTGTCTCTGCAGAGGGACAAGGGCAGATCGAGGGGGGCTGCACTTCCCAGCTCCTCGTCACCCCACGATACTCTTGGTGGCCGTAGGCAAGGCTCAGCATTCAGAAAACTAAGATCATGACATCCAGTTCCATCACTTCATGGAAAATAGATGGGGAAACAATGGAAACAGTGAGAGACTTTAGTTTCGGGGGCTCAAAAATCACTGCAGATGGTGACTGCAGCCATGAAATTAAAAGATGCTTGCTCTTTGGAAGAAAAGCTATGACCAATCTAGGCAGAGTATTAAAAAGCAGAGACATTACTTTGCCAACAAAGGCCCATATTGTCAAAGCTCTAGTTTTTCCTAGTCATGTATGGATGCGAGAGTTGAACCATGAAGAAGGTTGAGCACCGAAGAACTGATCCTTTTGAACTGTGGTGTTGGAGAAGACTCTTGAGAGTCCCTTGGACTGGAAGGAGATCAAACCAGTCAGTCTTAAAGGAAATCAACCCTGAATATTCATTAGAGGGACTGATGGTAAAGCTGAAGTTCTAATACTTTGGCCACCTGATGCGAAGATCTGACTCAGTGGAAAAGACCCTGAGGCTGGCAAAGATTGAAGGTAGGAGGAGAAGGGGACGACAGATGAAGGACAAGATAGTTGGATGGCATCAGTGGTTCCATGGACATGAGTTTCAGCAAGCTCTGCGAGATGGTGAAGGACAGGGCAGCCTGGTGTGCTGCAGTCCATGGGGTCACAGAGTCGGACATGACTGACCAACTGAACCACAACAAAGGCAAGGCTTGGGAGAGCAGAAACTTTATAAACCACAGATCCTTTCAAGACTACAGCCATAAATATCTGCTTTAAGTTTCCAAGTATCATCACCCACTCCTAAGCTCTCCGGAGTTCCAGTTTCAATCCCCTCCTTCCTTTGGAAGGCTGGTCTCCTGACACTCTGGAAGGAACCAGCTCTAGTCTCAGGGACAAACCACCACCCCAGGGTTCCAAGCTTGACCACAGGACCAGGTCCTACCTGCAAAAGCAGCTGAAAGTCCAAGTCAACGTCACTCAGTCATGTCCGACTCTTTGCGACCCCATGGACTATACAGCCATGGGATTCTCCAGGCCAAAATACTGGAGTGGGTAACCTTTCCCTTTTCCAGGGGATCTTCCCAACCCAGGGATCGAACCCAGGTCTCCCACATTGCAGGAGGGTTCTTTACCAGCTGAGCCACCAAGGAAGCCCAAGAATACTGGAGTGGGTAGTCTATCCCTTCTCCAGCAGATCATCCTGACCCAGAAACTGAACGGGGGTCTCTTGCATTGCAGGCGGATTCTTTACCAGCTGAGTTACCAGCCAAGTCCTGCAAAAGCATTTCATCAGCAATAAAACACTAGCCAAATCAGAAGGTGTGCTCGCATCAGGAGAACTCAAGGTGCTGGGGAGATGAAGACCTTTCTGAAGCACCATTCCTGCCAGGACCTGCAGTCTTCCATTCGAGGCAGCTGGACCCCGTGTGGGAAACCAGGCTCTGGAGGAGTGAGCAGCCCATGTCTCAGGTGGATCGGTAGCCAGGAAGAACGGGGCTCTCTTACTCCAAGGGGGACCCTGAGAATCCATGCAGGAGGGTCCCGGGTCATAGCTCTTCCCAATTTGAACCTGTGAGTGACTAAGGTTATAGCTCATCCTCACCTCCTCAAATGCCACCAATGCCTAGACCTCTGCCTCCCCCAGCCCAGCCCAGCCCAGCCCCAAAGAACACAGGGGTCCCCCCAAAGAGGCCACTCTGCTCTGCTCACACCAGGACACTGCAAGTCCAGCTGAAAACAAATTACAAAGCCCTGGATGAGTAACCTCATTCAGCTCCATCTCTGTGAATCGCATCATCAAAGAGAACTCTCTACTCAACAGTGTAAAACCACCTTCATCGCCTGTTTCCTATCAGTGTTAACAGTTACGCTAAACACAGACATGGGCTAAATTTACAGTCTCCTGAGTGGATCCACCATCTACATCCATAACTCTCATTTAAAGAAAGATCAAATCTCCCGTCTAAGTTTGGCCATAATTCCCCAGAGAGAAAGCAGCTGTCCACACCCAACTCCCTCCCTTTCTTCTACCTGCTCTCCTTGTGGGACCTCAGCTCACCCACGAATGCAGAACAAGAGTCTATGCTCCCCACAGTCTGTCCACCCGCAAACCTCATTGTCTACATCATGACAGTCTCCTCCTCCCTCAGCCTCCAAATCTTAGCCCTTCCTTTGCCCAGTCATGTTTGTACCGTTGGCACATCACCAATCTTCCTTAAACCTAAGTTTCAGGGCTGTCTCCTCAACAACACCCAGTGGCTCCCCTCACCTGTAATTTCACACCCTGACCTCCCCACCTGGGTTTGAAGTCCTCCGTGAGTTGGTGCCAAGCCCCACTGGCCTTTTCCTCCCCACTCAGCATCCCTCCTCTTTCTGTAAAGTCAATGTCCTCCATCACCCTGGGCCCAAGTGTGGGGATCTTGACCTTGTTCTTCATTTCACTGTGGGGCCTTTTGTATGCAAGCATGCTAAGTCGTGTCCAACTCTTTGTGACCCCATGAATTGCAGCCCACTAGGCTCCTCTGTCCATGGGATTCTCCAGGCAAGAATACTGGAGTGGGTTGCCATTTCCTCCCAGGGGATCTTCTCGACCCAGGGATTGAACCTGAATCTCTTGTGTCTCCTGCATTGCAGATGGATTATTTTACCGCTGAGCCACCAGGGAACCCCTGGCATCTTGTACAAATTCCTGAAGGAAACTAAGATTCAGAGAATCCATCTGCAAAATGTGCCTTCCTCCCCGTATCACTGAGAACACCGACATGAGGTTATTCTGCACGTTCAATGCCTGCAGAGGGGCCCAGTGGACTGTATGCCCTGATGCAGCCTGGCCCCTTCCCTGACTCAGCCACCCTGGTAGAGACTTTTCCTCTCAAGTTAGACAAGCATCTCCATCTCATCCCTTCTGGAAGCCTTCTCCTCCCAGTGCACTCAAGCTCGCTTGGACCTCGGGCTTCTCCAACCTCTTGTTTTGCTGAGCAGAGGTTGAGGACCTGAGGGGGCTGAGATCAGGCTGCAGGGCTGCGAGTCAGTGTGCACGGAGACAGGCTGGTGAGGACACGGTCCTGCCGAGGAAGCGGCGTCAGGCGGCAGAGGCCCCGGGAGCAAGGCAGCCCGGCTTTGCGCTCTCACAGAGAGAAGGGGGCAGGAGAGATGCCAGCAGCGCAGCCAGTTTAGAGATCTGGGAGTCAGGATGGAAGAGGAGGCCTCAGAAGAAAGAAAGCTAACACCCTGCCAAGGCCAGCACAAGGGAACCAGCCAACAACTGGCTGAACCTCAGCTCAGCCCCAGACGTCTGTGAGTGAGTCACGGCAGAAAGTCAGCATCGTGTTCTGACCTGGCGTCCCCCTGCTTTGATGATCTACTCCCAGGATAAGCTGCCAGGGAGCACAGGACAGAGGAGGCCACCACTCCCGACACGGGCCACACGCCAGGGCCACAGCCTCAGGGCTAGAGCCTACAGAGGTCTGTCAAGGTCTGCATCCATGGTGGACATCACACACATGAATCCAGGCATCTAAGCGATGTTCTGGGCGCTTCCCTGGTGCCTCAGTTGGTAAAGAATCGCCCGCAATGCAAGTGACCCAGATCCAATCCCCAAATGGAAAAGATCCCCTGCAGAAGAAAATGGCAAGCCACTTCAATATTCTTGCCTGGAGAATCCCATGGACAGAGGAGCGATTTCTTAATCAGCCACAAACAATTACCCAGGGCCGAATACCAGCTCCTTCTGTAACACAGAAGCAATTCCAGCTGACGTGTTTCCTAAAATTTCACAACAATCCTCAAAGATAAAAATATAAGTTGCTTTGTAAGTCTTAGGGCTAAATAGTTGCTTCCAAAATAGCTGACCCTACCTAACAGAACAGGAATTTCCAAGTTCCAGAAAGTTATATGAATTGCAGATTACCTTGCTTTCAGGGGGAGGCAGGTTTCATGGTCTCACCTACTTTGAATTTTACCCACACCCCAGGGAGTTTTTCCCTAGGCAAAGGAGGACAGAGTATATCCAATAAAACTTTTTAATTGAAAATCATTACCAAAGGGCTTTCTTCTTAGACAAGTAGGCTCCAGAGCTACAATCTCTGTCCTCAAATTGTGACTTTTTGTAGCTTTTCCTGGCAGGGGCGGGTCAAGGCGTCTGACAACGGCGGGTTTGACTTCAAGGCCTGCCGACAATTCCTTATCTGATAAAAATAACTTCTTTCATAGGGAATTTGAGAATCTAAAAATTGGCGAGCGAGCCTGCTCTGTGGGAGGTGAGCACAGAGCTCCGCTGAGGAGGCCCCTTGGATGTCCCCAGCCGCACCACGGGCCCTTCTGCTGGTGCTCACAATCAAGGGCTTTGTCACTGAGAGCAAGGTGGCTCCGTGGCAGTGTGTGTTCTGTATTTAGCCCAGTGCACACCTGTTAGCGTGTTGATACCACTTTCAGAAGGCTTTTTTCCCAATGCACCCCTCCCTAGGGGGAAGCCTCTCCCTGACATCCATGGCAGTTCCGTGGGGCTCATTCTGTGAAACGGCCTTCCGCATGAGGCTCTCTCTGACCCCTCCTCCCCCAACTGTCTGCATTTCCTGTGTCCCAGTTGCAGCGGGGCCACAGCGGCACGTGAAGGCCCTCGTGCACCCCAGGGGGACAGGTGATCTGCAAGCCTGAACTTTCACTTTCTTTGCCTCCAGGAACTAAATCCAAGATGTGTGTGTGTTTGTTGCTCAGTCACGTCCGACTCTTTGCGACTCCATGGACTATAAGCTGCCAGGCTTCAGGCACGAATACTGGAGTGGCTAGCCATGCCCATCTCCAGGGGATCTTCCTGATGCAGGGATGGAACTCAGGTCTCTCGCCTTGTAGGCAGATTCTTTACTGTCTGAGCCACCAGGGAAGCCCAAGAATACTGGAGTGGGCAGCCTATCCCTCCTCCAGGGGATCTTCCTGATGCAGGGATGGAACCCAGGTGTCCTGCCTTGCAGGCAGATTCTTGGGCATCCAACATGATGACGAGCAATTCCAAACCCACACACACCTCGGGTCCCAGGGGCCTCTGCAGCCAGCTCTTTACCTCCTTAATTTCCTGGCTGTGATGTGTCCCTCCTCTAGAAAGGTCCGAGAGGTGAAAAGTGGAAGTCGATGTCAGCTCTCGATAGTAAGGAGCCCAGGAGCAGAAAAGACCCTGAGCACAGAGGTTGAGGTCCTCCACAGAGAAGGCGATGCTCAACTTCCCTCCCGGCTCCCACCTCCCCTCCAGCACCCGAAACAGATGGCCTGGTCCCCGCCTAGGCCACATGCCACAGCGGGCACAAGCTTCCTTCCCGTCTGCCCACCGAGCAGCCGGTACTGCTCCTAAGGCCTTGGAGCACAGGCCACCGTTAGCAGCGGTCACGCACCGGGAGGGGGTGCTTCTGCTCCGGGGGCTGATGGAGTTGCCTCTACCTGCCAGCTCTGTGTCTTCTCTTGTCCTCTCTTTCCATCATCCCAATCAGGTTTGGGTCTCACCAACCACCGAAACCACTGTGAGGACCACAAAAGCCCGAGGAAGCCGTGAACCCAGCCTTGCCCACCTCCGCCCTGACCAGCGGCTGCCCCCGCCGCACCTCCCTCACCCCTGGCCTTCTCCCCTTTGCGTCCAGCTCCCCACGCCGCTTGCTCCCCCTCTTCCTGTGGGCCCTCCTCTGCAGGCCCCCCGGCCGACTCCCCTGTACCTCCTGGAATTCCCACTGTTGAAATTCCTGGGGCCCCGAGCTTGGTCTCCTCACATGCACACTACACCCTGGGCCACCGGTCCCTGTCTCTCAGCTCGAGATGCCATCGAGCAGCCTCGGCTCATGAGTCTAGCTCCCTCTGCTTCACTCACTGTACCTGGTTACAGCGGCCGGAGCAAACTCACCCCTCAAAGACAACGGTATTAGCTCTCAGAGCACGAAGTTTCCACTTTAAACCATCGACGTTCAGAGTCTGGAGTCAGAGGGGCTGTCTTTCACCTTTGCAAGGAAATGGTCATGAAGGAGACACGTTTGCACCACAAAAGGGCATCTGGTCATTCTCCACCCAAATCCAAACACCAGCTATTTCCATCCTACAGCTGATCATTTGCTTCAATAATCAGCTCTACCATTAAAAGGTTCTATCATAAATGGAAACTTCTCATCATAATTAATTAATCACCAGAGGACATTTTGCACGGAACCAACAATGAAACTTGTTTATTCATTTCTTTTATTCTTTAATACTTACTTTCCTAGAGAAGATGAGGACGGGTCTTGAGTTAAAACTCCTGACCTTTACATGACCCTTGCCAACTATTCAAACACAAAAAGCCATAAAAAAACTATTATGGGTCAATTTAGCAGAAATCCAAAAATTCTCTCTCTCTCTTTTTTCTTAGCTACTGAAGAAATATCAGAAATGACATATATAAATTGGAAATCATTTCCCGCTTGCCAGCATACCTTAAATTGATGTGGCCAAGAATATTCCTTGTAATTGTTAAATTAATTTAGATATTCTTGATGTATTGTTCTTCACGGGAAAATCACTCATCATTCTTCCTTGGCTATTTGCCTTTTTTTTCTTTTTTTCTAAGAATAGAGAAAGTTGTGTAGAACACACCACAAAAGTGTCTTTTGCACACAGGGCATTGGCTGAGGACCACTTTCAACACAACCTCACAGAAACTCAGAGGTGCTTTGCTCCTAGAACCTTAAAGTACAGGGGGGAGGTTGAATTTTCCTTAAAGGAAAATAAAGATAAATAATTATGCCTTTTGGGGGAGAGTCTTCCTCCAAGATCTCCTTAAAAAATCGCAACAGCCACAGCTTCCCCGACAAGCAGTTACACGGAAATGAGACACAATGTGAATTAAATGTCAAGGCAACTTACAAACATTTCAAAAACCTAATAAATCCTCTCCTGATTAGTTTTACCTGAGAGTGTAGAATCATACTGGGCTTGGCTGACACATTATAAGAAAACTAGAACCATTCAAAAGAAATCCAGCACTCCAGATTGTCCGGCATGTAAAAATTACATTCTAAGTGATGCAGTTTTCCTGGTGCTCTGCACCTCCATGAATGCTGAGTGACTCCAAGTGATCCACCGTCCTGCTCTGTGTCGTGAGGATTTAAAATAGAGAAGGTAAAATTCCATGCTCTTTTAAGCTTATCTAAGGAGTATCTATTGTTTGTTCAAATGGCATATGCGTTTACATTTGCAAGTAATTAGATTCAGAAATTTTTATATTTCAAACAAAATGCTTCATGTAAACCATAAGTAAACGTTGTTTCCTCTTTTGTATTCTAAAGTGCCTTTGCAGGACTGCTGATATCCTGGTGGTGCCTCACAATGGAGCATACTTAGATCTCAAGTCCCCTAGGCCCACAGCAACAGTTCACAAGTCATCCCTGACGCCCACCATCTGGTCTCTGCCCGGCCAACAGTCAGGTGTTCAGACTCTCACCCCATATGTGCAGACGAGACCCCTAGGAAACAAGTGCTCCCCTTCGTAAGAAACTTACTTCATACATGACAACAGTGGTGTCTCTCTCAGCCAGCATCTCTGTGTCTGCTGGGTCTGTGTCCTCAGAGAACCAGACTTCACCCTGCTGGTCTAGCAGCCAGCAGGCCATCTGGGGGGCCAGCCATGCCTGACTTCCAGATCCAGGGTTTTGGGCTTAGGGCAGAACCCTGGATATTCATTGGAAGGACTAATGCTGAAGTCAAAGCCCCAATACTTTGGCCACCTGATACAAAAAGACAACTCACTGGAAAAGACCCTGATGCTAGGAAAAACTGAAGGCAGGAGAATGGGATGACAGAGGATGAGATGGTTGGATGGTACTACTGGTTCACTGGACTTGAGTTTCAGCAACCACTGGGAGATAGTGAAGGACAGAGAACCCTGGCATGCTACAGTCCATGGGTTCACAAAGAGACATGATTGGGCAACTAAACAACAAATATATATATATATATTTACTCATGGTCCAAGAATCATAAATACCTTTTTATCTCCAGGTATGCTGGCGTCCAGGCGTGCAGATGTCCAGGCATGCTGGTGTCCAGGTGTGCTGGGTGTCTACTTATACTGGGTGCCTAGTTGTGCTGGGTGTCCAGGTGTGCGGGTGTCCAGGTGTGCGGGTTTCCAGGTGTGCCGGGTGTCCAGATGCACCGGGTGTCCAGGTGTGTGGGGTGTCCAGGTGTGCGGGTGTCCACGTATGACGAGTGTCTAGGTGTGCGGGTGTCCAGGTGTGTGTGTGTCCAGGTGTGCAGGTGTCCAGATCTGCTAGGTGTCCAGGTGTGCTGGTATTCAGCTGTGCTGGTGTTCAGGTGTGCTGGGTGTCCAGGTGTGCTGGTGACCAGGTGTGAGGGTGCTCAGGTGTGCTGGTGTTCAGGTGTGCTGGGTGTCCAGGTGTGCAGGTGTCCTGGTGTGCTGGTGTCCTGGTGTCCAAGTGTGCTGGTGTTCAGGTGTGCTGGTGTCCAGATGTGCTGGGTGTCCAGGTGTGCTGGTGACCAGGTGTGATGGTGTTCAGGTATGCTGGGTGTCCAAGTGTGCTCGGTGTCTGTCCAGGTGTGCTGGGTGTCAAGGTGTGTGTGTGTCCACGTGTGCGGTGTCCAAGGATGTGGGTGTCCTGGTATCCGTGTGTGCTGGTGACCAGGTGTGCTGGGTGTCCAGGTGTGCTGGGTGTCCAGGTATGCTATTCAGCTGTGCTAGGTGTCCAGGTGTGCTGGGTGTGAGGTGTGTGTGTCCACGTGTCTGGGTGTCCAAGGGTGGAAGTGACCAGGTGTGCTGCTGTTCAGGTGTGCTGGGTGTTCAGGTGTGCTGGGTGTCCAGGTGTGCTGGTGTCCAGGTGTGCTGGGTGTCCAGATGTCCTGCAGTTCACGTGTCCTGATGACCAGGTGTCCTGATGACCAGGTGTCCTGGTGACCGGTGTGCTGGGTGTCCAGGTGTGCAGGTGTCCAATGTGCGGGTATCCAGGTGTGTGGGTGTCCTGGAGTGTGGGCGTCTGGGTGTCCGGGCATGTAGGTGACCGGGCGTGCGGGTGTCCGGGCGTGCGGATGTTCTGTTTTGCTGGTGTCCAGGTGTGCTGGTCTCCAGGTGTGCTGGGTGTCCAGGTGTGCTGGTGACCAGGTGTGCTGGTGACCAGGTGTGCCGGTGACCAGGTGTGCCAATGTTCAGGTGCCCTGGTGTTCAGGTGTCCTGGTGACCAGGTGTCCTGGTGTTCAGGTGTCCTGGTGACCAGGTATCCTGGTGACCAGGTATGCCAGTGTCCAGGTGTGCTGGGTGTCCAGGTGTGCTGGGTGTCCAGGTGTGCTGGGTATCCAGGTGTGCTGGTCACCAGGTTTGCCGGTGACCAGGTGTGCCGGTGTCCAGGTGTGCTGGGTGTCCAGGGTGCTGGTGTTTAGGTGTGCTGGTGTCCAGGTGTCCCGGTGTGCTGGGTGTCCAGGGTGCTGGTGTCCAGGTGTGCGGGTGTCCAGGTGTGCGGGTGTTCTGGTGTCCGGGTTTGCGGGTGCCTAGGTGTATTGGTCACCAGGTGTGCTGGTAACCAGGTGTCCGGGTGACCAGGTGTACCGGTGTCCAGGTGTGCTGGGTGTCCAGGGTACTGGTGTCCAGGTGTGCCGGTGTCCAGGTGTGCGGGTGTTCTGGTGTCCGGGTGTGCAGGTGTCCGAGGTGTGCCGGTGTCCAGGTGTGCGGGTGTCCAGGTGTGCTGGTGTCCTGGTGTGCTGGGTGTCCAAGTGTGCTGGGTGTCCAGGTGTTCTGGTGACCAGGTGTGCCGGTGTCCAGGTGTGCTGGTGTCCAAGGTGCTGGTGTTCAGGTGTGCTGGTGTCCAGATGTGCCGGTGACCAGGTGTGCCAGTGTCCAGGTGTGCCGGTGTTCAGGTGTGCTGGGTGTCCAGGTGTGCGGGTGTCCAGTTGCACGGGTGTCCTGGTGTGCTAGTGTCCTGGTGTCTAGGTGTGCTGGTGTCCAGGTGAGCTGGTGTCCAGGTGTGCTGGTCACCAGGTGTGCTGGTCACCAGGTGTGCTGGTGTCCAGGTGTGCTCGATGTCCAGGTGTGCTGGTGTTCAAGTGTGCTGGGTGTCCAGGTGTGCTAGGTGTCCAGGTGTGCTGGGACCAGGTGGGCTGAGTGTCCAGGTGTGTGGGTGTCCAGGTGTGCGGGTGTCCTGGTGTGCTAGTGTCCAGGTGAGCTGGTGTCCAGGTGTGCTGGTGTCCAGGTGTGCTGGGTGTCCAGGTGTGCTGGTGTCCAGGTGTGCTGGGTGTCCAGGTGTGCTGGTCACCAGGTGTGCTGGTGTCCAGGTGTGCTGGTCACCAGGTGTGCTGGTGTCCAGGTGTGCTGGGTGTCCAAGTGTGCTCGGTGTCCAGGTGACCAGGTGTGCTGGAGTCCAGGTGTGCTGAGTGTCCAGGTTGCTGTTGTCCAGGTGTGCTCGATGTCCAGGTGTGCTGGGTGTCCAGGTGTGCTGCTGTCCAGGTGTGCTGCTGTCCAGGTGTGCTGGGTGTCCAGGTGTGCTGGGGATGGATGTCAGTGAACTCCACATTCAAAGCTCCAGGGTAGGACACCTCCAGCTCTGCCTTCACCAGGCCCTCCCCTTGCCCTTGGCTTCTCTCACAACGCGGGGTGGGGGTGGGCATGGACGGGTGACAGAAGCTGCATTTTCTATCTCTTTCCTTAGATTTATATGACGTTTCCACTTCAAAGAGCTCCCCTCATGGGCCCACATATTAAACAACCTTTAAAACAGAACAGACACCTCTGAACAAGAGGTGGAACCCTAAGAAGACGAGAGGAAATGGTTGAAATCTGCCCACAATTTGGCCTGAGACCGTGTGTCCACTTCAAAGAAAGCGTCAGCAGATGCAGGAGAGGAACATCAGAGGGTGGTTACTGAGTTTCCTCGGGGATGGGAAGGAGGTCAGTTCTGAAGTCAGGGCAGGGAGGAAGCTTGGACCACGGGAGCTGATGGGCATCGGGGGCTGCGGAGCTGCCTGCCGCTCCCCGGGCCTGCCGCACTTCTCTCTGCCGTGATTTGGCGACAAGCACACATGGCAGTTCACTCAGCATGGCTCAGGGGAGCCCCAATCACGGCTCAGGAGCAGGAACAAGGAAGGAACAGCTGTAAAGCCCAGACGGAGAAGGTACAGGCCCTGCTTCAAGGTGCTGCCCACCGCCAGGCAGAGAACCAGGAAGACAGCTCAGCAGCTCTGAGTTCCCCCACCATACAGCCCTCCACGCGATGCAGAGAGGGCCTCAGAGCAAACTCCCGTTCTAAACAAGGGATGATCTCGACCTGAGAACCCATCAAGGCACATCTTGGGTCTTGAAAACAGACACACATTCGGTAAAGAATCCACCTGCAATGTGGGAGATCTGGGTTCGATCCCTGGCTTGGAAAGATCCCCTGGAGAAGGGAAAGGCTACCCACTCCAGTATTCTGGCCTGGAGAATCCCATGGACTGTATAGTCCATAGGGTCGCAAAGTCGGACATGACTGGTCGAATTTCACTTTTAGTATGGGGGGAATGAAGATGCCTTCCCTGAAAAAAAGCAAAGCATAAACAACAAACAAGCACCAACAGCCAAAGAGCAGCAATAGCAAACCATCCCTGCCTCAGTCCCAGGAAGGCAGAGCCATCGAGGCAGACGGGGCCTGACTTCTGCACAGGCGCTGGGGGTGTGGGGACAGCCAGCCCATCCTTCCTGCAGGCAGGAGACCGCAGGTCAAGGCACAGGGTATGTAGGGGCCCATTCATCAGAGGCTCAGACCACAGGGAGGCCTATGAAACAAGAGGTTTGTAGGAGGCTGAGAGCTTGTCCCAGAGAAGGCAATGGCACCCCAGTCCAGTACTCTTGCCTGGAAAATCCCATGGATGGAGGAGCCTGGTAGGCTGCAGTCCATGGGGTCGCAAAGAGTCAGACATGACTGAGCGACTTCACTTTCACTTTTCACTTTCATGCACTGGAGAAGGAAATGGCAACCCACTCCAGTGTTCTTGCCTGGAGAATCCCAGGGATGGGGGAGCCTGGTGGGCTGCCGTCTATGGGGTCACACAGAGTCGGACACGACTGAAGTGACTTAGCAGCAGCAGTAGCAGCAGAGAGCTTGTCCACTGTGCCAGTGGCTCTTGATGCAGCTTGACCCAGGACAGAGCCTGCAGGCCGAGCTCACACTGACTGAGAAAGCGGAGAAAAGGCAGGGGGTGCCCCTCAGAGTCAAGGAGCCGGGGGCCTGGCTGCTGCCCCAGGAGCACGATGGGCCCACAGGTCACATGGGCAGCTGCCTCCTGTCCCCACTCCAAATACTGTGCAGGCGCCTCTTGTGGCCCCCCACTCACTTGCAACCCAGCATCAAAGGGACACTGGGACCATCACTCTCGCTCCACTGTAGGGACCAGCTCAGATTCACTGCACCTCACAAGAGGGCCCAAGATGCGTGGGCCCATTCCCACCTCCTGCAGGGGCGCCACCTGTGCACAGGTGGAGGAACTCCCCCTCAGTTTCACACACATGCCCCCGGGCCCAGAACTGCCCCGAGTGGGGAGCACAGGCCAGGAGACCACCTCCCTGGGAGCCCAGGCAGAGAACACAGTCGCCAAGACCTTGTCCAGTGTTTCAAATGTACTCGTGCATTTCATGGTTACCTGTGATGTTTGCTGTGTGAGTCAAGTGATTGAAGATGCCGAGACTTGAAGTTCACAGCATCACATAAACCTGAATTCCAGCAGAGAAACACTACTTAATAGCTTTGGTGAGTGTCCAGAGGTGGAGACCAGGCTCTGATCTGATGACTGCGTCGCCCCTCTCTCCCCACGCCCACCGCAGAGCACCACACCTGGTCCACAGCCTGGTTTAGAGCATCGGTCGGCCATGGCTCTGCCTCCTCTCCCGCAGCCTGGGTTCCTGTCAGATACTCAGGGACAGCTCCTCTGTCTTCTAGCTCTGTGCTCTTCTGCAGGGCATTTCATAGGGCTCATTCTCCTATCTGTAAAATGGGACTGGTGCTCGTAGCTTCATCACAGAATCGTAAGGATTAAACGAGGACAGTCCATGTTAAATGCTGACACTCATACTAAAACAGCAGCTGAAAAGTCCCCTTATCCTGCTCTCTAAGCATTTTGCATCCCACCAACACATCCTTGAAGGTGGACACTCACTCACACATGTCCCCCGTTTTTGGCATCTTCCTGGCCTCTCCCAAGGAGGCCCTCAATAAATCTTCATTGCACAGAATCGGCGCTGAATTTTTAAAGACATCTAGATTATTGTTTTAAATAATATATCATCTTTTCCCAAGAGACTCAAACTGCTGCTACTGCTGCTGCTAAGTCACTTCAGTCATGTCCGACTCTGTGTGACCCCATAGATGGCAGCCCACCAGGCTCCTCCGTCCCTGGGATTCTCCAGGCAAGAACACTGGAGCGGGTTGCCATTTCCTTCTCCAATGCATGAAAGTGAAAAGTGAAAGTGAAGTCGCTCAGTTGTGTCCGACTCTTAGCGACCCCATGGACTGCAGCCCACCAGGCTTCACTATCCTTCAAATAGCTTCATCAGGTGCCCTAATAGTTTTTATACACTTCAATGTAAAATATGAATTAATGATACAGGACAAACAGGATGACTTCACCTCATCTCTGCAGTTTCATGTCCAGTTTGAACAGCCTGGTTTAGTAAATAGTGAGATTAATAAAGAAAGCCCGGCTTCCAGGCATGTGTCTCTAAAGATGACGCAACTGTTGGCTTTTCAAAGTCCATAGTTGGACAAAAATGGAAAAGTTCCTGAAATCAAGATGTTAAGATAAAGTTAATTGGGAAGAGTAAGTGATAGAGGCTTCTGTTACTTATAGAAACAAACAATGCCTAAAAAATAAAGTAAAGCTGGTAGTCAATAGTCCCTTCTCCCCAGGGACAGATATGTGTATAATAAAGACCTCCAGAGCATCCACCAATACGGCTTGGTAAGGATGTTCTGAACAGGTCACTTTAAATTCTACCAGGAAAAGACTAAAGTGATTTAAAGTTTACATTCCTGTTGTAAATCGGTATTTCATTTCTATGTAAGGTCATATGATTTTCCTAGATTTACAGCTGTATCAAAAGACAACAGTTCAAATTTATGACTGAGATTTCTGGGGCGAAGTTTAAAATGTTAGGAATGTTGAAAATGCTCAAGGGTCAGGTTTATGCCCTTGAATATGGCTTTTACTCTCAGACCACAAGCTGCGGTCACACAAGCTGGATATAATTGATCTGGTAATTAGAGAATGCAATTTGAATTATCATAGACCTGTATTGATTATGACGGACCCCTATCTAGAGCCCAGCAGAGGATAAAGAGGCTGCAATCTAGCCCAGAGCTCTGCTGGAGTGTCTGAGGCCTTGTGAAGTCATGAAGAGGAGCTATGAAAAGCACTGGGTTAATGAGAGTGAGGAAAAGCCTCAGTTCTTGAGCTGAGAGTTAGAATGGGAGTTGGAGTAAGGGCTAAAAAGGCATTTGTTACTAAGAATTAGGAAAAATAACGACACTCATTCTGTGTGAATTTACTTAGAATCTATTCTAAATATTCAGCGATATTTATGTTTTGCAGCTTTACATGATGAAAAAACATTCTTTTTCATTGAAACTCCTATAGAATAAGCCATTTTGACATCTGGGGCTTGAAATGCCAACTCCTTTTCCAATTAGAAATAAATGTAGGAATTTGCGTAGGGTTTTCTAAAGAAGGCAACTAACCAATGACAAAAGTAAAAATCTAAACGTAACTGACTTGGCTACTTCTTACTGAAGTAAACAGATGCCCTCATTGGTTCAATGGAGCAAACATTTCCCACAAAGAACACAGGTTCTTTCCGGGTGGCTCTCCTCTCCTGGGCCTTGAGCCAATCAAAGTTTTTAATCTGCAGAGCTGCATGCCCACCACCCTCCCCGCAAAATGACTAGCCATTTTGTCTAATAATAAGCAACCCAAAGGCAGAATCATATGAGTTTGAATACCAAGATAAGTGAGACCCGGACACAGAGGATAGAACTGTGGTTGCCAAGGGGGCAGGGCGGAGGAGGATTCACCAGGAGGCTGGGGGAGGGAGGGAGTGCGAGGTTGGGGTTGGCAAGTGTCGGCCGTTACGTATAGGATGGATACACAGCCAGATCCTACTGTGCTTCACACAGAGCTGCATTCTGTATCCTCTGATAAACCAAAATGGAAAAGAAAATTTTAAAAAAAGAGTGTATATACATGTATCACTGAACTACTTTGCTGTCCAGCAGAAATGAACTCAGTGCTGTAAATCAACTATACTTCTTTTTAAACAAGTTAAATAAATAGATAAGTGAGACCAAGAAGTGGTGCACCTGAGAGGGCCTGACTTTTGCAGGCATCTCTAGGAGCTGGTCGCTTGTCCAGTCTACGTGTCAGAAAAGAATGAACAATTACAGGACAGGCCTCGGTGGAAAATGAGACCCATCGTGCAAAGGTGAGAAGTAGCCACTCGCTTCCTTGGCTTCACCTCCTAGAGAGGTCGCAGACTGTTCCCTGGTCTGTCACTTTGGAAACTGCACCCACCGTTTCCTCCCACCAGAGGCTCCTGTTCTCAGTGTCCCAACAGCCCCCTCGCTCCCCACAAACCCCAGCACCGCCTCTAAGGTGTCAGGCCACCTCAACTCTGGAAGGCTTCTCACAGCCAAGTCCCCCCAGAACTCTCTGGTTACATGAGCAGTGCAAAACCTCATCCTCCAGTTTTATTTCCAGGTAAGGAATGAATTCTAAAGAAATTCTAACCAAGAAAAAAGCAAAATGCATCTTGAGTTGCCCAGTGACCATAAATTCATACCAAACATCATATTTGGTAACCTTTCCTGGAAATGACACACCACCACCGACCGCCTTGGCAAGTAGGAGAAGTGCGTGCCATCCAGAGAAGTTAGAAACTCCCAGTCACACTGACCCCGGGAGCCGGAACTTGGTGACTTTCTGTAACTGGAAGAGGTCGGGGTAAACTATCTGAAACACAATGATTGTCTTGGAACTCACTGTGCATTTACCCACATTTTGTTTGAGCAACCGCACTGGCCATCACTTCCTCCAGGCCTCTGTTGTATAAACAAACGTAGATGAATGATTAAGAGCCCAGGCCTGTTCCTTCATTTGTTTTTCTTTAAAAACAGTCACCAGACCATTGACGAAGGATGGAATGGCCTACCCATCCCCTTCTGCCACTGGTTCACTCTCTGATTTGAGGAAAGTCGTTTTGCTCTTTGTGAACCTCACTTTTCTCGGCTGTAAAACAGACTCTAGTACAACCTCCCCCGTTGAGGGAAGAACGCCGTGAGGTCACTCGTGAGAATCTGGCCGAGAGCCGGGCTCAGTGAGCACAACCTGTCGTCTGAGCTAGTCCCAGTGAGGGCCTTTAAGGGGCAGATGCGGTCCCCACGCCGGCCAGAGCGTGGCTTCCAGGCCGACGCTGCAAGTACTTCGCAGCCACTCTGCTTCCTGAGCCTAGCTCTAGCCACTCTGCATAAATCGCTCACACATCTAGACTGAGCTGACACACAGCCTTTACAGTCAAGCCAAAGAATTAAGGGCAGAATTGTATGATACTATTCCTCTGCAGTCTTGAGGTCAGTATTAGAAACCCTTGCAAATCTATGTCCTGGCCAAGCAAACAGACCACTGAAGAGGTGTTGCGGTGGCCCAAGTCATTATAAAAGAATCAGAGCAGCTGAGGGAGGGGGCGAACCGTGGGAAACCCAGAGACAGGAACACACTTTCATCCCACACATCAACGTATCAGATTACTGAGGGGGAAAGAAGTAAAAAAAAAAAAGTGTGAGGAAAATAATTTAATATATTCCCTCTTCTCCTGTCATGCATATAGAAAGAGGCCATCTGAGCTAAATCAATTGGGCAAAGTGTCTCTGAAACTGCTGACATAAAACTGGACGTTTTTGAAGGCCAAGGACTGCGTTTCCTTCACTCTGTGTTAATCCATGCAGAGTTACACTTGCAATCATAAACTTGCTGGTGGGTAAAATAGCACAGATGTAATAAAGCATTTCACGGTCTGGTACGTGTAAAGCTGAGGAGGGCTGTACCTGCCACCAGCCCGTTACATTCCTGTTCCTTCTCACCTCAACTCTTCTACAGGACCTCCTTCATAATGGAATAACAGTTGTTATTGCTGATAATAATGTTATTACTATCAGTGTTTACCAAACCCTAAAGTGAAGTCGCTCAGTCGTGTCCAACTCTTTGCGACCCGTGGACTGTAGCCCACCAAACTCCTCCGTCCATGGGATTCTCCAGGCAAGAATACTGCAGTGGGTTGCCATTTCCTTCTCCAGGGACAAATCCTGTAGGGTTTGGTAAACACAAATAAAAATTGTTTGGTAAAAACAATGCAGAATACAGCATGCTTGGGGCTGGTGCATGGGGATGACCCACAGAGATGTTATGGGGAGGGAGGTGGGAGGGGGGTTCATGTTTGGGAACACATGTAAGAATTAAAGATTTTAAAATTAGAAAAATAAAATAAAATTAAAAAAAAAAAAACAATGCAGAAATTGTTCTAAGTACTTTTCAAGGATGAACTCATTTCTTCTTCCCCGACTCTTATAAGACAGCTGCTCTTATCTCCACTTTCAATTCAGTTTAGTCACTCAGTTGTGTCCAACTCTTTGCGACCCCATGGACCGCAGCACGCCAGGCCTCCCTGTCCACAACCAGCTCCCAGAGTTTACTCAAACTCATGTCCATTGAGTCAGTGATGCCATCCAATCATCTCATCCTCTGTCGTCCCCTTCTTCTCCCACCTTCCATCTTTCCCAGCATCAGGGTCTTTTCAAATGAGTCAGTTCTTTGCATCAGCTGGCCAAAGTTCTGGAGTTTCAGCTTTAGCATCAGTCCTTCCAATGAATATTCAGGACTGATTTCCTTTAGGATGGACTGACTGGATCTCCTTGTAGTCCAAGTGACTCTCAAGAGTCTTCTCCAACACCCCCGTTCAAAAGCATCAATTCTTCAGTGCTCAGCTTTCTTCACAGTCCAACTCTCACCTCCATACATGGCCACTGGAAAAACCACAGCCTTGACTAGACCGACCTTTGTTGACAAAGTAATGTCTCTGCTTTTGAATATGCTATCTAGGCTGGTCATAACTTTCCTTCCAAGGAGCAAGGGTCTTTTAATTTCACAGCTTCCTCCCCACTTTACAGGTGAGTAAATGGAAACCAAAGAGTTTCATGTGCCCAGGGATGCAGGCTCTGCCTGGCAGCAAGGGCCTGAACCAGGATGCCAGGCCCTGCAGCTTGTGCTCAGCCACCACGTGAGGCTCTATACAGCAGCCCACAAGAGGGTTACTGGAGCACCTTCAAAACGCACAGCTCTTGCTAACTCAGAGGCTCCTCAGTGTCCAACCTCAGTAGGCAGACTGACCCTAGTCCTCTGGTCAGTTCTCCAGGCCAAGGAGCTCTGGTTCCATCCTGTGGTCCTGCCATTCACCATCTCTTGGCTCCCCACCACCCAGGCTCATCCGTGAGCTGATACATGGAAGTGAGGCTCCTCCTGTAAAGAACTGCTTTTACACATTGTTTTTTAATGTGGGCTGGAGTAGGGTGGGATCAAGATGAGTCAGAGGCAGATGGCATTTCACTGTGGCCTGTCATCTTGGTGAGATACGTGAGGGTCCATAGCAAAGGATTAAGGTACTGAAGCTATTGAAACTGAGGAAGAAACCGAAATGAAAGCAGATTTTGAGAAGGACTCGGAAGTGAAAATTCAGATTGAAAATGTAAATTGTCTACAGATGACGTGCTAATAGGGCTGAGAGGAAAGGGCTGTGATCTCACAGGAGGATGTACGTGTGTGCTGAGTAGGACAAAGTAGACGGTTCACACACGCTGGACGCCGGCTCCCGGGGGTGTGATGGGACCGTAGGAGGAGGAATGTTCATACTCAGCACCCCTCGGTTTGGGAAGTTGCTCTGTGGGACGGAAAGCTGGGGCACTGAAACGCACAGACCCCAGGCCCTGTCGCAGCTCTTCACACCACGTGCTTTCTGGCAAGAGACCTCGCCTTCCTAAGCAGGCAACTGGCCAACTGGAAGGGACCATCCTGAGGTGCCCAGACTCAGAGCTGGTACCTGGAATCCCTGGATCACTGAGGGGATCAAGTTCACAGAGAAGCAAGGCAGAGGTCTGTGCCAAGGTGTCCAGCAGAGCAACTACTGGAAGGGACCTATGGTTCAGACACACACGACCCCAAACCAAGCTAAACACCTCTCCTCCACGTGCAGACCTACTGTGCATCCGTGTCTTCTCTCTCACCCTGTGTATTGTGTATACGTCTGTATGTGTATTTACATATTTATGTATAAGTATGGGGATTCCCTGTGGCTCAGAGAGTAAAGAATCTGCCTGCAAGGCAGGAGACCCAGGTTCGATCCCTGGGTCATGAAGCTCCCCTGGAGAAGGGAATGGGAACCTACCCCAGTATTCTTGCCTGGGAAATCCCATGGACAGAGGAGCCTGGAAGGTTACAGTCCATGGGGTCACAGAGTCGGACATTACTGAGCAACTGACACTTTAGTATAAGTATATACGTGGATAAATGCGTATGGACATGTATGCGTGGATGCATTTTTGTGCATATGTGTGTATGTCTAGACGTATATGTGTGTGGTCGTGTGTGTACTGTATTGCATGTATCTGTGTGTGTGTGCACATTCATGCAATTTTGTGTGTTTATATCTTTGTGTGTCTGTGTTATATGTGTGATACATGTATATGTCTAGCTGTATACATATGCATATGTGCATGTGTATATGTATTGCATGTGTGTATGTGTCCATACTCATGTACGTGTATGCATGTGCTGTGTATTATATATGTGATATGCGAGTGTATGTGTTTGCATGTGTCTGTTGTTATGCATATATGTGTGTATGTGAGGTGTGTGTACTGAGTGTGCATATGTGTGCACGTATGCACACCTGTGTGTATATATACATGTATCCTGACACTGGTCTTGTGAGAATGGCAGTTTTCATCATTCTGTGACCTTGAGGAGTCAGGTGAATATCCCTCAGTTTTTAGTATATAAACAAGACCGTATGCACCCAAGCCTGTGTGACAGCAAAGCCTGTGTGTTCTAATTCCAGAGAAGAGCTGGGACTAATGTGCATCCAAATGGGGTCAGATGGAGAGTGCAGACCAGGGACCCACAGTTCAAGATAACAATGGAAACAGTGAGCTTCAGGAAGCCTTGAGAGTCCCCTCTGGGTAAGAACCCCCAACATCCCAGAGAGACAGATAGGCGATCACCCCAGATCTGGAATGAGGCTTGGTCTCTCCAGCATCCATACTTGTAGTGGTTCATGACTCATACATAACAGGCTCTCTCCACAGACTCAGCTCTTTCAAACTAATGCTTCCCTTCTTTTAACAAATAAAAGATAAACCTAAAAATAAGGTAATCCCTTAAGGGAAAAACAGCATCTCTGTATGTGTGCACACTCACAGGCAACATGTGTGGTCAATCAAGAGAATGATCTTAATATTCAAAACTATTACAGACAAATAGCAAAAAGGAGCTTCACAGGTGACTAAGTGGTAAAGAATCTGCCTGCAATGCAGGAGACATGGTTTTGATTCCTGGGTTGGGGGCGTCCCTTGGAGAAGGAAATGGCTACCCACTCCAGTATTCTTGCCTGGGAAATCCCATGGACAGAGGAGCCTGGCAGGCTACAAGCCATGGGGTCTCAAAAGAGTCAGACACGATTTAGCAACCAAGGAACAATTACAAAAAGATGAATATGAAACACAATAGAGAACTATGCTCACAGTTCTCACACATACATACAAAAGAAACATCTAGTCAACTTATGAATAAATTGAGCCTCATTGTCAGAGAAGGAAAATATTGAAAATAATGAAATACCACCTTTTGTTTAACAAGCTAGAGTATGATGACTTTCATTTCTTTGTCGTGTATTCCTGTGCATTTCAAAGTTTCTACAGTAACTATGCTACTTTTACTACCATCAGAAAAAAGTGCTATTACTTGAGAAAAGTGTCAAGAAGAGATAGCACTTTGAATTCTACATGACAGACTTAATAACACTGCATAGATGGACAGAGCTTTCTCCTTGACACTCTGTGTCCAGGTGAGAAAAGAACAGGTGAGCCCATTCCTGTAGTCAGCCCCCCTTGGTGGGTGCGTCTGACAATCTCTGATATTACCAGAGCTCAAATTAAAAGACGATGTCTAGGTGTGTCAGAAACCTAGGCAGCCTATTAAAAAGCAGAGACATCATTTTGCCGACAAAGGTCTGTCTAGTCAAAGCTATGGTGTTTCCAGTAGTCATGTATGGATGTGAGAGTTGGACCATAAAGAAAGCTGAGTGCCAAAGAATTTGAACTGTGGTGTGGGAGAAGACCCTTGAGAGTCCCTTGGACTGCAAGGAGATCCAATCAATCAATCCCACAGGAAGTCAGTCCTAATATTCACTGGGAGGACTGATGCTGAAGCTGAAGCTCCAATAGTTTGGCCACCTGATGTGAAAAGCCAACTCATTGGAAAAGACCCTGATGCTGGGAAAGACTGAAGGCAGGAGAAGAAGTGGGTAACAGAGGATGAGATGGTTGGGTGGCATCACTGACTCAATGGACATGAGGTTGAGCAAACTCAAGGAGAGAGTAAAGACAGGGAAGCCTGGTGTGCTGCAGTCCATGGGGTTGCAGAGTCGGACATGACTGAATGACTCAGCAAGAACAAGGCAAAATACCTTCTGCGTCTGAATACAAAGTTCTGCCCGTGACATCAGTGTGCTTAGCCGAACAATTTCCCACCGTCTTGTCCCAAGGGGCTTAAATTGCGATTTCTTAAAACAACCAGGATTGGAGCCGTGGCTACAAAGTCCAAGAAGGATTCTGACCACTCTCAGGGGTGACTATTCCTGGCCCTGCGCCCTGAACAGAAAACGAGTCTCACAGAGGGTTTCCTGCCTTCCCCTGGGATTGCCAGGCTCTTATGAGTTGAATTCCAATGTTGTAGCTTTTTAGTTAAAAAATAATTGGACACAACAGAACGGATTCAGTAGTCTACTTATTTTCATGTAAAAAAAAAATATGACAGACAGACAGAGACAGCACTCCTTCAGCCTCTGGGCTCACCCGGAATTCTTTATCCACCCCACACCCCGAGTAGCCTAACCACACTGCTGCCTTCTTCAGGTGTGACTTCCCTGAGCCCATGTGAGCCTCGTGTGTTCTTACAGAACTCAGCCTTCTGGATGACCACGGTGTTTTAAAGCAGATCACTTGGCGAGTCTGTGGGATCCTTCTCATGTAAGGAAATTATAATAGCTTGCATGTTTGCCGTGTGTGTGCTCACTAGACCTGGCACATCCTTCTTCCCTGAAACATTCAGGCACGTTAAGTCTAAGGGGCTTTTTGTGTTGTCAAAGCAGTGGCTTCACCAGGATTAAACGATCCTTAATTCAAATCCTGCCGAAGTGTAGAACTACGCACAGTATGGGCTTAATTAATTTGTGACTACTGGTTCACATCCACATCCTTCTCAAGATCAAGAAGTATTGTTAAATACTTCTGCCCAGAGTTTAAAAGTAGGGAAGGAACAGGGAGAGGACGAGAGGAAAAGAGAAAGGAGAAGCTGAGTGCTGCCCAGCTGAGTGCTCCCGAGTCAAGCACTGTTCTTCCCACCACGTGCCTTGACCACCTGCTCTGCGGTCCTCCCACATCTCTGGTCCTCCCTATCTCTGGTCCTCCTATGTTCAGTAAGATCTCCAGAGAGACTCCAACATACACAAAAGGAGCAGATTGTCTCTACTGAACTCAAGATCCTCTCCACAGAAACCTATGGACAAAGTTTCCAATTTATCAAGTGAGTTACTGGTAATTTTTTCCTACAATAATCTCTGGATTGTGCCTTAGAATAAGCACATATAAGTATTATTATGGGAACAAAGTGTGTGAAGGTTTTAGAGCTATTATTTCATATTAATACATGCCTCTCCAGAAACATACTTATCTATAATCTTACCCTTATAAGCGGCTTCCTTTGTGGCTCAGCTGGTAAAGAATCCGCCTGCAATGCAGGAGACTTGGGTTTGATCCCTGGGTTGGGAAGATCCCCTGGAAAAGGGAAAGGCTACACACTCCAGTATTCTGGCCTGGACAATCCCATGGACTATACAGTTAGACATGTATAGACTCTTTATGACTAAAGAGTCAGACATGACTGAGCAACTTTCACCTTCACTTTACCCCAGTAAGTCACCTTGCCTTTACCAATATTAACAGTATTTTAACTTTGAGGCCATATGTCGTTATATTAAGGCAATGTTTGTGTTTTTTTTTTTTAAGAAAGTCCTTTTTTTTTCCAATATTTAAATTGTTTGTAACTTAACTCAAAGGAACTTCAGAGGAATTAATGTTAGAATTCCCAGTGTTATGATGGGAATTACTGTCAGAATTCACTAACATGAGCTATGCTCTGGAAAGGATTGGCTGTAAGCTTAGTTCGAGGAAGTCAAACCTAAAGGGGATTTGAGCAGCTTTGTGCAGTCCATGTTCATGGTTAGAACGTGGATTGTCGTAATAAAGCTTTTACGAGAGACAATACATACCCTGGCATTGTTAAAAATTATCTACCACATATTTAATGACACAAAAAGTACGTGTAATCCTGACCATATCTGAATATTTTACATAAAGTACATAAGGACATGTAATCTTGAACAAGCATGAATTTTTTAAAAATTTGCCTATATTCTAACGGTATTCACTCCCTTAACTTAGTAAGTCAACCACAATCAGAGGTGCCTGCTGTGGATGACTCACATTTGTTGCACAGTTCGTGTGTCTCTTCCTCTTGGTTTCACCCGTAGCGTGAATGGCTCCAAACTCAGCCTGGAGTCTTCACCTTCTCTAGCTCTGATGCTATGTTTACACTGACACGGACCTTGTCCACCCAAACCTGTCACAACGTAGAATGCCTAATTTCAAGACGTTCAGAAATATGTTCCAAAGATCATTAAATATGTCTAGTCCTGGATTAACCCTTTTATAGCTGACCATCCTAGTTAATGGAACACTGGCAGCTCACCTCACCCTCTTTCTCTGTCTCTTGGATCTTGCTTATCCATCTGCATTCTCGCCTGTCTTCTCGAGCATGACCACACTGCCTCCGCCTCCTTCTTCCATTATTTTGTGGTGCGCTCTCATTCACCCCCAGGTCTCAGCCCGCCCCAGAGAGCCACAGGGTGGCATGAGCAAGGGCATCAACCACAGAGAGGCCAGGCATGGGGAAGCTCTTTACTCCTGCAGGCCAGAGACTGTCCTCCTCTACCTGGACACACCAGGCGGCCCAGCCTGGGGAACCTCCTGGCACCACTCCAGGCAGCACAGGTAGGAGCCACCCCAAATCTCGGCAACACGAGATAAGCCGAACAGACCAAACGACCCAGAAAGGGTCTGAAAAATTAGACTGCTGTTCGAACCTATAAAAGTAGGCTATGACCTGTGTGCAAAGCTTAAATAGAGTGACTGCCTTTTAAAATAAAATATTTAAAAGGTCCCACAGACTCCTAACATTATACTCAAAGTGTCAAGAATACAATTTTTTTAAAGCACCGATAATAACAAGAATCAGAAAATCACAAGCTGAATGAGAAAAGTCCATTAACTGATGTTAACACTAAGATGAATCAGGTGTTAGAATTACCTGTTGAGCATTTTCAAGCATCCATTACAAAAATGCCTCAGTAAACAATTACAATATATCTTGAAACAGATGAAAAAGCAGAGAGATATCAGCAAAGAAACAGAGGTCATAAAAAAGAACCAAATGGAAATAATAGAATTGAAAAATACAATAACAGAGATTTTTTAAATAGTAAAGTGTCCAATAGCAGAATGGAGAAGAAAGAAGACAAAACTGGGGAACAGAAAGATAGATCAATAAACCTCACCCAGTCTGAACAACAGAGAGCAGACAGACTACAAAAAACATCAACCAAGGCTCAGACACCTGGGGTCAATAACAAAAGACTGAACATCAGACCCTCTCAGAAGGTGAGGAGAAAAACCGTGGTGCTAAAAGAGTATTTGAGAAAATAATGGATGAAAACTTCTCAGATTTGGTGAACACCTTAAACAGATTCAGGAAACTGAATAAAACCCAAATACAATAACCTCAAAGTCATATCATAAACTGCTGAAAACTAAGGACAGAAAAACTCTTTAAGACATCCAGAGAAAAACAATACATTACCTTTAGAGAAGCAAAAATGATGCATTACCTACAGAGGAACAAAAATGATACACTACCTTTAGGAGAACATGAATTCCAGGGACAACAGATTTCTCAGCAGAAATCACAGAGGCCAAGAGGAAGTGACACAATGTTTTTCAAGGGCTAAAAGAAGAGAATTGTCAACCAGTAAAGCTATGCTTCAGGGATGATGGAGAAATAAAACACTCTTAGATGAAAGGAAAAAAAGAAAAGAACTTCTGACTAGCATGAAGGGAAGTGAAGTCACTCAGTCGTGTCCGACTCTTTGTGACCTCACGGACTATAGCCTACCAGCCTCCATCCATGGATTTTCCAGGCAAGAATACTGGAGTGGGTTGCCATTTCCTTCTCTGGGGATCTTTCAGACCCAGGGATCAAACCCAGGTCTCCTGCATTGCAGGCAGACGCTTTACCATCTGAGCCACAGGGATTTAAAGCATGCTTAAAGTGAGTCCTTCAAACTTCCCTGGTGGCTCAGATGGTAAAGCATTTGTCTACAATGCAGGAGACCCCGGTTCGGGCCCTGGGTTGGGAAGATCCCCTGGAGAAGGAAATGGCAATCCACTCCAGTACTGTTGCCTGGAAAATCCCATGGACAGAGGAGCCTGGTAGGCTACATGCTATGGGGTTGCAAAGAGTTGGACACGACTGAGTGACTTCACTTTCACTTTAAAGTGAGTACTTCAAACTTAAAGAAAATGAAAAAAAGAAGAAATTTTGTACTCTAATTAGAAAAGAAGAAAGAGTAATGGAAATTAGAAAAGAAGAAAGAGTAATGGAAAGAGTAGACGTGTGAGAATATATAATGAATTATCCTCTTCCTTGTGAATTTTCTAAACATATGACGGCTGAAAGAAAAATGACATCCTCGAGCTGCATTTAGACGTGGAGCGAGGGAAGAGGACCACGCGGCAGTGAGGTGTCACGTGTCACCCAGAGTGGTGAACGCCGGTCCCAGCAGGCCACGTCCGGCCGGTTATTTCTGATCTGCCTGCCAAGGCAGGAGACACGGATTGGACCCCTGGTCCAGGAAGACACCACAGGCTGCGGGGCAGCTACTGAAGCCGTGCGCCCCAGAGCCCGTGCTCTGCAACAAGAGGAGCAGACACACCACCCACAGAAAGGCGCCTCCACTCTCCGCAACCAGAGGGAAGCTCATGCAGCAAGGGAGAGCCGGCTCAGCCAAACGTAAATAAATAAACAGACTGGAAAGGAGGAAATCAAACCATCCTTGTTTGCAGACGACGTAATTTTCCACATTATTTCCACAGAATCCCGAAGAATCTGTAAGACCATTCCTGAAACTCAAAGGTGAGTTCAGCAAGTTTGCAGAAACAAGAAAAGCCAATCCCATTTGGAAATAGTAACCATGAGCTATGGAAATCAAATTATAAACACAGTATCATTTGCAATCTAAGGAAAATGAAATACTTACTTACATACTCAACAAAACACGTACAGGATTCATATATTGAAATTTTTACAACATGGGTGATAGAAACCAGAGAAGACCTAAGCAAACAGCCCCTCATATGTTAGAAGTCTCAGCACAGCCCTTCCTCTCCATTGTAAGCTCTTCCCATAACACAGAGTTACCACCACCATCACAGCCTTAGCATAGTGACTTCTTGCTTTCGTGTGTGAATCTATCTGCCCCCACCTGCGGGTAGGGACTGGATTTTTCACTCTTGTTCCTCCATGGCCTGGCCCAGCACTTGGTACAGGGGCATTCAGTAAACACCAGGTAGACAAGTAAAGCCCAGTAAAGAAGCATTAAGTTGGTCCAGGAGAGAACGTCACGCGGGCAACTTGGGGCCGTAGCTCTGGCTTTCAGAAAAGCATTCAGGGCTGGCAGTTCAGATTTAGGAGCCTTCAGAGTCAGATGCTTAATAAGACTCTAAATGCGAAGAAATATCTGGAGAATAGAGAAAGAAAGATGGGGTGGGAACCAGAACGGCCATCATCAAAAGTCCACACACAGCAAATACTAGAGAGGGTGTGGAGAGAAGAGAGGCCTACTACACTGTTGGTGGGAGTGTAAATTCTACAGCCAGTATGGGCAACAGTATGGAGGCTCCTTAAAAAACTAAAACTAGAGCTACCCTGATCTATCTGATCCTGCAGTCCCACTCCTGGGCATATATCTGGAGGAAAACATGATCTGAAAGGATACATGCACCCCGATGTTCACTGCAGCACTGTTTACAAAAGCCAAGACTTGGAAGCAGCCCGAATGCCCATCAGCAGAGGAACGGACAGAAAAGATGTGGTATACAAGGGACTATTACTCAGCCTGTGGGAAGAATGGAATGATGCCATTTGCAGCATCATGGATGGACCTAGAGAGTGTCATACTGAGTGATTTAAGTCAGACAGAGAAGGGAAAACACTGTATGACATCCCTCATATGTGGGATCTAAAAAGAAATGATACAAATGAAGTTACTTACAAAACAGAAAGAGATCACAGATTTAGAGAATTCACTTATGGTTGCCAGGGGGAGGAGATAGGGAGTTTGGAAAGGTCACGTACACACTGCTAGATTTAAAATGAGTGACCACAAGGACCCACTGTATAGCACCGGAAACTCTGCTCAGTGTTATATGCCAACCTGCAAAGGAGGGGAGACGGGGGAGAACAGATTCATGGACATGTATGGCTGAGTCCCTTCACCATTTGCTGAAACTACCACCTTGTTAATCACTATACCCCAATACAAAATAGAAAGGTGGTGTGTTTTTTTTTTTAATTAAAAAAAAAAAATGGGGAGAGAAAGGGGAGGAAGTAAGGAAGGAAGGAAAAGAGCATACAAGTACCGAGGAGGGGCGAGAAGAGACAGGAAGTAGGGAGAATCCAGGGTAAAACTCAGCAAGAGCAGCAGCCCCCAGTGGCCTGAAGGGCAAAGACTACAGGGCTGGTCGCTGCGACATGGCGCGAGGGGCGGGGCCGAACGGCAGCGAGCTGAGGTCTCAGTGGCTAAAGGCCAGAATCGGGGCAGCGACGTGGCGCTAAGGGAGTCTTCAACGGGAGGAAAAAGTTTGAGAGAAGTCAAACGCTGAGAGGAAGGATGAGAAATCAAAAGCAACAGAAAGCAAAGTGGAAGGCATTGCTGTGGAGTGAGAGCCCCCAGGAGAGGCGGAGGCCGGGGGAAGACCAGGGCACAGAGCAGAGGGCCAGGAGCTCCCGGGAGAGGTCAGGGGGACCTCAGATGCCCAAGGCGAGCAGGCCAGGGTGACACGTCGGGCATCAGACTTCTCTTTGTAAATCTGTTATTGACTCCAAGAGCTGGTCCAGCAAAGGCGGGAACTTCAATAGACCGACAAGGTTTTAAAGTTGCCAAGCAAGTGAAGGAACTGGGGAGGGCAAAGCAAAGTTTCCAGGAGCCACTGACAGTTGACCTGCAGTGACCACGTGTAGCTCCCAGCCCAGCCTTGACCTTCCCTCGGGCAGAGGTCAGGGGTCTAGCGGGGAAGGCAGAGGACGGGAGGGAGCTCCAGAGGGTACCTCGTCCATCTCCTCTCCTGTGCCTACTTCTGGGCTCTTGAATGTCGGCCAAAGTCTACGAAAACCCCATTTTGCTGTATTTCTGAGGCTGCAAAATCACTGTTTGCTTCAGTGTTCCTATAGTCTAAGAACAAAGGTTATTCATTGTCCTAGCAGCAGAAAAGATTCCAAAATTCATCTTCTCCATAATTCAGACCCAAGTCAGCAGGCTGGCAGGCTCAGGTAATTTGGCCAACTCGCTGGCCACGAGGACTCACGATGCCATCCATCATCATTACGAGCCGCATTCACCACGTTTCTTCCTTTGGCATAAAGTGTGAAATGCAAAGGATTGTTTGGACAGAGAGAGAGGAACCAATGAGATCCTGGGACTCAAAGAGGTGCTTTGTTAGAAATGAAAACGGAAATATGATTCCAGGGGAAAAAGGACTTGGTGGCAACATGGTCACACACTCCTTTCAAAACATGAAAAATAAATTCACCCTCAAGAAAAAGAAGAAAAATGGATCTGACAGATTCATTCTCTCCTATCTGGAGGCTCCTCCTCTGAGCCTGTATATCAGGAAATCAGTCTGAACGAGCGAGGCTGGGCCACCAGGACGAGGCCTAGCTTCCACTGTCACCCAGCCCCATCCTCTCCTCACTGGTCTCTGCTTTTCAACCCAAATATGATTAAGTGGCTTGTCCCAGAAATGAAAAAAAAAAAAAAACTTCCAGTCCAGCCCAAACGCAAATAGATCTCACACATGCATCACTACCTTTGCAACATCCAATTCTAATTTGAATGTTCAGAACTCTGATCGTATTTCTAACCCAGAAGAGAATAAAAAACATCCTTCAGTGGCTTATGAATTACAAATTCTTCCTATAGTCTGTGAATGTACATCAGAAAAACGCGTGTTGGACAGAGCAGAATTATAAAACATGGTCAGATATTCCGAGGTTTATCAGTCCCACTCCTGATGTTACAGACAGGCTGCCTACAGACCAGGAAACAAAGGTCCCTGAGGTAGCTTTTCAGACCCGGACAGTTTTGACCACATTAGAACACCCATCAGCTGTAACCCAGCGCAATGCAGGCATCTCGGTTGAACTGGCACACAGCAGTCTTTGCTTCTATCAGGGTATTTTCTGCACACCTAAACCCAGATGTGGCTGCACCACACCCAGGATACAGTGCATACCCAATAAGCATTGGTTCAATTGCTTCCTAAAGTCGATGCAAAAGAGAACCCACTTTGATCTCCTTGAAAGTTCCAACCATAAATGATTCTCGAACGTAAGGGGAATCTTGACAACTTCCCCGCTGAGGATGACAGTTTGTTAATTTATTATAGAATCATCATGGCCATTTCGGAACCAAATCTCAGAATACTAACAATGGACTTTTCCTGAGTTACGCACTAATTCACATCAATATTCATCTTTTTATTATATGGTTAGTGAATCACTTTAATGGGTAAATTTTAAATTGCTTGAATTCAGAACTGTGTCAGAAAATCCAGAATAACTCTCAGGCAAGATGTGAGGATCTCATCACAAATCAAATGTAAACGACTTGAACACTGTGATGTTCGTTTTGAGAAGTTCTCATCTGCAAATGGACCTGATTTGATAAATTGCTCAGAATGTGAAATTATGAAATTCCTCATATATGAGTCAGTTTAGTGAGAGATCAGTAATGTAAAGTTATGATGGTAAGCCTAGTAAAAACCACAATGAATACCATCTTTCTCTTACAGATGAGGGGCAATAAGCTTATTAACAACATAGTAACATTGCTTCATCTCTTCTTCTTAATAGCTTGTAGTCTATGGATCCAGTGTTGAGTGTTTATGTTGCCATCGATCTAACTGAAAAAAGACAGGGAGGTTTTTCTGATAGACATCTCTGCCACCTTCTTAACTACTAAAATCAAATGTCATGTTCGGCTATTAATACTGAGACGGAACAGACAATGGCCAGATAACACCTTAATTTTAGATAGATTCCCAAGTCAAGACCGTATAAAGGTGATATAAAAAGGTTCGTGATGTCTAAAGACATAAGAAAATCACAACATTCTCCTTACCTTGGAAGTACACAAATCAGTCACATGTTACCTTGTTAAACTAGCTGCACAGAAAGGGTATACATCAAAATTTAAAAAAAAAAAACAAACACTGTTACCATTGTGTGTAAGAGAAAAAAAAAGAATGACTAATTGGGAAGAGGACTGAGTCTATTTTCTAAAAGAAAATCAAGCAGGAAGCATTTAAAAGGATTTCGTTTCATCCTGCTTTGCTCGTTAATAACATGGTTTCTCATGAAGTAGGATGATAAACCCAGAGGCAAAGTGAAATTCTTCGAACTTCCTAGGTCCCCTGGTCTCTGGCTACATTTTGAATGTGATGTGCAAAATGAAAACACCTCATTTAAAAAAAAAAAAAAATGAAAACACCTTTTTTTTTCTCTTTCCAAATCTCTGAGCCTCCTGGCACATGAATGCCCACTCCTGAGAGCCAAGAAAACCGTCCTCACCACACTAAGCAGGGATCTAAACACACTTTTAAAGGGAGATTTTGGCAACCAAGCACAGTGAGTGGCAAGATCAGCATCCGTTACACTGAAGGAAGGCCGGAGGAGCTCTGACGGGCCCCGCGGATGAGTGCGTCCAGCTGTCAATGGTATCCTCCTCCTTTCCTGTTCTGAGAGGATGCAGAGTGTTTCTATCCGGGCTAAACTGACAGGACATACTGGAGCAGTGACATATGTTTTCAATCTTTATTAGCAACATATTAGCCTAAAAGTTTCTCTTCCTCCTTTCTGCCCCTACTTCCCCTTCTTTAAAACTTTAACTAAAGAAAGTGACATGTTAATATCAGCTCCGCCTCTGCTGGGTCACCCTGGGGTCAGCAGATCAGAAGCATCAGCGGAAGAAGGAAGACAGTGCGCTCAGACCTCAGGCAGGGTGACCCAGCCATCAATCAGGGCGCTGGGCATCTGAACAATGACAGCCATCTGTCAGGAAGCGGGAGGTGGGGCCTCATTAACACGCGGCTCACCTGCCCCGAGCTACGCCTGGCTTGTAACAGTTACCATCGCTCACCTCCAAGGTGTTGCTTGTCTCTGCTCCATGAAATAACAGGTCTTCTATTTCCAGCCTGGTCTCCCCTCTGAGTTCACATGGCCAAGTCTCCTGGAGACAAGAGGAGGAAGAGAGGGCTGGGTTGGGGCCAAACCTGGGAGGGAAAGGGTGCTGTCAGAAGCCGAAAGAAGGCACCTGGGTTCACCGACCGTGAGAGGTCAGCAGATGGGGCCACTGAGAACTGAGCAATCCACACGCCAGCCAGGGATGCGAGAGTGTCATCAAGGGTCCCAGACACCCCCCACCCCATTATCCTCAATGAAGGCATCTTCTGGACAGGAACATCTAAGATCTCAAATTCATTTTCCACTTTGTTTCTTGTAAATACAGGTAACTTGAAAATAAAGAAAGTAACCACAAAGCTCTCATTTTCTGAGCATCGGAATATACCACTGGGAATCTCTTCTATATACCTGCACCTTTCCTTCCTGCATCTGCCTCTAACATACAACATTTAATTAATTTAGCCTAAAGAAACCTTGAAATGCTGCCCACAAAGAGAATTCTCCTAGAGAATATTTTGTTATGAAATGATATTTAATTGTGTTCCCCAAAGGAGGCCGTCACATATTTGTTGTGAGGTAGCCTTCCTGGAATGTATAAACCCAGGTTCTGGGTGGAGTATGGTTTCTTTGAAGGGCCATAAATAGATTCTGCTAAGAAGTTTTATTGGGAAGCCCAATTTAAACCTGGGCCACCATCCAGAATGGTTCGTAAGTTACAAAAACTTGTTATTCTGCCGCTGTAGGGGAATTAAACACAAAAGACACACAGTGCTGGCCTTTCTTAACTCTGGGACAATAATAACGTACCTTTTATCCCCAGGTTGGAAAAGTAATCAAAGGCCGCTAAACTCACAGGGGGCTCATGGGCCGTAAGACCGAGCCTGGGAGGATGCCGTGACCTCCCTGAGGCCCTGAAGACCGGAGGCAACACCAACCGGGGGTCGAGGGCCCAACTCGGTCACGGAGGAACTGGAGACCTCCCGGGAGGAGCAGGAGGTATAACAGAACAAGCCGATGGCCGGTGCCACACGCACGCTGGGTATTTAAGGGGCCTCGAGCAGGGGTCACTCACACGCGGGAGGCAGAGAGGCCTTGGGGACCAGGAGCGAGAGGAGCCCAGACAGGAGATAGAGGGCACGTTTCTCCTAGGGCAGCTAGGGGCCTTTAACTTGACGGCAGCAGGAGAAGCAGCTGACGAGCGGCACATGCAGGGGCCGCGGTGCCCTTCCGGGCGTCCCAGCTTGCGGCCAGGCGCCACCTCCGCCAGGCGCCACCTCGGCCAGGCGCCACCTCGGCCAGGCTCCACCTCGGCCTGGCGTCCAGGCCGCTGATGGCAGGGTCACGTGGCTGCCCACGTGCGCGCCCGCCAGCCTCCGAAGGGCCTGGCGGAGCGCAGCACTTCCGTGAGGGAACGCACGTCCTCAGTGACGGCAGGGCCAGCGTCTGTGTTAAACACAGAGGTTCAGTCCCTTGTCTGCATCTGCAAAATCCTCAAAGATTGCAAAAACCGCAAATATTTTCGTAGCTCCTTCCACGACAAAATCTGATCTACCCTTAACTGTCGTGGGACTCCTCTATAGTTGCTGTTTAACCCTCGGAGCGTGAGCACGCCTGGTTTGGTGGCATCTAGACTCATGTGTTTGATTCTGAAGCAGCCTCCGAGTCCAGCGTGCTGTTCGGGACACAACGTGCACTGTTCCGCCCTGCACAACCCCAGATTCTGAATTCCAAACTCATGCGGCTGGGTGACCCCAGATCAGGCATCCTGAGGCCTCAAATAGGAGGAGGGTTTTGTAAGCCTCCATCCAGACACCTGCTGACATTCCTGAGGCTGACAAAACAATTACAAAATAGTGCCTAGTTCACGCTGTTGTTTCTGGGAACCCCCATGTTGAAATTGCCCATCAATTATTGTTTTCTCTTCTTTTCTGGATAACAAGCGAAGGTCATGGTTAATAACAGTTCTGCCAGGAATGCTGTGTTCATATCAACTCAGAGGGATAAAAGCTCCCTGGGCCCAGGACGCAGCTCTGAGAGATGCAGCCACGGGTGGCTTGCTTTCCTGGAAGCTTCAGATCCGCTTGTAGACCATTTGGGGTCGGCACCCTCAGAGGAAAGGCCAGAAATCGGTGCATACCCAAGTCCCCAAACCCTCATGCTCCCCTCTCTGATTTGCGAAAGTCATTGTCACAGTTGCTCTAAGGAGGGAAATAAAATATAGGCCTACCCAATTCTAACTCCCAAGAGCTTACTCTGTACCACACAGAATTAAAATATTGATTTTCCAGGAGGCCACCGGAAGATAAAAGGTGGGTTTTGATGCAAGAGTCTTACGTGTAACAGAAACCAAATTTCACTTCTGGTGATGCTTGTCTCATTTACCAGGACAGCACTTGTCCCTGACACTTGCCCTATCTCCTTTGGTTTCACAGAAATTACTTTTAAAGCTTCATATTTTTAAATCCACCACCTGGCTGGCTAAGATATTTTTCCCAATCACAAGGCAAATGATCTTTTCCAAAACAAAATCCAGATTCATTATGCAGCTCTTTAGGTTTCCTTTATTATAGATTTCAAAAAGGCACACGCAGGACACATCTGATTTTTTTAAAAATAAATCTCCCCCTCTCTCTGTTTCTCTCTGTCTCTCCCTCTCTCTCTGTCTCTCCCTCTATCAGTCTGTCTCTCTCTCTCTGTCTCTCTCTGTCTCTCTCTGCCTGTCTCTCTCTCTGCCTGTCTCTCCCTCTCTGTCTCTCTCTGCCTGTCTGTCTCTCCCTCTCTGTCTCTCTCTCTCTTTGCCTCTCTGTCTCTCTCACTGTCCTCCTCCTCTCCCCTCATCTCTCCCCCTGCCACCCTCCCTAACTGTCCAGCTTCTACAAACCCAGGACTGTGAAAGAAACACCCGTCTATTGCTCTGTCAAATGTGCCTGCCTAGGATAGTGATTGGGTTTATAGAAGAGACAAACATTTCAGGCATGCCATTCTGGGGTAATGAAGCATGGCAACAAAATATACCTGTGCAACATTTGATAAAGATGAGCTGACACGCCAGTCCAAATAGGTTCCTTTGTGTGTCTGCACGTGTCTCCCATCATGGCCCTCACCTGAACACACGAAGGCAGCGGCAGCAGTGGCAGCTGGCAGGGTCCAGGAGGGGAGCTGCTCGCGCAGCGAGACAGCATGCGCCTCTGGCCTCGCCTTCACTCCCACTGCCCCTAATTTATGGTAGGTGTCCTCCCATTCTATGAAAAAAAGAGTGGCTCGATTTTTCTTTCTTTCTCTTGCTATCTAGTTCCTGTCACAGGGCACGGGAGAAAGACAATGAGCAGGGTCCCTCAGTGTTTAGCATGGGGTCTTAAGTTAGAATGCTTCTTAGTAGGGTTTTTATGGCTTTTATTGTGGTTTGATTAATGCAAAGCAAAATTAAATCCTACAGTTACACACGGGTACATCAAGCCAGGAGCAGGCCCACCGTACTTCCTGCTTTGGTTTACAGAGAGCATCTTTGGTTCTTCACTCAGAGAAGGTGGGATGGCAGCGGGCTGGGGGAGGGAGACTAGACCAGCTGAGAAGTGATCTGGAAGACGTGGGAGATCCAGTGATCCACACGGGAGCTCGGCAGTCATTCCGATCGCTCATCCACACTGGGGTCTTCGAGTTTCCGTCCACTTCCTGGCCTGGGGACAGCCACAGCGGCCAGCCCAGGTGAGCCTCTGCAGGTGCCTGGCGCAGGGTGACACCCAGACGGCAGGGAGGGTGCTGTCTGCCCCCTGCTGCTCTTTCTGAGCCTGACTTCACAAAGGCTTGTTCAGTGTATGGCCTTGATGCTATTTATAGAGAAGCACATCCTATTTATAAGGCAACGCAGTGAAACCGAAAGGCGCATAATAGCCACTCTGTATTATAAAGCCCTTCTGCTGAGCGAGCTGGACAAAGTGCCGTGGGTGATCTGATTTCTTTCTTCTCCTGGTGGCAGTCATAGTGTGTGGCGCTTGGCACGATGACAACAATGAACACTTTGTGGTGTGATGACCTCTCCAGGAACCAGACACACAGAGGTTCTACTTTTGTCCACTCATTCCATTACCAATCCGTCATCACACCCGCACCCAGGCCTAGAAACCCCAGCTAACCCTCACATTCACATGAGCTGGACCTTCACTTTGCCTATGTCAGATGAAGATGCCTCTGAACTGTAATTTCCGTGCAAAGTCATCTTGGGTAAGGATCCTTCTTTATCCCCCTCAGAGCCTGTACAATAACAATACAAATCTTGACTAGAGAAAATACAGAGCAGGCATGTGGAACTTTCCTGGTGGCTGAGACAGTAAAGAACCGCCTGCAACGCAGGAGACCTGGTTCAATCCCTCAGCTGGGATGATCCCCTGGAGGAGGGCATGGCAACCTGCTCCAGGATTCTTGACTGGAGAATCCCGTGGACAGAAGAGCCTGGAGGGCGAGTCCGCGGGGAAGCAGACCTGTTCTCTAGTTGTGATAGGCAGCTATTCTCTAGCTGTGACAGGCGGGGGCTGTTCTCTGGTTGTGGCAGGTGCCCAGCTGAGCAACTTAGCGTGGGCATGAGCATGTGGGGTTTGATATGGGAAGGCCGATTCGAGCATCTGCCTGGCCTCTCCTTAACTGGGGGAAGTCTTAGCTGATGCTTCCTCTTCTATAATATTAGAATAGAAAGGGACTTCCCTTGGTCCAGAGCTTAAGAATTCTCCTGCCAATGCAGGAGACACAGATTCGACTCTTGGTCCAGGAAGCGCCCACACGTCTCAGAGCCACAGAGCCTGTGTGCCACAGCGGTGAGCCTGTGCCCTAGAGCCCGGGAGCCCCGTCTGCTGAGACCACGCGCTGCAAGTCCTGATGCCCCCCGCCCCAGATCCCGCGCTCCGCAGTAAGAGAAGATGCCCCACCAGAAGCCTGAGCAGGGCAACTGGAGAAAAGCCCACAATGGCAGTAAAGGCCCCGCACAGTCAGAAAGTGACTGATTAGTAATAAGGAAGAGCATGCTGTCGTTATTGACTCACTGAGTCACGCTGACTCTTTTGAGACCCCATGGACTGTAGCCCACCAGGCTCCTCTGTCCATGGGATTTCCCAGGCAAGAACACTGGAGTGGGTGGCCATTTTCTCCTCCAGGGGATCTTCCCGGCTCAGGGATCAAACCCACGTCTCCTGCGTCTCCTGCATTGGCAGGCAGATTCTGAGCCACTAGGGAAGCCCAAAGAAAAGCATACAGGTTTTTAAAAATATGAGAATTGGAAGATGCCGGGCCAACTATAAGAGGAGTTGGAGAAAATCCAACAGACAATGTATATAAAGCACTCTGTAAACTGCAAAACACTATACTAAGGTTCATTTCTTTTATAAAAATTTTAAGTAGTTTACCTGCTGCTGCTGCTGCTGCTAAGTCGCTTCAGTCGTGTCCGACTCTGTGTGACCCCAGAGATGGCAGCCCACCAGGCTCCCCCGTCCCTGGGATTCTCCAGGCAAGAACACTGGAGTGGGTTGCCATTTCCTTCTCCAATGCATGAAAGTGAAAAGTGAAAGTGAAGTCACTCAGTCGTAAAAAAGCAAATTCTAGAAGTAAACACCAGAGAAGGAAATGGCAACCCACTCCAGTACTCTTGCCTGGAGAATCCCATGGACAGAGGAGCCTGGTGGGCTGCAGTCCATGGGGTCACTAAGAGTCGGACACAACTGAAGCGATTTAGCAGCAGCAGCAGAAGTAATCACAGAATAAAGTTTGTTAAATCTCAAAAACATAGTGATAAAAAAAGTGGGAGAAACAAACAATAAACTCCCAAATTGCATTGCTTCTGGCCTGAGTTTTATAAAATCCCCAGTTACTTAAGCCTTCTGTATTGTCCAAGCCATTTCATTGACATCATTCTTTTAAACTGCAAAGGAATGGTGAAAGTATCCCTTGAGATTTGCAGCAGGGAGAGCTGTCTAATGGAAGTCATTTGGTAAGTTGACTATTGTTTGTTGGTAATGAGAGACATACTCCTGAGAGGAGATGTATTTGGGGGGAAACTTCATAAACTTATCACAGAATCAGCCCATTTCTTTTTTTAATTGGAATATAGCTGATTTACAATGTTATGTTAATTTCTGAGCAAAGTGACTCAGTCATACATATACATGCATTCTTTTTTATATTCTTCCATTATGGTTTATAACAGGATACTGAATATAATTCCCTGTGCAATCCATCAGGATCTTATTGTTTATCCATTCCACATACACTAGTTTGCATCTGCTAATCCCAAGTTCCCAATCCATCTCTCCCCACCCCACCTCCCTTGGCAAACATAGGTCTATTCTCTGTGTCCGTGAGTCTGTTTCTGTTTTGTAGCCATAGGTAAGTTTTAGATTCAACATATAAATGATATCATACGGCATTTGTCTTTCTGTCTGATTTACTTCATTTAATATGATAATCTCTAGGTTCACGCATGTTGCCACAAACATCATTAATCCATTTTTTATGGCTGAGTAATATTCCATTGGGTATGCATACCACATCGTCTTTATCCATTCATCTGCTGATGGACATTTTGGTCGTTTCCATGTCTTGGCTATTGTGAATAGTGCTGTTATGAGGACAGGGGCACAGGATTCTTCTTATTAGAGTTCTATCTGGAAAATCAGCCCACTTTCTTAAACATACAAAAATAGTGGAGCAAACAAAATTTCTAAGATAAGTTAAAAAGTTCCATCATTTCCTTTTGTATCTTGTTCTAAGTCAGATTCATTGAGATATATTTCACAATTATCAAGTTTGATAAACACATGCACTCATGTACTCATCACCAGAATCAAGATACAGAACATTTCCAATGCACTTCATCCCGCTTGAAGCCAGTCATGTCCCCGACATCATGCACAACTAATGTCCCACTCCATAGCCACCGCCAACCCCTTTCCTGTCTCCATGATTCTACCTTTTCCAAGCGTTCAGATAAAGTGGAATCAGAGCATGTGCCCTTGAAGTCTGGCTTCGTCCACTCTGAATAACCCACACGTGGGAATCCTCCATGTGCCCTGTGAATCAGTAGTTCAATTTTTTTTTGCTTTTGGGTAGTATTGCTCGAGTGTCCCATAGTCTATTTATTTACAAAGTAACGGATATTTGGATTGTCTCTAGATTTTTTTCAACTATAAATAGAGTAGCACACCTTTGCCTAAATCCTGCACACCTGCAGTCCCAGAGTACTCTGTCCTCTCAGAGTCAGCACAGGCAGGCTTTTCTACGAATGTATGTTTTCATCTCTCTTAGTTAAAAACCTGGCAATGAGATAGATGGTGGGTAATACATAGTGGATACCTCCTTTCAGAAGAGCCTGTTCAATTGTTTTCCAAAGGAGCTGCACCCCGTTGCATCCCCACCAGTAACTTCTGAGACCTGGAGTTGCTCTGTATCCTCGCCAGTGCTTGATGTGGTTTGCAGCCTTTGTAGTGGGTGTGCACGACTCGCTCATCAGGGTGCTGATTTGTATTTCTCTGGTGACTGAAGATGCTGAACATCTTTTCACGTGCTAATTTGCCATCTGTATATCTTGTTTGACGCAGGCTCTTTCAAATCTTCTGCCCAGGCTTTTTACTGGGATGTTTCTCATTATTGAGCCTGGTCTAGATCCCAGCACTTCATCAGATATGTGTGTTGAGCAAATTCTCTTCTAGTGTGTGGCTGTGTTAACAGTTTCTTTTGAAGAGCAGACGTTTTCGATTTTGATAAAGTTCACTTTATCAAGGTTGATATTATGAGTTATGGTTGTTGAGAGGTTGTTAGTATGTAAATTAATTAGAAAGACTCATTCACCAATTAGAGGATCCTAACTGATCACAAGAACACCTCAGTGTAACGTTTTCCCTTCTTTTTAACAAACTTGTGAAATTCAAAGACCCACATGAGGAACATGGCCTGGTGGAATGCCAGTGGCATAACTGGTGCTTCAGGGCCTAAGATGAGACTAATCCTAACCTGATTATTATTCCAAGCATTTGGAATTTGGCGAAACAGTAAAGTGACCGTAGATGACTTAGTTTTTCTGCTTTTTCAGTTCCTGACTTAATGAAGTTTGAAAAGGAGGAAACTGGATATAAAGAATTTTCAAAAACTCTATGAATGACTAATAAGCATATTTAATGAACAATTAATATTTAACTATTATTTAACAGTTGATTAATTAATTAATAATTAAGATCCCTTGGACTGGAAGGAGATCCAACCAGTGAATCCTAAAGGAAACCAGTCCTGAATATTCATTAGAAAGGCTGATGCTGAAGCTGAAACTCCGATACTCTGGCCACCTGATGTGAAGAATGGACTCATTGGAAAAGACCCTGATGCTGGGAAAGATTGAAGGCGGGAGGAGAAGGGAACGACAGAGGCTGAGATGGCTGGATGGGATCACCGACTCGATGGACATGAGTGTGAGTAAACTCTGGGAGTTGGTGATGGACAGGGAGGTCTGGCGTGCTGCAGTCCAGGGGGTTGCAAAGAGTCAGACATGAATGAAGGACTGAACTGAACTGAATGAGCAATTAGGTTATGTGCATACGCAACTCAGTGCATAGAACAAGCGCTTCTTTTTGCCTGTTTAATCGCTCTTCTCTTTTCACTTTGGAAGGGGCAGATTATAAGATTCTTCTCAATTAATGTGTGGAAGTCATTCCTGAAACACAGGCAGATCGCCATCTCAGGGTGAGATGTTTTCCTTGGAATCTTCTGTTTCCTGGGCTTCCCCTGCCTTCACTGCCTTGACCACCACCTTCATTACTGGAATTTTCTAGAAACTGTTGGCTGTCCTTTGGAGTCAGACCTCTGTCTCCATTCCTGCAGTTGTTCCTGCCAGGCTGCTCTTCCTGTTTTCTTTCCGTATCGTTATGCTTTTCATGACACCTGTAAGTAGAAGCTTTCCTCTGACAACTCAGAAAGTAAATGGAGTTTTTCTTTTAATCTATTAGCAATTCTGCTTTTTCAGCACCTGCACGAATCCTAGCTCAGCTCCAGTTCCTGCAGCCACAGCAACCGCTGGGCTCCTGGCCTCTGGCTATTTTCTGGAGCTTTCCCCTGCTAGCCATCTCACCAAGGACTGGGCCATGTGTTTTGCTGTGTGTTCTCCAGGCCTGGTCATAATGGCGTCTCTGGTCTCTCCTCTGCCCTATGACTCGAGATCTTCTCTGCTCTTTGCATTCCAGTAGGATGCCACAGAAAAGCAACCCCAAGACACTCCTGGTTTCTCTGGCCTGTGATCTAAGCCCCTATGTCCTTTCATCCCAACACTGAAGGCTGTTCAGCAGGGGACCCCCAACCCGTTTCCTTGAACAGGTGTGGCCTTCTCAGTGGACACCTGTGGTTCCAAAGAAAAGCCCACGAGATTCCCTGATTCACTGTAGGTGGCCTGGGCACAGGAAAGGGCTGCCCCAAGGCCACTGGGCACACGTGAGGGCCAGCCTGGGCCAGCCATGTGGCCGTGGAGGATTCATCAGATGGACTCAGTCATCTCACGCTCGGCGAGACGTGGCCCAGCTCCCACCGTGGAAGGGGGTCGGGGAGGACTGGGAATGTTCAGAATGATTGACCAAGATGGTTTTGCAATCTCTCTACCAAGGGCCATTAATCTGAAAATGGTTCTGAGTCTATTTTATTTCCATAGAAAGAAAAGACTCTTTTTGAAATGGATAGTGACAGCCAAGTTCAGAGATAACAGACTGGCAATGACAAGGCTGTACTTCTTAGAGCAAACTACAGAAAACCTTCCCCAGCTGGGTGTGGAGAGGCTCGCTCAGTTGGTTTATAAGGCCGTCATGCGAGGGGCTGCAGTCCCCCTCCCCAGCTGGCTCCCGTGCCCTCTGAATCCGTGCTCCTGGGGTGGGGGTTGGGGGGTGATGCAACGGGGGCGGAGGGGCCTGGGGTCTGGAGGCCATGGAGACGGGGGTCAGCACACAGGGCAGACAGGCGCCCCTGCCACGGCGTTCTCCCACCACACCCTCCACGTGCAAAGGAAAGAAAGCATCGTGTGGAAAAGAAGGGTGCAGCACAAAGTGAGGAAGAATGGTGAAAATGATAACGCACTGACCTAAGGAGAAGTGCGTGTGCGTGTGCGTGTGTGCACATACATGTGTATTTTAGAACCAATGCCTGGACTATCACTAGAAGGACAGTGGGACAAGGTCATGAGAAAATATTCCTTTGAATCTCACTTCAGCAAGCCAAGGAATTAGGACTGATTTATGAATGTATTCCCACAATTTACTTGAAAATTTGTAACGTCTGTGCAGCCTGGCCGGGAAAGAAAGGGGTGGCTACTGTGAAGGAATGCTTCTGTTCCACTTTATTGTAAAATTATCCCATGCTACCTGCTCTAATCCCCTGAAAACAAATTAAATCCTCACTAAGCTGACTTTAAATCAATAGTTTCATTTAAGAATAGTGTGACTTAATAAAAATAAAAAACTAACTGGTCCAGCCAATTTAAGAGGGAAATAAATCATTGCCCGAGGAAAAATAGCAGATTTGACTTGTATATGGGCCCCAGCTCTGTTAAGCGGGGGTGTAGCCTGTGTAGAAATTAACTCTGGCCTCAGATGAAATGCATGGACCCTATTTAGAAGCCTGCTTTACCATGGGCACCCCAAGAGCCAGGATGTCCACCACCCCTGAAAGGAGAAGGAGCATTGTGATCTGTATCCTGAAAAAAACTAATCACTAAAAAATATAAGATAACGCTCCTTGAAATCCTGGTTCAGAAACCCTAGGCTGACAGTCCAGGGACCCCATGTGTGGACGAAGAAATACATTTCTGATTATAACGAGACAGAAAGGTTCCTGGCAGGACAGATGCAGAGTTAGATGTGGACAGTTAGCATCAGTAATTATAACAGATGCGCAATCTACCTGCAAATCTTTTTTAAAAATCTAAGAACTGAGTCGATTTCTTTCGGCAATATACAAGCAGTGTGTTGCCATTTTATGAGAAAAAGAAAGTCATCCGGAGATAAAGACTGGAAATTTACTCAAGAGGTCTTTGCAAGTGGTTGCAAAGAAAACTGTGCAATACCATAATTCTGAACTAGTACTTTATCCACGTAATGGACAACTGGTTTACTAATCATGTAAATGAGAAAAATGCCTAGGACGTGATGCCTGCCCACTTAATTTATTATTATGTACGGGGGACACATAAACATTAAAGTGAGTGCCTTCAGACCAGGACACATCGATACTATCAGTGCTGCCATTATCATCCGAACATTTTTAAATTTTCATAATTATAAAACGTCAATGCCAGTTACTTACTGATGTTCGTTGCCAGTAGGGTGCTTTTATTTATCATGTTTACACTGACAAATAAGAAAGTGTAGTCTTTCTAATGTAAGATTGAAACCCCAAATGCCAGGCGAGACCACTTGTTCTTCCCCGTGGTCCCTCTCCTGGGGACTAAGTTTAATTTAATTTGTTGACCAGAAAAACGCCTGGCCAAATACCTAGAGAAATCAATGTTTTAAGGCAGCATAATCTAGGGAGAAACGGCACTTGGGCTCAGATTCAGGCTTACCTTGTACTTCTGTATCTATAATCCTGGGTCATCTACCTAGTTACTTGACATCCTGGCCTCAGTTCTGTCATCCATAAAATGGGGGTGATGATACCTGCACAGTTTATAGTTCAGAGGCCCTCACTAGGCAGTAATACTTAAAGGTAAGAAATGGATCGGACCTCTTCTCTGTCCAGAAACCAATATAGTGATTCTTTCCAACCCAGAGGACGCCGGCTTCACTAAAACGCTTAAGTACAAGTATCCAATATGCGGAATAACCCCATAATCATCCATGGGAAGAGAGCTTTAGGACGGAAAGGCAATAACGAAAGAGCTGGTGACCCAGGGTTAGTTACGGGGTCCTGGCAGCTCTGCCCGTTCTAATCCAAGTCCACAGTTCAGAATGCAGGACGCCAGCCTGAGAGGTCTGGGAGGGGTTCCTCCAAGCTTGTTCGAACCTGAACACCAGACGAGATGAATTAGCAGCTGTTTCATAGCATCGGGATGAAACCCTCCTCGAGCGAGTGACCTGACAGCCACAAACGAACAATGTATTTGTTTCTATTTGTTGTGAATTAGGACTGTTTTCCTTTTCAGGAAGGTCAATCCTTTGTTTTCAATACCCACTCAAGTGAAAACTTTCACTATTATGAAGCAATTCTGCAGCAGGCTCTCCTGGAAAAGCGCTTTAAAATCATTTCGTGAATGACTCCTCTCGATTACCGCAGAGGTAGGTAGACGTTTTACAAATGGACGGACGGAGGATGAGGGAAGCCTCCCCGGAGAACAGGCGAGCGACACGCGTGGCCCAAAGAAGGGGTCCTTCTCCATTTCTGCAGTTCCTGAACGTCCAGCCTCTGGCCGCACGGCTCTGCAGGGCACACCACGGGCACCCGCGAGCCAGGGCAGGCCCGAAGCAGCGCCACTGCGGGGATCCCTGTGGGAGCGTGTTACCTGGCCCTCGGCTACATTTCTGTTAGGCCTCCCCTGGTGGGCTGAACCGGGGTTCCAGGACAGCCCAATCTCATGGTCCCCGTTGTCCTTTAAGAAGCTCTTGCCTGTCCTGAGCCTACGATAGTGGCCAAGTCACTCAGAAGATGCCTGTGTGCTAAGTTGCTTCAGTCACGTCCCGACTCTTTGTGACCCCATGGGCTGTAGCCCGCCAGGCTCCTCTGTCCATGGGATTTCCCACACAAGAATACTGGAGTGGGTTGCTATACCCTTCTCTAGGGGATCTTCCCAGCCCAGGGATTGAACCTGTGTCTCTTACATCCCCTGCATTGGCAGGCGGGTTCTTTACCACTAGCACCACCTGGGAAGCCCCAGAAGGTGCACAGTGAGACAGAGTCATCCGATTTTCCTGCTAGTCGAGCTGAGCCAACATCTGTGTCTGCACCAGATCTGGAGGACCACGGCCTCACATCCTAAGAGGAGCTTCGTGAGTTCTAGGCCCTCAACCAGAATGTCTGAACCCCAGCTCAGCCACCTCCAAGGCAGAGACCCCAGAGAAGGTCCGCTGTCTCCCCTTTCCACTCGGGAATCCAGGGACGCAGGTCCTAAAGGACTCAGGCCTCTTGGAAGCTGGCCCCAGGCTTCCCCAAACTTCCCAATGACGGGGATTCCGGGGCTGCTTGTGGACACCCCGATCCTCAGGTGGCTGCCCTTGGATATCCGGCCTGTCCTTCTGGGATGGAGCACAGGCCTTGGCGGGGTTCACGCACACCCAGGCCATGCTTGTCATCAGAAACAGTGGGGCAATGATAACCAATAGGCCTGATTGGAGGCCAGTGTTACAAACTGGGCAGGAAGCAGGCACGTGTCAGGCCTCTGGCAGCAAGGTCTCCACACACTGGGGGCAAGAGCAGGGAGGGACTTCACAGAGGGGCTTGAGGATTCAGGACCTCGTAATTCCATTCTGGTCCCGCTGCTGTTCTTGTCTGTTGCTTCAGGTAATGAATTCCGCAAAGGAAGAAGGAGAGAACCTGTGAATCTCTTTTGGCTTGTGTGCTCCAAAAATGTAGCCCCCCAAGAGGAAGAAATAAGCAAGTCAAGACCAGAGATGATTTGGAAAAGAGGTGGGCGTCTCTCCCCCATTGCTCACGGCAACACCTTTAGACTAGATGAAAAGCTGTCAGCCTGTGGGGAAAGAAAGGAAAAGTGGACGAGAAAAGCTGAGTATGATTTCAGGTGGGTTCTGGGAGGCCGGAGAACCTGGATGATGTTTGTAAGATCTGGAGTTTCAGGATGCCTGGGTAAGTCATCAGGAAGAGCAGTCTGGGTTGGCGGTCCCCGGAGCACCACAGAGATTCCCAACTTCTAGTTAGTGGCAGAAGCAACAAAGGAAGATGCCAGTGCCCAAAAGAGCTGAGGAAGTCGCAGCAGGGATACAGGGAGGTGGAGAGCTTCAAGATGAACCCCAGACAGGACCACGGCCAGCACAGCTGCTCCCGGACAGGCAGGTGGCTCCACACAGAGGTCAGGGAGGGCCACAGGCCTTCCTCTAGGTCTGGGCAATGCTGGGGAGTCTGGGGGGTGGTATTCAAGGGGCCAGGTGACTCTTACTGAGTTTCTGCTTCTCTCAGAGAAAGGGCACCTGACTTGGAAACTTAATCAGTTACTGAAAACTAAAGGCTATTCTATTTCTTGCCCAAGAGCTTGGGAACCCAGAGTTATCCCCCGTAAAAGTCACAGTCAATGGCATCAAAGCTGCTGGAGGCAATCTGCCTCCCCAGTGAGTTTCCCCTTTTCGTTTCTTGGCAGAACAACCCACAGATCCAAGTGTCCCTTGGCTGACGAGGCCGACGCTCTCAGACCAGAGCGCCCCGTTCCACCCACTTGACCCTCCGGACCCACGCCCACTCACCAGCCTTCTGTGTGCACTGTGGTCCGGTGACTAGAACAGGAGGTGCAGACGCAGAGGGCAGGGGTCACACCTGCGTCCGAGCAGCAGCTCCCCCTCGGAGTCCTGATTTAATCCTCTTTAGCCTTCATTTTTCCCCTCACAAATGGTTTTATTAACAGTTGCCTCTAGGACTTCACTGGAGAATTAAACATTGTCACGGAGAGCTCTCTGGGGTGGGAGGGCTTCCCAAAGGTCTCCTGTCTAAGCCAAGAATTCTTGGAACCAGAAAAGGCAGCACGTCCTCTCTTCTAAGCTCCCCCTGCCGTCCCATTCCAGCTGAGAAAAAGCACCTTCCTCGGCTGTGCCCCTTGGGTGATGGATGGTGAGGCCACCTCCAAGGCAGAGATTGAGAGTTCTAAGCAAGCCTGATCTCTTAATCCATACTCTGCCAACCTCCCACTTCCCCTTTGGAAATGGTGCCTGAGGAATCCCAAGAGCACTGGGGAGATGGCAGAGATGATGGAAATTTCCAGTAGAACAAGGACCGAAAACCAGCTTGGAGCTGCTAGTCCTCCAAGTTCAGTTCAGTTCAGTTCAGTCTCTCAGTCATGCCCGATTCATTGTGAGCCCATGAACCGCAGCACGCCAGGCCTCCCTGTCCACCACCAACTCCCGGAGTCCACCCAAACCCATGTCCATCAAGTCGGTGACGCCATCCAACCGTCTCATCCTCTGTCGTCCCCTTCTCCTCCTGCCCTCAATCTTTCCCAGCATCAGGGTCTTTTCCAATGAGTCAGCTCGTCACATCAGGTGGCTAAAGTACTGGAGTTTCAGCTTCAACATCAGTCCTTCCAATGAACACCCAGGACTGATCTCCTTTAGGATGGACTGGTTGGATCTTCTTGCAGTCCAAGGGACTCTCAAGAGTCTTCTCCAACACCACAGTTCAAAAGCATCCCTTCTTCGGTGCTCAGCTTTCTTTACAGTCCAACTCTCACATCCATACGTGACCACTGGAAAAACCATAGCCTTGACTAGACAGACCTTTGTTGGCAACGTAATGTCTCTGCTTTTTAATATGCAGTCTAGGTTGGTCATACCTTTTGTTCCAAGGAGTAAGTGTCTTTTCATTTCATGGCTGCAGTCCCCATCTGCAGTGATTTTGGAGCCCAGAAAAACAAAGTCGGCCACTGTTTCCACTGTTTCTCCATCTATTTGCCATGAAGTGATGGGACCGGATGCCATGATCTTAGTTTTCTGAATATTGAGCTTTAAGCCAGCATTTAAGCACTGGCCCTCTCTGGTGCTTTATTCGGAACATTATTCAGGTAGGTTCACAAAGCCAGGCCTGTGGGTGGACTCCGTAGGCCGTTGCAGTTTTCTTTTCACGCTCGTTGTTGTCCATCAGGTCACTGCTGCCCGTCCATTTTCCCTTACGACACTCATGGTCCCTGCTGAGCTGGCAGGAAGAGAAGGCTCCTCTCTCTCTGGTCACCCCGACATCAGCTGTCAGTGCCGGTCTTCTTGCCAATTTCACAGATCTCCTCTGCTTCTGCTCCCAGGGCCGACTGACTGATCGTCTCACACCTGGATCTGCCCTCCCCAACCCCTCTGTGATCTGCTCTGCTTTCAGCTCCTAGGTCGCTCCCCTCTCTTTGCTTCCTGATCTCATCATATGTGACTGCCTGCTCTATGTAAATAAGGATTTTAGCACAAGAGGCCTCCCAGGTCCCTTTATAAATGCTCTGCTCCAGCCAGGCTGGTCCATGTGCTGTCTCTCCCCTGCAGGTCACAGAGTGAACACGGAGAAAGCTAACAAGGGTCTCCGAGTGGCTCTCCAGGACAGCCCGTGGCTGGAGGCAAGTGTGGCTCCTCGATGCACCTGAGGATCATCAAGACTGAATACTCAGATCCCCCATCCATTCCAAAGCTGAAGGTCTCCCTGCCACAACTCAGCTCGTGAAGATTCCCATCTGGATGGTCTCCTGCCTCAGTTTCCTCATCTGCAAAATGGGCATCATAATAATACCACTTTGAAATTGACAAGACTTAAAAAATTATTCATAGAAAGCATTTAGTACAGTGTCTGGCTCATAGTAGGATCTCAGCAAAGGATAGCTTTATCATTGCTATTGTTATTATTATCTCATTATTACTTCCTTCAAACACCAGCCCGCCTCCACCACTTCCGGGAAGCGTCCCTATATCTATGGTGATCTCTCCTTCTCAGGACCAGCAACATCAGCTGCCTCTTCCTTTCCCTTGAGACACAACCACGGACCCTGCTCGAGTACTTCACGGACACACCGATGTAACCAACTGGTGATGCAGTCCTCCACCTGGATCCCGGGTGTGCCCCAGGCTAGGCTCCTTGGCCAGCACCCCAGCACCTTCCACGATGCTCCGTCTGTGGCTGCACAGTTGGAGTTACAAATACTGGAACCCTCGGGGAAATGTCAAGAGTGCGGGTGTGTCCAGTAATGAGCTCTCGGGTGAGCTGTGAGCTGGAAACCAAGAAACTGACTTCAGAGAAGGTGAAGTGGTCACTAACGCACCTGCTTCGTGGGGGACGTTCTGTGAGCAGAGGATCCCCTGGGCAGCTTGATCCACTTATGTGGTGACGTCTCCACGCCTGGAGACTTGGCGGAACTTCAGGTTTGGGGGCCTCCTTTAAATTCTTCAGGCTATTTGTATTTTACCTTTTCTAGTGACGTCTGTATCATTTGTCAATAGCAACTCATCTCAACATGCCATGTGCTTGAAAGAAAAAAGGAGGGAGAGAAGGACCAGTGTGCAAGGCTGGTGGTCGTTCCTTGAGTTTAGAGTGACTCAAACAGGCAATGCTCAGTGTGTCTTCATGGAAATATCAGTCTTAAAAAAATTACATTAGTCTCAGAAGACACCAGTGCCGGGAAGTTCCACAGCACCACAGCTGGTCAGCTGGGCTGGTTCTACTTATCTGGGAAGATCAAATGCACAGCAATCCATGAATCATCCACCTAGACCTTCTCCTGAGCAGAGTCTCATGTGCAGATTGACAAGCCTGAAGCTCAGCACTCTTTGTCCATAAAAGCTGAGTAAGAACAGGCAACTCCTGCCTCTCTTGACCTCAATCCTGCTTTAGCAGAAACAGCTTAAAGAGAAACGCCCAACACTAACATTTCCCACAAGTAGCCAGAAGTAAGTCCTTTGTTAAAGCTGCTGCAAAAAGGGAAGGAGCCATCTGCCTCCTGGGATGTCTGTGGGGTAAACACCTTCCGGACAAGGCACATCGGAGCCCGAAGGTAAGGGCCAGTTATCCCAGAGAAGGACCCCTTTCTTGAGGGTCTTCATTTTGGTTTCTTTTCTAGCAGTTCTTTACAGATGGTGGTGTCTTTATAGTGATCCTAGGAAAGTTGGAAGCCTTAGTTCTTTAAAATGGAACAAAATTATCCTCCCAGCAATGATGTACTGTCACAGCAGATGGTCCGTTAACCCACTGTGTGTGTGCGTGCTCACTCAGTCATGTCCCAACTCTGCGACCCCGTGGACTGCAGCCTCCCAGGCTCCTCTGTCCATGGGATTCTCCAGCCAAGAACACTGGAGTGGGTTGCCATGCCCTCCTCCAGGGGATCCTCCCAACCTAAGGATCGAAACTGTGTCTCCTGAATCTCCTGCACTGCAGGTGGATTCTTTACCACTGAGCCACCTGCAAAACCCTCCTTACCCACTGCTCTTGAGATTAAAAAGAGGACTCCGCTTTGCCACAACGGCGATGGATTTCCTGAAGCCCTGCCAGGGAAAACAGTATAAAGTTTTGATGCAGCTTTCTGGGTGAAAAGCCTTTGGCCATAGAATGAAAGTAATTTTAAGCTAAAACAACTCATATGTGATCTCCTTACCCAGTAGTACGAACCAAGGGCCTTTCAGAAGAGCCAGCATAGATATTCTGAAGACAGAATGTTCTCAGTGGTCCTGCACGATTAAGTCCTTGACAGTAAGGTCAATGGCTCGCCAAGGAGCCCCTCAGTCAGGATTCCTCAAGCTCACCACTACTGACATTTCATGCTGGATGATTCCTCGTGGGAGGGCTGTCTTGTGCGTTGTAGGTCTGTCTGCATCGCAGGTATCTGTCCACCGATAGAGTAGCGCCTCCCAGCGGCGACAATCCAAAGTGTCCACGTGGGCACCCTGTGCCTGATGAGTCGTGTCTGACTCTTTGCAACCCCATGGACTGTAGCCCGCCAGACTCCTCTGTCCATGGGGTTCTCCAGGCAAGGAGACTGGAGTGGGTTGCCATGCCCTCCTCCAGGGGATCTTCCTGACCCAGGGATCAAACTCACGTGTCCTGTATTGGCAGGCAGATGCTTTACCCACTGAGCCATCAGGGAAGCCTGAAGTGTCCACAGCACTTCCCGAATGTCCTCTAAGGGGGCAAAGTGGGCCACCTGTTGGGAATCACTGCCCTAAATTAACAGGAAGCTCTCCTTCCTTCGAGACGCCAGATTTCAGGCAACGCCTGTCACCTGACTAAATGAACCAGCGCTTTTTACCACTATTACCCTTTGGCTTCAGGTAAGGGGAATGGAAAAACTATCCGCTTCTATTTTTCCAAGAGAGTTTCCGAATAAACCCAGTGATCCCGAGGGCTCCTCACGTTTCATGAGTGGGACGCGTTCTCGACCCTGCCTTGTGAATAACTGTTTCATCCTCCCCGGGGAACAGATCCTCTGGCTTTTGAAGGACACCCAGACAGGTTGCTTAATGATCACTGGGACATTGTGGCCCAGATTTTTTAAATGAAACACACATAAATATCCTGAACCTGGGGGTTGTTTCTCTCTAGTCCTGATGGCCTCTCTCATCGTAAAATAATTTACAGGAATTCTGCAAGGATAGTGGAGCTGGGGTTGTTTTTCCTCACATCACTTTACAGAGATACTTATCAAAAGCCCAAACAAGGCGCCGTAAATCGCTGGCTTCCTGCTCGGCGCACAGCGTGCTGAGTCCCATGTGGTCCATCAGAGGGTCACTTGGTGAGAGGCCAGGCCGCCAGGCCTCCTTCCTCATTGCTTTTTTAATTTCCTCTTTTCCTTCTTTTATTCTCTGAGACGCCCCATCTTTAAATAAAAGGCCATGCACAACTTTACAGAGAATTTCATTTTAAATAAAATGTTCTTGAATTTAAAGAGGAAAATTGAGGGCGTACAAGCAGAAGCCGCAAAGCGTTTTCTTGAGACTTTGCCTGGATCTGCAGCACAGGCGTTGGCCAGGTTCCCACTCTGTGAGTTTGCACAATCGGTGACTTTCAGACACCTCGTCAACGGCATCGACGTCAAACAGAATGGGGCAGTTTCACTGTCTGTCCTCCTGAGGCCCTGCTACTTCCAGGAGATGCGCTGTCTCTGCCTTCCCTGAACTCTCCTTTCCTGAGGGCTGGCGTCTAGGAGGACCACACCCCTGTGGAGCCGGCCCTGTGTCCCTGAGGCATCCCCCTGCCTCTGCAGAAGCTCCCTGCCCACCCTCAACCCCTCCCCCACCTACCACTCCTGCTGCCTCACATCCATTGCCTTCACGTCTCGGGGCCGAGACCCCTGAACACAGCTCCACACCATGAACTCCTGAAACCCCACCGACAGGAATCAAAGCCTTCTGCCTGACAGTTAACCAGATCTAAATTTCTCCTCCTTTTCTAGATTTATGAAAAATCAGGCATCTCGTGTCTTGCTATAAAAGCAACCTGAAACCAAGATGCTTTCCTTTCTTTTGACAAACGTTGTTTTCAGTCGCTGAGTCGTGTCCAGCTCTCTGTGATCCCACGGACTGCAGCATGCCAAGCTGCCCTGTCCTTCACTGTCTCCCAGAATTGTTCAAACTCATGTCCATTGAATCAGTGATGCCCTCTGACCATCTCATCCTCTGTCTCCCCTTTATCTTCTTGCCCCGAATCTTTTCCAGCATCAGTCTTATCCAGTGAGTCAGTTCTTCACATCAAGTGGCCAAAGTACTGGAGCTTCTACCTCAGCACCAGTCCTTCCAATGAATATTCAGGATTTCCTTTAGGGCTGACTGGTTTGATCTCCTTGCAGTCCAAGGGACTCTCAAGAGTCTTCTCCAGCACAATGATTTGGAAGCATCAGTTCTTCAGCACTGAGCCCTCTTTATGGTCCAGCTCTTACATCTGTACATGACTACTAGAAAACAAATATTACTGGGCCAGAAACTCTTGTCCTCTCCCTTCTGTGATCTGTGATGCTCAGATCTGGTTGGTGGCTGGATCTCTGAATGACTGCTGTGAAAATTCTGAGAGACACATTTTAACACAAAAAATAATCCTGCATGGTGCTTGGGTTCTGTTCTCAACAGAGTGCAGGTTCCTTGAGGACAGTCTCTTGCATGAACCTCTTTATCCTTTTTTACTGTATGGCTGGAGCACTATGTCTCCCCTTAAGTTGGGACGTAGGTGATACCTGATTCCACTTCTAGTCTGGACCAGGTTCACAATGTACAACAGTCCCTACGGGACTGTCCGTCAGTCCACGGCTTTAACCGTGTCTGCAGGACGGTCTCTCACACGAGCAGAGGACAGTTGATCCCAGGTTCATGGCTATGAGGTGATGTGACTGCGGTGAGGAAGGAATTTAAGTCCAAAATGAATACAGACGTGTCCCCACCTGTTAGGTAAAACACCATCAATAGTGTACAGAATTTGGCAGAGAGAGTATACTGATCTAAGCTTGAATTAAAACCCAAAAAAGTAATCAGAAACTGACTGGGAAGGTCAAAGAATGGACAGATGGGCCATAAAGCTGGGTGAAGGGAGAGAAACCCAGGGGCCTCTCATCAAAATCCGACTTGTCTAACGTCACTTCTGTTACCAGGTACAAACTCAGTGCCCCAGAATCTTCATATTGCACTCAGCTCAGCTCATCCCTGGGATGAAGCAGGTCGGAATTCTAGGTCTCCAAGTCGCTCAGTTACTCGTAGGAAGGAAAACGAGAGATGGGGGTGGGGCAGAGTGCCTGCTTTAGTGAAGGGTGATGTGAGCGGGGGGATGACGAAAGGAAACGCTCAACACCAAACCTGCTACGATCATCGACGCAGAAACAGAGTCCACGGCAATCGATCTTCCTCAAGAACAACAGCGAAAGACTTCCTGATTCCCAAGGTGATCATTTCCTCAGACCTTGTCTCTCTCGTAGTGAAAGCTCTCCAGAGGGCAGATCTAGATTCTTCCAAACAGACGAAGTCCCTGGGGATATGAACTGTTCACAGGATACAGGAAAACACATTTTAACTTCCGAGAAAAACTTTAAACAACTTCATTAGTATCTGCTGATATTATTAAATTCTCTTTGGAAACACAAAAAGCAGGAGGAATTAAGGAAGCTGAAGGACAAGGAAGAAGTAATGAAGAGAAGGAGGGGAGAAGAAACCAAGGGAGAAGGGAAGCAAGGGAGCAGACAGGAAGGGAGGAAGACAGGAAGGAAATCGCCTCCTGCGCTGCGCGCGGGTCGGCGTTGTGCTGGTCTGGACGCCCTGGCAAAGGAAGAGGTCATGGAATAGTGTGCTGTACTCTTAAGAAATTATTCTAGACACTTAGACTCCCAGAAAAAAAATGGAGCAGACTTATATTGACTGTCCCTCCTGCTAAGGACACCTGAAATCCCTGCTCATTGTCGCTAAACCAAGCACAAGGGGTCCCTAAAAGTTAGAAGAAAGCAGGCCAGAGGGACCGGGGAGCCCAAAGAAACACACGGTGGCAGCATCTTTAAAATCTGCGTGTACGTCTGTCTCGTAGTTCTCGTAGTTACTAAGCTGCTGACTAGATGAGAGAGCCAGGGACCCAGAAATGCCCATCAGCTCAGATGACAAAGGGGCCAAAAGGCCCGCTCTCACCAGACCAAGGGGAGTTTAAGCGTGCCTCCCTCGCTTGTGCCAGGAACAGGAGGACACTTTTTTAAATATTTATTTATTTTTAATTTGTTTTACTGCCTCGGGTCTTCGTTGCAGCATGTGGGACGGAACCCTGGCCCTCTGCACTGGAAGTGTGAAGGCTTAGCTACTGGACCACCAGGGAAGCCCCAGACAAAAGGGCAGCTTGGTAAAAATGAGCACTTCGGGCAAAACTCACTCTGCTCCAGCCACACAGCACAGAAAATAGCTGTGTCCACCTTCCCCTGCCAGCGAATGGGGAGTCTAGACCCCACCCTCGCTGGGCCATCACAGGGCACCCCAGCCTCCCCGGCAGTGTCCTCAAAGGTCCCATGGTGGGAGTGGGAGGCCGCACTTCACCCACCCTTCCCCATCAGAGGGTACCAGAGTGCAGAGAGTGTACCAGAGTGTACCAGGGTACAGAGAGCGTACCAGGGTGCAGAGAGTATACCAGGGTGCAGAGTGTACCAGGGTGCAGAGAGTGTACCACAGTGTACCAGAGTGCAGAGAGTGTACCAGGGTGCAGAGAGTGTACCAGGGTGCAGAGAGTGTACCACAGTGTACCAGAGTGCAGAGAGTGCACCAGGGCATACCAGAGGTGAACGGCAGCAACAAGGTCACCAAGTGAAGGCCATGCAGAGAGCAATGACCAGGCACCCTGCCACTCCCAGCCAGCTGGCACCAGCAGGGGACCCCACCTGGCTCCTGTGAGATCCCTTCTTAGCTTGATGACATCTACAAAGACCCTCCTTCAAGATGAAGGTCACGTTCATAGGGACCAGTGGTTAGGACTTGAATGTGACTTTTGAGGGGCCACCTCTATCCACTGCACAAGTCTCCCCAGCTTCTCCATGCACCCCTCTCCTCCTCACCAACGCCTTGCCCTAAAAGTCCCCAGCTCTGTCCACGGCCAGCTCTTCAGGCATCTCCTCTTCTCCCCCTGGAATGTCTCCCCATCTCCCAGTCTCCCCACGGCCGGCTCTTTCTCCTCTTTGGGTTCTCAGCTTACACACCATCTCCTTCCCACTCTGAGTAAGTCAGGCCCTCTGATGTGTTCTGTCTCAGCCTCCTGTTAGATTTTGTCATGGAACTTACTATATCTTTAAGTTCATAATTCTTTTGCTGCTCACTTAAGTTTCTCTCTGTCTTGAGCAGCTCTGACCAGAACAGTCTGTGGGAATGGAATGTTCTAGAACTGAGCTATCCAACATGGTAGCCGACAGCCACCTGTGAACGTGGAACGTTTTCGACTGGGGCTAGTGCCACCGAGGGACTAAATGTTTCGCTTTCTTTCATTCATACTTGTTGCTGTTGTTGTTCGGTCACTCAGCTGTGTCCAACTCTCTGCAGTCCCATGAACTGCAGTACGCCAGGCTTCCCGGTCTACCACTATCTCCCGGAGCTTGCTCAAACTCATGTCCATTAAGTCGGTGATGACATCCAACCCATCTTATCCTCTGTCATCCCCTTCTCCTCCTGCCTTCCATCTTTCCCAGCATCAGGGTCTTTTTCAGAGTCTGCTCTTTGTATAAGGGGGCCAAAGTATTGGAGCTTCAGCTTCAGCCCTTCCAATGAATATTCAGAGTTGATTTCCTGTAGGATTGACTGGTTGGATCTCCTTGCAGTCCAAGGGACTCTCAAGAGTCTTCTTCACCACAGTTCAAAAGCATCAGTTCTTCAGCACTCAGACATCTTTACGGTTCAACTCTCACATCCATACGTGACTACCAAAAAAAAACTGTATCTTTGACTATAAGGACCTTTGTCAACAAAGTGATGTCTCTGCTTTTTAAAATTCTGTCTAGATTTGCCACAGCTTTCCTTCCAAGGAATAAGCATCTTTTAATTTTGTGGCTGCAGTCACTGTCCAGAGTGATTTTGGAGCCCAAGAAAATAAAAGTCTATCATTGCTTCCAAATTTTCCCCTTCTATTTGCCATGAAGTGATGGGACCATATGCTATGATCGTAGTTTTTTTAATGTTGGTTTGGAGAAGGAAATGGCAACCCACTCTAGTATTCCTGCCTGGAGAATCCCAGGGACAAAGGAGCCTGGGGGGGCGGCTACAGTCCACGGGGTCACAAAGAGTCGGCCACGACTGAAGAGACTTACCATGCATGCTAGGTAATGAGAAAGGAAAGTACCCTTTGAGAAACCCCATACCAGTACAGGTGCTCAGAGCTGTGGCCCAAGGTAGACACAGTTGGACAGATGTCGAATGTGGACATTGTGAGAGCCTGAAACAGTACATTTCAGAGTTGAAATAGAAGCCACGCATGGAACCTACCTTGCTAGGCTTAGTCCTACATCCTGGTTTCTTTCTTCCTGAAAAGGAGATTCTCGCAATGACCATCGCCACGTGGTCATAAAGCCCAGGAGGAAACCCCATGCTCAGCACCGGGCAGGGGGCCAGCCCTGAGATCCCAGGAGGAGACCCCATGCTCAGCACTGGGTCGGGGGCCAGCCCTGAGATCCCTGTGCCTGGACCCCGCCCAGGGCATGCCAGCAGCAGCAGCAGAGCTCTGCGGCAGTGGGTGTTCTTCCCGCTGCTCACCTCGTGCCTTCCCCATCTTACCCACCAAGCTCCGAATGATTGTATTTCTCCTTGGAGTTTAATAAGTTTTCCTACTGTTGTGACACCTGACAGGCACTGCCTGTGTTGGTGGAGGATCCACACGTGAGCAACTCATTGTTGACGGTAACAAATCCCTGTCAATTTCAGACTGACAATTTCTACTTATGTTAAATTGCGGAAAAAGACACAACACCCTCCACTATGATATTATGAAAAAGAAATATTTGATATGTGCTTTTACAGTTTTGAACAAAACCTCAAGCTTTAGCTTTCATACATTCTGAAAACAGAAAAAGAAGCATGACTTCAACCGAATTGACATTACATGATGGCTGCCTCTTAGTTCCTCTTCACACAGTACGCACAGGTCCAGGCATTACATGTGAACTGAGATTCCATCACAAAGGAAAAAAAAAAAACAAAACTAGACGTTGTTACCAATAAAGTGAATTAGGAAAATGTTTCTGGCTCCAAAAGTCTCTGCTTCTTAAAATGAGCACAATTATAAGGGCTATAAACTTTTAAATCATTTCCTTGAACGTGTACAAGTGCGTACCTGGTGAATCTCTTCCATAGGAAACACTAGCCCTCTTCCTAATGGTACATTTTCTTAATGGCTTTGCTGTTCCTGAGTTCATTTCATTACGCTGTTACTTGTTATATCTGACAGGAGTTAATATTGCACTTAAAAAGATGGGAAGGGATTTCTCCACCACATCACCTATTCCGCACCTGCAGGGGAAGAGAAACAGAACAAGACCAATAGGAAGGAAAGCCACTGGACCCAAATTTCCAAGGAGCACATTTAATACTGAAATCTGAGGAAAGGGATGAGGTACAGCAGGCTACTAGAATAGATACCTCTGAATATGGGAATGAAAAATATATCTCCCCCCAAAAAAGTCACTGTAAGGGTAAACTGGGAAATTAGATACCTAGAGCACTGGACAGAAACATTCGCGCTGGGGGCCCTACAGGTGCAGCCCCTGCAACCCCTCCCACAGAGCCCGAGAAGAGGCAGCCTGACGCCGACTTTGTATCCATCACTCCCAAGACAGAAGCCCAACACCAAGGTGGGTTTTCCAAATATCCTAAAGACCACAAGCCAAGTCCATGCTTTTTTTTGCATTAACAAACTTTATTTGCATTAATAATCTGGCTCTGCTGTCTATGACAAATTCACTACTTACACACCCACTATTTGAATGTTACCAAGTGTGTGTCTGACCTTATAAAAGGGGCCACAAAGCGGAGAAACACTGTGGGAGGTACCTTGGGGGTCATCTAGATAAACACCGCAGTCTGCCCCAGGTCTAGAGGTGAGAAGGCCAAGGTCGGAGCAGTGCTGTTTCAAGGTCACACCGTCAGTCCCTGTGAAACCCCAAAACAGTTCTTAAACCTGCGACCTCCTCATCCAGTGGGATGACTGTCCCATGACAGCATACGGTCATGCTCCTAAGACGGGGAACAGAAATACCTAGGAGATCCTGGGAGGGAGGGCCTTATTTCTTGACCGCGGAGTGAAGACTTGACGCTCTCTAAGACTGCAGCTCAACTCCAGACTAACCGTATGAAATGATGAAGTGGGAAAAATCTACTAGTACCAAAAAACCCCCACACTTCAAAAAAAAAAACAAAAAACAAATTGTATAAATTTCAAAGCACTTAGAATCATTCTTTCCCTTTCATACCCTTGGCTCCTTCTTGGATTCTGGGTCCTGTTCAAATGTTAGTTTTACTGGAGTGTTTTATTGAGGCTAAATTAATATCCCACCTGGAATTAATGCTCACCTCCATTCTGCGACTCAGACTCCAGATGTCACTTGGGTGTTGAGCACATTCTAACACTCGAGAACATTTCACACCAGAAAAACACATCGATTTACAAGAGGTAGGAACGTCGGACTTCTAAACCCTAATCTATGTTGACTGCTCGGCGGGGATCCCCAGCTCCCGGGATCCTCCCTGCTCGGGTGTTTCCTGTGCTTTGTATTATCCTGAGCACAAGGGACGCTTCCCGGGTGGCTCAATGGTAATCCACCTGCCGATGCAGGAGCCTCAGGAGACAGGGGTTCGACCCCTGGGTCAGGCCCCTGGAAGAGGAAATGGCAACCCACTCCAGCATTCTTGCCTGGAGAATCCCATGCACAGAGGAGCCTGGCGGGCTGCAATCCATGGGGTAGTAGAGTCAGACACCACTGGGCAACTGAGCACAAGGGGCAGGAGGAGGACCAGGGTCTTTCCTGCAACACTCCAGTCCCTCCAGCACTGTCCCCTTCTCTGTGCTCAGCCCCCAGGCAGGGGGAGTGAGACGGATCCTGTTCCCTGCGGAACGTCACGTGGCCTGGCGAGCTGGGGCCTCTACTGGGGGTCTCTGGGCACCAGGCTCACTGGGCTGACTGAGTACAGGGTGCTCTTTTGTCTTGGCAGAGGCTGGGACTTTCCACAGACAAACTAACGTCATTACGTCTCATTCTGACACCATAATGTCGTTTCAGGACACCTACTCTGACATTCTCGTCAAATCACTGCATCCCAGTCAACTGTGCAGGGAATTGGCTTTGTGACACCAAACACTCCGAAAAGTGTGGGCTGTTTTTCATATCTAAATATCTCATCCTCGTGTGCCTCTTTGGAGAGAGAAATTCAAGATAGAACAGCCTGCAAACTTTAAGTTTGATATACACCTATTTTGGAGGAGGAAATGGCAGCCCACTCCAGTATCCTTGCCTGGAGAATCCCAGGGACAGAGGAGCCTGGCGGGCTGCAGCCCTTGGGGTCACACAGAGTCGGACACAACCGAAGCGACTAAGCGGCAGCACCACATCTGTTTTGGAGAAGGAAGCGGCAACCCACTCCAGCATTCTTGCCTGGGAAATCCCACAGGCAGAGGAGCCTGGGGGGCTACAGTCCTTCGAGTCACAAGGAGTCGAACACGACTTAGCAACGCACATATACCTATGTGGTTTTATGATCTGTTTACAACATGTACCATGCATAGCTGGATTCAGACTTGGGTAAACAGCTAACTTTTATAAAATAAATCGAGGATTTTCATAGAACAGAAATGTCTCCATGTTTCAGTATTTTAAAAGTTAAGAAATATTTCTCGATTGACATCCATGATCATATTAGAATAATTATTATTGTTATTAATGTTGTAAATCATTAATGTCATTAATGATTAAACATTATTAATGGTTATCATTAAATCAAAATATTATTGATCATTAATGTTAATAATGATATTTTTTGTGAAATGTTTTCACATTCCTCATACCATGTATAGCACAAAAACTCCAGCATGATTTGTTTATTATTGGCTTAAATTTACAGGCTGAAAACTGAGGTTACCAGGTGGTGTATGTGGTGTTGAGCACCAAACCTAATTAACGGTGGCAGGTGAGGAAGGATAAAATTTCAGTCTTCTGACGTCCGAACCATCACACCACGAAGAACACTGTGGAAACACTACTCTTAGTGACTCTGCATGTGCTATTTTCTAATTGTTCCTGAAACAAGTTTCCAGATCCTAGAGTCTGCGCTTTTTTTTAAACCACTGTCATTTCATGATCCAGGAAATAGCTACACTGAATCCTTCGTATGTTTACCACGTGTAGTTAACTGAATGTTTAGAAAGGCCCACCCTGGATGGTGTTCTTTTGTCAAATAATGTTGCTACAGAACTGGATGGTGTGGAAAGACTTTTCAAGTGAAGTCTTAAACTGTAAAGCCAGCTGTGTGTGTTGGCCAGGAAAGTCTATGGTTTACTGATAAAGAAAAATGCAAAGCAAACATGATGAAGAGTGTTTTCATCAGGGTCGAATGGTAGAGGTAGTTCTTTAGTTTTTAGTGCAAAAATGCAGTTTTAACTTACTTGAAATTGTGCTTCCCTGTCTAAAATCCCTTGTTACTTTCCATGTTCTTCCCATCCACCTTGAATACTTGTATTCATCCTATAAGATCTTAGCCAAATGCCCTTTTTTCTATTAAGTTTTCCAGATGAAACTGATAATTATTAATCTTCTATGCATCCATTTTCACCCAAAACATTAACTATTTACTTAATTCCATTTATTGATGTCTGTGTCCATATAAACTTCCCACTCTCAAATTTAGCCTGTAAAATCCTCCATGGCAGGAACCACGTGTTATGATTTTTCAGATCTCCAATGATTAGCAAATAGAAAGCCTTGTTAAATTTCACAGCAGCTTTCCAAAACAAAAAATTTCCTTTCCCTCTTCCAAATGACCTCCCTAGCTATGTACAATGCAGGTTAAAAAATTAGTAAATCAATAAGTATCAGAATCAATTCAACAAATATTGATTTCTGCATCCCCTTTGCCACGCAAGGTGATGCACAGAGCTTCATTTACCACTGCCCTCTGCCAGTAGTGATCGTGTTTATGCAGTGGAGAAGATATTTATAATTTATAAGATATGTTGAGATATTTTCTATTTTGGAAACAAGTTCATATGGGTGCATGCATTTGCAGTTGAAGTGTAAGAAATTCCATGCAGAAGCTAGGAGCAGGAGGTGAATTCATTCTCCAAAGATCATTCTTTAGTGTCTTCTCCAAACCCAATTAGAGGTTTTTTCTGGAGTTTAAGGTATGAACATTCACTAGGAGAATCCACATGGGGAATTCTAACTCATTTTGCTTCTAACCCCCTTCAGGGCTATTTGTTCTACTGAGCTGTTAATTCCTCACACCTTCAGTAGTTCTAACGGGTGTGAACTTGATAGGATTAATGATATTTTTGTTGCAATTATACACGAATTTGGCCCTCTCTCAAAGTTCGCCATAAACAGCAAAGGACTGAAAGAAGGATAACTGTTTTCTCTTTAGGTGCTAGACTTTCCTGAAGTGTTAGACATTAAAAACAAAGTTTTAAAGCCACTGAGTACCCTGGTGGTTCAGACAGTAAAGAATCTGCCTGCAATTCAGGAGACCCAATTTTGATCCCTGGGTCAGGAAGATCCCCTGGAGGAGGGAATAGCAACCCACTTCAGTATTTTTGCCCAGAAAATCCCATGGACAGAAGAGCCTGGCAGGCTACAGTCTGTGGGGCCACAAAGAGTTGGACATGACTGAGTGACTAACACTTTCACTTTCACCTCAGCCTGGACCATTCTCCCTAACTCCAGTGAGATTGTTCAAGTGGGTAGCAGGTTTGGGGTGTCGGGAAGCATCCACAGACCCCTATAACCTGCACTGTGGTGGACATGCAGTGAGAAGGCTGATCCATAACTGATTTCATGTCCACCCAGGTGATGTCTGGTGCCACTTTGTCCATAAACATCCCCGTCTGGCCCAGTCCACCAGGGCCCCCTAGGGTGGGCAGGACTACCCGAGTCTCAGGCCTCACCTGCACTAAATTCTGAACTGCAAGAGGGAAGACAGGGTCCCTGATGAGCACCCAGCAAAGTGCAAGGACCTCACTGCAAGCTCCTCAAGGCTGCAGTCATCAGTCAGCCCTCTTCTCATGCTCAATCCCCTTTTGTTAAAAGTCAGAGCAAAGTGTGGTGCTGGAGAAGGCCCCTGAGAGTCACATGGACAGCAAAGAGGTCAAACCAGTCCATCCTAAAGGAAATCAACCCTGAATATTCCTCGGAAGGACTGATGCTGAAGCTGAAGGTCTGATATTTTGGCCACCTGATGCAAAGAGCAAACTCATTGGCAAAGCCCCTGATGCTGGAAAAGATTGAGGGCAGGAGGAGAAGGAGGCAACAGAGGATGAGATGATTGGATGGCATCACTGAGTCTATGGACATGAGTTTGAGCAAGCTCTGGGAGACAGTGAAGGACAGGGAAGCCTGAAGTCCATGGACAAGTGTGCTGCAGTCCATGGGGCCACAAAGAGTCAGACACGACTGACCAACTGAACAACAGAGGGTGAGTTTCCCAGAAGTAAGCCTGCCAGAGAGTCAAAGATCCAACCTCATCCCCCACCGCTCGGCCACAGGCTTCGAGTGGGCCATGACACCTTGGCGGGATCCCAGCCCCAACAGAAGTAACGGAGCCAGCTTCCGAGGCAGGCGAGCGGCAGATGAACGACAGGCCACAGAAGCAGCTGAAACCTCACCCGAGTTCCAATCCCCTGCAGGGCGATGGCCCTTAGGCTTCTCGCCTGGACTGGGGTTTCCATTTTCATGTGTCTGAGCAATAATCTAGGCTTTTAAATCCAAAGAGTTGGCAGGGGATAACGTTTGGCTTTTCAGGGACGTGAGCTTCTCCATGTGTGTGCTCGTAAAATATCAGATGAGAAAAGTGCGTGTAGAGAGAGATGCAGCAAGAAGCTGGAAATGGAGCCACCAGTGTGGGTGCCCTGGACTTTCCTAAGTGCTTCATTCAGGAGGCTCAGTTCCGCCGCTGCACAGCCCTCCCCTGCCCAGCAGGAGGCCCCTGGCTACGTTCAAACCCTCCACCCAGGGCAAGGGCTGGGCTGCGTGAACAAAACAGTAAAAGTGAGATGAACTGTGGCTGGTCCTCACCCTGCTATTCCACCTGGATGTCGCTGGACGCATGTCCCCATCTGGCCCGGCGGTGGACCACTTCCTTCCTGGCATTCTGCAGAGGGTACACGTTCGTCTTCTCTGGCTGCAGTTTATCCCAAACTCATCAGTCTGTTCAGTGGAACTTCCAAGCGTCAGGTCGACTCAGTGACAGATAATGCCGGCTCCGTGTCAACTCATCTGGGCTGAGTTCTTTAGAAACGGAGGTGTCCTCTGTTTCTTAGATCCTCCTGGGGCACAGCCTCCTCACGGGGTCTGATAATGAGACTGGAAACGTGCACAGCAGCCACCTCTCTCTGTTCCCGCCACCTCTCTCTGTTCCTGCCACCTCGAGAGCCAGAAGCTGGGGGGTGCTCGGGGCCTCCCCAGGACCGTGTAGGAGGAAGCAGAACAATTCTGTCCGCAGCTACAGCCTGGCTTCTTGAGGACTGACCAGGCAAGGTCGCCGCCCTGGGATAGGTCCTTGGATAATTGGCATTTGTTCATTACTGAGATCCTTCCTGGGTCGTTTGTTCAGCCAAGAGCCCAGCCTTGTAGCAAACATGAGAGAGAGAGGCAGAGAAAGGCCGGATTTGGAAACCATCTCACACCCTGCGTGTAGACAGGTTTGCACGGAGATATCCTGGAACCGTATGAGGTAAACAAGGTCGAAATTCCCTGGTTTGAAAAGATAAGTGCTCGGGGTTCTGTAAGCTAAATGCGCTTTGCTGAGATTTGATTGAAAACTTTGTGATGTGAAGACGGAAAATCACAAGAAGGAGTCAGGCAGCATTTAATCTTCTGTTGGATGACAATTCCAGATAGACTAATGGAGATCCCTCCCTCCTGATACACCCGTCAATATTGTAAATGGGAGGCATTCGAGGCAGCAGACGCCGAGGACAGGGCCGCAGGTGGGGACCAGGGCTTTCCTAGGTTGTCGTCCTGCTCTCGGCTCCGAGCTGTGTCATGTGAGACCTGCAGTTTACTGGACTGTGCCACCATATCCCAGAGCCCAGAACATCCAAATCCTTCCAGCTAGAACGTTCTTTTCTACCTTCTATCTTGTGTTGGAGTACAGTTGATTTACAACGTTGTGTTAGTTTTAAGTGTACAGCAAAGTGATTCAGTGTTGCATATACCTATATTCATTCTAGAACATTCTAACCTTATACATATATGCTCTCCAGCCATGACATTTGTCCGTTATGGATGATACATGTTTATCTGTCCCAAGTGGAGCAGAGAGTAGTCTTTGAAAGAAATCTATCTCAAGGAAAACCAGATTTTCAGGCAGAACATTTTCTAGTTAGTGCTTAAAATTCTTTTTTCTGTTTGTTTTTTAACTACTTAGGCAGGAACATACACCCAAACACTCACAGAAAAACCAGAGAAATTGCTGTTTCAGCCAAAGGACAAGACTACACACACACCTGCAGTGAATAAAACCAAATAACGGTGTGTCTAGAGTTTTCTATGATGTGTGCATGTGTGGGAAAGCGTGCGCCTGCACACTCACACACCCACCCCAGCTGCTGGTGGCACCTTTATCGCTGCACTTACCTGGAGGAAACTTGAGAAGATCTTGTCAACATGGTCTTCTTAATGGACTTTATTTATTAAATATTTCACCGGGCTCCTCTTCTGGAAAAATGTCCCAACTGGAACAGAAAGCAAAGAAAGAAGAATGTTTCTAGCAAGAAATGGCTCTGAGATAGCTTTTCTCTGGATTCTTCATTCAGTAAAACAATGTTGCACCACCATTCCTATTGAAAACTATTCATTTAATTTCCCTCTTTTGCAGATATTTTGCTTCCTCCTAAATGTCAGTGCTTGCTGGGAGAAAAAAATATATATATTGGGGTTGTTTCTTTAGAGCTTCTTGCTGTCTGCCTCCACCTGCTGGAAAGAATCAGGCATTTTTGTTCAGTGCAGCTACAGAGCTGAATATCTGGGATATTCAGATATTCAGGAATATCTGTTTTCATGCAGACATTATAAACACAGATAACAGATGTTTATCTATAAACATCGCATGTAAATTAAATATTATGCATCAACCTACTGGAAAATTGTATAAGCAAGATATTTTATTTTTTATTAAAGTCTTTATGGAATGCGTTACAGTATCACTTCCGTTTTGTTTTTTTGTGGGGGTTTTTTTTGGCCACATGGGATCTTATCTCCGCAACCAGAGATTGAACCCACACCACCTGCACTGGAAGGCGAAATCTCAACCTCTGGACCACCAGGGATGTTTGAAGGTATTTTATTAAATGTAGTTTGAATTGGAAGTAATTTTCTTTCAGGTAAAAAATTAGCTTACATTGATGCAAGTAATCTAGAGTATTTATCGAAATTTTGCCAATAAGATGAAAGGTAAAAGGTGGCATTACACTTCTGAATGTGAAAAAAAATCTGCATTTTCCAAGTGGGAGTGTATCATTTTTATCAGCAACTTTAAAAAAGCTGCAGGTGGTGCCTGTTTTACACAACGGTACGTTCCGATACATCCCCCTGTGCCACAGCACGTGCATAAATTCAAAGAGCTCTACAGTGTACCTGGTAGATCAGAAGCCATTACAGTCCGGCTGTATAAATTCATATTTTGGCACTCTTTGGAAAGTGGATTATTATTGACCCAATAGACCATAACAGTTCCAAAGAAGCCATTACTGTCTTTTGTGTAAATCCTTCAGGGCGTGTGTTTTATTGACCCTTCAGAGCCATCAGGGCCTAGCCTGTCAGTCCAGTCGTCACGCACGTGTACCAAACGCGTGTGTAAGAAACGCCTTGGAAATAGAAGCCGTTCTCAGATTGCCCTTGTTCTTATGCAAAAAGCCACAGTGTAAAATTGGACGTTTCTACTGCAGTTTCTTTCTCGGCCTCCAGAATTCTATCTCCCTGCATTTATAAAGAGGCTGGGATTTTTTAAAGTGAATGAAGAAATGGTCTTTTGATTTCAATGGTTAAAAAAGAAAAGGAAAGAAAGCATAGAAAACAACTTTTGCTTTGCGTGAGAAAGCACCTCAAAGACCGTGTGAGTTTGCCAGCTTTGTCAGGAGGCGGGCTACGATGCCATGAGATTTCTCTCCTTGGAGCTTTCTGGATCCTAAATGAGATCTTTATTTTATTGTCTGTGTGCTTATTTTGTGTTTCTCCACCTGTCTGTCCTTTTCTTACATTAAGAAAAAATGCACATGGGAATATTTTGCCAGGAAAAACCCTTAACTACTTGTACGTTCAGTAGAACTACAAAGAAACACTGTAGGACAGGGCTTTGCTGTGCTCTTGGGCTGCTAATAGGTCTGGGCTAAGGAGCAGGGGACAACAGAGGATGAAACGGTTGGATGGCATCGCTGACTCAATGGACCTGAGTTTGAGCAAACTCTGGGAGATGGTGAAGGACAGCAAAGCCTGGCGTGCTGCAGCCCATGGGGTCGCGAAGGGTTGGCCATGACTTAGCGACTGAACAACAAACAGTCCATCCTCACACCCCACAGCGCAAATCAGCACCTTTAAGGTGATGAGTAAGTTCTGTGTTATTCAACTTCCTTGATTTTGCCAGGACGCAAATCAGTGTGGATTTCACATCTTCAGAGATAGGACATATTCTAGAATCAAGCTACAAACAAATGCACAGGTTGGTATTACCCCAGGAGGTTCAGGTCTGATATGCATCCTTCCCTTCTGGCCTGGAGCAAATGGCTGGTACAGTTTTGAAGGCAGAGAGACGATGCTTATGGAATGATGGTTTCAAAACACAGAGTCACCAAAGAGACCTGCTAAAGAGAGCACTCTGCCTTCCCATTATAGAGGAAAAAAGCAGAACAGAAAGGTGAGATTAAGTGCGGTGAAGTTTACTCTCTGGCCTAGGAAAGAGTGAACACTCACGTTCACACTGTGTTGTTTCTACCTGTCACTGTTAGCATTGATGCTTAATATCCTGAGCTTCAAGAGGAGATGACAGAAGAACAGAGAGGCTTGGTGTGTGTGTACGGGCTGGGGGCGGATCTCGAGTCCTCTAGAGTCAGAGGGATAGACAGAGCATCAAGGCCGGCAGATTCATAAGGAATCTCTGGGGTGATGCTGTGAGGAAATTCTGTTTATTTTCATGTTGCAGATATGTGCTAAGCGCTGCACTGCCTCGAGTATGTGCTCAAGAGGAGAGCGCGAAACCCCCTCCCCAGGGCCCAGGGAAAGCGTGGGAAGTGCTTCCTGGAGCCGAGGCATGGCCCCCCACCCCCAGCCACTGTCCTCAGGAACAGTGGTCCCTTGAACGCGTCCAGAGCTGGCCCTGTCCCCAGGACCTCTCCGAAGGCTACAGTGAGAAGCGGCCCTGCCTCAGTGGCAGCCCCCTTAACGTGCTGATAGCACACGACAGCAGCCTCATGGGGGAGCCCCACCCCTTCATGGTGTCTACTGGGGGCCCGTGCAGCCAGTAGCCAGGGCAGGAGAGGGTTAATGCAGGGCTGCTGCCGGGCAGTGACCAGCCAAGACGGACCAGCAGCTGCGAGAATGCATCAACTCTCCCAAACCATCCCCAGACCCGGACGGGGGACGGCCAGCCGATCGCATCTCCCATTGTCTTATTCAGGGTACACACACACACACACACACACACACACACACACACACATATACCCGCAGCTCATTCTGGCCTGTGCTCCCTTTGCCTCTTGCCCTGATTTGAACAGGAAGTTCTGCTTCCAAATGCAGTGGTTTCTTTCTAACAGAGCTATTTTTGTAAGACAGCAGGCCAAGTTGCTGCCTTAAAAAAAAAAAACTTGCACACACACACACTAGCGTGGTGACCTCACAGGCTGGTGATCCTGCCTCTTGCCAAGGGAATCCCTGGGTAAATACCGCCCTGGGAGGGAAAATACCCTCTGGTTTTACAGGTCTGGTCGGCCAGGCTACAGGCCGGGCGAGGTCACAGCTGACCCCGCGGGATGAGGGTCTCAGCTCTGCCACCTGCAGAGGACCCCCCAGCAGAACACGGCTCTCCGAGCTCCCGGGGCGAGATATTTACTCACCTGTTTACCAACAGAGGCAAAATTTCACCACTCCATCACTTCGAAGTAAGAGGGTAGAAACAGGAAATTAATTATGTTCAATAAAATGGAGCTCCAACAGCATTAACACGTTTTTCAGATCCCGTTTCTTTCCCTGTTTCTTATTTGAATTCGGGTCTGGCTCGCACACAAGGAAACTGACACCTTCTGTCACCAACAAGCACTGGGGTGTTTGGCAAAGTTAGGATTTGGGTTCCTTCCCCGACAGCTGAATAAAAGAGTTACAGACCCAGAAGTAAAGGAGATCCTGGAGGCAGACTCATGGCACACATTTCCAGGGAAGTCTGTACCCCGGGGGTTCCCTCGCCATGCACACCCGCCGCCCTCAGCACACGTGTGTTTGCACCATCAATAAATCATATTTCTAACACCACACTAATTTCAGGAGCAATAACGCATGTAATAAAAAGTAGATGTCCATCGCTGCTCAGGGCACAGCGGACTCCCTCCTGGTCTCCAGCCCAAAACACACCCGAAGTTTAATGTTGGACACAGAACTCCTCTTTAGAAACCAGAGAGGCCGTACCCTTTCAGAGCGGTTCGTCAGATCCAGCTTTTTCCTCTCGATTTCATGAGTCGTTGTATCCCACACCCAAAGTCTGAGACGGCTATAGGCTAAAACCTGGTGGAGAAGAGCCGCAGAGAAGCCCCGCCCCGAGGGAGAGAGAAGGGCCCCTGCTGAGGTTTCTCACGAAGCACTCGGGCTCAAGGCCACACAGAAAGGGTCCAACTCAACTCAGCCTGGCAGTGCCAGCAACCACCCATGCGGGAGGGGCGCCCTGAGCACCGCAGGCGAGGGGCATCCCGGGACCCCCGCTCCACACCTGTGCGCAGGAAGCCAAGGCGAGCCCCGCCCTTCTCTCACGCCTGCACTTTGGGGTTTACGTTCAGAAGTCTTCTGGTGAACGATGGGTGCAGTCAGCGGGGACTTCTTGTTTAAAAAGAATTTTAAAAGAGGGAGACACTCGGGATCTTAGGTTAAGAATCTTGACTGTTCTCTTGTATGACGGCTGTCCGGGCACGCCTGTGTCCGCCTCGTCCAGAGCAGAAAGAAACAAGTATCTCCTGCGCCGGTTCCGCCTGTTTGGGACGAGGCTGGTTTCTCCTCAGAGAGGGAAGAGGAGGAGGGGTTGAGACCCCCTCGAGGCTCAGACAGCCTCTCAGGGCACCAGGAGCGCACACCGCTGGTCAGAAAGGAGACCAGCCCTGGTTCTTGAATTCTCCATGCATCTCATAGGGGCCAGCTGGAGCAAGGCGGGCAGAGCCTACCACGCATCGCAAAGCACTCACATCCACACCTGCTGCTGCGGGAACATAGGCAACCCAAGAGTTCCGTCAGCCCTTACCCAAAGAAAAGGAGGGAGGGGTCCCGCAGGGCTGGGCCCTACCCTGGCAAGTGGGCAAGGACGTGGGAACCTGCTCACTGACCAGGCGCCACAAGGGGATGGCCCCGTCACAGGCATGTATTGCCTTGCTGGGATTAAAAGGGGGCTTGCGGGGGGAGGGGGAACCCTTAAAACAGCCTGCCCTACTCAAGACAAAAAGTCTGGACCCTTTCTGACGCCGATGGGACGTTTAAGGACCCCCAAGAGTGGAGACATTCAGCCCCAGGGCTCTGTGAAGGTGGGAATCTCGGATACAGCCCCACACCCAGGTGCCCAGGGAGTTGCCTGTAAGCAAGCATCCGTGGGAGGATGACTTCCTGTTTCTCTGGAACAGGCAGATGACTTTGTTTCTCCGCGAGAGGCAGCATCACTCCTGACCCAGTGGCTCAGCGGTGAAGAATGCAGCTGCCAGTGCAGGAGACGCAGGTGCCACCCCTGGGTCAGGAAGATCCCCTGGAGGAGGAAATGGCCACCCACTCCAGAATCCTCGCGTGGAAAATCCCAGGGGCAGAGGAGCCTGGTGGGCCACAGTCCACGGAATCGCGCAGACTCGGCCTCGACTGAGCGACTGAGCGTGCGCGCGCGCACACATACGTAATGACGTGATGACGCAAGCCTTATAAACTGAAACAGCGTCCTCCAAGATGTCGTCTTTGAACGTCTCTGGAGAACGTACAGGGCTCCAGGAATCGCCAGTGGTGGGGAGCGTTACTCTGGGTCTGAGTTCCTCTCTTCTCTCGAGGTGTTAACAACAGGCCCGGATTCTAAGGAAGAGAGGAGGGTAGAAGCAGGCAGAAGGGGCAAGGGGAGGTTCGGTCGGGGAGCAGCCAGACACCCCCACCCGCCGCCCTGTGGCCAGAACAGAAGTCACTGAATCATGGGCAGCACCCCCGCCCCCACCACTGTTCTGTCCCAAACAGGCTCATCACCTGCCTCGTCTCTCCTCCTCCTACCCTGAGCTCCTAAAGGAAGCTGGCAGCCAAAGGGTACAATTCATAACGTCTCCACTCACGAATTCCCTGTGACTTCTCTCTCCGCTTTTAACCTGAATCTCTAACCTATTTTAAACTCCCCCCCCACCCCCATTCAGGAGCAGGGATCTTTTCTTCTCTCTGTCTCGGTGCCTCGACAGATGAACTTTCCTACAATCCCGCGCTCATCCGGGCTGACCCCCTGCCGGGAGTCATTGTCTCCAGCAGAATAGGGGATCCGAGAGCCTTTGTGCCAGGGAGCGGGGAAGACAGACATTATTATGATTTTGAATTCGAAGCTCTCGTCTTTTCTTTCTTTCCTTTTATTTCCCGCCCCGGATCTAACAGCTGTTTCCCATCACAAGTGGTGTTTGAAAGACGTGGCAAAAAAAAGGAGTGTATCAGTATCACAATTAGTTTCGCAGGCGGCTGATAACTTACTTGCCCATCCACGCCTGATGTCGTCAGGAAGGCCTGATTGACGGCTGTCTGTCCCCACCAGTCCTACGGGAAGGGTCCTGTGGGCCGGCGCCCCCACTCTGGGGTGCCGGGGTGGGACCCTCCAGGGGCAGGACTCCAGAGACAGCGTGGCCAGCGTTGGTCCCCTCCTCCCGCCCGCCTCCTCCTCACCCCTTAAGGTCAGAGAAGCTTCCAGGCTTCACATTAGTTCAGACATGAAAGCCCCGCGCTTTGGAGGGGAGGCTGCTGACAGTGCTGCCAAATTATGCGTGTCTCGTCTTTGTGATGTGATCTACTACCGTTCATTAAGGACTGAGCCCAGACTAGCAGCTCATTTTTCTTGGGGACCCCGGGAGGGTTTGCGGGGAGACCAAGCACTGAGAGGCCGCCCGGACCTTCTTCGCTCACTCAGCAACTTGGCTTTTAGGATTTTTTTTCCTTAATGAAAAATTTTCATGCAAAGCCGCGGAACCAGGCCTTTAACACAGAGTGAAAGGATCCCAGCCTACACAGATGGAGAACACGTTCTGTGGTTGTGGAATTCACACAGACTTGTACAGAGCCCCTCAAGAAGGCCTCGAAGACCCCACGAAGGACTCAGGGCCTCCCTCTCTTCAGTCAACACGTGGGAGATTTGAGCCAAGAGCTAGGAAAGTCACAAAGAAAAGAAAGAAAGTGAAGTTGCTCGGTCGTGTCTGACTCTTTGCGACCCCATGGACTGTAGCCCACCAGGCTCCTCCGTCCATGGGATTTTCCAGGCAAGAGTACTGGAGTGGGCTGCCATTGCCTTCCCCAGGAAAGTCACAAGCACCACGCTAAAAGTAAGCCTGCCTGCATTTCAGTGACCAAGACTGGACCAAGCAGCCCAAGGAAACCAGTGGACAACACTGATGGTGAAACTAGGGGCAGGGAGGCCAGGCCTCCAGTCCAGGCTTCCAGCTGCCATATCCCCCCTGCAACTTCAGGGCAGAGAAGTGATGGTGTCAGGGCGGGAGGGGTGGTGCCCGGGGAGCCCTGAGGAGGCCACCTGGGCCCCCTGAATCAACTACTGCTCCGGAAGCCCCTACCTTCCCTCCCCTCCCCACAGGGAGCCCGCTTCTCAGCCTTTCAGTTTTGGGAGCAATGTCCCAGCCCAAGACCCAGACCGTGAGGTCCCAGCCTGTCAGCCAGGCCGGAACCAGGGCCTCCAGGGGCCTTGGGGGACGGGTTCCCCCACCACCTTCCAGAAACCCTTCTGATTCCGGCACCAGCACCGCCACCCCAGCTCCAGGTTAGGGCCCCCTGGAGCAAAGGCGGAAACCAACAAGGGCCCTCGGCCCCCAGACAAGCCCCAAACACCCGAGGAGGGTGCCCGCTATTTTACAGATTAAAGGAAAATAACCAAAGCCCCGAAACTCTGCCCCTGCGTGATGACCTAAAACAGCTGCTACTCCACCAACAGGCACGCAGCGATCCTCGTGTTCTGAGCAAGTTTGACACAACGCAAGGAAGTAAAACCTGAGTCACCAGCATAATCAAAATCTGTTTGCAATTACTAAAAAAGGGGGGCGGGGAGAAAGAAGATCAGTCCCCATGGTTTTCAACGGTGCCCCTCGGTGTTATATCTGTGCTGCTGATTATCCCAAATTTGTGGAGAGGACAAAACAGAAATCGGCAAAGACTGGAATTTCCATTTGTTTTGTGTTTTTGTTGGCTACATATTGCTTTTGCAGAAAGATTCCAGTGACTAGGAGGTTGGTTGTCCTTGTTTGTTAGGAAGGGTGCTGAGCAGTTTTCACAAATGACTTAAAGAGAGAAAAAACAAACTGCCATCAAATGCCAAAGGAGGTAGAAGTTCGAGGTGTCTCTGTGGGGTATGATTCGGCAGTTTTTGGCATTTTTTTTTTTCCTGTGTGTGCAAAAGACAGGCCAAGTTTGGCCGAGCCAGGGAAGCTCTGAGATGCTATGTCCTTGGTTACTGAAGTGAAGAGCAGAAGATGAGAGGGAAAAAGTGACAGTCCATCCATCTCACTCGGCACGTTTACATGTTCTTTTAACCAAAAAAAGAAAAAAAAAAAAAAACTGTTTACAAAATGGAGTGTCAGGAACATTGTGTAAAAGAGCACTTATCTGGGAGACTTTGATCTCTGTCTGAAGTCCCATTAGGACCCTGAAAGGATGATGGCTGGGTCGTGGGGAGGAGAGGAAGCGATTTTTCCAGAAAAAAAGGAGCTTGTTGTACTGCCTCCGGGTTGTATTTAACTCACAAATCCTGTGAAATCCAGGGGACCAGCCAGAGGTGGGGCAAGGCACACAGCACCTGGGGACCCAGAGGGTGCGGCCTCCCCGCAGGCGTCTCCGCAGCAGAGGGAGGCTGAGGAGAGGAGGCTTAGAGTGGCGTCTCCAGGCCTCTGTCGCGGCTGGGAGGACACCCCACTGCAGGCTCCTTACAGCAGGGTGGCCCTTAGAGCTTTGTGGAGGGGGGGAAGGGGGGAGGGAGGAGGGGAGAGGGAGGACAGGGAGAGAGAGGGAGGAGGAGGGGGAGAGGGAGGAGGAGGGGGAGAGGGAGGAGGGAGGGAGGGAGGAGGGGGAGGGAGGAGGGGGAGGGAGGAGGGGGAGGGAGGAGGGGGAGGGAGGAGGAGGGGAAGGGAGGAGGAGGAGGGGGAGAGGGAGGAAGATGGGGAGAGGGAGGAGGATGGGGAGAGGGAGGAGGAGGGGGAGAGAGGGAGGAGGAGGGATGAGAGAGGGGAGAGAGAGGGGAGAGAGAGGGAGGACAGGGAGGGAGGGAGGACAGGAGAGGGAGGGAGGAGGGAGGGAGGGAGGAGTGGGGAGGGAGGGAGGAGGGGGAGGGAGGGAGGAGGGGGAGGGAGGAGGAGGATGGGGAGAGAGGGAGGAGGAGGGGGAGAGAGGGAGGAGGAGGGGGAGAGGGAGGAGGAGGGATGAGAGAGGGGAGAGAGGGGAGAGAGAGGGAGGACAGGGAGGGAGGGAGGACAGGAGAGGGAGGGAGGAGGGAGGGAGGGAGGAGTGGGGAGGGAGGGAGGAGGGGGAGGGAGGGAGGAGGGGGAGGGAGGAGGAGGATGGGGAGAGAGGGAGGAGGAGGGGGAGAGAGGGAGGAGGAGGGGGAGAGAGGGAGGACAGGGAGGGAGGGAGGAGGAGGGAGGGAGAGAGTGAAGAGAGGAGGAGAGAGGGGGGAGAGAGGAGAGAGAGGAAGGGAGAGAGAGAAGGAGGAGAGAGGGAGGAAGAGAGGAGGGGGAGGAGAGAAGGGGAGGGGGAGGAGAGAGAGGAGAGAGAGGGAGGAGGGGGAGAGAGGGAGAGAGAAGGAGGGAGAGAGGGAGGAGGCGAGGAGGGGGAGGAGAGAAGGGGAGGAGGGGGGAGAGAGGGAGGGAACACTATTATTAGATTTCCACACCCACTTTTTTTCTTTCTTTTTTCTTAGAAGTATAGTTGATTTACAATGTTGTGGTGTTAAGTTTCAGGTATAAAACACAGTGATTCATTTATATGTGTGCATGGTTTCAGATTTATTTTCTGCTAGTATGTCACAAGGTATTTGGTACAGGTCCCCGTGCTCTGCAGTAGGACCTCGCCATTGTCTGTGTTCTGTGTAGCCTTTTGTGTCTGCCAGCCCCTAATTCATCCCCACATCCCCCTTGGGGAACCACAAGTCTGTTCTCTACGTCTGTGAGTGTTTCTGTTCCATAGATTCGTTCACTGGTATCAGCTAAATAATAAGACTCTTCAGTTCAGTTCAGTCGCTCAGTCGTGTCCGACTCTTTGCGACCCCATGAATCGCAGCACGCCAGGCCTTCCTGTCCATCACCAACTCCCGGAGTTCACTCAAACTCACGTCCATCAAGTCAGTGATGCCATCCAGCCATCTCATCCTCTGTCGTCCCCTTCTCCTCCTGCCCCCAATCCCTCCCAGCATCAGAGTCTTTTCCAATGAGTCAACTCTTCGCATGAGGTGGCCAAAGTACCGGTCAGCGGGGAGTTGGGGGCTGCAGGAAAACCCAGCGTATGGGTTCCCCCCCCCCACAATAAGACTCTTAGGCTTGAGCAAGACTTCAAGCAACTAGAGTTCTAAGATGTTACTACGAGACACCACCCAGAGCCTCTAACAGATTTTTTTTTTAATTAATTTATTTTAACTGGAGGCTCTAACAGATTTGACCCCTTTTCATCCTGGCCACAAGGGGGCAGTGCTAGTGGCTCAGTTCAAAGGCAGGTCTGCCAGCCCCCAGAGCCCTACCCTCATCCCACTGTCACCACCCTGAGGACGTGGGGTTCTGCCTGCGGGGAGCAGGCAACCACAGCGGCAGGAGCCACCTGGCCATGGGCAAGCTATTCAGGAACCCCAATTCCCCGTCTATGAAATGGGGGCACGGATACCACCTACCGAAAGCTGCGGGTGAATTCAGTTAAAATTTAACTTTTTAATAAAAATTAAAGCTTAATATTTTACTGCTTCCCTGGTGGCTCAGAGGGTAAAGCGTCTGCCTACAACGTGGGAGACCTGGGTTTGATCCTAGGTTGCGAAGATCCGCTGGAGAGGGAAATGGCAACCCACTCCAGTATTCTTGCTGGAGAATCCCATGGATGGAGGAGCCTGGTGGGCTACAGTTCATGGGGTAGCAAAGAGTCGGACATGACTGAGCAACTTCACTTTCTTTTTCACTTTCAAAGCTTAATTTAATTCAGTTAATTAAATTGATTTAGATTGATTAGATCACATTAAAATTCCACTAGCTGATATTTAAAACACAAGTGAACTACAGCTACCCAGGAACTAAAGGGAATGAAACACATACACGTCTCAGAGCATTTGAGCAGCTCAAGGCCCACTCAAGTCATTCACGATGCTGGAAGGTGTCTGTGTGGTCACCATTAGCATAGTTTTCTTTACAATTTTGCTCGTGGCCTGGAGAGCTCACTCAAGTTCACCCTGCAGGTCTGAGGAGTCTGCAGTAGTCAAGAACAGGATTTTGAAATCATTTCTTACAGCATCCTATGAAGCTGACGTACGTTTTCTGTGCGAGTGTTTGGCAAAATGATTCAAGTTTATCATCTGCCCTCAGGATCTGCCATCTGTCCATGGGGATTTCCCAGGCAAGGATACCGGAGTGGGTTGCCATTTACTTCTCCAGAAGATCTTCTGGACCCAGGGATCGAGCCATCCTCTCCTGCTTGGCAGGTGGATTCTTTGCCCCTGAGCCCCCGGAAGCCCCGCTTTCCGAAGCCCGTTTTAATAGCGCCCTCACCTGCTCCTCTGGAAGGCTGTCTCTGGGCCTGACCTTCTGCCTGGCTTCCCACCCGCCTGCTGCCTGACTGTGGCCTCTCCCGGGAGACATAAGCCACGACCATGTTGTTCAGAAGTTTATCTGGCCTGTCAAGGTGGCCAGTCTAAAAGATGAACTGAGGCTGTAAGTGCAAGAAGGTCCTCCCCTTCAGGGAGCAGGGTCTCAGTGCAGACAAGGAGGTCAGGAGGAGACGGGGATCTGGCAGCCAAGGCCCCACTGGGGGGCGCCTCACCCGCGCTGAGATGGGGCAACTGGCCGGCTCTGACCACGAGTATCACACTTGGGCCCCGCAAGCCACACAGCTCTGCGGCCGCAAAATCGCCCTTCTGCGCTTCTCAGGACAACTGGGCTGGAACAGCTGTCCTCCTGGAGAGAGGAGGACGATTGAATCCCCTGTCTGTCATTCCTGGGGCCAGACTCGCAGACAAGTGGGGCGGGGCAGAGGTCGAGAGCGAGGCTCCAGGAAGACAGGCTGGGCACGTGTGGCCAGCTGGGCAGCATCCCGAGAGGAGGAAGGCTCTGGCACTCAGAACCCTCACACCGAGTCTTGTCACGTTTGCACCGAGATCTAGCTCACGTGCAATGAGGGACCCAATTTGCAACCCTCTGATGGGACAAAACATCCAGCCTTTGTTGACCATCTAACCACCCACCCAGCCCTGACGTTTGAAGGTCACCAGGGAAGACAGTGGGAGAGAGGAGCCTGCCGGGCTACAGTCCATGGGGCTGCAAAGAATCGGACACAACTGAAGTGACTTAGCATGCACACACACACTTGCATAGATCGTAGTTCCCAAAACGAGATGGAAGGCGACGAATCCTACGTGTGGGACCAAAGCCTCCTCACACACGTGACAACTGCCCCTTGAATAACACCGAGGCTGGGGCTGCAGACCTCCCTCTTGCCCTGCCTGGTCCTGCCATCTCGGCCGCTAAAACAAAGGAATTGATGATGAATGACTCAGCCAGGGGCAGGGAGCTGAAAGAGACTGGACGGAACCAGGATGCACACCTCAGTTCTTCCGAGCCCATGTGTCATGATCTCTGATAGACCACAGATTCTCCGCACACTTAATTTAAAAATCCATAGAATGAAAATACAGGCGCTGCACTTATTGAAAACACACCCTCCTGTAACCGGACGAGCCGGTGTGGTTCAGGGTCAGCGTGTGTATTTGCTCCGTCTCGGTGCAGGTCACACTGACTGACCGCTGACTCTTGTTCACACTCCATCCGTACAGTACCCGCTACGTTTCCAGGGTATTGGGAGTCCCTGAATGATGCTGTGATCTACATGGATGCAGACAGGAGGAGAGTCCCCCACCTCCGCCTGCACCCTGCGCCTCACCTCCAGTAACGATGCAGCGGAGCTGTGTACACAGGAATTAAAGGCACTGGAGATCCTGTGAGCAGGACACACGCGCTTGACGCCGGTGGACACAGAGCAGTGTAGCGACACCGTGTGGCCAGAGCCGGCCACAGCCCTCCCCTCGCCTCCTCCGTGTCATCACTCAGACAGGAGCGAGGGGGACAGCTGCGCTTGGTAACAGCTGCCAGGACCCCCCTCCTGCACCCACCCAAACTTTCCCTCTTCCGCTGGCTGAGTTTCGTCATCCCTGGGTCTGCCAGCTCTGCTCCCGAAAAGCCCTAGAACTGGGGGAATGATTTGCTTGCTGTCCAGTCAAGAGTTGTACATTTTGGTTAAATTCATTACTCACATTTTATGTCAATGATTTTCAGATTTTTTGTAAGGCAGTGAGTCTGGCTCTGGATAGTTTTTGAGCTATTGATGCTCAGAAAAACAGAGCATTATTTAATTAAAGCAAATCATACAATGTGTTTCTTTGAAAGAAACCACATTTCTTGTTCCAAACCCACCAAGATAGTGAATACAAATAAATTCACTTCACTTCCGGTACGTACTGTCTTTCACATCTGATCCACTAAGCACACTGCGTTGGATTTCATTATTTCCAAAGAGAAGTATTTCAGCACGTCATCTTGAGTGCCCCAATTTCGCCATTCTGGGCATTGTCGTAACTGTTGTTTAATTTACCATTCAGTTTCCACAGCTGCCATCCTGTGGTCTTGACAGACATGCAATCCAAAATGGTTTTGCTGCTTTTCTTCCAGGAACTCACAGACCTGGGCATTTTGGAGGAGCATGAGGAGGGTTGTCAGGCCAGTTTTACAGCTTTGACCTGAGTGGGTTTGCATGTTTGCAACAGATCCTGAAGTTGGGGCTTTTCCGATGGCTCAGCTGGTAAAGAATCTTCCTGCAACGCAGGAGACAAGGGATGTGTGTTTGATTCCTGGGTCGGGAAGATCTCCTAGAGGAGGAAATGGCAACCCTCTCCAGAATTCTTGCCTGAACAATCCCATGGACAGAGGAGGCTGGCAGGCTACAGCTCAGAGAGTCTCAAAGAGTTGGACACAGCTCAGCACAGCACAGCACTGAAAGCTGGTGGTTTAATTTCTTCAGCTCCCTGAATATGAATTTGCTGATAAGCTCAAACCACATGCTTGGGTGAAGGGCTTTGACAAACACTTGCCTGGCTCCGTCCCAGACAGCACTCTCTCCGGCACCTACTGTGTGTGCAAAGAACGTCCCAGGCCTTGGATTTGAAGTCTGGGATGACTGTGCCAGCCAGAATCCCTCCTGGAAACAGAATACTCATTTTTCTAGCTAAAAGGATTCAGTTCAAATGTCAGCTGGGTAATCTGCTGATAGATAACTAATCAAATCTTACAAAGAAACTATTTTTAGTAAATAATTTGAATTTCTCTGTTCTGCTGTCAGTTCCAACCAAGATGACCACTCGAGAAAAATCATGTTTTGTCCTCATGCACCCAATTCGTCTATTCTTCTCAATGTGTTGGTATCACTCATTCAGCCCCTGCTCTGGGCAGATACTGTACTGGAGGTGAAAATATCAACCAAGATACAAAGGACCCAGCCATCGCGCTTACCAGGCGTAAAATTGAGAGGAAGACAAGAGACACATGAAGACTTTAATTGGGACGGACAGTGAAAGGTGGGCATCACCAGGATGCATAGCAACAGAGTCTATCACATGACTGAATACAGAAATGCTCATTGAGAGACCTGGAAAGAAAACCCGCCCCAGCCCCAGGCCCCCTCTAGGGCCCACCGAAGACACGCTGCTGCCCCCAGGTTGGTGAGGAAGGGACGGGGGCGAAAAACAGATGCTAAAGGAACCTGACCAGGCTCTTTCTCTGCACATTCTAAAACAAAAGACTCATCTATTCCCTTCCTTTGAATCAAGGTAAACGTGAAAAGCAATGACTGCTAGAGGTGGAGGCTGACGCCCCCCCCCCCCAACCCTGGTGTGGCTCCATTTCCTTAAGGCACAGCTAACCCGATGATAAATGGTGAAGTCACTTGGGCCAGAGCCAGTAGCTCTCTCCTTCTGTTCTGAGACCTGCATCCAAATCCGAGCCTGTGAAATGGCTTGGGTGATCTTAATCTGACAGTTGTCAACATTTCAAAACCATTGCCAAGTTCAACCAAATGGAAGTCTCTCATCAAGCCTGGCTCTGCGTGTGTGTGTGTGTCCCTGTGTGTGTGTGCACCTGTGTTGTGTGTATCAGAGAGTTGCCAGTCTGAGCCTGTATAATACACCTGTGCATTCTTCCTCAGTCATGTCTCATTAGCATCCTTTCTACAGGACAAGTTCCATGGAGGGGGAGAGAAGGTGGCACTTGAACTTCTCTAAGTTTTGGTCCAAGAAGGAGCAAAATGCGCAGACAAAAATTTTGAGAGAGTGGATTCAACTAATGAAACATTAAAATCTAAGAAAATTGTTGCACAGAATATGAATTTACATAAAAAAGAAAGAGGGTGGAATGGCGGACAAAACAATTCATACTGAGCATTCCCTTCTTAGCACAAACATCTCAGTCTAAGCTAGATCTGAGAACAGTTTAACTGATTCCACATCAGCAGAAAAGCATAACAGATGTGATGAAAATAACCAGGAAAGTAAATGAGACTTTTCTGAGATTTGCCATGTACAAGACACCTTATTTGAAAATGGAACTATTGGCTTGGCAAGCATGGACTCACCGTAGGGAAGTTTATTGTTGTTCAGTCATAAGTCTTGTCCGACTCTTTAAGACCCCCAGGACTGCAGTACATTAAGCGTCCATGTCCTTCACCATCTCCTGGAGCGTGCTCAGACTCAGGTCCATTGAGTCAATGATGCCATCCAACCATCTCATCCTCTGTCATGCCCTTCTCCCACCCTCAATCTTTCCCAGCATCAGGGGCGGGTCTTTTCCAATGAGTCAGTTCTTCGAAACAGGTGGCCACAGTATTGGAGCTTCAGCTTCACCATCAGTCCTTTCAGTGAATATTCAGGGTTGATTTCCTTTATGACTGAAATAAAAACTTGAAGATACCTAAACCCTCTGTGTCGGAGAAGGCAATGGCACCCCACTCCAGTAATCTTGTGTGGAAAATCCCATGGGTGGAGGAGCCTGGAAGGCTGCACTCCATGGGGTTGCGAAGAGTCGGACACGACTAAGCGACTTTACTTTCATTTTTCACTTTCATACATTGGAGAAGGAAATGGCAACCCACTCCAGTGTTCTTGCCTGGAGAATCCCAGGGACAGGGGAGCCTGGTAGGCTGCCGTCTATGGGGTCACACAGAGTTGGACACGACTGAAGTGACTTAGCAGTAGTAGCAGCAAACCCTCTGTGTAGGGAACCCAGCTCTGAGCAGAGGAATCTTTTCCCTTTTTTCTTATAACGTGCATTCCTGCAGAACCTGAAGTTCATTTCCATTAGTGCCAAATATCATGAAAGTATAGAATAGAAGAAAAAGGACATTTTTTGAGGTTTTTTTTTTCTTGTTTCAATATATTGGAATGACTGTTGGCCAAAAGTTAAAGTCTTCCATAAAAGTGCAGATGCATAAACTACTGCCTGGTAACAGTGGGTGAGAAGAGCAAAAGTATTGAATAAATGTTTGTGACATAAATCAATGGATGGTCAAGGGGCATAGCAAATCCACATTGTTCCATAAACAAAAAAAAAAATTGATTTAAAAACAGTGTTTTTTAAATTTATGGTTAATACTATGTTTCCGAAACCATCACCTCTGAATCCATATGTTATATGCAAAAGGCCAAGTGCCTTTAATTTCCTGTAATCAGCTCACTGGAACAGTGACTAAGCAAAGTCTCTGGAAGGTTCTCGATCTTATGCAAAAATCATGGTCAGCACCTTGAAGAATTTCATCTCCCTGGTCCCACACATTGTGGTGGAGACGTGCTGAGCCCACTGGGGCCCATCTGTGGAAACAGCTGAGAATTTCCCCTGCCGCATTCATCCGTGACCTCACCGAACCCACAGGTGACCCTTGGTAAGAGATGAGCTGTAGGACTGCTCCCTGGCGGCCATGCAGCCTTACCTGGTCCTTCCATCCTGAGGGCCAGATCAGGTTCTGTAGAGGAAATACAGTGTCAACGACGGTCTCGACAGTTCAGAGCAGCACAGGGGGCCCTTCACACCCACTGCCCCGTGCTTCCTGGTGATAGAAGTGTTCATTTGAGGGCCTGCCATGATGACCAGGGACGAAGAATGCCCATCAGCAGTAAGAAAGGACGGTCCCAGGCAGGCAATGAACTCAGGGCAGAACAGAGACCACGCGCCCTGTGCTAAAGTGTCGTGTGTCAGAAGCAGAAGGAGCCTCGGGCCTTCTATGGCTAATCACACACATTTGTATACCAATATGGTGACTGCATTTAGTTAAAATTGCTATTGTGAGACAATGTTAATTTTCACGCAGTTGTAAGAAATAATAGAGAGATGCCCCATGCCCTTTACTCAGTTTCTCCAGTGGTGACACCTTACCAACCGATGGTACAATAAGCACAACCAGGACCCTGACCTGGCTTCAGTCAAGACCCAGGACGTGTCCCCCACCTCCCCCGACGCTGCTACCCTTTCAGCCACAACTGCTTGTCTCCAGCTCCCCACCCTCCTTTACTCCTGGCAAACCCTGATCTGTTTTCTGTTCCTGTGATTTTATCACATCAAGAATTTATACAGACTATTACACATAGAATGGATTAACAGCAAGGTCCCTCCATATGACACAGGAACCGAATTCACCATCCTGTGAAAAACCGCAATGGAAAAAGATTCCGTCACCTCCAAACTGGCACTTGCCATCTACCTCCACAAGGACTGAATTAGGAGCCAGTGCAGCTGCTGACCTTCAAAAGCCCCCTGAAAAGAGTTCAGGATGGAGATCGGGAATGAAGCATTCTGTGTTCTGGGAAAAACTGCAAAACAGGTCTTCAGATAGCTAGATATTTTTAGAAGATGATTCTATGAGCCCAATTCTTGCATCTTCTCATATCTAGAAAAGCACTAAAATCTGCCAAGGTGACTTTTTTGCAGAAATCTTCTGCAAAAATATGTGCTTGGTCGCATGCACTCCACCTTCAGCAAAATCACATATACTGACCTTCCCCCTGCCTCTTTGGAGCAGTCTCTCAGAGCTCTCTGAGGTGCTATCTCCCGGGCTGAAGTCCTCACTTTGCCCCAAATAAAAATTAACTCTCAACTCTCACATTGTGGCATTTTTTTTCATTTGACAATATTAAATATATATATATAAGAATATATATAAGTGAATCACTTTGTTATAGAGTAGAAATTAACACAACATTGTAAATCAACCATTTTTCAGTTTAAAAAAAAATAATTCCTATAAATGAAATCAAACAGTGTGTAACTTTGGGGATTGGCTCTTTTGACTCAACATAATTCCCTGGAGATTCATCCAGATCATTGTATCAACAAAATTCCATTTTATTCCTGAATAGTGTCCCACAGTGTGGGTAGACCACAGTTCGTGTAACTATTCAGCCATTGACAAACACCTGGGATGTTTCCATTTGGGGGTTATCACAAATAAAACTACTAGAAACATTGATGTGTAAAAGGGAAGACCAACTCTGCCTCCACATTGGATCCGTTTCTTTTGTCTTAACTTATGGCACCCCACTCCAGTACTCTTGCCTGGAAAATCCCATGGGCGGAGGAGCCTGGTAGGCTGCAGTCCATGGGGTCGCTACGAGTCGGACACGACTGAGCAACTTCATTTTCACTTTTCTCTTTCATGCATTGGAGAAGGAAATGGCAACCCACTCCAGTGTTCTTGCCTGGAGAATCCCAGGGACGGTGGAGCCTGATGGGTTGCTGTCTATGGGGTTGCACAGAGTCAGACACGACTGAAGCAACTTAGCAGCAGCAGCTTCTACTACAGTTCATCACTAAAGGACTGTTGCCTATAGCTTAGGGCAAACACAGTGGCCTGACTCACGGAGCTCTGCCTCCCAGGCCTAAGTGTTGAGTTAAAATACCTTTGTTTAAGTCACAGGAGAAACTTCCTCACCAGACCCACCTGTGACGGGGCAGGAAAGATGAAATGCACACATTCCCTCCAGATTCTGGCTGGAATCAGGAGCTATTTTAAGAAAATATAGAAATAGAATTACAGATTATCATTTTAATGTTGACAACTAATCAAAACTCTTTAAAAATACCTGTTGAAACTCCTGTGTTTTCTAAAAGAATTGAAAACAGGGACAACAAATTCATTTTGGCATATGTTCACAGCAACGATGCAAAACAGCTGACGTGAAATAGTGCAAGGGTCCATCTACAAATGAATGGTGCATCCACTCAGTATTATCCCACTATAAAAACGATGGAGTGCGAATACCTGCTAAGACGTGGATGAACCTGCATCGGCCTGATACCAAAACCACTATGTGGTCAGGAGCGGAGACCCTGGAGCAAAGCCAGCCCACCTCACCCACCCTCCAGACCTCTGGAAGAAGTCCGGGGGCCTCGGGTGGAGACGGGGACAGAGCCCACTGTTTGCTGCCTGTCCAGACTCATCTGTCTCCCAGGCTGGTGTTGTCGGGACACAGAGCCCACATCGACTGGCTCCAGTGTGGGAACTGGCCTGCGAGCCCACTCCAGGCCCCTCCCTGAAGCCCGGGGGCCACTGGGAGGGGCGGAAAGACTTCTCAGGCTGATTATCAAAAGCAAATGTTAGCACCGCTTTGGGGGCTCGTCCCAGAAAGACGACCAGAGATGCAGGGGACAAACAGAGGAGGCTGCAGGCAGCAAGACGCCAGACTGGGAGCTCAGCGCTGCCTCTCGGACCTGCTGCCTCTCTGGGGCTCTCCACGGGAAGCCACGTGACACGGAATGAGACGCACGCTCCTGGAACGTGTCAGGCTGTCCATCCAGTCCCTCCTGTTGCTCTTTCCAAGGAGGGCTAAACTACAATCGCTGGACCGACGGTCCCAGATGGACAAGACGGCCAGAGTCATCAAAACTCCTCCGAGAGGGGTGTGGATGACTTCCCAATCTTCCTAACACTCAGTATTTCCACAGTTGTTTTCCTGGGTCCCCTTCTTTAATGCTTGTCATATATTTATTTGTTTCATTTCTCAAGATCTTTTATTACAGGAAAACTTCGTGAGGATCCCAGCTAGCTCACAAAATAAATTATCTTTCATGACTCTCAAAACAATTGTCATTCATAAAGTTTTCTTGCCATTAGTCCATGATCACGTGTCTTGGAAGCAGAGAGAGTGAAAACTATTTTTTTAACCCCTGAGAGAGGAACTTTAGAAAATTGGGGTTGTATTAATGAAGAGGCTGTGCTGTGCTCTGTCGTGTCCGACTCTTGTGATCCCATGGACCATAGCCCGCCAGGCTCCTCTGTCCCTGGAATTCTCCAGGCAAGAATGCTGGAGTGGGTTTCCATTTCCTTCTCCGGGGGATCTTCCTGACCCAGGGATCGAACCCACGTCTCCTGCATTAGCAGGCAGATTCTTTCCCACTGAGCCACCTGCTGCTGCTGCTGCTAAGTCGCTTCAGTCGTGTCCGACTCTGTGCGATCACATAGACGGCAGCCCACCAGGCTCTGCTTTCCCTGGGATTCTCCAGGCAAGAACACTGGAGTGGGTTGCCATTTCCTTCTCACCTGGGAAGCCCTTATTAATGAAGGGTAGTTTTGCTTTAACTCCAAATCACTATTTGTGTACACACCCCCCACAGCAGAGCCAGATATGTAAATAATTACACCTGTGAGAGGTTATGTACACAAAAACATCTCTTCTATCTGGGGTCAAGATACAGAAGAAAAGTTAACTCACTCCTTAGTCTTTATATAGGGAAAAAATATATATGTATATATCATTCCCAAGGCTTCTTACAGCCTTCGTGCTTTATTTGCCACCTGTAATTCTCACAATAATCTTATACATTTGTCAGTTTTATCCCATTTCACAGAGAAATTGGGGGTGAGAAGGTCCATCACTTGTTGTTGGCTCTCTGTCTAACCCTGGACACGGCGGCACTATACCCTTTGATTGACAGGCAAATGCACCAGGGAGCTGTGTCCCAAGGAGGACCACTCGTTGATAGTAGTGTAGACTATCTGAATCTGAAAATTTCAACATTATTTCTGAAATGAGCCTTTTTCCACTTGGTCACCTCGACCTTTCCTAGAGAAACTGTGCTTGCGCGTGTGGTCTTATTTTCTATAATCACTTAAGTGAGTGTTTGTTCAAGACCAGAAAAGCCAAGTGACCTGGCTAAGCTTCTCAGGTTTAACTTCATAATTTTTTGATTTGATTCCCAAACTGGATATATGCTAGAATCACGTAAATTAGGTTAAAAAACATGTTTCCTGGGCACCTTCCCCAGAAACTTTAATTCAGTATAAAACAGTATAGGAGAGTGCCTTATGAAGCAAAAGTAGTTTTCAAAACTGAACTTAGAAGCATTTATTCTCATTCTGTATACCTGCATAACAAGAAATGCGGGCTGAAGATAAATGACACCAGATGGATCTATAAGAAGGAAAAACTGCACTAGAAATTATATTATATGCCACTATAAAGAGTTATAATTTTATGTTAGTTCATTTGAGACATGACTGTTTAAAGCTAAGATTACAGCAAGTATATGGAGGTAATGTCATATGTAGTTGTAATATATAATAACAACAGCACAAAGGATGGGGGAAGAAAACTATACTGTTGTACATTTCTTATTTACCATGTAAAATAGTATAATACTAACTCTAAGCAAAATGGTAATACAGCTGCACTGTAACCTTTAGTGGCGTGCATGTTAAGTCGCTTCAGTCGTGACTCTATGCGACACCATGGACTGCAGCCCGCCAGGCTCCTCTGTCCATGGGATTCTCCAGGCAAGAATACGGGAGTCGGTTGCCTTGCCCTCCTCCAGCGGACCTTCCGGACCCAGGGATTGAACCCATGTCTCTTATGTCTCCTGCACTGACAGGCAGGTTCTTTACCATTAGCACCACCTGGGAAGCCCCACAATCTCTAGAATAGCCACTAATAAATGATGCAAAGTGCTATAGTCAAAAAGCCAACTGAATAGTTACATACATGACCCCAAAGAAGATGCATTTTAACAGAAATTCACAGACTGCTCCCAAAATGTATAAGGAAATGCAAAAACCCAAGCAGTTGTAAAAAAATTCTTGGGGAAAAAAGGAACAAATTTGATCCTCACACTACTTGACTTAAAGTATTATTACTGAATCTCTAATAAAATTATAATTTGCTTCTGTTTCTGAAGGATAACTTAGAAAGAAAATCCTAACAACCAAGATAAAGTTTCTTTCCGATTGACCCACTCAGCCTGTTTTCACAGGATCGAGACCTTTAGCACAAACATAAGTAGATATAATTATAAGGAAGAAAGAATTGAAGGGAAGATACAAATATGAAACATCTGTTGTCTCCAGCTACTTGTTCAGTTGTAAGAAAATAAACTATATGAATGTTTGAGTTAAGGAGAAACAGAAGGAATCCCATAAAACACATGTGAACACAGGAAGAGAAATGGATTGTTTGGACAGAATTATCTAAATTTGTCATGCAAAAAGAATTTACCAAGCCCATACATTTGATAAATTCATGGATTCTTCAAACACTGAGGAAGATCCATGTGCATAATTCCAAATTATTTGTCCTGAGATTGTATTATACTGGTTTTGTAGCAAATTTACTATGAAAATGAAGCTCTCTTCAAGCTAATGGGAAAGTTTTCTTGCGGTATTCCCAAACAAAAACCTCAGATGATTAAACTTCAGGCTGGGATGAACATTGTACTGTGCAGAGTCCACAGAAACGGTCTACATGTGCAGAGTTAGAACATGATTATAATTTATTTTCTCAAGACGTAGAGTCTCAGATTGAAATTTTGTGCAGTCTCACTTACGCATGTTTGAAATATTATGTATTATCATGATGTTCCACCAATAAATTCAAGTATTAATAAGTATATATATAAAAAGAACAAATAAAACACAAAGATTAACTCACTACACAAGACTGAGGGTAAATCAAGACCTCAGCCTTTTCTTAGCATGAGGTTGGCGATGGCTATTTTTCTCCACCTGGAGCATCAGGAATCTAGCTTTACAGGAACAAGAGGTTCATTTCTCACCCCTGCACGGTGCCTGGTCTGAGGCAGCCAGGCTCCAGTCCCTCTCAAATGCTCAGTGAATCTAAGCAGGATTCCAGATGAGAACGGAGATCTCACCGTGCGTTCGCGTCCCGTTTAGCCTGGTTGTGAACGATGGAGGCCAACGTGGCAGTCAAGTTTTCATCCAAGTGCGTAACAGAGGAGGCCCGTCCTTGAGAAATGAAGCAACAACATAGAGAGGCTCCGTCTGTGCTAAGTCACTTCAGTCGTGTCTGACTCTCAGCAGCCCAGTAGACTGTAGCCACCCCCCCAGACTCCTTTGTCCATGGGATTTTCCAGGGAAGAATACTGGAGTGGGTTGCCATGCCCTCCTCCAAGGGATTCCTGACCCAGGGATTGAACCGAAGTCTCCTGCATCGGCAGGCAGGTTCTCTACCTCTGGGACTCACCTCTAATCTGACCAAAGAGGTGTCTTCCCTCCGCCTCCTCACCTATACATAACTGTCCTGTAGTTATGGGTGCAGTCTCTAGGGCAAGAAGGTGATTCCACTTGGGCTACAGGTCGAAACCCAGCAGGACCCTGTAAGGGAACAGAAGCCTCTCTGAGTCCCCCATCTCTTCATTAAGGAAGTGGGCTTCATTCAGCCTCGAGGACCTTCCCTGAGTCCCACCGGGAGGTTCAGACAGATGCTAGCCAGGGAAGGGAGGGCCCAGAGACGAGGGGGGGCAGCGAGGGAAACAGCAGCGCAGCCTCGGGGCAGGTCCTGATTCCCCTCAGGGGCTACACAGGGACCTTTGAGCTGCTTTGCAGACACTGAAAGCCCCACCAGGCGGGAGAAGTTAACTGTGCACCGCCCGCAAGCACGTCTGCTGAAACCAGAAGGTTGAAGACGCAGACTCCCGCCTACCTCACCACCCACCGGTCAGAGGAGGTCTGCGAGCGGATCGCATCGTCCTCCTCTTTGAGTATAAAGCTCCTCACTCACTACCTGAGTGAGGACGCACTCAGCCTGCTGAGGCCCCTAGGCCTGGCAAAGCAATAAGGCTATTCTTTCTACTTCACCCGGAACTCTGTTTTTGAGAGTTAATTCAGTGTTGGGGTACAGAGGCTCAGGCCTGGAAGGAATGATTCTGGCCTAAAAGGCCAGGAGGGGCCTCTCCACAAAAGTGAGTGCTGTGGTTTGGAGGTTCCTCCCAGAGAATCTTCCCACACCCCCGATCTCAGGTCAGGGTTCAAACCTGAATGCAAAGCCCAGTGTCACTCCCCAAAGGCCGTCAGGCTGGGCACTGCCAGCTCCAATAGGCAGAGTCACGGCCCCTGTGCCTGGAGGGCAGGTTTCAGGAGAGGAAAATCAGACACGGTGGTTCTGTAAATACTTGAAAGAAGGCCATTGAACTTCAAGGGGTAACTTCTCCCCGGGGGAGCTCACAGCACGAGCTCTGTGTGGGTGAAGAGTGCGCAGACAATCGCAGCCTCAGAAGGAGGGCAAGTGGGGGAAACTCACAGAGGCGCGGCAGCAGAGAGCGGAAGAGTTTCCGCGAAAATGAAAACCGAGGGCCACGCGAGCATCTGCAAACACCAAAATAGCACACACCTGACACCTGGAATGAAATCGTGAGATCAAATCCAAAGTTAGAGCAACTGGCAAGTGGCCTGGTTTAAATTTCGTAAAGAATGGAGGGCAAGAGGAGCAAGCTTCTGGAGTTGGTGATGGACAGGGAGGCCTGGCGTGCTGCAGTCCGCAGGGTCACAAAGCGTCAGACACGACTGAGCAACTGAACAGCAACAAAAAGAAAAATTTTGGCCAAACTCCATGAGATGTTTCCACAAAACCCTCTGAACATAATCACGGCCACTGGCCTGACATGGCTTCATGTCTGTGGAGACCACTCAAAGCTCTGGTCAAATGCTTTCAGCCAAAAAAACAAACAAGTAGAATGGATCCTTTGCCAGATTTAAAAGATAAAATATGGGAAAATCCTGTCCCATGGGGAAAGAGGATCATTTAAGGAGATAGATTGCTTTTGGGGATCCAGCTGAAATCTGGGGAAAGAACTGAACTTTCTGTGCTTGTGAAGGCAGCCCCAGGGACTCTGAGCTGCTGAATACCCCCACCCCCTGCAAGAGACACAGGTCTGCCAGGGTAAAGGTCAGGGCTCTCAGAGCCAGAATGGTTTTATCAGCACCCTGACGGGGCATCCACACCCTCCAAGAGAACAGACGCTTTAGGAAATGAAACACTCATTTTAACAACTTGGCACGCATTTGCACTTCTTTCCCCCTTCCGCGGAGCTCCTTGGGAAGCCCCTCAAATGAAAGAGAATAAATCGCCCTCTGTGATCAGTTCTCTGCTCCTCCGTCTCCCTGAACGGAGGCCAAGACTCAGGCAAGACTTCCCTGTGTTTAGGTGTAAATAACACTGCCTTCACAGGAGGCGCTCCCTTTCCTGTTCATTACTGTCACAGATTTGAAAAGAAAAAAGCAGAGGTCATTTATTAGAGGTTATTTTTCATGCAAAACACCCTGTGTTAGCTGTCATTCAAAAGGATGTAGCCGACGCCTTCACTCATATATTAACAGGGCTTCGGGTCATAACCTTTTATGGCATTTGGAATTCCAGAACCTCTGATTAGTGCAATATTTGCATATCCTTCAGTAAAAATTTCCCTCCATAGAAATGCATGAAGTGTTGTAAATTTGTTTGGCCTTTAGTCTAGACTCTGCGTGAACTCTGAATTCAAAGCAGGGCGCATTAAACCACATTACTTTGTCTTGTGATAGTGTTTCCATTAATGGGACGCCAGTTAACCCCTTAGAGATGTGCAAGCCTTTCAAACCAGTAACATCAACTGAGGGAGGTCCTTTCAATAAAATTAATAGTTGCCACTTACCCGAACTACCTTGACCATCTGATCCCATTTATATGTTACCGTATGAGAGAAATATTTATGTCCGAATCAGCCATGATTTAATGGCCTCAATAGGATTTGAACTGGTGGAAATTTACTGGAAGTTTTTAAGAACATCATTGAATTATTGCATCGTCATCTAGAAAGAGAGATCGCCAGTAAGGACTCTGGGCTGTTTGATAATCAGGGAGCAACTCCTGCTTACATGGCACGATCCGTGTATGTTTAAAAAAAATTGCCAAATCGCATAGCTTCCCGAGGTGAGAGGTCTGAGCTGAGCCTCCGCCGGGCACGCTGCTGTGGCTGGTGGGTGGACTGTTGAAGGCTGCCGTACTTCAGTACTGAAACGGCAGCCCAACAGATCTATCAACTCCAGGTTACCTTGCTGAGTGATTTTTTAAAACAAAAATAAAATCTAACCCAGAGAAGATGTCCCTAAACTATGGCAGAAGTCACCCAAGATAAAGACTGCAGCCGTTTTGGTGGAATTCCTCTACCAGTGAAACCAAGGAATCTCCTGGACTTCTTCAGAAACAGTTTACAAATCTCCCTTAATTTGCTCCTCAAGCTGCACTGCGGTTTTACAAAGACAGGTACGTTACTGTTGTCTCTCCTGGGACGTTTGCACGTGTGGACGCCTAGTGGGACTTCGCATTCCAAGAAGGGTTTCCTCTCACACATCTGAATTCCCACCTGAAGTTTTTGAGCACTAGTTTAAAATATGTTTGGTTCAATACAGAAATAGGCGTATTTTTAAACTTTATGTTTTTAAGCTGTCCGCTCTGCCCTGGATGAGGAAAGTGGGAATTCGTCTCCCGCATGTAAAGATGACAATGCTGATCGGTGTGCAGGGCAAGAACCAGGACAGCTTGAAAAGAACAAAAGCGGCTGCGTCTTGTGGGCGTTCACATCACTCCACCCGGTTCACGTCTCCTTCCAGACGCAAGAGGCCTGACATCCTTCCCCTCCCGCCGACCTCAGATCTTTACTCACAGCCTGCTTCTAATCATTCATCGGATTTTCCTTCTTACTCCCCATTCTCCAACCCTATTTCTCTTTTCTCAAACCTTTTTCTTAACTTTCTGATTGATCATCCAACCAGAACCTTGTAAACAAATTATTTATATCCAATACCGCTACCTTTTCAAAACATTTGAGATAGTAGACAACATATTATATTATACCTCAACCTATAAAAACAAAGAATATCATCTTTGCACTTTATTAGCTAGAAAACATATTTTTAAAAAGTAATCCTTTCTCCCTAGCTTCTAGAAAACTATGCTAACTTTTTAGCTTGGTTAGAGAAACAAGTATGGTTAAAATCATACAAACTGTCTTGGCAAGGAATCTTCACATTAGCATAAGAAGCATTCAGGCCTTTTTATTTTGACTTTAGCGTATCTGTCAGGAAGCTGGTTTGCAAAGCTAAATGATCATTTATTAACGTGCTTGTGTGTGTGCTCCGTCACGTCCGACTCTTTGCAACCCCATGGGCTGTAGCCCACCGGGCTTCTCTGTCCATGGGATTTTCCAGGCAAGAATTCTGGGGCGGTTCGCCATTTCCTTCTCCAGGGGATCTTCCCGACCCAGGGATCGAACGCATGTGGCTTTATGTTTCCTGCATTGAGAGGCGGATTCTTTACCACTGAGCGACCTGGGAAGCCCTTCAGTTTAGTTCAGTTCAGTCGCTCAGTCATGTCCGACTCTTTGTGACCCCATGGACTGCAGCACGCCAGGCTTCCCTGTCCATCACCAACTCCCGGAGTTTACCCAAACTCACGTCCATTGAGTCGATGATACCATCCAACCATCTCATCCTTTGTCATCCCCTTTTCCTCCCGCCTTCAATCTCTCCCAGCATCAAGGTCTTTTCAAATAAGTCAGTTCTTTGCATCAGGTGGCCAACGCATTGGAGTTTCAGCTTCAGCATCAGTCCTTTCAATGAATATTCAGGACTGATTTCCTTTAGGATGGACTGGTTGGATCTCCTTGCTGTCCAAGGGACTCTCAAGAGTCTTCTCCAACACCCTCACTATATGTTAATATTGGTGTCACCTAAGTTATTCCCACTATATTACTTAAGATTCACTGTTATTACCTCTACAGGGCTGGGAATTTTCTTCTCAGCTGGGACCCTGAGGTTCAGAGAGGGAAGTTAACTCATCTAAAATTGTGGCTAGGTTGGCAATGGCAAGAAAGAGATTTGCACTTGGGTGTGATCCCAAGCTAGTGTTGTTGAAGTCATTATAAGTGTGAAGCATTCCGGCTTTTTTATTTTGACTTCAGCGTATCTGTCAGGAAGCTGGTTTGCAAAGCTAAATGATCATTTATTAACGTGCTTGTGTGTGTGCTCCGTCACGTCCGACTCTTTGCAACCCTATGGAAGTCATTATAAGTGTGTATTTCCTGTCTCTGTATCCATTTCATGCCTTGCATCTCAGATGTGATGGACAGGACACAAGGAGACGACTGCCTCATTGAAGAACCCCTTGTTCTGAAAAAGATCTGATCCAAAACAGGTGAAGGGGGTCACCACCCCAGGCATGAAGGGGGTCATAAATGGTTTCCGAATGACAAAATGCAATAAAAAGATGATGGTTGCCACTTTCAGAGACAGACTGGCCACATCCAGCTTTATTATTGGTTGGGTAGTCTTCCTGGACATGACTAAGCGACTTCACTTTCACTTTTCACTTTCATGCATTGGAGAAGGAAATGGCAACCCACTCCAGAGTTCTTGCCTGGAGAATCCCAGGGACAGGGGAGCCTGACGGACTGCTGTCTATGGGGTCGCACAGAGGCGGACATGACTGAAGTGACTTAGCAGCAGCAGTCTTCTTGGTCCTATTATAAGGCAGGTACACACATGCTTTCTCCTTACAGCAGAGAGGAGCTTGAGCTAAGTTTGCTTGAGCTTTAGAAATGTGTATTTCTCTTTTCCACGGGAATATTTGCTTGACTGATCCCTGACAGTTTCTGAAACACATACAAATGCTTTGCTTAAGAAAACAAAGCCACACACAACACTTAACACGTTAGGCTGAAGGAGCGCTGGCTCTACGCGGCACTTGGTCACGGGTGCTGGAGGAAGCCTCGTGGGCACAGACTTTGGTTCTAGACCGGCACTTTGTCTCCCCTCCAAAATATTCCCCATCAAAGATCAGGCCCCAAGTCCTGGGCAAAAATGCCTGCACAGGAACCACCACCCTGCCACACAGACGTGTCTCGAGCCGATTTTTAAAATTAAGTGCAAATACACATGACTGTCTATACGTGGCGACTGAGCTGGACATTTAGCAAAGAGCAGCCTCCTTCTGGTTCCACGTGTGCCCAGATATTTGCTCTGCCGGTGTAACCACAGTGACAACAAACAGTTACCCTCTTCTACCCAAATGCTCCCTGTTCCTCGACGTTTATCTTCTTCCTCAATCTCTAGAAAACACTCCTAACTGGAGGGAAGATCACCAAGGCACTGAAGTTCCAACCATCACATAAATAGAGTCTGTGCCCGGATTGCTCTCTACTCCTCTTCCGTGGGCTCTTGTGCAGTGAAGATGTGGAGCAGACCTGTGAGAATTCATGAAATATCTCTGCTTTATGCTCAGAGCCCATAAGATGCACAATGAGAGCCGTGAATATCACTTTTAGACCCAAACTGAATTGTAGCCCAGGCAGTGGTTCTGCCAGGGCTCGATGACTGGACTGGTTATCTGGAGCAGACGGTGGACTCCGGCTGTGGCCAGTTTAGCTTGGTTTTCCTCTGGGGCCGCACACAGATCACCTAGTGCCAGGCAATCTTCTTATAAACGGAGGTCACCAGTGACCAAACATTTGGGCAGGACTGTAGGGAGGAAGTCATGCCACCAGAGCTCCTCTGTTCCTTCTGGGCGCTCAGTTGTGTTTGACTCTTCTTGACCCCATGGACTGTAGCCCGCCAGATGCTTCTAGGGGATTTCGCAGGCAAGAATACTGGAGTGGATTGCCGTTTCCTTCTCCAGGGTATCCTCCCAACCCAGGGATCAAACCCGAGTCTCCTGGAGTGGTAGGTGGATTCTTAACCACCGAGTCACCCCAGAAGCCCTTAACACCACAGGGAAGAGGCCTAAATATTATATCTGGATGTTGCACTTTACAGACTGTCTCAGTGAAGAGAGTCCATCCTAGACCCCTCTCCCTGGAGAAGGAAATGGCAACCCACTCCAGTATTCTTGGGCTGCTGTCCATGAGGTCACACAGAGTCAGGCACAACTGAGCAACTGAGCACAGACTGCTGTCTGGGGTCAGGCAGCCCTGGCAGGTCGGGGGCGAGGGGTCCTAGCCACTCCACTCCCTGGGGACTCGGGCCTCCCGCTCCAGCCCTGAAGCCACAGTTCACTCATCAGCGGGGCGGCATCACAGGACCTGCTCTATGAACCTGCAGAGGGCTAACGAGACTGCACAGGAAGGGCTGCTCTTCCAATGTCCCCAGTGTCTCCGGCACAGGAGCTAAGTCAGGGATAAGTGGGCAGACACTGCTCTTTACCTGAATCCCAGGTACCTCACAGGTCACCCCTGCTTCCTTACCTCCTTCCCTCACCGTTTTGCAGACACCCAGTGCCACGCTCCTCCTACCCCATGAAGCCCCTGCTTCTCCAATCCCCAAAGGAAAATTAACCCCTTCTACAGCATTTCCTTTATAGACACAAAAGGCACTGCTGCTGCTAAGTCGCTTCAGTCGTGTCCGACTCTGTGCCACCCCATAGACGGCAGTCCACCAGGCTCCCCCATCCCAGGGATTCTCCAGGCAAGAACACTGGAGTGGGTTGCCATTTCCTTCTCCAGTGCATGAAAGTGAAAAGTGAAAGTGGAGTCTCTCAGTCATGTTCCACTCTTCACGACCCCATGGACTGCAGCCCACCAGGCTCCTCTGCCCATGGGATTTTCCAGGCAAGAGTACTGGAGTGGGGTGCCATTGCCTTCTCCAACAAAAGCACTAACAACACGTGACTGATGGTAGTTTCTGCATTTGCAACAGTGGGGCTCGTACCTAGTGTTCAGTGAGAGTGAAAACCTGCCTGTATCCTTTGGGGCTCATGGCTGGCAGCCTGAGGTGCTGCCCTCTCTGGTAACATAGCCAAGGACTCTGTCTTGGCCATGGGCGCTGATGTGAGCGTGACGGCAAAGCGCCCCTGTAAGGGTCACCAAGTAAGCAACCAATTCTAAATTTGCTGTGGGTGCACGAGGTTTCTCCTCGGCCAAAGTAGAGACTCTTGCTATAATGAAAGAGAAACCATGGGCTCCTCTTAGAGCACGGTAGCCAGCGCCTCTATTTCTTGGCCATAAAATTTCTCAGAGAACTGCAAACTTCTAATGAAAACTTCAAATGCACACTGAAGGTTAAATGGATACGTTCAAGATGTGTGCAGAGGAGAACATTCAACGTGAAAATTATAGCACACACAGAGTCCTTTCTTTGTTTGGAGAGCTCAAGCTTGTTTCACTAATCAAATTCTATTGCACGTACAATAACTTTACCCAACCCTCCACGGAGAGACCTCTTTCTTTACAGGCTAAGTGCTGCTCGGAGTACGGCTTGCAGGGGTTGATACAGCTGGGTTTACAGCTTGGGTGGAAAATTCTGACGAGGTGACCTAGATTCAGCCACATCACTCATCACAAAGTAGTTGATGTGCGTATGATGACAGAGAGGAAGCCCAACCAAACAAACAGTTTGCAAATGTAATTATTTAAAAGTCTTCAGTTCAGAACCATTCTTAACAACTTTTAAAAGACATCACCCTGTGGCTGATGAGAAGCTGCTATATAACACAGGGAGCCCAGGCTGCCACTGTGATGACCGAGAGGGGTGGGGTGGCAGAGGAGGGAAGAGAGGCTCAAGAAGGGGGTGATATATGTGCAATTATGGCTGATTTGTGCTATCGTATGGCAGAAACCAACAGAACACTGTACAGCAATTTTCCTCCAATTAAAAACTACATTAAAAAAAAAGACATTCCCTTATTTATTAGTAAAATTTAAGATTTACAGCTCTGATGCTTAAAAAAAAAAAATAAGAGTGAACACACCGGGACATTTTCAAACAGTCACGGGAAAAATTTTTGCCATTTAAATGTTCCGGGGGGAGGTACAGAGAAGCAGTCACTTGTGTTAAGCTGTATTAACCTGCTTATTTAAAAAATAGCTCCATGTTTGGCCGTCTACTCTGTCTTTAAAGTGAAATATTCAGAGAGTTCATAAAAAAAAGCACAGAGAGGAAACTGAAACCTTCCAAGAGGAATATCTCAATTTCTTCCAAGCTACACAATCTAATCCAAGCCTTTCTCTAATGGTCTGCATTTATTCAAAAGTGGTCCTGCAATTACCGGACCCTCCACACCAATCCAGCGCTGACGACTACCCAGGATCTTAAATCTCAGGAATCCATTTGAAGCATTATTAAATATAAGGGGTTTGCATGATTTGTTTTGTCATCACTCTACTTATGACTTCTCTGCCACTCACTGCCAAGAGATGACGAACAAGAGCCTGCTGCTTTAATCCCAATTTGTTACACTCAAAATGCAAAATTAAAGAAAAATGGGGAAAGTGTAATATTACCAGGGAATGTGATTGATAGCATTGTGTCGTGTTACGAGTTCTAATATTATAAACTGAGCTTTATGTTACTCTCTTATAATAGTGACATATTTAACATTTTAAGACTGGATATAATAATTTTATGGGGTAAAATGGATATTATTAGATGATTATACTGTAGTACTTTGTCAAATTCTTGTATATTAAATACAAAAAAAAAACTACAATGAAAATAAGAGGAAGTCCTGCCTTGCGCTGAGTGAAAAAAAAGATTCCTCCTTGATTGTCTTCTTGTGCTCAAGTGTTGTCCTGGCCTCATTTCTGTGACCTGAATCATGTCATTTCCGTGGCACTGGATAAAAGCCACGAACGGTATTTTATCCCCATAAATAACTTAAAGTCATGTGTTGCTGGTGTCAGGGTTATGTCTTCAGTTTGATTCTCAGGCCGCAGTCTCCCCCAAATCTCATTCCTGTCTTGGAATTCACTCTCAAGAGTTGTGGAGGCAGGGTGCATACAGCTAGTATGAGAAAAGCCGACGGATGACCCTGTGACTCTGGGATGCTGAACTTCTGTTAAGTCTGTTCAAGCAATGCTGCTTAGATGTCTGAAATTACAGTCCAGGGCAGATAAGCCGGCAGGAGAACATCCCTACAGACGGACACTTTCTCAGGGAGCAAGGCAGACCCTGATCCGGGGAGAGCCACGGAGGCCAGAGAGAAGAGAAGGGGGGGAATCGGGGCTTGAGCTCCCCGACCGAGATTTCAGGAAACCCTGGCTGTTCAGACCAAACACGGCACACACAGCGGGGTCTGACAGTGGACCCTGAGACCAGAAGCAGCACTGTATTTATGCTGTTGATATCCACATGTGGGCTGTTTTCAGCTCTTTCTATAGTTTCAGGATTGAACCAAGCATTTTGGACGTCTCTGCACTCAGGTCCTCAGGTTTACAGGGGGGCTCTGGGCTGCTCCTCCGTGGATTAAGGCACAGCAGGCTCTCCTCCTCGTCTCCCTTTCACATACCTGCCCCTGACTCACCACTCCCCTGCGGCAGGAGCATCAAGGTCTCATCCTAAAGGCTTTATTCTGCTCAATGAGCCTGAACTAGGCAAGAGACCGACGACCTTTTTGCCTCCTTACTCTTTTTTGAGCAAAGAGAGAGGAAGAGGAAATTATGAAGGTGAAGATGCCAGGAGAAAAAGCAGGGAACGAAGCCAGGTTTTCTGACCTGTCGTTTCACATGCGCTTAAGAGTTAACCCAAGCCTGAAGGTGTGGCCTTCCAGGTGGCTCAGATGGTAAAGAATCGACCTGTTTCAATCCCTGGGTCAGAAGATCCCCTGGAGAAGCGAATGGCAACCCACTCCAGTATTCTTGCCTGGAGACTTCCATTGACAGAGGAGTCTGGTGGGCTACAGTCCATGGGGTCACAAAGAGTCAGACACGACTGAGCGACTTGGCATGCACACATCTATGTGTTCTTCCTTCTAAAATCTTGTTGGTATAGAACTCTTCTCCATTGCCAGTATGGAAGAAAGATAGTCAACAAGGGTCCAACTCAAGGATTCCTGGATTAGTCCCAGAGTTTAGACCAAAACATCAAGACATATTTGAAACTGAAGAAAAGTGTGTTTGCAGTTGTTCTTTGTTAAAGAAACCAAATCAAACTACCACACAATGAACAAAAGGGAATAGAAGTCAGAACTTCGCCTGAAAACTTTCACGATATGTTCTAAAAGGGGGTTCAGTGGTTAGGACTCCTCACTTTCACTACAGAGGGCTCAGGTTCAGTCCCTAGATCAGGGAACTAAGACCCCGCAAGCCATATGGTGTGGCCAAAAGAGAAAGACTCTTAGATTAGCTTCTTTGTTACATAGAGCTACTCAAAACTGAACTAGGTACCGCTTTCAAATGGCCAAGTTTAGCAGTGATATGAGGGAACAAATTGACTTTTGTGCCCTGGCTTCAGCACAGGCTCAGCCCTAACTCACCGGTGTGTAGGTTCTACAAGGCAGACCTGGGTTTGAGGCTGTGGATCTAGGTGGGGAAGAGGTGGACCCCCAACACAACCCCTTTGCTGTCTCACTGGCCCCTCACATCTCAGCCCGGGGACCAGTGTCCCTTCTTGGGAGGCCCTCCCAGAGAGGTCAGCTGACGCTCAGGATGCCTGGCCTCCCGTCCATCCACCTGTCACGGTATGTGCGTCAGTGCGGCCCCCGCCAGTCCATCTGGACGCTGGGCTTCCGGAATCAGAAACCCAGACAGACACACACATCTGTCCTATCCGAGTGTGATCAGTGCCCTAACAAGGGCCCGAGGCCTCCTTTCTCAAGTGCGGGTGCCCGACACCGTGCAATGCTGGGCGTGCAGCCTGTGATAGGGGCTCACACTGGCAAAGTGGACAAGGGGTCCCGTGGCTGCATTTATTAACAATGACTGTGATTTCCAAGAAAGCAGAGTGCACGTTGCCCCAGACATCCCCTGTGACACCCCCCCAACAGGAGCTCTGTCGCACCGGACAAGACATAGCAGACTTCAAGCTCTTGAATCTGAGGTCCCAGAGCATTAGAGCAGCAAAGTGCCAGAGAGAAAAGAAGAGTCATCTTCAGAGACAGACAGACGCAAGTTGCAACCCTGGTTCTGCTACTTCTTCACAGGGTGACATCTGATAAGTTAATTAACCTCTCTGAGACTCACAGTAGGGATTTAATATCTCCGAATTGCCAAAGTGCAAATAATAAAATCAGTCTTAAGAAGCAGATATAAATAAGACGGGTATATGAAGAACACAACAATATGCTTTAGACAAAAATAACTCATTAAAATGCCATGAAAAGCCAGGGTGAGTGGGAAGAGGTGAAAATGAAAGGCTGGTTTCAAACTTGGCGAGAAGAAAAAAACTGAGAAGACATTTAGTGATTCAGCTGCACTATTATTAATGTTATTATTTATAAAGCATGTTAAGTGAGTAAGACATTTTACCAAACACAGACAATAACATGGTCTCTATTTTTACTTAGCCATCACAAAGACGTACAGCCAGCCTCCTAATGGTCTCAATCAGATGAGTCGGTGATGTTTTAAAGCAAATGTAGGGTTCAGGGTGCTGTTGTAATGCTATGTGTGATTTATGTTTAAAAAGCAGACGATCACACACACACCCTCCAAAACACCTGGAGAAATGTCCAGGAAAGAAGGGTGGCTGTTGGCTGTGTTTTATCCCATAATTTAAAATTGTTTAATTTAAAAAAAAAAAAACACAGATTCCAGCCAAAGCTAGGATGGCACCAGAAATGCCAAGAAATATGAAAAACAATTACTATTCAGGAAGAAATTACTAGAAATACGAGTGAGTGTATAAAGCAAAAACATCCATGCTCAGTCATGCCCAACTCTTTTGAGACCCCATGGACTGTAGCTTGCCAGGCTCCTCTGTCCATGGGATTTCCCAGGCAAGAATACTGGAATGGGTTGCCATGTCTTCCTCCAGGGGAATTTCCCCACCCAGGGATCGGATCCAGGTCTCTGTGTATGTTAGATCTGAATCCAGGCCTGGGCCAAGAGGGAGAATGTGGAATGTCAGAGTCGTCTTCCGTGGAGGCTCCATGCGGCGGGATCCATCCTCTGACTCATGACAGACGCAGGAAGGCGTCAGAAGGCTGGGCCAGGAGGGGCGCGCCCGTGTTCGACCTGACTGCTGTTTCTGTGGACTTTCCCACCTAAGTTCTGCCGGGCGTGCTCCGCCCACTGCTGCTCGTGAGAACTGGAGACTGGAGGTCTCTTTTGCCCCCGCCCTTACGGAAACCAGAGAAGCATCCGCCTCATACACGAGGGTGTATGTTGGGAGCACTTTGGTTGCGTTTCAAATTGTCAAAAATGATCCAACAGCCATTTTCTAAGTCATAGTACCACCGAGCTAATTACAGGGACTATTTTGCATTATGACATGTTCATGGCACAGCACGAGCGTGGCACGTGGACTTGTCAAAACAAATAAACCTTTTTAAAAAAAAAAAATTAAATCTATTGCACAAAGAGCTAAACAAATTATGGGGTAGAGGCAAACCCTGTAACTCCCTCCCCACCAGCAGCTACTACCTGGAGAAGAGCAGTGGAAACGTTCAGGGATTGTCTGAAAAGTGGAGCAGAGGTGAGAGGTGAAAGGTGAGCACAGGCAGCCAGGACAATGCTCTCCTTTCTAATCAGGCTCCCCGGGGTTGCCCCACAGGCCTGACTACAACTCACTGCTCAGCTCAGACCTGGGGGGACTCTGTGCCGTGGCTCAGGAGACGTGGCAAGGCCCTGGGGCAGCACAGAAAACGGAAAGGAGATACTTCTCCGGTTCACACCGAACAGCAGAGCCTGGTTTAGCATGTGAACTGCCATCTTGTTGAGTTTAACCAGAAATGAGAGGGTTGGCCTGAAACTGGAATGGCAAATAGACAGGAACCAGGTAGGCAAAGGGCTTCCCAGGTGGCGCTAATGGTAAAGGACCCACCCGCCACTGCGGGAGACATAAGAGATGCAGGTTCAACCCCTGGGTCCGGAAGATGTCCTGGAGGCGTGCACGGCAACCCACTCCAGTATTCTAGTCTGTAGAATCGTTTGGACAGAGGAGCCAGACAGGCTATAGTCCACAGCGTTGCACAAGGTCGGACAGGACTGAAAAGACTCAGCCCACGGCACAGGTAGTCAATAGAAATAAAATTTAAAAGAAAGGGCCTACTTTAAAATGAAATGAATGAAAATGTTTAGAGTGGTGGCTGGGGGCAGAGAAGGCAGAGCACAGGGGAACTGATAGAGTTCCCGCGTCTGGAGGGTCGTGGACAAGGTGTCAACATCATTATCAGATTAAGGTGTGTACCCGAGAGAGACTGGAACAGCGCCCAGAGATAGCTGAGCCAAGAATGCTCATCAGAACTCTGCTTATATTATTTTTTTAAAAAATAGAAAATAACCCATAGGCCCATCAAAACAGAACTGGTTAAGGAGGCAATACATCTGTGGATGTGAGAGCTGGACTGTGAAGAAGGCTGAGCGCCAAAGAATTGATGCTTTTGAACTGTGGTGTTGGAAAAGACTCTTGAGAGTCCCTTGGACTGCAAGGAGATCCAACCAGTCCATTCTGAAGGAGATCAGCCCTGGGATTTCTTTCGAAGGACTGTTGGTAAGGCTGAAACTCCAGTACTTTGGCCACCTCATGTGAAGAAGTTGACTCATTGGAAAAGACTTTGATGCTGGGAGGGATTGGGGGCAGGAGGAAAAGGGGACGACAGAGGATGAGATGGCTGGATGGCATCACCAACTCGATGGACGTGAGTCTGAGTGAACTCCGGGAGTTGGTGATGGACAGGGAGGCCTGGCGTGCTGCGATTCATGGGGTCGCAAAGAGTCGGACACGACTGAGCGACTGAACTGAACTGAACATCTGCAAGAGAGACTGCTACCCTTCAGAAGGACACTGGAGATGAAAATGCATTAGCATGGAAGAGGCTCACATAGAAATAAGTAGACAGGTTACAGAACATATGCGAGATATCTCATTTTGGAGAATATGGACTATCTATCCTATTATATTGGGCTTCCCTGGTAGCTTCGCTGGTAAAGAATCCACCTGCAATGCAGGAGACCCTGATTCAGTCCCTGGGTTGAGAAGATCCCCTGGAGGATGGAATGACCACCCACTCCAGTATTCTGTCCATGAGAATCCCCATGGACAGAGGAGCCTGGTGGGCTACAGTCTGTGGGGTCACAAAGAGTCAGACACAACTGGGCAACTAAGCACAAGCACACACATCCTATTATATCAGCCATCATATGACATAGAAAAACTCCTCGGAGTGATAGTGACTAAAACGCTCACTGTGGTGGTTGCCTCTTCACTTGGGATTTCAGACAGCTATTTTTTCTTTTTTAGAACCAGTCTTCTCTAATTTTGTTTTAAAAAAATTGACATGCTTAGTCTAATATTAAAGGGGAACTTTGGGAATTTTGAAAAGAAGTAAAGTGAAAATCAGGAAGAAATCCAACAACAGCAAATGCTTTAAAAATAAAGAAAAAGGAAAAAAATCCCAAAACACACATCGGAAGAAGCAGCTGCTGTTGCCGCAGACAGACGGGCTTCCGTCCCTCAGTCCATGGTCAACTCCATCCGTTTGTCACCTAACTGCGAGACCAAGCGCTGGCCAGAGTCTCCTTCTCTGTTACTGAACATAAAGGAAGCAAACCCTGCAAAGCCAGCCCTGGAGACAGCGGAAGACGTTTGGCTTTCAGAGACACGGTCCAAGCTTCACTAGTTCATCGTTAGCTAGAGAGGCGGCACACACAATACTTGAGCCACTGATATATTTTTCCTACCAATTCATTTAAAGGACTAGTGCTACCAAATCCAGAATCAGGCAAGGCTGCCCAGACAACAGTCATTCATTAGACAGGCGACATGTCTTTAAAACAAACACGGAAGTGAGGTGTGGAAACGGACACATACACACGGATCTACGCTGAGACCTCGGCTGAAGCAATGTGTCTTTAAAATAAACACAGAAGTGAGGTGTGGAAACGGACACACACACACAGATCTACGCTGAGATCACGGCTGAAGCAATGTGTCTTTAAACACGGGTGTGAGGTGTGGAAACGGACACACACACACGGATCTACGCTGAGACCTCGGCTGAAGCAATGTGTCTTTAAAATAAACACGGGTGTGAAGTGTGGAAACGGACACACACACATAGATCTACGCTGAGACCTCGGCTGAAGCAATGTGTCTTTAAAATAAACACGGGTGTGAGGTGTGGAAACGGACACACACACACGGATCTACGCTGAGACCTCAGCTGAAGCAATGTGTCTTTAAAATAAACACGGATGTGAAGTGTGGAAATGGACACACACACGGAGATCTACGCTGAGACCATGGCTGAAGCAATGTGTCTTTAAAATAAACACGGATGTGAGGTGTGGAAATGGACACACACACACAGATCTACGCTGAGACCTCAGCTGGCAAGACAAGGGAGACGTTTGGATACGTGATGCCCAACAGCGTTATCTGCCGAGGGACAGCAAGGGACACATCACACAACGAGGTGGGCAGTTGTGTGGAGGCGGTGGCCCCTCTGGATGGGAAAGCTGGCCCTCTCCTGGGAAGTCTGGGGGCGGGAGACGAGGCAGAGGCGAGGCTCAGAAGCCACACGGGCCCAGGACTACATCCCTGCACAGAGACTGCCATTGCCTCACGCATCTTCCGCTCCTTGTCGGTACCCACGCCGTTCCCATGACAACTCTCGTGTAAAAATCATTCCTTCCACTAACCTCATTTCTTCGGAGAAGTCAAATCCAGTGCAAGCAGGCTGGATCTTGCGTGGCTTTCTCCAGACCAGATTATTGGAAACGCCCACTTCTCTTTTTTCCCCCAAATCATGTGCGTGGTTTTGATGTTGCTGCTGAGACACACCTACAAAAGTGTCATTTTCCAGAAGAGGCACAGTGAGGATGAACATGACGAGGACACCGTTTTGCTTCCTGGGTCAGCCTCGCCGCGAGCCAGCGTCATCTCTTACAGACCTGCCAGAGCTGAGCTCTTGCTCTGAACCCCACAGCCCGTGGCTTCCTGGTGCCACTCTGAACCATCTGAGTGTGTTCTCCTGAGAGTCAGCCAAGGACACATACAATGTCCCTGGAAGAACCAGCCCAGCTTCATGCTGAGCCTGAGGCCCGCAAAGTTTCCAGCTGCAAATGTGGCACCAGATTTTTTTCACGTGGGAAAAGGGACCAAGCAACTTCCCACAATGTGGAGGGGTACACGTCATTTTACAGCAGAGCACAGAGGAACCATAACTATCACTTCAGCTCCAGTCTCACTTTTCAGTTATTTGAGACTCAGTTCAAGTGAGCGCCTCACAAGGATGCATGCTCCCTCAAGAAAAGCCCAGACATCATCCAAGCTTTCAGTCCACCCTGCTTTCCAGGCTCTGCTGTTTCTAGCTGTAGGTGAAGGATACTTGAGAAAACATTTACACAAGAGGGACACGGAAGGTGAACGATACAACCCCATAACACCGTGGCCCTTCCTGGGTGAGGTGGCAAACTGCATCACCCTGGGTACCAAATCTCGCTTGCTCACGCATGCCCTGGGAAACCAGCAGAGTCCAGAGTTCTAACATAAGCCCTGGGGAAAACAGCACATTCCAGGTTTAAAGCAGATGTCGGTGGTAAAGAAGAAAGAGCCGGAGCTTGAAGGAGAGGACCCGGGGAGATGGACCAAGAGAGGACCCAGGACCCAAGCAGGGGCCAGCCGGATCCAGCTGCAGCTCATCACAAGGGGCACAGGGCACCCGCCACCTGCTACAGGGTGCCAACCACGAGACAAAGCTGACAACATCGCGCTGACATCCACGCCTCAGTGTGAGAGGAGTCGGCAAGCGCAGGACGCCGCCCACTCTGCCCACTGCGCCTTGGTGGGTCCGGAGGAACTCACAGACTGGGACGTCAGAAGACGGGGAGTGCCCGAGGCTTCACTGTCCGAACAGTCTGCCTGCATTAACGCGCCACCACCCCAGCCCGCTGCAGGAAGACGTGGACAGGAACCTGCCTCATCAAGCCGATGCAGCAGGTCCTTCCCTGCAGCGGGTGGAGCGCCGCTGTGAGGAGCAAGAGCAGCCTGAGCTTCCTGTCCTCCTGCTTTTCTTTCTCTCCTTCACCACCTTAGAGCAGCAGGCCGTGTTTGTGGGGTGCAGAGCGGAGTCTGCGGTCTGAGAAGACTCTGGGAGTTTCCCTCGACAGCAGCCAGCGCAGGGAGGGGAGCGAGCTGCTTTGTCCCTGCACTGTTTGCCAGGGGGTCCTTCTCATCTCCATCAGCATGTCAGCTGCCACCGACTTCCGTGTCCTCTCCACCTTCCGGAGTCTCTCGGCTGGATGCGGAAGACGTCAGAGCCCGGAGCAGCCCCCACAAGTGACGGTGTGCGCTCAGCTCCACTGCGGGCCAGCTCAAGCCCGACCCTCCAGCGCCCTCCAGGTCTCGGCTCCCCTTCACTGACCCCCGAACTCAGAAAAGGGCCCCTCGGGCTTCTCCCTTGCCCCGGAAACCCCGTGGACACAGGAGCCCGGCGGACCGCAGTCCACGACTGAGCACACAGCGCACCAGGAAATCCCGGCGCAGCCTCCCTCTCCCTCCGCCGGTCTCATGCCGCACAACCGGCCGGCATCCTGCCTCCCCAGCACCGTCTGCCTCGGCCTTGCTCACCAGCACCCAACGGGCTGCGCCATCCTCCTCTCCCCCAGTACTGACGAGCCTTCGCTTTCTGTCCACTCCTCGCCCAACAACCACGTTGAGGTTTCAGAAATACAGTTCAGATGGCGTCATCATCTGCTTTCGAAAACCATCGGTGGGGCATGTCTTCACTTAAAATTAGCACAGGAAGTCCTGACCCTGACGTAACCACAGATGCACCTCTGGCCACTGCATATCCTGACCCCACGCGCTCCCACAGCCTTTGGTTTCCCCGCTGAGCCAGGTTTCTCCTTGGCAACCCCTCCTCCACCTCCCAGGTACCCTGCCGCATCCTTCACGGCTGGCATAACAGTTCCCAGACTCCCTTCCCCCAAACGCAAATCAGTCCCCTTGCTTTACAAATATCTATTCCTCATCATAAATGGATCTGCATAGGTGTTCATTAAATATCCTGTGAGCAAACAAGTAAATCACTCATGAAGGGGTCTTTTCATTTGTATGCCTGCCCCCCACCATCTTTTTCACTTTTCTCCAAGAACAGCTGGTCAGAACCCTGAGGCCATCCAGATATATCCTTTCTCTCTTAATGTTTTCATTTACTATAGCTTTCAAAAGAGGAGGTGCAGTGAGACTCAGCATAATTCTTTAATAACTTGTGTTTATTCCATAGACATTCCCAGAATACAGTGACATGTCAGCCCCAGGCCAGGAGGGGACAGTGTGAACGGGTCAGCGACAGTTTTCTGAGAACTGGTTCCTAGTCCAGGTACTCTCAGACCATCTCCTTAACACCGTCTCAAGCAAAGAGTTGAGCAGTTGGAAGACTGCTCAAGCAAGCCAGTATGGATGATGTGAATCTACCATCTTATTATTTTTAAAAACTAGAGCGACATTCGTCCATTTCTTGGCACACCCTCAATTTTCACAATCCCTATAAGGTCACCAACAGTGTCCTCATCGGGAACTTCTTTCCACGTCTGTAAACGGAATTGATCCAACACAGGACATTCCAGAGGAAATTCAAACATCTTGGAAACACTGCCACGAATTCTTTTTAACGCCTCTCTTTTCCCTCCCATCCTTCGTCAAAGTGCCAGTCGCGGTGTAAGTTCTTAGACATAAACATGGCCTGCCCTTGAGAAGCGTTTTATAATATATAAGTTCATGGTTACAGAATCTGGAATTTATCTGAAAATAATCAGCCTTATTGATGTCAGACATTTTACATCATAGTCATTTACCTATTGCCTTGCAAATTATTTAAATGAGAAAGTACTCCAGTGACTTTATAAGCTCATCACAATAGTTCCCACAATTAAGTTCACTCTTCTGCTCCCTGAAGTTTTACATTATAATGGATGCTTCCTCGTGGTTTCCTGAAGTGATAGGATAAAAGAAATCATCTGAGAATCTCCGAAGACAACTCTCTTCCAAGAGACTATTTAATAATTATGCAACTGATTTAAGTGGCTTCTAAGTGTTTTCTATTAATAGTGCAAGTTTAAATTCTAGTTTTCGGAGCAAACATGTCAGAAGAGGCTCCTTAATTTGTTTGGTTCATTACAAACTCAGCAGGTGTCTAGCCAAGGGCCCAACCTGTCCCTCTGCTGAGGGGCAAAGGCATCTGAGTGGCAGGCATTCTGCCTTGTCTGGCTCTGTGACAGGCGCACCCCACCCTCCAACTGCGTCCTCCCCAGAAACCCGGCCTCATCACCCACAAAGGCCGGCCTCTTCCAAAGCACAGGGGCCTCATCACGGCCAGTGTCCGGCTTCCTCTCGCTCAGGCATGGACGCTCCTGCCCCGGCAGCTCTGTGTCTGAACCCTACCTGGCTGCACTTCCTCCTCCTTCATTTCTCCAGAAGCGTCGTCACCTAATACTACTTGGACCTCTTTTTCATTTTTACTTTTTCTTTAACGAGTGCGCATATTTTCCTGCCCTTTACCATGAGTGCCCAATCACACACACATTTTTATTTTCAGTCTTGCTTCCTCCCTAAATCTTAGGTCCCTGTTTCTAGCTATGTTTTTTTACTTCAGGACACTGTCTTTTACACATGATGATAACAGTAATGGCGAGGACGCTGGTGGTGATGGTGATGATGGTAAAGGGGATGTGGTGATGACGATGGTGGTAACAGAGAAGAGATGGTGATGCTGATGGTGTGATGATCATGGTGACGATGGTCGTCATGGTGATAATGGTGGTGACAATGACATCTTCGGAACCTCACTGTGTCCTCACAGAATCCCTGACTCCAGAAAAGATGATCATTCAGAAGATAATTCAGGAAGAGAAAGAACAAACCTAGTCTAATAAATCTGTGAAAGTGAAGTCGCTCAGTCGTGTCCAACTCTGTGTGACCCCAGAGATGGCAGCCCACCAGTCTCCCCACCAGGCTCCCCCGTCCCTGGGATTCTCCAGGCAAGAACACTGGAGTGGGTTGCCATTTCCTTTTCCAATGCATGAAAGTAAAAAGTGAAATTGAAGTCGCTCAGTCGTGTCTGACTCCTAGCAACCCCATGGACTGCAGCCCACCAGGCTCCTCCATCCATGAGATTTTCCAGGCAAGAGTACTGGAGTGGGGTGCCATTGCCTTCTCCAATAAATCTGTACATCCCTGCAAGGTAAATACACTCCAGGGTGGGAGACAAATAAGCAACAAACACAGGTATATACGTACACAAGACACATGGTGACAAGCGCCGTGAAGAGAAACGTGGTCTGGCTTTTAGCACAGCGGGTCCTCCAAGGGCAGAAGCTGGGCCTGGCGAGGGGGGCGGTCTGCGTCTCTCCTTGCCTTGTCCCCAGGCTGCTATCTGAACGGCCACGCCCTTCTCCTCCAGCATCCCTTCTTCCCCTCCACCCCGGCCCGGGGAGATTTCATTGCTAAGGGCTGGATTGCTCCCCCTGCGTCCACTGGTAGACACCAAACCCCCAGTGTGACTGGAGATGGGGCTTCAGGGACGTGACTGAGGAAACACACCATGAGCTCCTGGGGGGCCCTGACTCAACAGGACTGGTGCTCTTCTAAACAGAGAAGGAGACACCAAGAAAGACCCCTCGACCCTGCCCCGCCGCTGGGGACACGGCGAGGAGACGGCCGTCCCCAAGCCAAGGAGAGAGGCCTCCTGAGAAATTCCTGGCCCCGGACGCCCAGCCTCCAGACCGTCCGAGCTGCCCAGGGTGCGGGTTCTGAGAGGCAGCCTGAGCAGACAAATACATTCAGTTCTCCGTCTACAAAAAGGAGGACAGTTCTAGTCCCCCATCAGAGGGCCCGGGTTCCCCGTCGTCTCCCCCTGCGCCCTCTGCCCCAGGGGCAGGCGGCCCTGAAGCCCGGCCGTCTTGGCCTCCCGCCAGCCTGGCCCGGCTGAGGCGCCCCCGCGGGGCCCCGCGTCCCGGCTCACAGGCCGCCTGCCGCGGCCTCCTCCGTGCAGCGGGGCCGGCGGTCTCTGCCCACCCGAGAAGGCTCGCGTGTGGGCCGTGCTGGCGGCCTCCAGAGCCAGCAGGCCCGGAGATGCTGCATCACGCGGGCGGCTCACCCTTCCCCTCCCATCTCTCCTCCCAGCGCCCGGCCGGACCACGCAGTGAGCGGTGCTGCCCGGATCCCGGAACCTCCAAGGACTCGAGGTCTCAGCCCCAGCGTTTTCGCAAAGAGCACCATCCACGTGCCCTGAGACTCGGGCAACGTGGAGGCCTCAGGCCTGGCCCTGCCCCGGCCAGGCCCCGGGAGGCAGGAAGGCTCCAGAGCTAGGGCACGTCCGCCCCGGAGCCTGCGTGTCCTTCCTCCACCCTGGGCCCTGGGACCCCAGTCCCTGCTCCCCTATCTGCTCCCAGGCCCTGAGGTCCATCTTTCCTTCCACGACCAAAAGGCTTCCCACAGGCCTGATAACCCATCCGGCCAAGAGCCAGCAGGTGGCCTCCCGTGAACGTGAGTGAGCTCGTGTCTGCCCACGGCTGTGTCCGCCTTCAAGGGCTGAGCCCCTCTGGCCCTGCTTCCCCGCGGCTGGGGGGAGGGGGCAGCCTCCTGGCCTGAGCACACCGAGGGATTCCCTCCAGCTCTTTGTCGTTCTCGCCCTCAGCATGGACGCGATGCTCATCCTTCTGGCAGAGGGGATGTGCCCTCAGGAGCCCGGCCGGCCTCCCGACGCCCTCTTCAGGACTTGGCCTTGCTCTGTTTGCTGCACTCGTCTGCTTCTGAGATTTGATGTCGTTGTTCAGTTACTCAGTCATATCTGACTCTTTGTGACCCCCATGGACCGCAGCACACCAGGCTTCCCTGTCCTTCACCGTCTCCGGGAGCTTGCTCAGACTCATATCCATTGAGTCAGTGATGCCATCCAACCATCTCATCTCTCCTCCCCTCCTCCTGCCGTCAGTATTTCCCAGCATCAGGGTCTTGTCCAATGAATTGGCTCTTCACATCGGGTGGCCAAAGTATTGAAGCTTCAACATCAGTCCTAATGAACACTCAGGACTGATCTCCTTTAGGATGGACTGGTTGGATCTCCTTGCAGTCCAAGGGACTCTCAGGAGTCTTCTCCAGCCTCACAGTTCGGAGAAGGCAATGGCAGTTAGAAAGCGTCAGTTCTTAGATTTGTGCACGTGTCATTCTGGCCACCGAGTGTGCCCCCAGGAGAAGATAACAGCACTTGACAGCTGGGCACTCGGCCCCCAAGGCAGCCCTGCCTCCAGGGCACCTGGACCCGGCTGGAGCTGGCAGGCGTGAATTGCACTGGGGACGGAGGGAGGAACGCCATCTCACTCATGGCCAAGGACGGGATGCGCCCTCCGTGCCTTCACACATCTTCACCTCAGCATCCCCCTCACCAGGCAGCAAGCCCACAGTCTGGCATGCAGTAGGTGCTCAATGCCTGTATGCTGACAGAAATGATGAATAAAACGTGTGTTTGTAACGGTTACTTTACATTCAAGTGTGACCCCCATCTGCCATCTAGTGGTGGGAGCGGGCAACTTCGGGAGGACAAGCTAGGGCCGCGCGGCTGGGATGCTGACAGGGAAGGAGGGGCCGTGGGTTCCAGGGCAGGTCCCCCACCCCCACCCCATCTTCGGGAGGAGCCCTGGGGATTCGGCCCTGGGGCCAAACCTGACACCTGTGGAGCGGGGAGGGGGAAACCTTTGAAAAGACAGCAAACTAAACGATGCAAAGGGGAAGGAGCCCCAGTTAAATGCACGTGAAGTTTCCAGGGGTCCAGCAGGGAAGACTGGGCCAATATTCGAGGTTATGCTTGATACTCTAATGGGAAAATCTGTTTTGCTCCCAACTTTGCAGGGATCAGATCCATGGGGAGCTTTGACTGAAAAATACAGGAACACAGCGTTCTGCATTTCCTGAAGGAACCCACAGACAATGGGGGAACATTTAAGTGAATTCAGAAGAAAGAGAAAGAGGGAAAGTGAAGACAGTAGGGAATAGGTGTCAGAGAGATGCCCGCATGACGCACACTCTCTATGAAAGATTATAAAGGTGCACAAAGACTGCACACTCCAAATACCTGTGGGTGTGAGGGGGTGGGGTCACGTGACCCCTCTGGACCCTCCCCCACCAACCTCCTGGTTAAACAAGAATTTTAGCCGACATGGTCTCTGGGGGGTTTACAGCCCTCACGTTTTCCAGGCAGATGCCTAACTAAAACCTTAATGTGCATTCATGACAGGTGTGAACTTTTCAGATGTTTCCTTGAATGGTTCTTTTGTTTCCATAGGAGTCATTCCAAACCCAAGGGCGCTGCACTCGGTTCAAACGCTACATGATTCATTAATACGTTAGCCTACGCCTGGGTTGCATGGAACCCTAACAGGACCTCCAGAAAGGATCCAGGGCATGGGAGGGGGCCTGCCATGCTGAGAGCAGTTATCTCCCTGGTACTAGGTGAGTCAGGCTTGAAGGTGGCCAAACACAGCATCGTGAGCAGGCATCAAGAATCACTGTCTGCGATGAGCCACCAGCGTCTTAGAAAATCCTGGGCATGACTTGACCTCAGGCTGCACAGACAGCTGTGAGACTGGAGCCAGTCCTATTCTTGGGGAAATTAGGAGGAAGCTATGAAGGTTCAGAAGGAAATGGCAACCCACTCCAGTACTCTTGTCTGGAGAATCCCATGGACTCCTCAGAGGAACCTGGTGGGCTACAGTCCAAGGGGTCGCAGAGAGTCGGACATGACTGAGCAACTTCACTTCACTTTATGAAGGTTCCCTCCACACCCCCACACCCGACTCTGAATTCACGGCCTAATCGCTCCCAGCTGTAGGGGTACCTCCAGGGCATCCTGACCCACCTGCCATACGGGGCAGGCACTCAGACCATCCCAGGGCATGAGCACAGACCCTGGAAGTCCCCACCCCTGCTCCCCACCGGCCCACTCCACATCCACCCCGCCCACCATCCCCCCCCCCACCACCCGCCCCCCACAGAGCACAACCAGACATCCATCACCTCACTCCTGAGAATGAGGCTAGGTACCAAGACCCAGACTCTGGGTGATGGAAAACCAACAAGGAGCGAGGTTTTGGAAGAAATTCCACCGAAGGATCAAGGAATATAAGGAATGCAACATTCCTGCTATCGTGGTTTTTAAAAACACATCCCTTGGAGATACACACTGGAGTATTTACAGTTGAAATGTCATGACGTCTGGGAATTACTTAAGTGATTCCAAGTCAAAACAACTATGACAACAAAGTAAAAGATGCCAACACAAGCTGGCAAAATGTTGTCATTGTTGGATCCGGAAGATGAATATGAATGAGTATGCGTGTGTGTCTCATTTTTCCTTTTTTTTTTTTTTATTTTTTTTTTTCATTTTTCTATTTTAAAAGTCAGAATACATGTAGAATAGGAGGAAAAAACAATGACAACTATAAGGTCCTGGATAACTTGCGTGCGTGCATACTAAATCGATTCAATCCTATCTGACTCTTTTCGACCCTATGGACTGTAGCCTGCCAGGTTCTTTTGTCCTTGAGATTCTCCAGGCAAGAATACTGGAGAGGGTTGCCATGCCCTCCTCCAGGGGATCTTCCCGACCCAGGGATCGAACCTGGGTCTCCTGCATTGCAGGTGGATGCTTTACCATCAGCGCCATCTGAGAGGGCCCCTTGACAACATGAGACAATTCAGCAAAGGTGATGGTGGTATTCAAAGCTGCCATGGGGAGAAGTGACCGTGGACTATTTTTTTAGGAAGATTGACATTAAAAGACAAGACATGATAGATGGAGAGGAAGCAGAGGACCAAGGATGGGTTTCATCCATACTTGGGGGTGGTTCTGAGGAAGCGGACGTCCAAAGTGTGAAAGGAGCAAGGAGAGAAGGGAAGGCTGGGTCTGCAGGAGCTCAGCTGATGGTTCTGACAGGACACACGTGAACTCACACTCAGAAATCAGCGTCCCTACCCCTGTGTGTCTGTTCTTCACATACAGAAAGTCAACCAAGAGAACCTTTGACCCCTCTGAAATACGATCCCAGAAATCCAAAACCTGTTCTGATTGGTGACATTCCCCCGTCTGTCTCTTGAAGGCGGGCCATGTATCTACACTCCTGACCTGGCGGACAGCTGCCCTGACCCACGGACTGGGGTGGTTTCTGTGCTTCAGAAAGATGAACCGTATCATAGGAAGATCATATCCCTACAGGCTGCATGCAGGGCGTCAAGGCGAAACAGCAGTGCAGCAGCAAGTCACTGGCCGCGTAGCTTTGACTGACTGCGTCACCTCTGATCTACCTTTTTTTAAACTTGTTAAGTGGGGCTAATAATGCCTGCTTTGAAGAGCACTGAGGCTTGAATGAGCTAAAAGATAGACGCAAGCTTCCACCTCAGTTCCAGGCACACGGACAGTCCTTTTACACAGGATGGTGTTGCCATTGGTCTGGATTTACCGCGAGGCTGAAAGGGGCATCACCTGGACCTAGACTAGGACGATTCTCCTGTGCAGAACTGCCTGGCCCGTGTCCTTCCTGGCCTTTGTCTTTCTCAGCCTGAAAGGTCTCACCTTTTCCGTCTCATGCTCAAGCTTCCGCTTGACACCTGGACTGTCTACCTCTGGCTTGTTTCCGGTCCTGGAACTTGAAGGATGACAGACACACACACGGGAGCTGAGGAGAGATGCCCGGAGTCTACACAGACGCAGGCTGTTCTGCTGATGCGGGGTTTTGTCAGTGTCTTCCCCCTGGTATGTGTCATGGATCTCTGCCTGAAGCCTCACTTTGAGTTAATGTCATCAAGGGATAATTGACAATGATCCCCGTCCCTTTCCTCTGTCAGATCTGACAAGTCAAAATATGTTCTGAGTGTTCCAAGGGGCATTTCTCAGAATGCATCTCCTTAGGCTCTGCCTCACTGAACCTCACGCCACTTCTCTCCCTCCTGTCAAGATCTCACAGATGATCCCGGTCAACCAAGGTCTGATGTCAGATGCAAATTTCAATTTTAATTCCAAGCCATCACCCCAGTCATTTTATAAGTTTGTTTCCAAAATTCCAGGCGCGTGCCCCCCGGTCCCAGGGACACACGGCATTTAGTTGCTTTCGTGAGCTCCTCGGCCTCTCTCCCCAGGGACCCCATCCCGCTCCCATCCACACCCCCAGAGCCTGTGCCCTGCTGGCTCAGAGTTCGTGCTGACACCTGCCTTCCTCCTCGACCATGAGGTCGCCAAGAGCAGGTGCCGTTTTGCCCCTCTCTCTCTGCCGGGGGTGAGGGCTGCACTTAGACTGGCTGGCTCTCAGGACGTGCTGAATGAACTTATAGTGTCAAAAACTTTCTGCACAACCTCTACAGTTTCAGAGGAGCCTGAAGTCCAGTGAGGTCTGGTTCCACCTGCCCTCTCCATGCAGGGACCCTGGTCCTGCTGCCCTCACTCCAAGCTCCTGCTTGACTGCTCCAGGGCCCATCTGTCGGTTCAAGGGGCAGGTCGCCCTACTGTTAAATGGCCGGACCCTCAGGTCATCCTGTCTACCGAGCCCAAGTCAGCCTGTACCTTCCGCTTGCCTGTCCCAGGTCTGCAGTACGAGGCGTCCAGAACTCGCTGTTTCTCAGGGCAGACCTCCGATGGCCTCACAACAGCTCTCCTGTCTCATGTGACATATACCTTTCTTCCCTGAAAGAAACCCCCTCTTTGGGTCTCCGTGACCCCGTCCTGGAAATGCATCTAGTTTGCCTTCACGACTCTCTAAATGTCATTCCCAGAACTGAACAGAAAGTGAGGGGACTGGAGAGGCAGAGTCAAGTGGGGAATGGGGCTTCTTGCGACCTGACCATGGCGCTTCTGCTGATGAACCCCAGGACGAGGAAAGGAGAGCGCCCTCTTGCCCTGCCGCGGCTGGAGCTGTCAGCAGCCAAGCCAGGGGCTCCCTGGGATGCCCGCTCCCGGCAGATCTGACATCCCTTTGGGGGAGGGGGCTTGGGCTGGGGGGCTCTCCATCACATCCTCTTTAGTTGAAATGAGAGACAGAGACAGAGAAGAGGGAGGGAGAGGAAGAGCATTCTCAGTGCAATCTTCGTTTCACCGTCTCTTTCATCTTCCCGTAAAGGAAACCGGCCGGAGGGCTGTGTGACAGCCACGTGCTCCCAGGCTCCGGATTCCAGCAGGACTCCCCGCCCTTGGAGCCTGCCAGGTCGGGAGCACCAGCCGGCAGAGAGGAAGTCAGACAGTCCAAGGACTTGGCACACAGGCAGATACCAGGGCGTTTCACACTCCCTTTTCAGTATTCTTGCTGATCTCTTGAAGAATGAAAAGTGCAAGTGTTACCGCTCAGTCGTGTCCCAACTGTTTGCGACCCCATGGACTGTATAGTCCACCAGGCTCCTCTGTCCATGGGATTCTCCAAGCAAGAATACTGCTGCGGGTTGCCATGCCCTCCTCCAGGGGATCTTCCCGACCCAGGGATCGAACCCACGTCTCCTGCATTGCAGGCAGAGTCTTTATTGTTTGAGCCACTAGGAAGAATACCTCGCATTTTGAAAACACAAGACTGAGAACATGTGTAGGAGACCAGGAACGCACCACTCTTGTTTTCAAATGGCAAATCAGTGAGAGGGAGGAAAGGTCCCGTCGCAGGGGGTGGGGGGGGCGGGGGGTTGGCACAGGGATTTGTCTTGTGTGTGTGCAGCTCAGCCACATTTGCCTTGAGCAGTGTGCGAGGCAAATCACAGATGCAGTCAACGTTCAGACACCATCAGCCACCTCATTCCCACCGCCAAGGAGGACATCCATGGGCCTGTGGCAGGACACCCACATGGCTCTTTGGTGACCAGTGGATAGACAGAGAGAAAAGACAGCTGTCCTCCTGGAGGAAAGAGTGCAGTCACCGCAGGACACTCCAGATGTGCGTCTGTGGTTTGAACCCACGGAAATCACACACCCGTGTTCCCTGGAGGGAACTCTGCATACCTGATGACACACAGATACCTGGGCTTATTTCTGCCTGTTTCATATACCGGGAGGGAGCCGGGCTGCCTCTGCCTTTAGCATCAGCACCCTTCTCACCAGACCCAGCCACCTGGGGGGAACAGGGCTCTCAACTGAGCCATGATAAACTGAGATCCCACGCAAGGTCCAGGTCTGATGTCTGCAAAAACCTAAAGACTCTCTGAAAGCCCCTCAAACTCATTTTCACCCGAGAACGCAGGGGCACAAGGGGGCCGTCCGTGACCCCCCTGGATGCCCCCTTCACTGTCCAGCCTCGATCTTCTGCCCTGACAGACACAACGTGAAGGGCACGTCAGGTTCCCACCCTTCCTGCCTTTCCCTGCCCGCTCAGACAGAAATCTGTTTCACTTCAAAACTCAGGTTTATCTTTCCACACTGAAATTCTGTTACTGCATCCAAGGGCCCAAGTCCTGTTTCTGCCATCTGAGCAGAAAATGTACTGCAAGTTGAAGAATGCTGTATTTGGTGTCGGAGAATGAGAGGTGCTGGGGGTGAATGAGAAACACAGTCACCTTTAAAGAAGAGGAACAGTGTGTGCGCCCTGGAGTCCACACACTTGAAAAAAAAAAACCTGAAAAAAAAAATCCTCTGGTCACCTTAGCACATTTTTAAATGAACCGTCTTGTGGGATCATCCCTCAAACTCTTCTGCTTATATAAATAAAGAGCACTAACACCTGGGGTTTGCCAACAAAAATCTTCAAATGCTAGACCCTGACGGGCTGTCAAACGATTCAAGCCACCTCCTGAAATAGGGGAAAAAGGTCTTTTCGAGAACTCAAGAACTCCAAGATGTTTTTATTGATTTCAATTTCCAATAAAATGAATATGTCTTATCTAAATATTTTTATCACACAACTGAAACATTATTTTTTTCAGAAATAGAGTTAAATACATCAATCTAGTTACAAATTCTAATATAAAGAGTACAAAATACAATGTTATAAACTGTATTTTAAAAAAGAAGTACAAATTCTGTGGTCTTTTGCATCTCACTGCCTCAAAGCATAATTAGCAAAGTTGAAGAATGAACATTTTCTCTCGGTCATTCCACAGACACACTTACGGGGGCACCTGAACCATCGCCTGAAGTCCTGGCCTGTCGTTTTCCTTTCTCTTCCTTTCTGCTCCGTGTATAACATGTCCTGTGATTTGAGCTCGCCCAGGTGAGAAGCAGTGGAACAATACATGCTACTTCAGGTCTGGAGACATTTGGAAAGTGGCAAAGCAAACCTGGGGAGACCCAGCTGTTTTCTGTGCGTTGCTCAGACCTCCCGGGGCAGGGCGAGGAGGGGGGTGTTTGCCTGCTTTAAAGATGGAATGTGGGTGAAGAGAGTCTCCCCGTGAGACACCAGGAGGTCTCCGTGCAGCTGTGACCTCGCTCTAACTAGACCTGCCACCCTGCGGGCTACACTCTGACTCCTGGTGGACAGAAGGTGCCTCAGCCTGCACCAGCGGCCCAAGGAGGCGGCACAGGCCCCTGCACCTGCGGCCTGCGCGTGCCTGACTACAGCCCAGAGGATGCAGCTGGGTGATAGCTCACACCCTGGGGGCGTCTGTGTACAACCTGGGACGGAGCGCTCTTGACATCTGGGCACAAACCTCCCTCACGTCACCAAAGTGGCCTCTGTCATTCCTGGGGCCGTTTCCCGGAGCATCTTCATGAAAGGGAGTGTCTTTCTTGGTTTAAAAGATAAGTAGCCATGGGGAGGCAGCTCTTGGAGCACTGGGTACTTCTCAAAGCCTAGGAGGCACCACCCCCTTGGCCTGAGGATCTGGACTGTGTCACAGCCCAGGGGAAACGCATCCGTCTGGGACGGCCCCAGGCCTCCCAGGAGCCAAGGGAAAGGAGAGACAGGACAGCGGACGCACGCCCGGAGAAGGTGCTGAACGGCTGAGCGTCCAGAGCATCGAAATGCTCATTCTTCAAGTTAAGGAATAAGAGTGAATAACCTGAAAGAGCTCATCATTTGTGTCACTTGAGTTGGACGAGGAGGAAGAGGCGTGAGCAAGGAGCAGGAGTGAGGCCAGCAGGCCGGGAGCGCAGGTGGGGGTCGGGGGGAGACACACGGAGAAGCTGAGGTGCAGAACCGAACCCTTTATTGTCTACGTTACATCTGACGCAACACGGCAAGATCCTGCCGAGAAGCAGGAGACAGCGGAGGAGGAGAGGTAGCGGAGAGTCTGTAACAGTCGGAAGGCGACGTACAGGAGAGACCACGCGGAGACCCTCGTTCGAAAAAAAGCGAGCCAAGCCACACTGGCTAAATAAATAAGTAAAACACAAATCATATTAAATGCTACGGTCGAACTGACATCAACGCAGGAGCAAACCCATACAATGCTGATGATCAGTGGGAGAAAGGAACCACAGTCAGGCCCCAGGTGGCTTGTCTCGGAGGCAGCGTCCTCGCAGGGCCTCCCCACCCCCTCTTCTGCTGAATGAAGTGAAAACCTTATTTCTGTGCTCCGGGCAGAAACAAGTATTCCAACTGGCTTGGGCTGTGCGTCCAGCCAGCAGGGCCCCAGGAAGCACCCTTCCAGCAGGCTGCCCACAGAGGGGCTCCCAGGATGCCGTCTGTGGCTCTGAAGGTGCGCACATAGGCAACTCCTCTGCGCCGTATTGTGTACAGAGCTCCTTTAATAACAGAAACACAGAGAAACAGCAGGCCCTGAACTGTCACCCTTCAGTGTCAGCCAAGAAAATAAAAGCCAGAAAATACAGAAATGATCACTGAGGGGAGACTACGGACGTGATCAAACGTAAGTCGACAGAAAGGCATTCTGATTCCCAGTGTGACAAAGGAATGTGTCTCTGTGGCTTTGTTCAAATAACTTGACAGGACAGTCAATTACAGCCGCTGATCATATCTGCACGGACATCCCTAATGACACCGACACGACAGGTCATTCTGGAACATATCTGGTGTAAGAATGTCAGGAAAACATAAGTAAAAAAGTTATATATATATACATACACATATATGCATATATATGTGTGTGTACATACATGTATATATATTTATAGATATAAGCTAGCCAGTTACATTGCATCGTTTGCAAACACTGCAAAGTAACCTGAACCGTCAAGTAATTTAAATTCAGTAACAAGTAGAATCCAGAACCAAACATTAACTAAGAACAACAACAATAACAACAATAATAATAATAATATAATTCAACAAATCATTAGAACAGGAAAACCACACTTTAGGGTTTGTGTGTGTGTGTGTATTTAAACAACTCTTTGTATCAGAAGCCCATTTCTACAAAAACTGCACTAATCCATTACTGTATTAAGTAAACTGTCGCTCTCACCAGTTTTAAAGGTTAGGATAATTTCTGTACATGTAAAATTATTGCTTTTTTGAAAAATATATTTAGCATGCTCGTTTTAATCCGTTTCCTGCCTTTACAAAATTTCACAATTAAAAAAAAAAAAAACCTAGTAAAGCTTTTGCAAAAAATTTCACAGAACATTTTCATTCAAGGCAGCAGTAACTTGTGATAATGCATAAGATCACTATGTGCAAAAACCTGAACATCTCAGAAACCCCGCCATCACACACAGTGTCATGGCGATGGGAAAAGAAAACATGTATCTCTGCGGAATACAATTTTAACTGCATACACTGCAAGGCTTAAGATCCTTTCTTACGGGCCTTAACCCCCCGCTAAAACTTGCCTCTGTGTGACTGAGGAAGAGGTATATAAAGCCGCCCCCACCCACGGGCCTGGGGGCTTCCCCGGTCTGGGAACGAGGGGACTCGCGAGTGGAGGCCCCCAGGCCCGAGAAGAAAAGACGCCTACTTGCTGGGACATATGGACGGGAAGGTGGGGGGGCAGGAGGACCCCAGAGCGCCAGGACCCAGGGGTGACCTGGCCCCCCACCTGCTCCAGGGGTTCTCCCGCTTGAGTCAAAGGGTCCGGGTCGGGGGTGGAGGGGTTCAGTGGCTAGATCATTTGTTAAGACGGGCAGTCTTCTGTTGTAAGCAGTTTGCAGAATGTAGCCCTGTTACCAGAAGGTCCTGAGAATAAACAAAGAAGCCTGCTTTTCTTAGTGTTCAACTAGCGCTCTTTCCCGAAACACAATCAAAGCCTTCCCATGGCCGTGTCACCTCTTCTGGGTTCACTGGGCACAGACGGGAGGGGAACTCAGCTGGGGCAGGCGGTGGGACCCCTGAAGACGGAGGGCCTCGTCACCCGGCACCCCCGCCACCCCTTCGAGCCTGCTTCCACAGCACCTGAATGCCCATGCTGCCTCTTACTTACTATTTTAAATACGCACTAAGACGCGGGGAGGCCGGGGCATCGTCAGCACCCCGCCCCCCTGGCCCCCCGCCGTCAGTCCCAATGTCACCCCCGCGGTCCTCCAAAATCCCACTTGGCTGCTCCAGTCTGTCGACACAAGCATCTTTCCAGTGTCTCGAACCTGTCTTGAACGATACAGATGCTCTGTGTCCCTACCGTGCCTGCCAACACCTCGCTTACTGTAAAAAGCACGGACTATGATTGGTGAGCACGTGGATGCGTATAGAACATCTACAGGTACTTCTAAGAAGAGCATCTTCGCCGATGTTTAAACACGTGACAAGAAGCCCCCTTTAGCTTCCGCTCTGGCGGGCAGCTGCAGGATGCGAGGCGGTGTCCGGCTGGGGGGGTCTTCCACGGGGCGGCCAGGGTGGCTGTCTTGGGACGTTCAGGAGGGGGCTGCGGAGGAGGTCACGGCACCGGAACGGACCAAGTGTATCTCTAGGTTCCCTTTCTGAGAGGCACTGTTTGGACTGCATCTGCGTTAGAATGGTCTCTCCCCTGGAGGAAAAAAGAGACAAGAGAAAAGCTCATTTCTGCCTCCCCGGTTACTAAGGGCAGTTGTCTTACTACTTTCTTAGCGTCACCCAAAGCGCAAACAGTAACCTTCACAGAGCCACTGAGTCAGCAGGCAAACACACCTGGCTTTAGCTGTAACTCATGACGCACGCTTACTTAACTTATATGTAGAGTACATCATGAGAAATGCTGGGCTGGAAGAAGCACAAGCTGGAATCAAGATTGCCGGGAGAAATATCAGTAACCTCAGATATGCAGAGGACACCACCCTTATGGCAGAAAGTGAAGAACTAAAGAGTCTCTTGATGAAAGTGAAAGAGAAGAGTGAAAAAGTTGGCTTAAAGCTCAACATTCAAAAAACTAAGATCATGGCATCTGGTCCCATCACTTCATGGCAAATAGATGGGGAAACAGTGGCTGACTTTATTTTTCTGGGCTCCAAAACCACTGCAGATGGTGACTACAGCCTCCATGAAATTAAAAGACGCTTACTCCTTGGAAGGAAAGTTATGACCAACCTAGATAGCATATTAAAAAGCAGAGACATTACTTTGCCAACAGAGGCCTGTCTAGTCAAGGCTATGGTTTTTCGAGTAGTCATGTATGGATATGAGAGCTGGACTATAAGGAAAGCTGAGCACCGAAGAACAGATGCTTTTGAACTGTGATGTTGGAGAAGACTCTTGAGAGTCCCTTGAACAGCAAGGAGATCCGACCAGTCCATCCTAAAGGAGATCAGTCCTGGGTGTTCACTGGAAGGACTGATGTTGAAGCTGAAACTCCAATACTTTGGCCAGCTGATGCAGAGAGCTGACTCATCTGAAACGACCCTGATGCTGGGAGGGATTGAGGGCAGGAGGAGAAGGGGACGACAGAGGATGAGATGGCTGGATGGCATGGGTTTGGGTGGACCCTGGGAGCTGGTGATGGACAGGGAGGCCCGGCGTGCTGTGCTTCACGGGGTCACAAAAAGTCGGACACAACTGAGCGGCTGAACTGAACATGACACACGAGCAGGAGGAGCTTGCAATGTTTCCAAGGCAGCCTGGGCAACCGTCAGGGATCTACAGAGAGGCCCTGGGCATCTCCAGTCCGCACACCAGAACAGCAAATCCCAGGGTCTGAACCAGCTCTGGAGAAAAGCCTGAAAAGATGGCAAGGTGGGACTGGAGGAGAATTGGCAAGGTGGGACCGGTGGGCTTTCCCTGGCAGTCCAGTAGTTAAGACTCGGAGCTTCCAGTGCAGGGGCATGGGTTTAATCCCTGGTTAGGGAACGAAGATCCCACAAGTCATATGATGCAGCCAAAAATTAAAAAAAAGAAAAAACAAGGAAAATCTGAGAAAATCATGGTCAAGGGGACCTAGAGAGTCAGGACAATTAGATGTAATGTCATATCCTGGAGAGGACCCTGGAAAAGGATCAAGGACATTAAGGGAAAACGGAGGAAATCTGAATCAAGTATGGATTTTCGTAAATAATGATTTTTTTACTGAGCAAACTCTGGGAGATGGTGAAGGACAGGGAAGCCGGGAGTGCTGCAGTCCATGGGGTCGCAAAGAGGCAGATATGACTTGGCAAGTGAACAGCAACAATTTTTTAAAAGCAGTGCTCTGTAGTACAACGTAGGTTTACATGTGAACGACAATTCCAGAACAGGGTTAAATTTGGGGGCCGTATACACAAACACTACAGCACTCCCACAGGTCTGTCAGGACCTGAGAGAATTCCACTCATTGCCAAAAGTAACAACGGTGTTGGAAAAACGGAAGGGGTGTTCTAAAGTCATGGGACCTACAAGATGGAAGGGAGATGGAAGGGAGAGGGAAGGTGAGCCCCAGCTTTCAGACAGGCTCTCAGGCAACGTCTGAAGCATTACTGTCTGAACGATGGCGTTTACAATCTGAGGACAACACAACAGGGCAAGATTAATCTCACTTAACTGCATTAACCTTCAACTGAATTCTCCATGAAGTAAAACCAACAGCTTGAAATTAGCATGCACAGATAAAATGCAGCGCTCCTGTGAAATTCTAACTGCTCTCCGGCTATGCCGGCAGCAAGCCTAGAAAAAAGTTCAGGAGGAAGGTCCGGTTGACATAATGAATTAAATGCTTCTCTTTAGTTAACAGTTTCAGAAACCCCCTGTGGAAAGCTCTGCATCCAGATTTCCCGTCGACATCTAGGGGAAGTCAGAAAGATACCAACAACATTTCGTGCGGGGCTGGGGGCTGGGCACAGTGGTACGAACAGGGGGCTATTTGAAATGTAGGAAACAGTGACAGAATGTTGATTAAACTTCCTTAGGTAGACGGTGAATTTCCTGCAGCAAGTTTAAAGTGGAAGTCACTCAGTCGTGTTCAACTCTTTGTGACCCCAGGGGTATAGTCCATGGAATTCTCTAGGCCAGAATACTGGAGTGGGTAGCCTTTCCCTTCTCCAGGGGATCTTCCCAACTCAGCGATTGAACCAGGGTCTCCTGCATTGCAGGCGGATTCTTTACCAGCTATAAGGGAAGCCTGCAATAAGCTGAGAAGAATATTTTGTATTTTTGCACAGCGACATCACGTGGGTAGAGATCCATCTCCGATGGCATTCATTAGAGGAAGGGAAATGGCCTTTGTGTTCACAACAGGAAAATGGGATTTCTTGTTGGCTGTTAGGTGACTGGCCTTGAGAATTTCTAGGAAGTAACTGTATGTAGCAAACACACTTGCCAAGGATTCCACAAATGGGTGAAGAATGTGTGTGAACATGCGTGTGTATTATGTGTGTGTGCGTCTACACTTTGCAAACACAACTCAGACTTCACCCAGGCAGCCCCTGGATTTCCCATCCTGCGGGCCAGAATTCACAAACTTGTACCGGCCGTTAAGAGAGGAGAGGAGGGTGGCCGTGTGTCCTTAAAGGACTGAAGCTGCACACTGCAGGCACGGAAAGTTTTTACACTACTTATTTTGGGGGGACTGCAGAACCCAACCCAAACCACCAGGGTGCTCAATTCAGTCCACCAACCGCGAGGCAGACATGCCTGCTGTTTGCGAATGAAGGGATGTGCTCAAACAGCACCTCACTCTTGAGAGAGGCGTTTTCACTCCCTCACTCACTGGGGCCATCACCTTACTGCTCACTGCAGCAGTCCTACAGGGTTTGTTAAGAAACGAACGCACTGCATCTGAGCAATCAGACGCAGGGGAAAAGGCAGCCACGGGAGACAGAGTCACAGAAACACTTCAACTAAGTGGACTCGTGATATCTGAGTACACACAGATTGTTCTTATTCTCCCACAAACAAAGAGTCATCTAAGCCTGCTCTTAGAAAATTTGGCTTTTCTCTACAGCGGCTGTGTGACTTGCAGGTTCTTCAGTAAGACTGAAAGAAACATCTTTCCTTCAGGCATTTCAATGTTCTAGGGGTGAATACTGACTTCTGGAATTTGATGAGACCTGCTTTTTCGCCCCTTTTGTCTTACAAGGTAGAGGAATGCGTACGTGCTCCTGTATGAGGGTCAGTGACAGACACACACAAGTGCTGGAATCCCCAGGACATGCGTGCGTCTTCTGGAGGTCAGTCTGCACACGAGGCCTGCCTTAGACACGCGCAGTGATGCTACACGTTCCACAATGTGCACGGAACATCTCGGTGAGAAGGGCCTTTCCCGAGAAGCCATCAGTACATTCTGGCTCACGGTGTCACGGGTCATTTCAGGTAAACCACTAGTTGCATTCACGACTTTGGGCGTTGTATTATAGTTAATGGAAAAATGCATGCTGTGTTTCAAGAGCTTACATGAGTTGGATTTACATGAGTAAGAAATTGCTGAGACAAATCCTCTGAATTTGGAGATGCGATCCGTGATACAGCGAATCTAAAAGGGATACTGAAAACAGACATGTGAGCCTGCTCGGTCACTTCAGTCGTGTCTGACTCCGTGTGACCCTACAGACCATCACCCGCCAGGCTCCTCTGTCCATGGGATTCTCCAGGCAAGAATACTGGAGGGGGTTGCCACGCCTTTCTCCCAGGATATCCCTGACCGAATCCAAGACTCCTGCATCCCCCGCACTGCAAGCAGGTTCTCCGCCCACTGGGCCACCTGGGAAGCCCACTGGACACACACAGGGTGCGTGCTCAGTCATGTGCAACTCTGTGCAACCCCACGGACAGTAACCCGTCAGGCCCCTCTGTCCTGGGTTTTCTCAGGCAGAATGCTGGAGGGGTTGCCATTTTCTGCTCCCGGGAAGCTTCCCCACATCCCTTTGTGTCCCCTGCACTGGCAGGCCAGTTCTTTACCTCTGTGCCACTGGAAACAGATACAGAGATTCAAATCTACCAGCCACACCGTTTATCCATCATTTGCATTAGAGCCTCTGCAGCTAAAAATGTGGCAAACTATGTTGCCATTTATTTTCTCATTTCTCTTTATTTTGATTAATGGAATTATTTCTCCAGCTTAACTATTTCAAAATAGCATTTAGAACAGTAAGAAATAAACTATTAATCATAGACTATAAATTCTGGCAAGGAATCCAAACAAATCAAAACACCAGATTTCATAATTCAGCAAAAGACAGTCTGGTCTCTGAAATCCCGAAACCAGGGGAATGGAAGGAGAGTGGATTAATTTTTCTTGGTTTTAGACATTACTTAATTTCTCACATTTCACAAAAAATATAGTGGAAAAACACAATTTCTCCACAACATTTAAAAAAAAAAAACTATTTTTTCTCTAACATGCATAGCACAATGATACCAATATTTTAGCATATTATGTTCAAAAGTATTCTTTCTAATGATTAATTTTGATGATGAGTAGAAATTAAACACTCAATTTTGTTAAAGCTATGGCAGAGCATTTTGAAAATGATGACATGCATGAATCCCTCCTCTTTATTATAGAGTTTTTCTTGGAATATTAGCTTCTCTTATGATCAGAATCATCTTCCTACTATAAGCACAAGCAACGCGTGCCTTCAGTCCCCCAGGGCTGAAGAACCCATCCCCATGGCTAGAGAAGCTCACTCATGAAGTGGGCTCCTCAGTGCCAGGGCTCAAGCCCTTTTACAAGAAATGCAAAGGAACTGGATGCCTACAGAATCAATACTGTGCCCAGGAACCAACTATTCGACACCCTGCCCTCTCCTAACCCAGACTTGTAACTCCTAATGAGTCAGTATTCCTCCCCACCCCACCCATGAAGGGAACGTGCTGAGAAAGACAGCCATCTGGGATCTCAGAGCTTCAAGTGCAAGCCTGTGTGTGGCACAGACGGGGCTTGGTCAGCATGCATGCAGAAAGAGACCACGGCCAAAGACACACCAGAAGGAAGCCCTTTCAGGGAGGGGGATGGCGGAGGGAGGGATTGGGAATTTGGGGTTAGCAGAAATGGTATGGACCAAACAGAAGCAGAAGATATTAAGAAGAGGTGGAAAGAATACACAGAAGAACTGTACAAAAAAGGTCTTCACAACCCAGATAAACACAATGGTGTGATCATTCACCTAGAGCCAGACATCCTGGAATGTGAAGTCAAGTGGGCCTTAGAAAGCATCACTATGAACAAAGCTAGTGGAGGTGATGGAATTCCAGTTGAGCTGTTTCAAATCCTGGAAGATGATGCCGTGAAAGTGCTGCACTCAACATGCCAGCAAATTTGGAAAACTCAGCAGTGGCCACAGGACTGGAAAAGGTCAGTTTTCATTCCAATCCCAAAGAAAGGCAATGCCAAAGAATGCTCAAACTACTGCACAATTGCACTCATCTCACATGCTAGTAAAGTAATGCTCAAAATTCTCCAAGCCAGGCTTCAGCAATACGTGAACTGTGAACTTCCAGATGTTCAAGCTGGTTTTAGAAGAGGCAGAGGAACCAGAGATCAAATTGCCAACATCCACTATATCATCGAAAAAGCAAGAGAGTTTCAGAAAAACATCGATTTCTTCCTTATTGACTATGCCAAAGCCTTTGACTGTGTGGATCACAATAAACTGTGGAAAATTCTGAGAGAGATGGGAATACCAGACCACCTGACCTGTTTCTTGAGAAACCTACATGCAGGTCAGGAAGCAACAGATAGAACTGGACATGGAACAACAGACTGGTTCCAAATAGGAAAAGGAGTACATCAAGGCTGTATATTGTCACCCTGCTTATTTAACTTATATGCAGAGTACATCATGAGAAACGCTGGGCTGGAAGAAGCACAAGCTGGAATCAAGATTGCCGGGAGAAATATCAATCACCTCAAATATGCAGATAACACCACCCTTATGGCAGAAAGTGAAGAGGAACTAAAAAGCCTCTTGATGAAAGTGAAAGAGGAGAGTGAAAAAGCTGGCTTAAAGCTCAACATTCAGAAAATGAAGATCATGGCATCTGGTCCCATCACTTAATGGGAAATAAATGGGGAAACAGTGGAAACAGTGTCAGACTTTATTTTTTGGGCTCCAAAATCACTGCAGATGGTGACTGCAGCCATGAAATTAAAAGACGCTTACTCCTTGGAAGGAAAGTTATGACCAACGTAGATAGCATATTAAAAAACAGAGACATTACTTCACCAACAAAGGTCCGTCTAGTCAAGGCTATGGTTTTTCCAGTGGTCATGTGTGGATGTGAGAGTTGGACTGTGAAGAAGGCTGAGCGCCGAAGAATTGATGCTTTTGAACTGTGATGTTGGAGAAGACTCTTGAGAGTCCCTTGGACTGCAAGGAGATCCAACCAGTCCATTCTGAAGGAGATCAGTCCTGGGTGTTCTTTGGAAGGAATGATGCTAAAGCTGAAACTCCAGTACTTTGGCCACCTCATGCGAAGAGATGACTCATTGGAAAAGACTCTGATGCTGGGAGGGATTGGAGGCAGGAGGAGAAGGGGACGACCCAGGATGAGATGGCTGGATGGCATCACTGACTAGATGGACGTGAGTCTGAGTGAACTCCGGGAGATGGTGATGGACAGGGAGGCCTGGCGTGCTGCGATTCATGGGGTCGCAAAGAGTCGGACACGACCGAGTGACCAGATCTGAGTGAACTGAACTGAACTGAGGTGCAAACTATCATGTATTACATGTGGGGTACATAAACAACAAGGTCCTATAGCACGTGGAGCTAACTGCATTCGACATCCTATAACAAACCATAATGGAACAGAAGAAAAACTAAACTGCAAGCATGACCTGCTTCAGAAAAACAAAAAGAGGAAACGCTTTCATTCCTCCTCAAGCAGCTACATTAACTGAATAAATCCATTCCTGCATCTAGATATTATGACATTAGGATCACCCCACACAGAAAATTCAAATATTATCTCAGCAAAGTAAGTGCAGCTGCTGTATGACTGTGGTACAGACACGGCGGCTGCCCAGCAGCGTGGGGTCCACCAGGAACCACATTATGCCAACGACACTTTCCTCAAACTGAGAGTTTTCCTACTCTCCCTTTAACGTGCAACTGCTGCTGCTGCTGCTGCTGCTAAGTCGCTTTAGTCGAGTCCGACTCTGTGCGACCCCATAGACGGCAGCCCACCAGGCTCCCCCGTCCCTGGGATTCTCCAGGCAAGAACACTGGAGTGGGTTGCCATTTCCTCTCCAGTGCATGAAAGTGAAAAGTGAAAGTGAAGTCGCTCAGTCGCGTCCCACTCTTTGCAACCCCGTGGACTGCAGCCTACCAGGCTCCTCCATCCATGGGATTTTCCAGGCAAGAGTACTGGAGTGGGGTGCCATCGCCTTCTCTGTTAAGGAGCAACTAGAACAAGACAAAACCAGAGCGCTTCCGAGCACACCGCCAGGTCCTGATGAGGCAGGAAGACCGCAGGAGAGGAAGCAGCCGAGACGCTGGGTCCCTGAGCACAGACGTCCCCGAGTGGCGCGTTGGTACAAGTGTGCAGATGCTCACACACGCATGCGCCACTCACACACGGTCCTGTCTCCCCAGCTCTTCAGGACAACGGTTCACTCCTAGGAAACTGACAGCCGCCAACGTGCTGGGCGTGCCGCCTCTGCCAGGCTCAGCGCGCCATCCTCGAGAATTGTCTCCGCGGGCACAGACGTGTTGTTGCTGCCCTCATGTTACAGATGAGGACACCCAGGTGAAGTTCGCTTGCCTGAGGTGAGACCTGGGTTACAGCCTCCTACTTGGTAAGCCAGTGTCTTAATAAGTCGTATCACTGAGTCGCTTGGAGTCGAACTGGCTGATCTTGGCTGCTCTTCGACGTTGCGAGCTATGAAATATTCATATGTGCCCCACCCACATCGTTCTCCTCTGCTTCCAACCCACATATTCACCTGCCACAAGGCATCACCAACTTGACTTGAAAGTCAATAGGAACAGATTTTGTCCAGCTCTTCTGGCCACATTCCAGGCACCAGGACAGGCTCCTCTCCGGAGCTGGAGCCTGAAGCCAGAACCCAGATCTGGTCCATCCCTTCCCTGCTTCCCCCCACATCCAATCCCCAAGTTCCTCCAGCCCTCGAACATCCCCACACCCATCTGTTCCCCCCAGCCCTGGGTCTCGCTGGGATTGCTTGAAGCCCCTCCAGAGCTGGGCTCAGCCCACTGTCCAGAATCTCTGCAGTCCATCCCCGACCCAGGCCAACCCGACTCACCGTGGACGCAGCACTGATGACATCATCCCCGCCCAGGGTCCCCAGTGCACAGGTCAGACTTCCTGCACCTCAGCCCTGGCACCCACGCCTGTGTGTCACCCCAGACTCCTGTCCTGAGCTCCTGCCCACCTGCCCAGCTCTCCCCTCAAACAGTCCTCCAGTGAGACGTCTCTTCCACCTCTTGCGGGGGGGATGTCTCTGCAGGGGGCACCCACCCTGCTGTATTCCCTGCCCGCCCAGCACGCTCTTCTCAACACCCCAAGCCTGGGTTCCGGGACCCTCACCCTGTCAAAGTGGCACCTCTTCATCTTCTTATCTAAACCACCCACTGGACCTCAAAAACCATAAAAGCAGGAAAGATGTTTCCCTGCACCTCTAAATCCTGATTATTCTCCACCAATAAGATAGAGCCTGGCACACAGGAGGTGCTCAATTAATACTGTTAATGAGTAGACAAATGAGGATTACAAAACTGCATTCCCAAATTCTGTTTCAGTTATATAATTTAGCATCTATTATGTACATCTATAAAAGTCCATCCACTGTAAGTGCTACATCAAATACCTTCTACATGAATACACAGTGTTGTATGATTTTTTTTAAAAAATCCCCTGATCCACATCTTCTAAAGCCCACAGGAAAAGAATATGATTTAAATATTAATTAGTTAACATTGGCAAAGCAAGCTCAACGTGAAAAAGAATATGACTGATCAGTTTAATGAGTCCCCTTCTAGACATAAATAACTACAGAATCACTCTATGAATCTATCTTGTATTTTAAATCTAAGATAGCAATTGTGATTTTTGTAAACAATGAGAACTTCACCATAAGAAAGAACACTAAGATATAAACTGATATCTACTATTGCTACGTTTTGCAGTTACCCTGGCAGACACATCTCTATGAGAATTCGAAAATCCCGAAGTACGCTAAAGAAAACAGAATTCCCTTCAAGAACCAGAACGTCCAGCGATTAACCAACAAAAGCTACTCTGAATGTAATGAAGGACTAAAAGAACTTTCAGAGGCCATAATCTTGAATATGCCATCGCGCGTGTGTGTATAGTCATGTCCGACTCTGTGACCCCACGGACTGTAGCCTGCCAGGCTCCTCTGTCCATGGGATTTCCCAGGCAAGAATACTGGAGTGGGGTGCCATTTCCTCAACTCTAGGGGATCTTCCTGACCCAGGGATCGAAGCCAAGTCTCCTGTATTGGCAGGCCGGTTCTTGATCACTGAGCCACCTGGGAAATCCATAATTAACACAGAACGAATTTAAAATACAGTCTCAGTGATTTGCTTTGTTGATCTCTTTCTCCTATGACAGAAGCCTCTTGCAGAGACTTAGCTGGAATTCATGTGCAGCTCATAAGCAGATGTGCGTCCCTGAAGAGCCTCACGGTGCTGTTCAGAGTGCCAGCCAGTGATTCCCCGCCAGCCCCGCCCAACGCGCGTGGAAAAGCCACACCTAAGGGGGACGAATGGGTCGCCTGTGTCTGCAGGACCGCTCTGAACTGACTCCACTCACTCTGCCAGTGTGCAATTCTCCAATTATGGCACGGCCTTGCTGCTAATACAACCCGCAAACATCACAGTGACTCCTGTGGAAAGGGGGTTTCACTTCTGTTAAAAAGGAGAGTGCGATCCAGTTTGAGCTGAGGTCACCTATGTCCACAGATCTTTCAATTCAGCATTCAGCGAGATGTTTTCTTTTCCCATAAATATGGGTTTTATTAAGAGAGAAGGCACCTACTAAAAACTACAACAAAGGGCAAGGCATTCTGTCTGTGATATATGAAGAGAAACCTTTAAACAGCATACAGGGATTCTGAAAACTGGATAAAAAACGAAACCAAAGGCTCTGATGAGGTTCAGTCCATCCTAAGGCGGTTCAGGCGTGAATGGCTGCAGGCTCTGGGGAGGGCTCTCACACACTGTTCTCTTCCTGAGAAACAGAGTGGGCTCCTCTGCTTCCCTCGCCACCGTCAAAGACCAGGAATCCCATACGGGAACAGGAGGGCGTGCTAAGTGGACCTGACCGCCTGGACGCGATCCTGGATGTGTACCTTGGCGGCAAGGAAACCCTTCTTCACTTACAAAGGGGAGGTTGTGGCTACAGAATCTCCTTGGGCAACCAATGAGTAGGCAAGACGGTTACGCAGAGAATGCTTGTGGGAGAAGCGGGTGGACTGACATCCTGTAAAGGGACACAAGGAAGAGGAGCCTGGAACCACGGGGTCTTGGTCCAGAGTCATAGGAGAAACCGCGAGGAGCGCACGGGCCTCCCGACCTCAGAGCTGCACGCTGGACTCCACTATCACCGCGCCCAGAAGGCCGCCACACTCTGCAGACTGAACGGTTTACACATGAAGGCCACACATCCATGGTAACTCAAGGCCTATACACACGCGTGCATTATGCATTCTGGCTGAGTCGGTGGCGTGCTTAACAAAGAATCAAATCAGGACAAGGGCGAGACCACGGGAGACCAGACTCAGCAGCAGGCTTCTTACGGAGCGATTCAGAAATGTGATTCTGAAGTAAAGACATCTGCAAGGACTGAGAGGATGGACCCAGAGCCGGTCACACAGAGGGAAGGAAGCCAGAGAGAGACAGACGGCGGTGAGCAGCGCCTGTGTCTGGAATCTAGAGAAACCGCACAGGTGAGCTTCTGTGCAAAGCAGAAACAGAGCCACAGATGCAGAAACCGGACATATGATACCCAGGCAGGTGGGATGAGTCGGGAGACTGGGACAGACACGTACACACTATTGACACTGTATAAGACAGGGAGCTGATGAGAAATTGCTACACAGCCCAGAAACCACCATATAACTCAGTGCTCTGTGGTGCCCGATGTGAAGGAATCCAAAAAGAGGGGATATGCCTATAGTGATTCACTTTGCAGCGCTACAGAAACCAACACCACAGTGTAAACCAATTACGCTCTGATACAAATTTAAAAAAAAAAACAATTCTCAAAACGGGAGGGGAAGCGTAACTTGGTCTCAAGTCGTAACTTCCAGGCAAAACATCCCAAGTGGAAAAGTCTGACTTTTAGAGCTTTTCATCACCCCCAACAGGACCCCACGCAGCTGCACGGACCCCACACAGCTGCATGGACCCCCAGCTGTGTCACTCACGGCCCCGGGAGCTTCTGGGACTATCAGCCACCCCCGGACCGCTTGGCAGGGCTGGGTTCTGATTCAGAGCAGCGAAGAGCTACTTGCCCACCTGGTAAAACACTGCATGGTACTCTGAGGACCACGGTGACACCCTTCCCCAGCTACCACGTGGAAACCCACAGCCTTGAGGACCACGGTGACACCCTTCCCAGCTACCACGTGGAAACCCACAGCCTTGAGGACCACGGTGACACCCTTCCCAGCTACCACGTGGAAACCCACAGCCCCGGGGAGAGGGGAGACCTACTTGTTTGGGGGCGTCTGCGGAGGTGGTGTGGGCGTCAGCACCTCGGAGGCCGTTAGACTCGAACAGCACTGTGGGGACAAGGACGCGTGTCAGCAGGCTGACCCGAGCTTCCCGTCGCCGGGGACGCACACCCCGCACAGACTGAACACTCACAGGCAAAAAAGACGCCAGCCCAGCCTGTGGCCGGGAAATAGCAATTTACCATAACACTTATGCTGAGAGACGGAAAACGCTGCCTGGGGCCAGTGCCCTTTTTAATTCAGGCTTCACCACGCAACACCCCACCAGGGACAGCATTAATTAGCGGGGGCGTGCAGAGGCCCCCCCACCCCCCGCGGGGGCCTGTCACTGCGCATCAGACCCTCCAGATATGGATACACCCTGCATATCAGAGGGGGCACCGGGGCCCGCCCCCGCCATGCGGTGTCCCTGCTACACATCCGCCGCCGTCGCAGGCCAGCTCTCTGCTCACAGGCCGAGAGAACGTGCCACTCAGCACCACCCAGTGCCCAGGCCAGCGGGTGCCGGCCAGCAAAGAGCCAGCGTGCGTCATGCCAACGGACGCAGCATGCAATTAAAATGCAGCTTTCGCAGAACAGGCTGATCAAACCACAGGGCACTGGGATGCGGGGGCAAAGCTGTTTCAGGCGGGGGGGCTGAATGCGGACTCTAGAGCATGGCCCCGGCCCCCCGACCGGGGCTGGGCCCCGGGAACCAGAGGCTGCGTCCCAGGCCCCGGGGTCCGCGGGCGTACCTGTGTGAGCCCGCACGTGCGCCCGCAGGTGGCTGGGCTGGTGGAAGCTCTTCCCACACTCCACACAGATGAAGTCTCCCTGGTGGGCCTGCGTCCGGAGCGTCCCTGGGGGGTGGTGCAGGTGCGGGGAGCGGGGAGAGAGGGGGCGAGAGGCAAGCACCATTAGTTCCTCTGAGCCCTGACGGGAGGCACCCCCAGGCCCTCCGCCAGGACCGAGAGGGCGCACGGGATACAGCGAGGTAAACGCCACCCCCATGATGCGACCTCGGGCGGGCGGGGCCTGGGCCGCGGGTGCCCCGCATCTGCCAACGGGGTGACGCAGCAAGACAGCTGAGGGGCCAGACGCAAGGCCAGCCCGGACCCCGCAGCAACGCCACACACCTGAGAGCTGTGGCCCATCCGCCCCCCACCCCTTTTCTCCACGCCCTGTGCAGCGGGCAGAGCGCAGACGGGACACCTGCAAGGAGGCTGGGCTTGAGCACCGACCTCCGTTCCTCCTGTCCCTCAAAGACACCTGGCTTTTGTTAGGAAAGGAGGCAGAAGACGCTTTTTTGTTTGCCTGCCTTTTCTGTTTGAGAGTAGGGGCTTCCCCGGTGGCTCAGTGGATAAAGGATCCGCCTGCAATGCAGGAGGCGTGGGTTCAATCCCTGGGTTGGGAAGGTCCCCTGGAGGAGGAAATGGCCACCCACTCCAGTATTCTTGCCTGGAGAATCCCTTGCACAGAGCCTGGCGGGCTACAGTCCATGGGGTCGCAAAGAGTTGGACATGACTGAGCGACTTAGCACACACACACTCTGAAGAAAGGGCTAATTTTTCATGTAATATTAGCTCCCAAACCACTTCCGGGAGCCTGACCTTCCCCACCAATGGGTCAATGGTATCTCAATTCAATAGCAAGACAAAAATCAAAAATACTACCTAGAAAAAGTTACGCCTATGACAACAAAATTTTTTAAAATGATGTTCCCTGAGCTGAGCATTTCTGCACCCTGAGCCTGACATTTGAATGCAAAAGGCGAGTGCAAGGACGACCGAGGGTCTTTGCCAAATTATCTGAAACCAAATCATGCTTCTTATCCTAAGTCAGAAGAGACAGCATACAAAGATAATATAGAATTAATGCTACTTGCCCTCTGTCCACAGGATTCTCCAGGCAAGAATACTGCAGGCGGTTGCCATTTCCTTCTCCAGAGGATCTTCCCAACCCAGGGATCAAACCCCTATGTCTTCCATCCCCTGCATTGGCAAGTGGGTTCTTTACCACTAGCGCCACCGGGGAAGCCCAGATACCGTTTATGAGGTAACAGTCAAGGAAATTTGTGAACTGCAGAGCAGATCCTGGCAGATTTCTTGTGGGACAAGTCATGAATGTGAGTTTCCAAGAAACAGAAGAATCTGCCCACAAAGTTCTCAGCTTCCCACAGACTCCTTCAGGGACATCAGGAAAATGACGGCTCATGTTTTAACCCACCTGTCCCGTCACCAATGAAAGATCCCTTACTGACGAGACGGGGTCCCCAGTTCCCAGGCAGACGTGGCCGCCACAGGGCAGCCAGCCCCGGGAGCCACGGGCTCCTCTGCTGGGCCCACTCGCCTCGTCCCTGGCTCTCTGATCAAGCTGGGGCGGGACGGAAAGCTGAGGAGGACATCCCTGGATGACCGACTGATGGGCTCAAGAGGGGGCTCCTAAGGGTGCTGGACTCCCCGGTCCTTCCAAGCATGGCAGCGTTAAGACCCCTTCTGCCAGCAGCTCGGCCATGTAGGACAGTCGCTCCCTCCTCCGATTCTGGCCCAAGAAAATCAGCTTCGCCAGTGCTTCTGCTCCTCTCTGCCGTTCACTATGAGCACCGTCCCCTGGGGGCTGTGAAGACCCTCAGGGACAACGGCCGTCGGTGCCCAGATTTTCCCAAAGAGTAGGTCTTCAGTACACCTCTGGGTCACACACTGATGATGAACCCTCCTCAAGTGGGCTCTGCAGCTAATCCTGACAACATGAGAAAGTAAACCACTGTGATGCTTTTCTTCTAAGTAATTCCCATCCAAACCAGCAGCAGAAAAAGCAGGATAATAAGGTTTTGTACCCACCCCTGAGCTCGTGTACCCTGACCCATTCTGGTTTCCTTGTGTTAAGTATGCACACACATACCTGCGCTCACACTCACACGCACGCACACACGCACACACAGATTCTCCCATGCATTCTATCACATCATTTTCTCCCTACTTTTTAAAGAAAAGACCCTTGCCCTTTATGTTCAATAATATTATGCCCAAGCTACTCCAAAATTCTGAGCTAGTAAGAAAGGTTACACACTTCATTTGAATTGAAGGCTACCTGGTGAGCAAGCGGCTCTGACACTCTGACCTCAAAAGCAAAGTTGTGTATAAAGTGGGCTCAGGAAGGAAAGGGAGAGGCCTGGCGGGTCTTCGGGGGGCACCTGCAGACTCGCCCCCAAAGCCCTGCCAACTCTCATTCAAGTTCATTACGCTGTGAGGTGCCCTGGCCCCTGCAAGGAGAAGGGCCCCGCAGACTCTACCATGATGCACACAAAGGAAGCCCACCTCTTCCATCGTCACCCGAGCAACGAGTCTCGGGCATAAAAGACATTCTTTCTTAAAGTCCCAACAAGAAAGACTTTATATATTATCCTGTCTGGAATTACCCTATTCTTTTACTTTCAGTGTTTTTATTCTAAAATCCATGTCATCGTCTACTGCAGGCTGGATACAAAGTCCGGACATGCAGATAATGTATTATTTTATGACTTATTCTGTCCACAAGCCATTCATGCTACCCTCGTACCTATTTCCAGACCGGGGATCTACACTGCAGAATGATCACAGAAAACGTGGCTCTTTTCATCCTTAAACGATTAGGCTTCAAGCCCTAAGGGAAGTGACGGTGACTGTTCCCGTGTGATATCTTTTGTCTTTTGGCAGAACTTCCAGACCATTCATTTCTACACAAACATCATTTGGTCAAAACACAGGTGGGGAAAAGCTCTCTGAGAATCCTCTCTCAACCTCAGAAAACCTCGATGCTGTAGAGGCATCGCCTGAGTGCAACATTCTACGTCAAGGCGATTCGTCCCTGAAGAATCACACAATCACACCTCCAGCTCCGCAAGGACCGATCTCATGTCCACAACTGATGAGTTCCTCTCCGTTCATAAAATTCCCTTCTGCACGTTTCTGTCTCCCCCACTACCAGCTGATGCTAGCAGCAATCCCGGGGTGGGAGGCTGCGATCCTCACCCCACAGATCAAATCCCATAGGGAAATACACAAAAACTGAGTCAGAGGACAGCATAATACCCCCAAAGTCCCGGGACTCCTGGAGTAGGACAGTTACGAAGACTATCTTCGAAGGAACCCTAAAGGAGATCAGCCCTGAATATTCACTGGAAGGACTGATGCTGAAGCTGAAACTCCAATACTCCGGCCACCTGATGCGAAGAACTGACTCATTGGAAAAGACCTTGATGCTGGGAAAGATTGAAGGTGGGAAGAGAAAGGGATGACAAAGGATGAGATGGTTGGATAGCATCACTGACTCAATGGACATGAGTCTGAGCAAGCTCCTAGAGTTGGTGATGGACAGGGAAGCCTGGCATGCTGTAGTCCATGGGGTCACAAAGAGCTGGACGCAACTGAACTGAACTGCAAGATTATCTGGAATGGAGACAAATTAGCCAAGATTCTAGATTCCTGATGCCAAGGTCAAACACATACGTACTCAAGGAAAAAGAAAACTGGGTGCTCAACAAGGAGCGGACACCAGAACTGCAACAGTTTAGTTACTGCCAATTCAGCAACGTGTTGATGACATAATTGTTGGGAGGCGGTTCCCGAGCTGCAACAGTAGACATCGTCTCCGTCACAGGAAACACCACTGTCCTGTTCACTGCTCTAAAATGAGACTTTGCCACGCCTGCTGGGTTTCCCTGTAGCCGCAACACTTTAAAAGCATCATAAATGCTTTTATGATGTAAAAGACTGTACGCAATCTGCACAGTCAGATTGTAAACCATCTGCCCGCAATGCGGGAGGCCTGGTTTCGATCCCTGGGTCAGGGAGATCCCCTGGAGAAGGAATGGCAACTCCCACCAGTATCCTTGCCTGGAGAATACCACAGAGAGAGCAGCCTGGTGGGCTACCGTCCAAAGGGTCACAGAGAGTCAGACACGACTGAAGCGGCTTAGCATGCACGCACCTAAAGAAACCCAGACCAGGGTGAACAAGAACACCGTGAATCTGCACACTCACACCTGACATATTTCAGTGCATCCATGAGAAGAGTGAAACATCCAAGAAAGAGCAAAGAGGCTTCACGACGACTTAGCATTTTTCACTTTAAAAGATAAACATGGAACCTCTGTTTAAGGGGGAAAAGCCTTAGAATGGTTCATTTTAAAAATCTTAAGGAAAACATTCCAGGCTACTGGTCCTTCAAATTCTGTTATCTGAAGTTCTCTAAACCTTAACTCAGAATTTGAGTCTCCTTTTCGGGGGAAGAGGCAACACAGCAGGCCCGGAAGCAGCATAAGAGCCTCAGGAAGCGGGTGTGTTTGCCGCTCACCAGGCGCCGACTGGCAGGCTTGGAGCAGAGTCCTGCGGGCCGTGGGACGCAACACATGAAGCTCCAGTGTGGTTTACGAAGTGGGAGTCACTTCAACACCGGTGCAAATGCAGGGTCGGGGGACAGACTCCAGGAAGCCCTGGACGGAGGGGAGAAGGCGACCAGGGACACAGTGCCCACAGAACTCACTGTCATCTGCGTCTGAGTCCTCTCTGCTTCAGGGGCCACGAGAACCCGATCTAAGAACTGAGGTCGCGTGAGACGCAAAGGGCCAACCTACACACCTTTACTCCGTCTCAGAGCAAATGACCTGCACTTCTCGGACACACTGCTGAGAACGTGAAGCTGGTGCGTGCGTGTCTGACTCTGCAACCCCAGGGACAGTAGCCCACCAGGCTCTTCTGTCCACGGGATATTCCAGGCAAGGATACCAGAGTGGGTTGATTTTTCCTCCTCCAGGGGATCTCCCCAACCCAGGGATGGAACCCACGTCTCTCGCGTCTCCTGCGTGGGCAGGTGGATTCTTTACCACTAGCGCCACCTAGGAAGCCCCAGAGTTTTATTTTTAAACTTTCCTTCTTTTCTGGCCACACCATGGGGCGTGCAGGACCTTCATTCCCCAGCCAGGGATCGAACTTGCCTGCCCCAGTGGAAGTGCAGAGGATTAACCACTGGACTGCCAGGAAAGTCTTTTCAATTCATATTCGAGAACAAGGGCGTCGGGTCCCATGCGGGTGTTCCATGGAGCTGGCAAACTCGCTGCAATTGCTAATTATTATCAGTAATAGGTGACGGACGGCATCACCGACTCAATGGACATGAGTCTGAGCAAGCTCTGGGAGATGGTGAAGGACAGGGAAGCCTGGTGTGGGGTCTCAAAGAGTTGTACATGACTGGGCAACTGAACAACAACAAGCATCAGTTCTGAGACACTGGGGAGATACGAAGACAATGATATGAGGCATAATTTTTTCTAGAATTTTAGCGCACATCAACTCCCCAAACCATGTAAGGCACATTCCTGCTCTCCAGAGGCTCCACTTAATACCCTGCGCACTGGCGTGCCCTGTTAGAATTACAAACGTATAAAGGCAAAGCATGAACAGTCTCTTCAAGTGGACATCCGGTCTTTGCAGAGACGGGAGGCAGTGGATGTCTACTGACGCTTGTTGAAAATGGCCGAGTGCGGACGCGCCCTGGAGGCCGCCTGCTCAGCATTGAGGAGACGTGACTGGGGTGCAAGGGTGTCGCAGGAGCAGGGGGCCCAAAGCCAAGTGCCCCGGCCCCCAGTGGGCAGGCAGGGGCACGGGAAAGCAAGCACCCACACCCATGTGCAGCGCCGGAGGGCACAGCAGCCAGGCCAGCTGCCTAAGGACCCAGACCCAGCAGGCAGGCAGCCCATCGCCTTCTACAGAGGGGGCTCCCTGAGTGCCCTGGGCAGGTGGGCTCCCCCTGAGGGCCTTGGGGGGGAAAGGGGGCTCCCCTTCAGGTCGTCAGGGGGGGCGGGCAGGCAGGGGCTCCCTGAGGTCCTGGGGTCGTGGGGGCTCCCTGAGGTCCCAGGGGCGGGCAGACGGGGGGCTCACCCTGAAGTCCCAGGGTGTGAGGGGCTCCCTGAGGTCCCGGGGGCAGGCAGGCGGGGGGCTCCCTGAGGTCCTGGAGGGGTGGGGCTACCCTGAGGTCCCAGGGGGGCGGGGGCTCCCTGGGGTCCCGGGGGGTGGGCAGGCAGGGGCTCCCTGAGGGGGTGGGGGGCTTCCTGAGGTCCCCGGGCGGGAGGGCAGGTGGGGGGCTCCCCTGAGGTTGTCAGCCAGGCGGGGGGCTCCATGAGGTCCTGGAGAGGTGGGGCTACCCTGAGGTCCCAGGAGGCAGGGGCTCCCTGAGGTCCCGGGGGGTGGGCAGGCAAGGACTCCCTGAGGTCAGGCAGGCAGGGGCTCCCTGAGGTCCCTGAGGGGGTGGGGGGCTTCCTGAGGTCCCTGGGTGGGAGGGCAGGTGGGGGGCTCCCCTGAGGTCGTCAGGCAGGCGGGGGGCTCAGTCTGAAGTCTCAGGGTGTGAGGGGCTCCCTAAGGTCCCGGGGGCGGGCAGGCGGGGGCTCCCTGAGGTCCAGGGGGGTGAGGGCTCCCTGAGGTCCAGGGGAGTAGGGGCTCCCTGAGGTCCAGGGGGGCGGGGGGCTCCCCCTGAGGTCCCGGGGGGCGGGCAGGCGGGGGCTCCCTGAGGTCCAGGTGGGGCCGGGGGCTCCCCCTGAGGTCCCGGGTATGGGCAGGCGGGGGCTCCCTGAGGTCCAAGGGGGTGCGGGCTCCCTGAGGTCCAGTGGGGGCGGGGGGCTCCCCCTGAGGTCCCGGGGGGCGGGCAGGCGGGGGCTCCCTGAGGTCCAGGGGGGTGGGGGCTCCCCCTGAGGTCCCGGGTGCGGGCAGGCGGGGGCTCCCTGAGGTCCAGGGGGGTGAGGGCTCCGAGGTCCAGGGGGGTGGGGGCTCCCTGAGGTCCAGGTGGGGCGGGGGGCTCCCCCTGAGGTCCCGGGTGCGGGCAGGCGGGGGTTCCCTGAGGTCCAGGGGGTGGGGGCTCCCTGAGGTCCAGGGGGGTGGGGGCTCCCTGAGGTCCTGGGGGCGGGCAGGCAGGACCGCAGCTCTCACCTCTGCGCTCGAGCACAGGGCTGCTGGCGCCCCAGCTCTGGTAAAGGGAAGCCAGGTCCTTCGGGATGTACGTCTTGAAGATGCTGAGGAGGTCCAGGCGCTTCTCGGGGCCCTCGGACGCCGGCTCCTGCTTGACGGGGTGCGGGGCGGGTGGGCCCTGAGGGGCTGCAGGCCCTCTGGAGCCGGCCTTGGAGGGGGGCTCCCGGGGAGGTAGAGGGGTGCCCCCGTCGCCTTTCCCATGCGGCTGACCCTGAGGCTGAGGGCTGAATTTGGCTTTGGGGGGGTCTGGGGCACTGTGCTTATTTGGGGGCCCGAGGCCCGCCCCCTGCCTGCTGCTGGCAGGGGCCTGGGGGCCCGCCCGGATGATAACAGTGGGCGTCGGGGTAGCGCTCCTGCTGAAGCCCCCGCTGCCTCCCGCGGGCCCGGGTCTGGGGCTGGTCTCCTGTTTGGGCCTGGGCGGAGGCTGCTCCAGGCCAGGGCCAGGCCGGGTCTGCCGAGTCCCGTCGGGGCCGGCCGTCCAGAGCGCACAGGGTGCCCCGGGGTGGCCCTCCTTGCTCCGGGGCAGGCCGGCAGCTTTCGTGGGCACCCCCAGGGGCGAGGGGCTGCCTTTGGGGCCAGGCACCCCGCCTGGCACCTGGGTGCGGGTGAACCGGGCGATGGGCAGAGGCTGGCACTCCTTGCCCCCGAGGGCGGGCGGGGGGCCCGTGCGTCCGCTCCGGGCCAGGAACACCAGGTTGCTCCTGATGCTCTTGTAGCCGTTGGGCTGAGTCCACTGCGGGGCCATGGCCTGGCCGCTGACCCGGTGCCAGACACGCTTGTGCATCCAGAGTACCTCAGGGTAGTAGGTCTTATGGCTGCAGTAAGGACACGGGTGCACGGCCAGCGCCGCCTGCAGCGAGGAGGCCGGCTCCCGGCGGCCAGGATCGTCCCGCGAGGACCGCTCACTCAGGTCCAGTGGGACCAGGTCTGGGGCTGGCGCCCGCTTCCCCGCCGTGGGGTGCTCCTTGGTGTGCAAATCGGGCGGCCTCTCCCGGGGGTAGGTGGCCTGGCTCTCAGAGGGCGGCTGCAGACCCGCCGCCTGGGCCGGGCATGAAGGGAGGTCAGCCGCGTCCCTGTGGCCCGGGCCCTCCTGCTGGGGGCCGCACGCTGGTGTCTTCAAGTCCACAGAACACCGAGGCGGCTCGGGTCTCCTGGGAGCGTCCCTGCTGCTGCTTTCAAGCACGGACACGCGGGCCACGATCCCCGTGCCAAGCTCCCCGGCCACTCTTCCTGATGGGCTGTTTCCAAGTGTGTGACTTTGGTCTCCGTTGGAGAGCGCAGCCAAGGAGACGTCTTCTGGGAAGCAGCAGCGGTGTGGCTCTGCCCCTGGAGGATCAAAACGCAAAGTGTGATGTTAGTGTTCCTCATCAGGACCGGAGGTCGCTGAGCTCACCCAAACTGCCCTGTGCCCCGCACAGGGGAGCCGCTGGAGCTCAGGAACAGTGCAATCCAGTGCCTGGATGGATCAGCAGCTTTCTCTTAAGGGCAGACCAAACTCGAGGGCAAACCAGCATTATTTATTTCTCAATTAAGTGACTCAGTAGAATGCAAATGAGGATAACACAGCTGCCTATCTAGTGATATGTAACTACATCATTACTAGTTAACAGACAGGGACCAGCTGTATCAAAACACAGAAATGAGCACTTAATTCTTTATGACATATAGGACTTTCCGCAACTTTCAGCCCATGGTCACACAGAGGCAGGGCCAGGAAAGAGTGTTCTCCCCCCAGTGCACCCCCAGGGAGCCTAAGACTGCTTCAGAAACTATGGACCACTGGTCTGGCCCAGGACGGGCCCCGTGACTGTTCTGTAAGCCCAGGTCTCGCCATCCCTCCCCTCACCTCCCCCAACCTGCTTCCCGGGGTGGGGGGGGGGGGGTAGAAACAGTGCCCCTCCCTGAGTGGGGACCCTGCTCCCACCCCCCGGGGCCTGCCTGGAGGCTCATGCTGGCGGCGTGGCTTCGGAAGGCCTCGCGGTGGGTGGTGGAGCCCTCGCCCACCCGCTGCACCCTCGGCCAGGGAGGGGCCCAGAGGATGGGAGTGACCCTGTCCAGTGGCTGCTGGGGGAGAAGCAGGTGCTCTGGGGTAAACTCAGCTTGACTGTTCCAAATGCTGAACCATCCTTGGGGTCAGGGGCTCGTAAGGGGAAGAGCTGAGCCTCGCGTGCGCAGCAAGTTTCTAGAACTTTTCATATCGGTCCCCGAAAGACTTCACGTCTGCAAGTCCAGAAGACAGACTTTCTCTCCAAAAGAGGAGGTGCACGCAAATGGTGATGCAGTACAACACGGCAGAGCAGCAGAGAGCTCAGGAAGAGACTTCCCTGCAGCCCCTATGTTATCTTCCTTTACCCTGGAACAGCCTGAGTGGGAGATCCGGCTAGCAGCCCCGCTCCCGTCCTTAAAACCCAGATGTAATATCTGCAGTGTGTGTGTGCGTGTGTGTGTGTGTGTGTGTGTGTGTGTGTGTGTGCGCGGGCGCGCGCGCACATGTGCACTCAATTGCTCAGTCATGTTCAACTCTCTGCGACCCCATGGACTGCAGCCCATCAGGCTCCTCTGTCCGTGGGATCCTCCAGGCAAGAATAAATACTGCAGTGGGCTGCCATTCCCCACCCCAGGGGATCTTCCCGACCCAAGGATTGCGCCTGAGTCTCTTGTGTCTCCTGCATTGCTGGCGGGTTCTTTACCACTGAGCCACCTGGGAAGCCCAGCACTTGCAGAAAGGGCAGCTGGCGCTCAGGGAGGACAGCAAACCGCATGCTCAGGAAACAGGGTCTCCCCACCCCAGAGGCTGTAAGGATGCCCCTTCCAAGCTGTTCCTCTTCATGGGGGAAAAAAAAAAAAGACCCACCAAACTAGTGTATGGGGGTGGGGACAGTGAGGAGGTTCTTGAGACAGAAAAGAGCCTAAATACAAATTATTCTAGTGATTTGAGCTGTGTCTGGAACATACAGTAACCCTCCCCACAAAGATAAAAGATCCCAACTACTGTGAGCCTGAGAATTCCCACAGTGAAGAGCTCTTGTGTTTAAGGTAATTTTGAGGGCTTCCCTGGTGGTCTGGAGGTTAGGAATCCACCTTGCAATGCAAGGGACACTGGTTTGATCCCTGGTCCGGCAAGATCCCACATGCCTCAGAGCAGCTAAGCCGGCACATCACAACTACCGAGCCTGCGCCCTGGGGCCACAGCTACGGGCCGAGCTCCTCACCAAGAGAGATAAAAAACACATACAGACATCTTTGTAAAAGCTAATTGTGAGATTTCCGCAGTTATTTTAATTTTTTAATATTTATGAGTTCCCAGTAACTTTTGCAACTATTACCAGTTACCAAACACTTGTTGTGACAGCAAGAACATCCGTTTTTAAATATTTCTCAAAAGAGCCTTCTTTAATAATGGTTTACCCTGCCTTAAAAGGGACAAATATAAACACAGGGCAGAATAAAAGGTAAGATGATGTAAGAGAAATGAGAGCCCCTTCGCATCACAACCCGGTTTAACTGACACTTGAGAGTTACCCATCTGAAATGCAAGAAATTAACAAAGAGAAAACCACACAAGTGTCTGGGGGTAGGGGGCGGGGAAGAGTCCCTGAAAAGATATTTCAGCTAAAACTGTCTCAGAAACACTGATTCTCAATGAAACGCAATGGGGAGAATTATCATTATCACAGCATATCTTGGATACAACGTAAAAATGATTTAAGAAAACGTTTCAGCTACAACATCCATGGGGCTTTTCAATTATCAAACACGATTTAATAAGCTTTCTGTGCAAGTGAAGCAAAGGAAATGCTGAAAACCCTGGCCCGGGCTGGTTCGATGGGGAAGTTCTCCTTCTGGGAGAATAAAGGGAAAATCAGCGAGGGGCGAAGACACGCGGCGTGTCTGCTGTCACAGAGGGCACCCAGGAGAGCACGTGACCAACTGGCCCACTTGCGAGGCCGCTGGGAGGAGGGGCCACAGCAAACAAGGAATCGCCAGGCTTCCAGGCCCGGAGACGACACCAGCAATAAAGCCAAAGTCCCAGCTCAGCCTCACTGCCCTTTGTAAAAGCACAGGCTTTGTTTCCACAGCGAACAGCGCAGAAACCACTTCTGACGGCCCAGTATTTCTCCAGGACGATCTGGTCCTACAGTCAGAAAAGCGTCTCTTTAAGACAAGCATTCTTTCTCAAAGGGTTCTCACTCATTACACATGCAATGTGAACAACAATAATAATATTAATAATAAGGTCTCAGGGATAAGGAAATCAGACAGGACTAGAACAATGACAACTGAATAATCAGGCTTAAATATTTTATACGCAAACAAATATTTATTCCCTACATTGTTCCTGCTCCTTTTTCTGCTGACTGAATGCAGTGGGCAAGTTTTCATTTTCAGTAATTAATCTATTCACATAAATAACTCGCAAAACTGTAACTTATTTGCGTTTACGGAAAAACATGTATTCAATAAATATCTTAGCACTCTGGAAGCCAGATTTTGATTTCTGAAGAAAAAAAGCTGCAGATTAAATACAGGACTTCTGACTAAACCAAGTAACCAGGTGCCAAAAGAAAACTTAACACTTGCAATCTGGGAAATAACTTTCTTAAGAACATTCCTGTTCAGAGATTAGAGAGTCAACGTTTTAGAGGTTGATCAACTATCTCGCGTGTCCACCCAAGCTTCCAGTTAATGGACAGCAGTGTGTCCCGCCATAAAACAGTCACATTCTAGAAATCAAAACTTACTGCTTCCTCACTGACACAACCATATACATATGGCACTCGGGCCATATTTTCAAAAACATGTATTTTTGAAAAGATCAAATCTATGCTGAAGCGAACAGAATTCAAGTCCATTAATATTTTCATGGCTAATGTACCTTATACACCGTCCTTCAACCCCAAATCCTAACAGGAAACTATAAGCTGTCCCTTTGACAAAGGTCTATGGGGTCGCACAGAGTCCGACAGGACTGAAGCGACTTAGCAGCAGCAAATAAACGTAAAAGTAAAAAGAAACCACAAAACAAAGCTTTACAACCCACGCTCTTAAGAATACTGAATATTTCCACTTTACAAAGGCAAATAGAAAGTAAGTCGAGTACCATAAGGAAGCATGTTAAAGTTGAAGGAACTGGCGAAAGAAGGTGTTTCCATCACTTCAGATTTTAAACTGTCCCTGAGGGAGAGGACGGAGCCCAGGGGAGCCTCGCATGTGAAGCTTGTTCCCCAAAGCTTCCTTAAGGACAGGGCGTCCGGAACTGCCCTTCCACCTCTACAAGGAACCCACTCCACTCAAACCACCTGTGTCCTGACACCCCTTGCGTTTTGCGAGAGCCAGGTCGGATCAAGACTGCAGAAGAGAAGGGGCCTGCGGACCTCCAACATCTAACAGGGACTGCGGGTACACACTAGCAGCTGCGTGGTTGGAAAGTTTTTCTGCTACTCAACTATCCCAGAATACAAGACCCGCATTCTATGCATTTACGAACGAACTATAATAACCCTCTTCAGGAAACCAGGGCTATGTCTCCGCCCCGCCTTCCGAGGCAACGCCGGACACACGCCGACCCGCAGAACAAAGCCCGCGGGGCCCGGCGCCGGCCGCGGGGGAGGGGCGCGGCTTCCGGCGCCGTGCGCGGGCCTGGCCAGCAGAGGGCGCGCGCTCCCCGCGCTCCGCGCGCGGCCTGGCTTTCAGAGGGGGCCAAGGCGGCACCGACCTTTAAACAGAATATTCAGGTCCAGCAAGCAAGCGAAGCAGGGACGCAGAGAACTTAGAGTGTGCATCAGTACAATCACGCAGTTTTCTCCTCAAAGTACAGAACGTACCTGAAATGGATAAAAGGGGTTCATCCAAAGGTCTTAAAGTAAGTTCACCAGTATTTTCAGAGAAAATGTGCAAGGCTTTAAACCAGTGATGCACTTGAATGAACTGACCTAAAATGAACTTACCTAAAAGGACGGACCTACCGCATCGGACTGTGGGGCTCAGACTGTAAGGCAGCACTGTCAAATGTCCAGTTTCTGGACAGAAATGCACAGAAAAGTGGCACCTCACAGCGGATCTGGCCCAACACAGACATGACGGGGCCTGACTTTTTCATGCCTTTCCACCCACAGAACCGCTGTCTACATCAACATCAAAATTCTTTTCACTCCTGGAGTGCTGTTGAATGTGCACTCAGAGTGGGGGGCGGGGGCTGCATGATCCGGGGACAGTTTCCGAGCAGCACTTGGCAGGACTTGTCACCTACACAGCCGCAAAGTGAAAATTTTATTATTTCATGAACCTGACTGTATGCAGGAAACACCCCTTCCTGGCTCATTCCTCATCTTTTCTCTTAGGGCTCCAGCCAACGTGTACAAGGGTGGTCCTGGCCTCGCACGGGGTTACCTGTGAATTCAGAGCCTGACCCCACAGAAGGAGCCACAGGGATGCTAACTAAGCACCACCGGCTTGTCTGCCGAGTCGTCTCATCCCCACCAGAAGCTGGGTACCGGGGTCCTGGAGCCTTTGATGGTTACACACGTGTGAATACAAAATAGAGACTTTCTGTATTGCTCACATGAGGGGTTCAAGCTACTTTATAAATAATAAAATTTCAAATGTTTCAGCCCACCAGAGACAGTGAAAAGAATTAGTTTATATTTTACTTAGTATTTGCACCAAATCTTTCCAAGTCACATCACTAAACTGTTTCTGGACTCTCAAGCAGGCTGCAGTATAATGGGTTGTAGTTAAACTTTGTAATTAAAATGCAAAATCAAGGTATATATACATTTATTCTTCATGTACCACACCTTAGCTTTCATTTTCTCCCCTTTTTAAGTAGAGGAAATAACTGTATTCCCCTTTCTTGCATACATATCTTTGGGTTTCCCCTTGACTTGTATAAGCTCCCCTTCAATTTATCCAGTTACTTAAAAATCTAGACGAAGAATGACAGCCCCAATGGACCGATGCCGCACAGAACAATCTCGGGAAAGCCCCAGTTACTAATGTTTATTTTCTCAATCCTTTAGTCATATTTCTATTTTAAGAAGGAGTTGCAATATCATATTTCTGTGATTGTTTTCCAGGAGCTCACTGGCTAAGCAGGAGCCGTGAGTCTATGAATTAAAAACGTTTAAAGCTAAGTAAGGGTTTTCCAACATTCTATGAGCTGAACTCAAAAGAAAGGGCCCCCGGGCCAACTCCACCTCCACTGGCCTAGCGTCCCCTCCAGGGCTGTCCAAGGGGACCTGCAGCTTTGGGAGCAAGCCGCCCGGCCTGAAATAACTCACCCACCGGCATGGAGAAAAAGCAGGGGGAGGAGGGCAGGGAGCAACACGCGACTGGTCACCACTTTCATTCAGCCCCAGACAGGTCAATCCTAACCAGCGCATTCTCTCTCTAACAAAGCCTAGGGGCGACTGCGGTGCTCCGGCTGGGTTCACGTGGTGAGCGGCGCACACGCGTGGCCCTCACGGAGCTCCGTGATGAAGGCCAGCAGCCCAGCCACGCACCGGGGCCCAGAAGCTACCCCGCGTCCTCCACTCCACCTGCCCTGTGACCTCTGACTTGTGTTCTCCCCCGGCACTCACATGAGGGCAGGACCCCGCCCCCGAGGCCCCTTGGGGGACAGGGCCCCAGATCCTCCCCGGAGCGGCTGAGTTAGGCCCGAACAACAGTAAGACGTGAAACAGGAAGTGACCTGAAAAGTCACTGCTTATCCGACGTCCAGATTCTGGGACCTAGACCCACTTTTCAGAACCTCAGCCCCCGATGCCACGTCTGTGCTCTGATGTAAAAACCCTCTGCCAGGCTGCTGGGCTTCCACCACCCGTCATTGATAGCCTCCGCTTCGCTCCAGGTGCGGCAGCTTACGGTTTACACAGCACTGCAGGGATGCACTGGTCCTGGCGGAGGAGCTGAAGCCAGAGCAAAGCTCATTCAAAGACACGGCGCTCCTGAAGCCTGTGTATCTGCCAGGCAACCACCCGGCCCACTCCCCCCATCTGTCTGTCTGTCCCCATCCTTCCCTCCTCCAGGCACAGAGATGACCTGTGAGCACGCACTCACGCGGCCACACATAGTCACAGCCATGCGTGCGCAGATGCACACACAGCCACACACATGGACACAGTGTACACACAGGCTCACGCAGGCGCAGCCTCCCACAAGACATCGGCTGTTTGTCTGGGCTGGGGGACCACTGGGGCGGCTGCTGGCTCAGCAGGTAGCTGCCACGTGACCTCAAGTCCTGAGAACTCTCTCCCTTTCCCACAACCAGACAATTACCAAGTCCAGAATTCGAAGCCCAGTGAATATACCATTCTTTGAAAGGAGAAAGTGTGTGTGTGTGTTGAGGCTCTTTTAAGAAGCTGAGCATATTGATCCACACCCTGACCACCTTAGCATGGCCGAGCCCAGCCCCACCTCGAGCTACACAGGTGGGAACCCAGGGTCCCGACTTCCTATTCTACTCACAGACGTCAAGAGACTTCAGGGTTTCCAGGAAACATACACACCAAACCTAAAACACATAGCTGCAAAAAGTGAAATTTTTGCTACTATTTATAGAATCTGGGAGAAACCACACAGCCACCCAGCACAGTCACGTGTCTTTGGAACCACTGCTCCACGGCTGAGAGTCCACACGGGTCCCGGCGTCCACCCGGGTCCCTGCATGAGGTTAAGGCCCCCGCAAGTCCCACACGGCCTGCTCGCCCGTGAGGTCCCGGAACACAGCCGGGGCACCATACCTGAGGCTGAAATCACCCCTCTCTGCTCTGCCAAGGGCAGCTGGCCAGGCTGAGCACACAGGCCTTTTGCCCCTCCTGGGAGCTTCTGCAAAGCGCCCAGGGGCACAGACCGACCCCTGGGAACTTGCCTGAGACACAGCTCAGCAAATGGCAGAAGCAAAGTAAGGCCCGTGGTGGACATTTCCCTCATCTCCTTCCTTGCCAGCTGGACACAGGGATGCTCCCTGTATGGCCTCACTGCCAGCCCAGGGGACCCTGATCACTGCCCTACCACCCCCTCCAGCCTCAAAGATCCCGGGATCACCACTGTGTACAAGTGTGTGTGTGCACATACATGTGTGTGTGTGTGCACATATGTGTGCGTGCCCGTGCGTGCATGCTTGCACACTGTGGTCCCCAGAGAACATAGTCTGTTCAGCCACACCCTCGCGGCCCCGCAGCACACTCTGAGATGCACACCCGTCCCCTGTTCCCTGAAGACATCTCCAGCCCACAGCTCAGGTGTGAACAGGATCCAAGCACACGACGTTTCCCAGGACGCACCTGGTGAACGGCTTCCCAGGGCCAGGGCAACGGCACACCAGCAGGTGACGGGGGACCCAGCCCCCGGCGCAGGGTCTGCAAAGGCACCACAGTCAAAGGAACCCCGCACACTGCACCCCTGCCACGGACGCCCACACAGAAGATCCGGGGACCAGAGGTCGCGATGTGTCCCCAGCAACGGCGCAGCCGTGGAGCAATCGATGCAGCTGGCGTCACAAGCATGGGCTGTAAGGTGTCGGGGCCCGGCTCGGGCTCGGACTGGACTCCGGCTCCACCTGGAGCCCTGTCTGCAGGACAGGGTAGGCTCAGCAAGGAGGTCCAAGCAGTCAGTCCTAAAGGAAATCAGTCCTGAATTCTCACTGGAAGGACTGATGCTGAGGCTGAAGCTCCAATACTTTGGCCACCTGATGGGAAGAACTGACTCATTTGAGAAGACCCTGATGCTGGGAAAGATTGAAGGCAGGAGAAGGGGACAACAGAGGATAAGATGGTTGGATGGCATCACCGACTCGATGGACATGAGTTTCGGCAAACTCCGGGAGTTAGTGATGGACAGGGAGGGCTGGCATGCTGCAGTCTGTGGGGTCACAGAGCCTAACACGACTCGGTGACTGAACAGCAAAGGCTGAGAAGCACGACACAGACTGGTGAGGGCAGGCAGGGGCAGAGGACTCCGGGCAGGCTAGGGGCATCCATGGGGGCAGCCGGGACAGCCTCTCATGCCCTTCGCCTTCCACACTGTCAAGGCCATGGTGTCCTAGTGGCGGTGCTACTCACAGCTGAGTTGAAACCACAGTGAAGCATCATCCCCCCGCTGCAGACAACCTCAGCCATAAAGCCTCTGTGTTTCCACGACGGGTCCCACATCAGTCTGTGAGTCACCCACGTGGTGCACGAGAAGCACGTGTCCTGACTGCTGCCTCATCACCAGGCTTCCGGCGGACAGAGGCTGTCTCACCCGCGGCTCGGAATTTCGCCTGCATCCAGCAATGGCCAAGCAGGGACCTGGTCCCCGCCGACCAGCCAGCAGGGCGCCGGCTCGGACAGGTCATCCAGTATGAGTCGGCCACAGAAGCGGCGTGCCCGCATCAGTAGCAGGCTGGCTCCTGCCACAGAACGCCCGTGACCTCTGACCAGCCTCTCCTTCAGGCGGGCATCCCAGCCACTGCCCATCAAGGTCATGGTCACTGTGAGGAAGCAGCCCCTGACCAGCAGCCCCAGGTACCTCCTGCCTGCTTCTGCTCCAGAGGCCCTAGTGAATCTGATTCTTTTTCAACAGCACAGCAGTTAAAAGGCGCTTTCCTGTCTCACCAAGGCCTCCCCTTTCCAGGCCACCCCTTCGAGGTTATGCTGACTTATCGGCACAGATGAGGATTTCTGAGCTTTTGCTGAAACTTTCTTGTTGACACAAGAGATGTCCAAATTCCCAGGTGTTAGTAACACTCTCTTTTTCACCACCAGCAGCGGGTCCCACCTGAATCCACCAGCAATCCTAAAACAGACAGTGTGGCTTTCTCAAAGACGTGGAGCCCTGAGTGTGCGGTAGAGACGGCAGCCCAGAACAATTCAGGGAAAACTTTCCATAACAGGCCTGCTCACTTCATCTCCTCCGCACAGGTGTGTACTGTATAAAGATTCTATTTTTGTAGATCAAGGATACTGGAGCAGAACTCTGATGACCAAATTTAATGACAAAAAATTTCATTATCAGAATTAATTAAAATGCATAACCAAAATTAATAAAATTCTATTTCTTAACCTTGCCCTCAAAAGACTACAGAAAATGCTACCACTGGCACAACTAATTTGTCAAGTGAAATTAAAAAGAAAAAAACTCTAAGAAGATATATGCTCAGTCGCTCAGTTGTGTCCACCTCTTTGCGACCCCATGGACTGTAGCCCACCAGGCTCCTCAGTCCACGGGATTTCCTAGGCAAGAATACTGCAGTGGGTTGCCACTTCCTACATCAGCTAAGAAGATAATTTTGAAGTTAACAGTATTTTGAGGGGAAAAAAAGCAGGCATCTGAATATCTCCTGAAGAGAAATCATTTTTCTGGTAGGGATAACATCATTCACGTACCAAAGTGAATTATACCCAATATGACACCAAAAACACCCCATAAGGCCAGGCTCCGGGAGGCCTTTTAACATCAGTGCCCAGGACCCTGCATCAGCCGACCTCCACCAGCCTCCCTGAAATGGAGACTCTGGAGGCTGAAGGAAGGTGCCTCTCACACAGCCCCACAGCCCCACTGATGCCCAGGTCCCCGTGGTGGCTCAGACGGCAAGCAATCTGCCTGCAGTTCAGGAGACCCAGGTTCGATCCCTGGGTCAGGACAATCCCCTGGAGAAGGGGCCCACTCCAGTATTCTTGCCTGGAGGATCCCATGGACAGAGGAGCCTGACGGGCTACAGTCCATGGGGTCACGAGTGGTGCAAAGAGTCAGACAGGACTAAGCGACCAGCAGGCTCACTCTCCCGTATCGGACGCCTGGGCGGGTCTGGAGCAAGGCGGCTGGGGCTGGCCCAGCAGGTGAGGCTGCGGGGCTGCGAGGCGCTCCTATATGCTTTGCTCCGTCATAAAACTAAAAGCTGATTTTACTCTCTCAACTAATCAGGCCCCTACACCCCCCACGGCATCCCCCCACAGAAACCAATTTTATGCGAAGACAGAAAATGTTTTCTTAATCTAACCCGTTTCTGGCATCGGTTAAGTGTCACTGCATAAAACTAAAACCGAAGCAAGTCTTTAAAGAATGATGTAACACTAGTGACCAAGTAGAAGTCTTTACAACACCCGTGAATGAAAATGCTCCAACACAGTTTTTTGGTATCTGAGTGAACATCTGTCTATTTAAAAGGTTCCGTAAATATTTTCTGAAATTGATACACTATTTAAACAGCTTGTATAACTACCAAGTAGCTCAAGGAATTTTATGTAACCTTTTTTTAAAAAAATTAAACATCTGAAACAAAAAGATGCTTTGGAGAAACTGATGCCACCAAAGCCACCCGATCCTTTGCCCTCACTCTGAACAAATTCAGTTTACAACAGTACTTCTGCCAGAGCCCGAAAGACTTATATATACATGTACACATGTACACTGCTAAGTACTTGAGTAAACTACGTCATTTATTACTGTTTGGCTTTCAGCATTACTCACTGATGGCTCAAAATCCCACTCTGGGAAAAAACCTTATTTCTTCTGAAACGGGCATTTTCCTTTTCTTCATGAATAGCCCATGAGCACGCACTTAAGTAAGATTTCATTGAAAAAAATAATCTTATGCAAAGCTGGCACACCAGCTATGACCTTCGTCATTCAAGGAGTTTCTTTTAAAAGTCCGAATCCCTTGAGTTTAATGTGAGGCTTTAGGAGTCAGCTGATGAGAGGCCCGACTTCGGGCAGGGTACCCACTGCAGCCAGCGGGATGGGGGCGGGGGGGGCAGGCAGACGCCCAACAGCCTTCCTGGGGCTGGTGACTCTCAAAGCTTGACATCTGAGCCACAAGGTATTACATATTCCAACCTATTCAGAATTGTCAGTCCAAGCTTCCTTTTTATTTTAGGTTTTCTTAAGACTATCACCAACCCACAAAAGGCCACTCCATTAGCACTGAAGCTTGTTAAAGCATTCTTCATCTTGCCAAACTGGCTTAGAATCATTTAACCATGAGAAAGGCAAAACAAGCCAGAAAATTCTAGCTTTGTTCCTGAATGACGGTCATAATTTTGTTCATGACGGGCCACAAGAAGGATGATATCAACAGGCACCTACCATTCCTGTTCCCACTAAACAGAGCGAGTCTGGCTTTGAACCCTTTATTGGGTTCATATACATGTTAGCAAAGGAGTAAACACACTGTTAGCAGCCTTCCCGATACCTGGAGGCCCGTCACTAACTGACCGGAGCAGAGCGAGCTGCGCCTGCCACGATCCTCCCACACTAGACGTACAGATGGAAAGACCGACTTCCCACACCACCCGCTGAACCACTGCGTCTGAGAGGGAAGGCCAGGCTCCCAGGAAAGACAAGCAAAACCCAGGGACGAAAACCACACAGCGCTGAGCCATTTGAAGAAAGCCACGATCGCTTCATCAGCCCCGCTGCAGGAGGCCAGCTCCGCAGGGAGAAGGCTCCCCTGGGCGTCACACGCCACACAAGCCGCACGGCCCTCCCTCTTCCAGCGGAGCCGGGGAGCTCCCTGAGCCCAACAGCAGGCCTCTCCAGGAGGCGTTAGTGGTGAGGAGCCTGCCTGCCAGTGCAGGAGACACAAGAGACGCGGGTTCCGTTCCTGGGTCACGAAGATCCCCTGGAGCAGGGCCTGGAACCCAGTATTCTTGCCTGGAGAATCCCATGGACAGAGGAGCCTGGCAGGCGATGGTCCATGGGGTGGCAGAGGGTTGGATGTGACTCAGCACGCGCTAGACACGGAACCTCCACCATGGACACCATGGCTGCCAGATCCGTAGGGAGGAAAACTTGGCAGAGTCTTCATCATTGGCAAGAAAATATGTTTGACGATACACAATTCCCCCCACCTTAAACACTGCCTCCATCTCAACCTGATGCTAGAGAAAGGAACAAGAGCTCCGCTTCTCCGTTCTCCCTCCTGCAGATCAACCTCCAGTTTCAGCCGCTGCTAATCAGCAAGCACAGAGGAGAGAAGGAGAGGCAGGGAAGTCTGGCCGCTCTCATCTTCGGCCAGCGTGGCCCCAAAGACCTCCATAAATAACCTGGAGAACAAAGGGTCAGGGCAGCCTGGGGTACTGAGAAATAAACAGATTTTCACAGTGCTTCCCAGCTTGTGACCATTTGAGGACTGCTGTAAAGTTCTGAAATGAAACTTGGCAAAGGGTCTCCGTGCGATGCCTTTGAACTCCGAGTGCTTCCATGCTGCAACTTACCCAGTGGTTCATCTGGTCCCTGCCTCCCAACTTCAAAGGACAGGCTCGCCCTGTCCCCAGCAAGGGCAGAGACCTACACGCACAGCTTCAGCCTTAAATGTTTTACTCCACCATCCTCTCTGCTCTTTCAAAATTGTATTAACCCGTGAAAACGTGGATATCAGAGCTATCAGGGACAACTCCAAGAATTTTGAACCTTCAAAATCTGAACACTTTTCTGCCTTCACCTAGCGTGGAAACATTCAGGGCTTTCTGTCTTTACCAAGGAGATGTGTGAGCAATGCATCCATCTACCTAACACACACTTTGTTAAAGTATTTAAATAAATGCATAATCCACAGACAGCTTTGGTGGCGCAGTGGTAAAGAATTCGCCTGCCAAGGCAGGAAATGCAAGAGTTGTGGGTTCGATCCCTGGTTCAGGAAGATCCCTTAGGGAAGGAAATCACAACCCACTCTAGTATTCATGCCTGGAGGATTCCACGGACAGAGGAGCCTGGCAGGTTACAGTCCATGGGATCGCAAAGTGTCAGGCACAACTGAGCACACACACACCCCCTATCCTATTAAGGAATCCTTGGTTAAAAACCTGTTATCTCAGAATTTACAACTGACACTTTCCTGCAATTTAAAGTCAAAAAGTAATAAAACTTAGAGGGATTTTTTAATCCCTTTTTGGATGTAATTAATGATATTAACTTGGTAGCTTTCAATTAGAGAAAATACTGCACTGAAAGTTTTATGATTTCTTAAAAAAAAAAAAAATGCACAGCTCCTTGGAGAGTCCCCTGGACGGCAAGGAGATCAACCCAGCCAATCCTAAAGGAAACCAACCCTGAAGCTGAAGTCCCAATATTTTAGCCACCTGATGCAAAGAGCCAACTCACTGCAAAAGACTCTGACGCTGGGAAAGGTTGAAGGCAAGAGGAGGGGCAACAGAGGATGAGATGGTTGGATGGCATCACCGACTCAATGGACATGAGTTTGAGCAAGCTCCAGGAGTTGGTGATGGACAGGGAAGCCTGGCGTGCTGCAGCGCATGGGGTCACAGAGTCAGACACTTCACAGTTCTCTGATTTAGCTTACAGTTAAAAAAAAAAAAAAAGAAGGAGAGACACTGTGCCACAGACTCCGTCTTTCAAAGGTGAAAGGAGCTTCTGAAGACGTTTCTGCAGAGCTGGGTCAGCAGGTGGAACTGGCACTCAAGCCGCCATGGGTCTTCCTGCTTCGCACGTGCGTCAAGCTGTGTAACTGGCCATTTGGAGGCAGAGCTTCTTTTATTTAATATTAATATAGATTAAGGCACCAGACAACCAATGATCATTATTTCCATTTTAAATAAAATTATGGCCACTCAAGCAATTTAACGTAAAAACCAGCCAAATTCAGCCGAGTCGCTGTACATGCAAATAAGGCCGACGTGGTCTTTGGTGGCTGACCAGAACTCAGGAAGTCAGAGCTGCTGGCTGCGGACGTGGAGGATCTGCCCTAAGGCGAGGCTAAGGTGACAGGTTGCAGGCAGCGCTGTCCCTGTACCCACGTGTGTGCCCCCCACAGGGCTGCAGGTCCAGGCACAGGGCTCAGGACTCCTCCGGCAAGAGCCGAGGGTGAAGCACACGTCTCCCCGCCGCCCTGCCCCACGGCTCAGGCGGTGAAGAACCCGCCTGCAATGCAGGAGACCCAGGTCCAATCCCCGGGTCGGGAAGATCCCCTGGAGGAAGAAACGGCCACTCTCTCCAGTACTCTTGCCTGGAGAATCCCATGGACAGAGCAGCCTGGCGGGCTACAGTCCGTGGGGTGGCCAAGAGTTGCACACGACTGAGTGGCTGACACTCACTTTTCTCCCCCGCTCAGTTCCCAGGGCCCCACAGTGGATACAGGTGGACGGTGGGGATCAGACACAAGCAGGCTGTCCCTGAGACCATGAGGCTGGGGACGCACATTCTGGAAGCCAAGGGACCATAAATGCAGTCACTGCAATGGCAATCGCGGACGGTCTCCACCTGAAAGGGTAAGTAAGAGGCGGTCCTAAGGCTATAGGAGACGCGCCACCGTGTTTACGGGGAGAGAGGACAGGAGACACCACGCACTAGATGGAAAGGAGTCGTGGCCCATACAGGCTCGCGCACACAAACCCCAGCACGGAGGTTGAGGAGGACGAGCAGGGCGATCCCGGAGAGGCGGGAAAGGAGGGGGGTCTTCCCAGTCCCGCCAAGGAAAGGACAAGAGAAACAGTTTAAATGACAGGCAGTGAAGGAGAGAAGGAATTCCAGATTATAAAACAGGACAAAATGGAAAAATGAAACTGTCCAGCATTAATTCTCCTCTGCACAAACCTTTAAGATACACAAAGAAAATCTATGTTTGTGATTGGCTGGTTGAGTTGTAGCTAATGAAAGAAGCCAACAGGTCCTCTCAGAACCACTTGTAATCCTACAACGAAAAGTTGCATCACGTTGCCGCCTGGCGTCGGCATGGACACCCTGTGCTGAGCGCGTCTGGAGGCTTCCACTTGTGAGCTCAGAGGTGCCGGGAGTCTGTCGGGCAGCAGGCAGCCCCTCCCGGAAGGTCGGCAATCACCGGAGTCCACGCAGGGCTTCGCTACGTCTTTCCAAGGGAAGGGTCCTCAGGAGGAAGACAACGCCCCCCTCCTTTACAGGTGGGAAAGAGAGGTCGCAGAGGTCCAGCCTGTGGCCCTGCAGCTCTTGGGGAGAGGCCCGCGCAGACCAGGCCTCGCTGCGCATTCCCACGGGCGCTTCCTGACGTGCCTGGCAGGATCTCGCCTCCAATGCCAAGTGAGCAACAAGACGGGACGGGACCTCGATGGCAGGAGATGATGCTCACCTCCAAATCCCACTCAGGTGGAGTCAGGACCTTCACTGACTCACGACGGCCTCACTTCAAGGTGACACCAGATTCCAGAACCCTCTATTTCAATTACACATCAGTCTTGCAAAATGAACTCAGGAGCTCTCTGCACAGTCAGAAATCAGAGGGAAGAGGTCAGAGGGAAGGGAGGCGCCCACCGCTTCTAGAGGTTGTCCATCTGCACTGTGGATGCTATGGTGGGGGCATCAGAAATTCTCCAAGGGTTCAAACCAGGGACGCGGGAGTCCCAAGCCAACAGTGATCAGCCAGATTTTCTCCACCCATATTTAGAGAATATTTTTTTTAACCAAAACTGAACGAGGATAGATCACTCATAGGCAAAATGAATTCAGAATCAGAATAAATACACCCAGTAAATAAACCAAATTTCATATGCTGCTTTGGGGGATGGTCTTGAGTCCTGGGTCATTATTGACTATTTCTGTGCAAATAACAGGCTGCAGATCACAGACTGAGATTATAGGACCCTGTCTCTACATCTGGGCAGCCCAGGTCTAGAGTATGGTCTGAAGGATTCCTGGGGCTCTTTTTTTTTTTTATTGGAAGCTAATTACTTTACAATATTGTAGTGGTTTTGTCATACATTGATATGAATCCGCCATGGGTGTACACGTGTCCCCCATCCCGAACCCCCCTCCCCATCCCATCCCTCAGGGTCATCCCAGCTGTCATACGATCCTATACACGTTTCAATGCTATTCTCTCAAGTCATCCCACCCCTGCCTTCTCCCGCACAGTCCAAAAGTCTGTTTTCTATATCTGTGTCTCTTTTGCTGTCTTGCATACAAGGTCATCGTTACCATCTTTCTAAATCCCATATACACGTGTTAATATACTGTACTGGTGTTTTTCTTTCTGACTCACTTCACTCTGCAAAACAGGCTCCAGTTTCATTCACCTGATTAGAACTGATTCAGATGCGCTCTTCTTAATGGCCGAGCACTGTTCTACTGTGTACATGCCCCACAGCTTTCTTAGAGTATGGTCTGCAGGATTCCTGAGCTCTTTTTATTTTGAATTAAGGAGAGGGGCCCTCGCATGTAGGGTAAGTTTCAGCAGTTCAGGCTAGATGGAGCCTTTTAGTAATCAAGCTACCAGATTCTTGGGGGTGTCTACCAGGGTCCCACAGAGTTAGGGCAAAGCTGTGACCCCAGTACTACATACATCGTGGATAACTGACACCCCACTGTGGGACAGCACGAACCTGTGAGACAGCAGCAAACCCCACCTACCAAATTCCAAACGAAGCAGAACTTTCCTCTGATGACTGACACCCACGCTACAGCAGCCACCCCTGGGGCAGCATTATTCTCTAGGACGGATTTCAGAAAGAGCCAGTCACAGCGGCTGCACGCTATACAGGACACTCAAATGTGTCACGCGGCCCTGACTCCACGAAGTGCATGGAACATTTTCTGTGTTAGAAAACGCTAGGATTTTTTTCATCCATCAAACAGAATAAATGCAATTTTCATTTTCTCCTAAATCTCTTTCTCCACCAGCACTGTTCTGACCCTCAATGCAGGTAATGCACGTGTTCCAAGTATCGATACCTGTAAACCAGAGAGCAAGGAGTCTCCACTAGACAGCCATCCCCTTTTATTCCTCAGCTAATTATCATCCCAACATTCACAGCATGAGGTCACCAGCATCTCCATACAGTAGTGAACAGAGCTACTGAACAGGTCTCAGTCAGCCAACAAGCAGGTCAGGAAACAAGACCAGGCATTTCCTGGGTGTCCTGAAATAACCACCTGCCAGGAGATTCACCCAGAGACACACACCAGGGAACGCACGGGGGAGCCAGGTAATCTGAACTGCAGACCAAAGACAAGTCACTTTTAGCCTATGTCTCAGATGCTATATGGGACATACTTACACTAAAAAAGGCTATTCGATGTTTATGTGAAATTTACCAGGCATCCTGTATTTTTTATGTACTGAACCTCTAACATGTTTTCAGCTAAACAAATATATTATTTACATGAATGACTTCAAAGGAAGCACTGTATGAATCAGACGCTCAGTCCAAAAAAAAAAAAAAAAAGTGTCTATAGTGATATAAACGCCAGCATCACGTCATGAAGAAAATTACTTTTCATCTATATGCGGTATCATTCGTTCACTGAGAAGAGGGAATGTACTCATGGGAGACAGAGCAGAAGCCGGTATTACCTTCAGGGGACCCAAACCACAGGGCGGCATTTAACCAATGACCAGTCTCTACCAGACGGGCCTCTCAGAGCCTCGGTGGCTCCAAGGGCCCTCCTGTGCAGGTGAGGCGGTGGGGCTGGACTCAGGGGACCTTGGCCCCTCCCCGCCTCATCTGGGGGCAGAGGAGCTGGGGGTGAGCAGTTCTACGGCAAAAAGACCCGCTTTGGGGGACCCTGCTGCTGCTGCTAAGTCGCTTCGGTCATGTCCAACTCTGTGCAACCCCATAGAAGGCAGCCCACCAGGCTCCCCCATCCCTGGGATTTTCCAGGCAAGAACCCTAGAGTGGGTTGCCATTCCCTTCTCCAATGCATGAAAGTGAGAAGTGAAAGGAACCCTAACCTTGCCCTTAAAGGAGATCACCCCTGAATATTCACTGGACGGACTGATGCTGAAACTGAAGCTCCAGCACTTCGCCCACCTGATGTGAAGAGCTGACTCACTGGAAAAGCCCCTGACGCTGGGAAAGAGTGAAGGCAAAAGGAGAAGGGGACAGCAGAGGATGAGATGGTTGGATGGCATCACCGACTTGATGGACATGAATTTGAGAGACTGGAGGAGATAATGAAGGACGCGGAAGCCTGGTGTGCTGCAGTCCATGGGGCCGCAAAGAGTCAGACACAACTGAGCCTCTGAACAGAAAACCTTTCCCTGGACGGCCCTGCCCCGCACCGAGGGCATCAGAGGGAGCGGAGAAGTGGCACATTCCCCTGCAGCCAGGGTGGAGGGCCGGGAGCCGGCAGGGGGGGTGCCCAGGACTTCGGGAATGACAAGAGCAGGGCTGCAGCGATCTGTTCCGGGCACACTGGCTGCAGCCTGTCCCTGGCCTCGGGTCACAGAGAGACAACAGGCACGGGAGGCTCTGCGGCTGGACGGACCGTCACCCAAGCCCCCCGTGCCCCAACACGGTGCCTCGCAGTGCACCCTGGGCGCTGGGTGTGACTTGGTGTCCTGTCCCCTCCCTTTGCCCTCGGATAGAAAAGGGGCCAAAGGGAGGGCAAAGGGGCTGAGCAGGATGGGGGGAGACGGTGACCGGTGGGCAGCAGGGTGGGCGAGGCTGCTGCTGGACCCCTGGCTGGAGGGAAGACCAGCCCCTCCCCCACCTTCCCCGCACCTGCTCTGGGAGGCATCCTCGCGTGCTGAGGTTCCAAAACCTACAAGCTTCTAAAACAGCTCCCCCCAACACACCAGACCTTCAAACTCAGAGAAAAGGATCTTGAACTCAAGGACGAAAAACCCAAGGAACTCTGATCCAGAATGGGAAAGAAATCTGGATATTTAAAACGGATCCAAGAACCCGGCATCCACCCGGTGCTTTCCAGCTCGGGAGGGAGCTCTGGGGGCAGCTTTCTCTCTTCCCTACTAACGTGCAGGCCCGGGGCCCTTTCGTGATCAGTAGCAAGAACCTGTTTCTAAGTGGTGAGCAGGCTGTCACCATGGAAACTGCAGAGACTCTTTCTCCCATTTGTGTTGCACACCACCTGTCCAGAACTTTGTGTTCAGAGTTCACAAAATCCCCAAGTCAGGACTGTGCAACCCCTTTCTCTGCAGCTGGAATTCAGGAACTCTGTCAGCCACCTCCGGTGACACCCCGAACTGCACTGTGCGGCCATTAACAACGCTTCTCTATCAGCCAAGGAGCTTTACAAGAAAAAGAGCTGTTAAAGGTTTAATGCCCGTTTTTAACCTCATGGCCCTACCCTACCAAATTTCACCATTAAAAAAAAAAAAAAAAAACAGCCCCAAATTCTACTTCTTAAAGACAAAAACTTTTGTTTGATCCACTACTGTGCGTTTCAAGTCCAACGCCAGAATAACCTGTGTAAATCATATCTCACGAATGCTGCAGAAATCTGTTTTTTAAAAGCCAAGAACATCACAGACAAGCTTTGAAGGAAAGCAATTATAGCATCCAGAAGTCAGACTGGAAACCTGACCACCATTCCCATGTCCAAAATGGCATTCTCCAGCGGTCCAGCCCATCAGTGAACTGCCCATTCATCTGCAGGACAACCTAACCGCAGGATTCTGGGGAGGAAGCCACGGCTCCCAGCAGGCTTTGGACGTTAGGGCCAGGCACACACACCATCTTCTCCAGCATGGTCAACCCGTCATCAGAGGGTCCCACTGGGCTACCCTTTTAGATGGTATATTTCAGTAACCAATTAGACTGAAAAATGAAAAGTGCAGTGAGAGTAAAACTGGAACTCAGTTTATCCACAGGGCTGAAAGTCCGGAGTTCGCAAAAAGAGCGTCAGTAACACTCAAGTCTGGTACATTGTTAGGAGAACATACTTGGCAGCTAGCAGTTAGCCTCAATGTCTTCCTCACATGTGAAGACACTGCTCTCGGATTAACGGCTGCCTTTGTAAACAAAGCCGAAGAAGAGGCATGCTTTGAGTGGACATGAGTACACTGACCGCACACACAGGTCCTGGTAAAATTCCAGTAAAGAAAGTCTGACCTTCTAACCTTCAATCCAGAGAAGACTACCCCTAGCTTTTTCAATTCTAGTAGAATACAGATCTGAAACTACAGTCTGTTTTAATACGCAAAGTATGCAAACCGTGCATGCAAATACTGGGTCATATCAGGAGCCTGCAAAGGTTTCACAAAAACCAGTCTTGGATTAGGACCTGCGCACAGAAAATTAAGAAATTTAAAAAAAAAAAACTGAACCAAAGTTATGGATGAAATTTTAAAAACCTGTGCCAGAGACATGTACACAACATACTTATCAAACAAAACCTAAATACTTGACTAAAGAGAATCTCAGATATAAATGATTCACTGCCCACGATGAACACACAGACCAAGTATGATACGAATCAAATAGCACCCTCGGTACGGAGCTGGCTGGGCGAGAGCGTGCCTCGGAAGGACAGTACATCCTGAAAGAAGGGGTTGCCTGGGCTCCAGGTGGGTCTGCTTCTGAGGTCACAGGTGAGGACCGTGAACCTCGGACTCCCAGTGGGCTTGGCCACGGTGGAAGCAGAAAAGGACCGCTCTTCTCAGCAGCAAAGACCCCAGGGCCAGGGGCAAAGGCACCGGGTCCTTGCAGCCTCTCACCATGTGCACCCTGACGATCCCCCCCAGAAAGACAGGTGTCAGTGGAGTGACATGTGCCTAGGAAGCTGGGACACCCGAGCTCACCAGGCGTGACCCCACTTCCGCAGCCCAGGGTCATCCTCCTGCAGAACTGCCCGGGACATGCCCTGCCGACCAGCAAAATCAGTTGGTTCAGAAGCAAAATCAGTTCAATCCAACTCTTCCCACAGAAGGCCACATCTCAGGGGTCTGGGGTGACAGACCCAAACTCAGCTGTTTCTCCTACAGGGGGTAACGGGCTTCCCCGGCGGCTCAGGAGTAAAGAATCCGCCTGCAGTGCAGCAGATGCAGGCGACATCCGTTCAATCGCTGGGTCAGGAAGATCCCCTAGAGGAGGGCATGGCAACACACTCCAGCATTCCTGCCTGGGAAACCCCGCGGATGGAGGAGCCTGGCGGGCTCCAGTCCACAGGGTCACAGAGTCGGACACGCTCAAAGTGACCGAGCATGTACGCATGCACACAGAGGGGCGACATCTACAAAGAGGGGGCTCACACGTCACGTCAAGTCAAAGCTCCTGTCTGAACCGGAGGAGACCGGGCTCCTCTTCGTGACGTGTGGACCACAGGGGAGGAGCCGAAAATCAACGCCAGCAGCACCACAGCGCACAGGGGAAGCCACAGCCAGCAGGACGGCGGGAGATGACGGACTCGGAAACGCAGAGACAGGAGGGACTGAACAGGGGCCGCATCAAATAAGCCTCTATGGACACAGGGCATGCATTTTTTATTGGTATCCAGGAACATCATTAATTTCTCCTCCAGAGAACACCCACTCCATGTTGCCCACGAGCAGCCTCCTGGAGAGGATGGAGCTGGTGCCCACCCCAGCGAGGGCCGGAGAGGACTGCAGAGCTCAGCAGAGCTGCCTCCGCTCCATCTTGGCTGCCTTCGGGGCCGGTGGCCGTGGAGACTGTGGATCTGGAGCCCCGGGCGGGGCCTGAACTTCAGTGCGTGTTTCTAGGACTGTGTGTTTAGGACCACAGGCTTCTGCCCCTCAAGCAACAAGCCGAAACAGACACCCTCTCCCAGGCTGGGAGTCGGATCCTGTGGACGTCGGTTCTGGTTCTAACTCTGGCACCAACAAGAGTCGTGTGAACAGGACGCCAAGCAGAGCCGGGCGGAGCCGGGCACCGCAGGGATCATGGCAGGAACAACCCCGCAGGTGGGGTCCTGGCCCCCCATGTGCAGCCCAGAAAGCCGGACCCTCAAGTGGCTGAGGGGTGAAGACACACCGCTACTGCACGCAGAAGAACTGCAGCCTGGAGTCCTGAAGACGCTGGGCAAGCCACAAGGATCCCCCCGTGCCTTGGTTTCCTCTCTGTTAAAACGGGACAGACCACTATCCCCCAGTTCCCTCCAGCTCTAAATTCTATGCTTCTGTCTTGTGTGAAGGGCTTCCCAGGTGGTGCTAGTGATAAAGAATCCATCTTTCAATGCAGGAGTCGTAAGAAACAGGGATTTGACCCTTGGGTCAGGAAGATCCCCTGGAGAGGGAAATGGCAACCCACACCAGTATTCTTGCCTGGAAAATCCCATACACAGAAGAGCCTGGAGGGCTACAGTCCCCAGGGTTGCACAGAGCTGGACACGACTAAAGCGATCTGGCAGAGCACAGCACATCTTGTGTGAAAGACAGAAATGGAGACAGAGACAGACAACAAAGAAGCATTTGGATCCTGCTAAGAAGCCACAGTGTTTGCACGGCGTCCGCTTCACAGCCCAAGGACCATGCATCCCACGTGTGTGTCTCAGCGTCAAGAGAAAAGCTCAGAGCATCATCTCCAGAGTCTGATGTGTTTCACAGCGTAATTCGTTCGTTCTGGAAGGTCAGAGGACACAGCATGGTGATCAAGCAAATATGAGCACACACGCCATGCACAGATGATCAGTGTTTGAAGAATCAGAATAGAATAAAACACACTTCTGAGGCTCTATTCCCATCGCAACTGACACTTGCTGTGATAATTCCGAGGCCTACCAGGGGGCTGCAGGGCCGGTGAATAATTGCCGGTGTCTCCGTGCGTTGCTCCTGGTTGCTAAGATGCTGACTAAACCACAGGGCATTCTGTGGTCGGTTGTCAAGTGCATCTGGGTATTTTTCTTAAAGAACTTCAGTGCGTCTTTCTACTGAATAAGGATTTGATAGGAGGGTTTACAACTCTCGCTTTACTCCCACCTAAGTAAATTCCTTGGTGTTTCGTCCAGTAGGAGAGACTAAGGGGGGTGGTCGCCCTCGCATCTAGCTCAGAGGCATCCGCCTGCGTTCGCAGCCCCTCCTTGTGGTCTGGGATCAGCCTGCTCTCCCTTCCTCCCTCAGCCGTCCCGAGTCTCTCCCGTCGGGCCCCCACCTCGAGGCTGCGCCCAGCGCTTGCGGGCATGGGGCAGGGAGCACCCCTGCCCGGGGCCCGGCCCAGGGCCAGCATCGCGGCCGGGCACTTCTGCAGCAGCCGACCAACCCGCAGGTGCAGTTATCAAGTTCCCATCATCCAAGGTGCCCAGGCTGCCAGGGATGGGAAACGGCCCGGCGCGCCGGCGGGAGTCGTGGCCGAGGGGAGCCGGCCTCTTGGTCTCACTCGGACCCATCCCACGGGCTCCCGTTTAACAGGGTCCCAGGACCATGAGGACTGCCACCGCCCGGGGTCCCAGGTTCACTCCTGCCCCAGCCAGGGGCCCAGGGAGTGGGGGTTCGTCTCAGGCACACGACTGTTCTTGGATGCGCCTGCCACCCCACAGTTGGTGGTGGTGGTTTAGTCACTCGGTCGTGTCCGACTCTCATGACCCTCCAGGCAAGAACACTGGAATGGGTTGCCATTTCCTTCTCCAGGGGATCTTCCCGACCCAGGGATTGAACCCGGGTCTCTCCACTGCAGGCAGATTCTTTACCCGCTGAGTGACGCAAGCCAGTTGCACACACCCTGCTTCCCATCCTCCACTCTATCTATGGTCTCTCCTCCTTGCCCCCAGCCCCTTTCCTGGGTGTCATTTTTGGCTTCTTGAGTCGGGGAGGCACTGATGAAGCCTTGCGTTAGGACAGAAGTCCTTCCCGGTCACTGAGCATCAGAGATGGGAACCAGGCAGGTCTGCAAGCGGGGCCCAGCTCCCTGGCTCAGAACACACCTCGACATGGATCCGGACAGGACCCTGGGAAGCATCCATGCCCACAGCCCCTCCTGCTCTGTCAAAGTAAACGCCGCTGCTGCTAAGTCACTTCAGTTGCGTCCGACTCTGTGTGACCCCACAGACGGCAGCCCACCAGGCTCCCCCGTCCCTGGGATTCTCGCCAGCAGGCCCAGCTGCCGGTAAACACCTCTCCCTCACCCACCCCACACTCCACCCTGGGACTGCTGTCCTCTAGAGTCCCCCCAAATCCCGGCACAATGGGAGGACACGTAGCAATGCTTCCTCTCTAAACTGCTCTAATGACTAGCCACGCTCTATGGGAAAAAAAGAGGGGACTAGCCGGTTAACCCTTCTGGAAGCTGGGTGAGCACGGCCTGGCTGGCCTCACCCACCCACACACTGATGTGGACGAGCAGTCGGGCTCAGAGCACGTGCTCCACCAACATCTTACAACCAAAACACTGTGGTCCTTCTTGTAGTTACAACAGGGAAGAGATGAGCTGTAACGTCTGAAAGTGTTAGACTGGAGGAAGCCAACGAAGAAATATCAGAAAATGGAGGCTTTCTGAAACAAGTAACTTCTTCTTTCTAAAGGTCTTTTCTTCCCTTGACTGTACTTTTTAATCCTGAAACCTCTCTCCTTAATTCTTCCAACTACATATAATACTGTGGCACTTGCTCACAGAACTTTCCATTCTATGAAAGTTGAGTCAGTTAGAAACAGTCAAATATTTGCAATTTCATTATCTGCAATTTCAAAACTTGGGGTTTTACTATCTATTACGTTATGGCCATCATCCAAAGATACAGAAAGAGGCTGGGCTCAGTGGATTATGGATTTGATGTGATAGAAGAAGTCAGAATAACAGAAGATAGTCAAAACCAAGGATATATTGTCTAACACAGGGACAGTCATTACTTTGTAATAACTTTAAATGCAATATACCTATAAAAATACTGAATCACTATGTCATACACTTGAAACTAACATAATATTGTAAAGCCATTATACTTCAACAACAGCAACAACAACAAAAATACCTGGGGTAATCAATCACCTAAGTGTTAGCAGAAACGGTATGGAGATACCCAGTGGGAATGGGTTTTGCATCAAGTCAGGGCCCCCAGCATGAGGCCAGGCTTCCCCCAAGGGCACCATGTCTTAGAGGACAGTGAGCTCACGAAGAGAGTCCTTCAAGACACACTCAGGAGGGCTTCCATCACTCCTAAGTCACCCCAGCACTCTCGTGATTTCAATTCTTTTTCCTAGCTGCACCACGAGGCATGTGGGATCTTAGTTCCCCAACCAGGGATGGAACCGGCGCCTCCACCAGTGAAAGTGCCGGGTTTTAACCACTGGACTGTCAAGGAAGTCACCTACTCCAATGCTTTCTGAGAAGAATTCCTCTTTGGCCTGTTCACCTGTCCACAGTGATGACTTGTGAGCACCCTAACTCTACTCTGTGGTTGAAAATATGAATTTTTCTAATTTCAATTTTATGCCCTTTCAAGGCTCCTCTTCCCTAATTAAAAGGACTAATTTTTGTGAACTCCAGAAGTGTACTTGCCATCGGTGCCAAGTCACTTTCTCAATGGAGACTTAAATCCAGCTCACTAACACATTTTAAATTACTGAGTTTTATTCACAACTTTGCTCTTAGACTATTTTAAGTCCTTAATGAGGGCTGCAGTGACTCAGTCTTACGTGGAAATAGAGGTAATGACAATCAGAGCTTTCCAAAGCAGGAGGCGGCAACACTCAACAAAGAATGTTTCACGAAAAAAAAGAAGTTTCTTTCAATTAATCTGATCAAGCAAACTGTCTCCAGACTCAGAAGCAGCGCTCAAACCTACTCCTGGATGTCAAAACTCTTTGGAGGAAATTATGGCATGATGGGATTTACTGGAAAGGTCACAAAAATCTGAATTCTGATGTCAACTCTGCCACCACAGTTGAACTCAGGTTCATGAGAACCAGTCTGATCTTTCTATGACTCAATTCCTATGTGTTTCCTCTCATAATTTTAACCAGTCATCCCACCCAGGTTCTATGAGAATTGAAAGTCATTTCAATGTTTGAAGATCTAAGTCATCTTTCGGTGATAAGAAAGGCAAGTATTTTCCAAAGGTGAATGCATTTTTTAAACAAAAAAAAAGGTTCACTGCAGATCAAAATAGAGGATTCAAAGCACCCATTTGCTTTTCCAAAGTATTAATGGTTGTCTCCAAGTTCTCGCCAATCCCTGCCAATGAAACTGTTTTGTGAGTCTTAAATCCATATAACACTCCTCTCTCCATAAGGGGCATCAGAGATCTAATGACAGCTAAAGACACTTGCTCCTTGGAAGAAAAGCTATGACAAACCTAGGCAGTGTATTAAAAAGCAGAAACATAACTTTCTCAACAAAGGTCCATATAGTCAAAGCTATGGTTTTTCCAGTAGTCATGTACAGCTATGAGAGTTCAACCATAAAGAGGCCTGAGCGCCGAAGAACGGATGCTTTCGAACTATGGTGCTGGAGAAGACACTTTAGAGTCCCTTGGACAACAAGGAGATCAAACCAGTCAATCCTAAAGGAAATCAACCCTGAATATTCACTGGAAGGAATGATGCTGAAGCTCAAACTCCAATACTTCCGCCACCTGATGCAAAGAACTGACTCACTGGCAAAAGCTATCTGATGCTGGGAAAGATTGAGGGCAGGAGTAGAAGGAGGTAACAGAGGATGAGATGGTGGGATGGCATCACCAACCTAGGAAATAGTGAAGGACAGGGAAGCCTGGTGTGCTGCAGTCCATGGGGTTGCAAAGAGTCAGACATGACTGAGCAACTGAACAACAAGAATATTAAAGGCCTGCTATGATATAAAATTGGTATCTTTAGGAGTAAAGATACTGTCCTTGGGGGCTCCAAAAAATGACCTGTGCAGACCTACAATGTTCAACATTTTACACCATTGTCATAACATAAAATTTTCTAGTCTCTCAACAAGCTATAATATTCTGTTGTCAACTTGCAAAATTCACTACTGTATACAATCTTTCTATGGAATCATCAGAGGCACCAAATTTCTCAAAAAGTAGATTACATATAGAGAAAACATATAATCTCATTAAGAAGTAAATGATAATCTCTAAAATTTAACGAACCTGAGGGGAAAAACAGAGTAAATTTCAATTTACAGTGAATGTAATTTGATCTTTCCCACATCTTGACTTTAAAGGCACTGCTGAATTTGCTTATTACTAGGCATCTCACATCTATCATAAGAGATGAGGTGAAGGACAGCTTTTCCAAATATTAAAAATATTCGTCTTCAAAGTTATAAAAAATTATTACCAGCTTAGCATTTTATCCAAATGTGCTCCAAAAAGTAGACAAAGTGTTACTGGTATGTGACCAGTAAAATCTATAGTTGTCAACATATTTAAAAAGGAAAAACAAAAACTAGTCCTCAAACATGCCACCCAGGGTCACAGTTGGGTTCCCCAGGTCATACATGGCCAACTGCTGTTAGAATCCAGACGATCTCCCAGAATGCAAAGTACAGTTTCAGAGAAAGGAATATTATCTTGCTTCCTCCCACGGGTGAATGACTAAGAAATGAAATGCAAAATATGAGATGATGCATAATGTGCTATTTTTCATTAATGGGCATGTACATGTGTGCAGATTCAGTAGAGACTGCCCTGCAGGATCAGAGAAGCTTTTTACTACACTTCTACTGACTTTGCATATACCTGAGTGTACCAGACGCTCATACAATACATTGTCTAGACCTGTAATAATTAAACTCTGTTCAAGAGAACTAGCTTCATTTTCAGTACGGGGAAAATGACAAACACTCGTGTTGTTTTAAAGAGTTGCACAGGGGCGGTTTTCCTCACTACGGAATACAAAAAGCTGAGCTGAAGCACTGGGATTTCCATCATCGCCAATCTTTCCCTAAAAGTAACATCCAGTCAAATCAATTTTCAGGGAGAAAGGAAAACATTCCTGGCTATGGGGAGAAAGTTACAAGCTTGGAACTGAAACATCACCTCCATTTAAAGGAATTACCCAAGACAAAAATTAATGAAGAAAATACCAAAATGTATAAAATTTGTTAAAAAATAGAACATGATGGGAATAAAGTTGGCCAAGCATCTTTAAATATTTACATAGCTGCAACTGGGAAAGTAATCTGGTTCCAATTAGCCACCTCTAAACCCAAAGGGTTACTGGAATCCGAGGAGATTAATTATAACTGCACACAATATGAAGGTCCTCTTTCACTCAGCTGTCCGGTGCAAGGAGAGAAGCAGAGGAAAGGGTGTGTGCCCCAGCTGATGGTGAGAAGAGAAGGGCACACCTCGGAGGGGCTCCATCACCCGGTCTTTGCTTAGAAATATCTGATGCTCCAAAGAGACCACGACCTCAACAGCTAGGGTTGATTTATGCAAACAGTATAGGTAGTCAGCAAACAGGAGCCTCAAGTGGAGCTGACAGGGGCCTGGGTCTGCACCCACCAGCCCATGCTCCAAGTACACATTGGGTACAGACTCTCTGAGTGCAGAGGCACCTGAGTCAGGACTACCCGAGCCTGGAACACCTGGGAAAAGTCAGCAAGTGCAGGGTTACCTGGGGGTAGGGCCACCAAAGGATGAGGCTACCTGAGCACCAAGGATGCTGGGCCACCTGGGGGCAGGGCTACCTGAGCCTTAACCGCCTGGGCATTAATGATGCCTGAGCCATAGGGCAGCAGCCTACTGGATCTGGACTTCCCCAGCTCAACGGTACCTAAGCACAGGGCCATCCACGTCCAAGATAACCTGAGTGAGCCTGCATCACCTGAGCGTGAGAACCCGGGCAAAGGTTTCCTGGACGCGGGCCACTTGGATATGCGGCGACCCAGCTACAGGGCTACCTGAGCCCAAACCACCTGGACGTGAGATACCCGGGCAAGGGCAACCCGGATGCAGGGCTACTGGGACCTGGGCCACCCGAGTCCACCCTACCCGCTCCTGGACCACCCGGGCGCACGGGCTCACCTGCTACGGGATGGGCCGGGGCCTCCTCTCCGCTCTCATCAGCAGCCTCATCAGCGAGGCCCGAGCCCGGGGAGTCGGCGGCGGCGCAGCCTGACCCGGGGCTGCTGGGCTGCGAGGCCGAGTCGCCCTCGCTGAGGGAGCCGCAGCGGGTGCGCGGCGCACGGTCCCCTGGGCCGTCCCGCTCTCGGTCGCGGCGCGCACGGCGGTGCACCCGCGAGTGCAGCACCATCTGGTGGTACGTGCGGAAGATCTTGCCGCACTCGAAGCACTCGGACGACTTGCCGTGGCCGGCGGGGACGGCGGCGCGGCGGCTGGGGCGCGCGGCAGGCCGGGGATCTGGGGGCCCGGGTGCGGGGTCCCCGGGTGCGCCCACCCTCTTGCGCGGGGGGCCCTGTGCACCCGGCTCAGGCTCGCGCTTGCGCTTCTCCTGGCTCACCAGGATGAACTCGCGTCGCTCCTTGTCGAAGGCCACGTCCCCGGCCAGCGCCTCGTCCCACGCCGCGTACTTGAGGTACTCGGCCGGCTCGGCCACCTTGCCCCGGGTGGCCAGCTGCCAGGCCTGGTAGCTGTTGACCGGGTCCAGCTCGGCCACGCGCCGCCCAGTCTGCCCGCGGGCTGGCGTGCCGGCCGCCGGGCGCAGGTTCAGGCACTGAAGGAAGAGCTGCTGGGAATCTGCAGGGCCAGTCGCTGAGCCCTCCCCAACGGCGGCCCGTGGTTGGCCGGCCTCCACCCGGCGGTGGATGGCGTTGTGCGCGTTCAAGCTGTCCAGGTTCGTAAACAGGTTCCCACACTTAGTGCAGACTTCGTAGAGGCTCAGGCCGGCCACGATCACCTCTTCCTGCACCACGTCGTTGATGGTGGCCACGGGCTCCAGCTCGCTCCGGGGCCTGTTTTTGCTCCCCGCCTTCGGGCCATGCGCCTTCATGTGGTTTTTCAGGAACCACGGCTCCTTGAATCTCCGGCCGCAGATGTGGCAGCCGTGGTCGAAGGAGCCCCTGTGCTTCTTCATGTGCGCCTTCAGGAACCAGGTCTGGCTGAAGGCCTGGCCGCACACCTCGCAGGGGAACTCGCCGGGCGGCAGCTCTGGCTTGCCGTTTTCGGCGAAGGCGTCTCCGCGAGGCCCCTGCGCCGCGATGTGATCCTTCTCGACGTGACTGAGCAGGGCCTCCTCACGCAGGGTGGCGTAGCTGCACAGGCGGCACGTGAAGGGCTTGTGCGCCTGCTGCACGTGCTGCGCCAGGTCCTTCTTGCGCTCGAACCTGCTCTTGCAGAAGGCGCACTGCCCCGCCGCCGCACCCTCCGCCTCCTTCCGCGTGCTGCGCAGCAGGATCTTGCCGGTGTCCGCCTGCGTGGCGCCGTTCAGGATGCGGTTGCAGGCCGACGTGCTCTTGGTGGGGCTGGTGCAGCCGCCAAGCCCCTCGGACACGCGCGTCTCGGCCGCCTCAGGCTCGCGGCCCTGGGTGAGCGTGCCTGCGCGGTGCCCGCGGATGTGGATCTTGAGGTTGCCCTTCTGCGCGGCGCGGTGGTCGCAATAGGGGCACTTGTAGGGCTTCTCGCCCGTGTGCTTGCGCATGTGCTGGGACAGTGAGCTCTGGAAGGGGAAGGTCTTGCCGCAGATACAGCAGCTGTAGCTCAGCGCCCTGTCCCCGTCCGCCTCGGGGCTCCGGCTGGCCCTGGGCGGGCTGCGGCCCCCTCTCAGCTCCGCCTCGGCCTCCCGGGAGCGCTCCATTTCGACGGCCGCGGCGGGCACAGCTCCTGGTCACGCGGGCCTGCCTGCCTGAGGGCGCCTTATCTCTCCATGTTCAGGCGAGAAGATGGTTCCCGCTGCCCCACTGCAGAGGTGCGCCTGCCCCGCGGGCGGGCGTGTCCTACCTGGAGAGCATGGCGCTGGCGGCAAGCACCTGGAACAGAAAAGACACAAAGGCCTTAGGAACCAGGCTTCCCGCGAGAACAGCGGCCCCATAACATCCGCGGATATATAACGTCTACACGTTGCTCGTTCAGAATCCCATTCCCGGCCTATTTACAGAAAAGCATCCGTCAAAGTTTAAACTGACCAACAAGCAGCTGCTTTCCTTTAAAAGATCAGTCACTAAACAATTAATGTCTGGTAATAACCGAGTGCTAAATCATTAAAATAAATCATTGTAGTTGACTGCGTGCTAAAGTCATTTATCGTCATAGATATCCGTCCATGCGTGCGTGTGTGCGTGGGTGCTAAGTCGCTTCAGTAGTGGCGGACTCTTTGCTACTCCCGGACTGTACCCCGCCAGGCTCCTCTGTCCACGGGTCTCTCCAGACAAGAATACTGCAGTGGGTTGCTGTGCCCTCCTCCAGGGGATCTTCCCCATCCAAGGATGGAGCCCACATCTCTCATATCTCCTACACTGGCAGGCAAGTTCTTTACCACTAGCACCACCTGGGAAGCCCCAAGGTGGTCCATTAAGGCTGTTAAATATCAGAACCTCCAATTCATGAGAATTAAACATCTGAAACCCAGCCACGAAAACAAGACTCATGGAACAAGAAAAACTCAGCTGATTAGGGATCATAAAAAGCAACCTATGAATGCACCTGGAAATTAAATGAAAATTTCGAGGAGTAAGAATTGTTCCAATCTCCAAACAGTCCTTCTGTAGCCAGTGTTCCTTCCTTCTCTGCTCCTCCCTGCAGTTTGGGGCCACAGAAAGTGAAATGCTCTCAGAGTCAAGAGGCTGCTCTGGGGATTCTGCACAGAGACCCCAACCCTGCAGTTCCGGTGTGGGCAGAGCTGACCCCAGAGCTGACTCCAGTTTCCAGGGCGTGAATTTTTCAGGAGATGGCCTTCCCATCTAGGCATGCCCTCACCTGTCAGGTGCTGAGAATCGGGAAAGGACATCAGGAAGCCCCCTGCAAAGCACTCAGACCCCCGGGCACAGGCTGAGCGAACGGTCACAGACAGTGAGACACCTGCCCACTGGGGCCTCGCTTCTACTACCAGGAGCCTCCAAGCTGGCCACAGAGCAAAGAGGACCAACTGTAAGCGCAGCCCCATCCACTCCAGCACAGGCAGGAGAGCCAGCCAGTACCCAGGCTCACCTGGGTCCAAAGGATGCAGCTGGACTGTCCTCCTTTCCATAGGGGGGCGGGGAGGCAATGCTGCCACCTTTGCTGCCAGAGAAATCCACATTTTGTTTCCTAACTACAGCTTTGATGTTTAGTTTCTGATTCCCCAACACCCCCGACCCCCAGCCAAAGACTAGATGCTTCCACTCTAAAAACCCAATGCTAGAGAATATACTTTTCATTTCTTATCTGGGCTTCCTGAAAAACTAGCTTAAAAGATTCATGCGAAAGGTAGCAGGGTCCTGCAATTTACAGGAAAAGTCTTAAGCAGAGTGTTCATGGCGCCCATCAACCAGCACAATAAGCTCTTCTTTCTCTTTTGTTTTCCACTTCTCTGCCCATCCCCATCATTCAACACTAAGCTCTGCTGTCGATCCCTCTGAGAATGACCCGGGATATCTTTTTAAAGAACTTAAAAATATTTGGAGGGGGAAAATGGAAAAATGAAAAAAACACCATGAGGGTAATGACCACTTAAGCTCAGAACACCATTATCGTTAAGGAAATCATAATGTTAACAAAACTGGCTCCACCACTAAGTGACCCCCTTTCTGAAGCCCACGGTTGACTCACAAAGTTTCTTGCAAACGTTTAAAGAAAGAGTCAAAATGGAATTTCCCACAACTGGCTTTCCTTTGTCAGTGGCCCAATCAACAATCTTCACGATCGTTCTTTTTAGCTGCAAGCAAAAATCGATGCTTAAGACGGGTCATCACTTCTTTTCCCCAAAAGAAAAGAATGGTGTTGACAGAACTTTCAATGTAAAAATGCACATGGCCAGCAGCCCCAGTTAGAAGATTTAGGAGGACCTTATTGGCCCCATATACCATAGCACTGGGCTTCCCAGGTGGCACTAATGGGAAGGAACCTGCCTGCCAATGCAGGGGACGTAAGAGACTCAGGTTTGATCCCTGCGTCGGGAAGCTCCCCTGGAGAAGGAAATGGCAGCCCACTCCAGTATTCTTGCCTGGAGAATCTCATGGACAGAGGAGCCTGGCAGGCTGTAGTCTATGGGATCACAAAGAGTCAGACACCACTGAGCGACTGAACCATCCCCAGCCTCCGTGAGCCTGAGGGTTTCAGATGGTTTCTCAGCCCTGGTTGGGGTCTCTGGTAGTGAGCAGTCCTCCTCCAAACACCACCCTGTGAGAAAAGGTTTCAGTAAATGCATCCAAGTACTAAACAGCCGCAATTGCACTCTCTCAGGCAAACGCACGCCACGTGCAACTTGGTGCTTCAACTTTTCCTAAAACACATTAACCTAAAATAACTAGCCTTACAAAGCGTGTCAATAAATGTGAGCTTTTTACTCAGACCTTCCGTACTTCTAATAACACAAACGTTAGGAAGCAAGAGGGCAGAGAAAATGCATGTTACGTGTGTTTTAGCTGACACACGACCTGTGTACATACACACATGAAGCACAGCCCCATCGGAGTCACATTTTACCCATAAAGAACCACTTTTGTTGTTGTATTGCAAAGTTTTTCCAAGGCTGTAATTGGGAACTTGCCAGACAAGCCTGTAATTTAATTGTTTAGGCATGAAAATGGCTTGCTGATTAGGGTTTTAAAATAGATTTCCAGTGCATCATTCCGTGTACGTGGGTGTGTGTGTGTGTTTCTCAAAGGAATGTAACAAACAGTTTGAAGCTACTTTTTAAAAATACTTTATGTAAGTTTCTTTTTGAAAAGGTTAGGCAATTTTATATTCATATAAGTATTTATATTTATATACTCCTATATTATTTTATGGGCTTCCCAAGTGGCTCAGTGGTAAAGAATCCAACTGCCAGGAGACTCGGGTTCAATCTCTGGGTCAGGAAGATCCCCTAGAGGAGGAACTGGCAACCCAATCCAGTATTCTACGGGAGAAATCCCATGGATAGAAGAGCTGGCGGGCTACAGTTCACGGGGTCGTAAAAGAGTTGGACATGACTTAGGGACAAAACAACAATAACAATATTATTTGATAACTACAGTAGTAAAAAGTAAAATATTCAAGAAAATATAAATCTGTATTCATAACATAAAAATGCATATCATGGGGATGGGGGAGGGTTTTAAGAGAGGGCAAAATATCAACATCTTGGAAATAAAATACGTCCCTAAACTTTAAGAAACGATCCTGTGGAGGCACAAACAACAAAGCAGCTGGTCGGAATGAATGTATGTGGGGCACTGCCATGCCTTCTCACACCTGCTCGGCACAAGTGAAATCGTCGACTTTCTCAAGACTGCGGACACTGGAGCTGGGGTACGTTTAATCTGGGGGTAGATGTTTCAGCGAATAAATCACTCCTGTAAGTGAGGACCCTGGGAACTGAGTCTTGGACCAGACACCACGCGGCGAAGTCACTTCCTGCAGGGCCCCCAGCGACCCTGAGAACAGGCTCTGGGACCCAGCGAACCCCGCCCACTCCCCTGCCAACAGCAAGGCCTTTCTGAACAAGCCCTGCGGGCAGGGACCCGGGACACATACCAGGAGGAAACGCCCTGTGACCACCGAGCTGTCAGACCTGTAGGAACCAACACGTGACCACGGTCTGTCCGAGTCCCACCCTCATCCAAGGACCTGTCCCCCGGTGGAAGCCCCACTGCGCAGTTGGCGGGCGACTTAGCGAGGGTTTCATCACAGTCCCTGACGGCCGACTGGGCGCCAGGCCACGTTGGGGACCTATGTGCACAAGTAACCAAGCAACAGGCTTGCCTCTGCAGGTCCCACATGTCGGGAAGGAACACGGAGCCACACGGCAGCTACGGGGCAGGGCAGGCAGCGACGACCTGCCCAGGAAGTCCGGGCAGCCTGGGAGCAGGGGGCTGTGGGCTCAACGGGCCTTCAGAACGAGCCCCTGGCCCCCAGCCAGGAGTGACCCCAACATCCTGCGAACTGGGCCTCTGTTTCACACCTGAACCCACACGCCTGCCTTCCTCTCACACCCACGTGGGCCTCCCAGCTGGGGGCCTCTCTCAGACTTCAGCTCATCACAGGCTTTTCACACCAGGAAGATGAGGCCCAGACTCCCCCCAGTGGGCTCCTAAGGGCCTGAACCCCAACTGCTGGGGTCCCTGGGCTCTCAGCCGGTGACTGTGCCTGCCCCACACCCCGCTGCACACCTGCTCACTCCCACCTCTGGGCCCTCAGGCGTGCGGGTCCTACGCACTGTCCTGTATTCTCACAGTAAGCTCAGCCCTGACTCAACAGGAAATCTCGCCATGTTCTGCTCTGTGAAGTTAACCAACACAAAGCTTTATATTCATTTCTCCCAAAACCATCAAACTCTGTTCACTTTCTAACACCATACACAAAAATAAACTCAAAAGGGATTAAAGATCTAAACGTAAGACCAGAAACTATAAAACTCCTAGAGGAGAACAAAGGCAAAACACTCTCAGACATAAATCACAGCAGGATCCTCTATGATCCACCTCCCAGAATTCTGGAAATAAAAGCAAAAATAAACAAATGGGACCTAATTAATATAAAAAGCTTCTGCACAACAAAGGAAAATATAAGCAAGGTGAAAAGACAGCCTTCTGAATGGGAGAAAATAATAGCAAATGAAGCAACTGACAAACAACTAATCTCAAAAATATACAAGCAACTTATGCAGCTCAATTCCAGAAAAATAAATGACCCAATCAAAAAATGGGCCAAAGAACTAAATAGACATTTCTCCAAAGAAGACATACGGATGGCTAACAAACACATGAAAAGATGCTCAACATCACTCATTATCAGAGAAATGCAAATCAAAACCACAATGAGGTACCACTTCACACCAGTCAGAATGGCTGTGATCCAAAAATCTGCAAGCAATAAATGCTGGAGAGGGTGTGGAGAAAAGGGAACCCTCCTACACTGTTGGTGGGAATGCAAACTAGTACAGCCACTATGGAGAACAGTATGGAGATTCCTTAAAAAATTGCCAATAGAACTACCTTATGACCCAGCAATCCCACTGCTGGGCATACACACTGAGGAAACCAGAATTGAAAGAGACACGTGCACCCCAATGTTCATCACAGCACTGTTTATAATAGCCAGGACATGGAAACAACCTAGATGTCCATCAGCAGATGAATGGATAAGAAATCTGTGGTACATATACACAATGGAGTATCACTCAGCCGTTAAAAAGAATTCATTTGAATCAGTTCTGATGAGATGGATGAAACCGGAGCCGATTATACAGAGTGAAGTAAGCCAGAAAGAAAAACACCAATACAGTATACTAACACATATATATGGAATTTAGAAAGATGGCAATGACGACCCTGTATGCAATGCAAGACAGCAAAAAAGACACAGATGTGTATAACGGACTTTTGGACTCAGGGAGAGGGAGAGGGTGGGATGATTTGGGAGAATGGCATTCTAACATGAATACTATCATGTAAGAATCGAATCGCCAGTCTATGTCTGACGCAGGATACAGTATGCTTGGGGCTGGTGCATGGGGATGACCCAGAGAGATGTTATGGGGAGGGAGGTGGGACGGGGGTTCATGTTTGGGAACGCATGTAAGAATTAAAGATTTTAGAATTTAAAAAAAAAGTCGCATCCTGAGAAAGGAATCAGGGACCCATGCAACACAGAACTCTGTTCAATATTATGTGCCAGCCTGGGTGGGAGGGGGGTTTGGGGGAGAATGGGTACATGTGTATGTGTGGCTGAGTCCCTTCACTGTTCACTTGAAACTACCACAACGTTGTTAACTGGCTACGCACGCATGCATGCTAAATCGCTTCAGTTGTGTTTGACTCTCTGCAGTCTTATGGACTGTAGCCCACCAGGTTCCCAAGACCATGTGGATTCTCCCGGCAAGAATACTGGAGTGGGCTGCCATGCCCTCCTCCGGGGGATCTTCCCCACCCGGGGATCGAACTCAAATCTTAATTCCCCTACACTGGCAAGCAGGTTATTTACCACTAGCGCCATCTTGGAAGCTTCTAATAGGCTTTAACCCCATGCAAAATAAGAAGTTTCAAGTTTTGGGGTGGGGGTGGGGAAAAGATGCGCGTTTCTTTAAAGGGACTCAAACCAGACTCCAGACCTGGGGCTGCAGGAAGAAGGGCGCTTCCTGTCCTGGGTCTGGGCTGCTCTCTGGACAGAGGCAAAGCTGCCGCTCCAGCTGCTGCGAACTAGGTCCCTTCAGTCCGGGTTAACCACGTGGTGACGCTAAGAACCAGCTCGGCTGCGGGCGCCCTGTGGTCTCCCTTCCCTTCCTCTCCGGGGGTCACCTTGGGGGTGGGGGGCTTCCGGGAGGCGGAAGGACAGGGCAGGGCTCACGGCGGGGGTGGGGGGCACTGGGGAGGCGCTGGTGGAGAAAGTGGAAACAGGAGTCGGTGCTGAGGGTAAGATGCCCTCACGAAGGAGACAGCTCGGGGCGTGCAGAGCGGCCTCCGCGGCGTCCAGAGACGCCCACCTGCCCTCCAGCGCAGTGCGGGGGCCTTCCCCGCGAGCCTGGGGCGTTAGAGCCGGGAGTGAACATGCACCACTGACAGCCCGCACGGGCTCCTCTACCGCGGAGACAGAAGGCCCTTCTCTGAGCGACCGCGGAGGGCCCCGTCACGACGAGGGGTCCTCTCCCCACGCGCCCGTCTGCGCCCGGTGAACAATCCGGGCTTATCGCCCCCAGCCCGGGTCCAGGCAGCCCGTGAAGCGGCGCATTCACCGCCCGGCGCGAGGGCCTCGGGCCGCCTGGCTCAGGCCGGTCAATGATCCATTATGAGCGAGCTCCACTCGCACAAGGCGAAGCGGAGGCGGCGACCCCGAGAATCGGGGCATTCACCGGGGAGCCCGCTGGCCTCCCCCAGCGGAGGAGGACACTGACGTCCCAGCGCCTGGGGGACGCTCCCCTGCACCCGGCAGCCAGACAGCAACATGCTCGGACTTTTCTGCCAAAAGCACTCGTCTTAAAGGTAAACCTGCAAAATGCTTTGTTTGGAACACGAGGTGACCTGACCGGGCCACAGACACGATGCTGATAAAAGTCCATCTTCCCAAACAAAGCTTTCCCTTAGATTATTTGGCAGCCCCCAAAAAACCAATGTGAGTGCCAACGCAAACCCCCACATCTATGATAAGGGTTTATTTACTAAACTCTGCGGTCACTTAAAAACAAGACTCGCTTCTATTCTTGTACCTCAGGCCACAGCTTCGAAATCTTCCACCCATTCACGCGGAAATGCAGAGAAGACCTCAGCGTCATTCCACAAGTAGGGTATCTTTGATGAGGCTGTTTACCACAATGTGTCAAAAACCCAGTACATTCCTGGTTGAGCAGACAGAGATGCCATCTTTGCCTCCAGAGACAAGAACATCCCCTAACAGTAAAGACAGCCTACCGAGACCCTTGCTAAAGGAAATATAAATTAATGTGAACATATAAGCTGCCCACATGTCCTCTTACTAAAATATAAAAACTCGCAGTCAGCTCTGACCTTACAGGGGAACAACAAAAGCAGATGAATACACAATTATTGATTACATTCAGAAAAGGCCCAGAATAAACAAGGAAGGACTTGTGAATATTCTTTCCTGGCCGTTAGTAACGTATCCTGGAAAACCCAAAACACTTAAGCCTGAGAAAGAGGCATCCACGTGAAAATAAAGATGGTGGATTTTTTTTATTTTAATCTCGAAACAGGCGTCCTTTTACTTGCTTTTTCTGCTACTCTCTAAAATGAATCCACTGAAGGTTTTTTTTTTACTAGTTCCCAAGTCTCATATTAAATAGTGGCCTTAGCAATCTATTGGTCCTTTAAAAAGGAAACTTCACAAAACTGGAAAAAAGGGGGGGAGGGGAGGGAGAAAAGTCTCTGGAGCCAGAGGCTGCTCTGCAGTCTCCTGCAGATAGGGGTCCTGCCGCAGCCCCAAGTCCACCACCAAGAGCTGGCGATCCGGCGGTAACCCCAGCTTCCTGGAGGGCCCCGCGCAGCTGAGTAGTTAATGATCTTGTCAACATTTCCAATAAGAGCCGGGCTTCCAGGAGCTCAGAACTGTATCTCCCCCAAGCTGGGCGGCTCCCCGAAATCTGTCGTCGCCCAAGGGCTTTATAAAAAAAAATACAGGAAAATCACTCGCTATTCAGTTCGGCAACCACAAAAGCACAAGTTTTTTACTTTCACTCTTTTTCCATCCTGCACTGAGACGATGAAAGGCAACATTTCCACTAATCCAGAAACACTGGAAACTCAGGGATACCGAGAAAATGAGGATGCATCAGTTTCTTTTTTAAAACAAACATGGAACACCAGAAGGCCTTAGACAAATGGCAGGGAAAATCCTCTTTAGAGGTCTTTACTCAGGCAAACCTCAAACGTGTAGAAACTGCCACCAATTTGGTGTCCAATTTTAGTTTTTTCTTAGAAATTAATCAGTGGTGAAAACAAAACAGTCATGGGCAGACACATTGTATTTTCTTACTATGGAACACTTCCTGGTCTAATGACACACCTTTTTGAAACACCTATTAACTCATTGTATAATAAATACCTTTTAACTGAAATTTGCTTCTAGAAATAAGCTGCATCCTATTTCATGTAAATCAACAGCAAAGGGCAATATCTGCCCCCAACACACACATACCGACCTGCTTTCAAGCCTTTTACTTAAAACCAACATTTCTCTCCCAGTATAAGAAAACAGATCACCATTAATACCTCTCAAATATTATCTCATTCTTCTGTGCTTTTGTGAAAGCACCTGGAAGTCCCCACCACCGAGTGAGTAAAAGAAAGAACTGAGCCCAAGAATACAGAGGGAGATGATTGTGTGCAGTAAGCCATAAACCATCCTGTTAAACATTACCTCCCGGGGTAGTTCTGTGAGCACAGAACTCAGCCCCAGAAATGCCTTGTGAGGAGCACACGGCAGATAATTCTAAGCAACAGCTTACAACCATTTTCTGTAAGGACACACTGAATTGAGTCTATTTTGGCAGGACAGCAGAAAGGCATCTCATGCGAGAAGTTATTTAAGATTCTGTTTACCACTGTACCGACAATAATCGATACTGTAAGAGGGTCAGAATTATAAAAGGACAAGTGAGTGAGTGATAGTTGCCCAGCTGTGCCCGACTCCTCGACCCCATAGGCTATAACCCACCAGGCTCCTCTGTCCCTGGAATTCTCCAGGCAAGAATACTGCAGTGGGTCGCCATTTCCTTCTCCAACAAAAGGACAAATCCTTCCCCAAATGCTTTCCTATATAAAGTGCATATACCATAACCAGATTAAGTTTTTCAGATCCACGACTACCAACAACTACTGTAACATGACCTGGTTTATCACTAACCCAAGCAGCTGGATATTCCAGCCTCTTAAGGAGAGTGATCTATCAGAGAATGTTTACAAAGCACAATTCTTGACAAGAACATGATGTCACATGGCTGTAGGACGTATCCTCCTTCCTGTCTAAAAATACACTTTCAAGCACAGTTAATGACACCTCGCTGCAAGTTCTGAATTCTGCAGATAAAAGGCTGTCTATACTTTCCCTGCAAGGATAAAAGAACAAACAAACAAAAATCCACTTTCAGCACCCACAATTACATTATTGTGTGATTCAGCGACTTAAGAAAATTCTGCACAAGGTCGTAGATGAACTTGCAGAAATGAGGATGGAAGTGTTTTTCCTAAGTTGAAGCATCTTACCCAGCATCAGCTTTTGGAAACAGTAAATATAAAATACAACCAAGTTTTTCCTTTTTTTTTTTTTTTTTTAATTTCAGAGCTCCCAGCCCCACCCCATTGGCCCCTGGAGAGAAATGGTATCGAACCTGAAATGGAGTCTCTCCACTGGCAGTCGAGCCTGAATATTTGGGAAGAGCTGTGCCTCTAAGCTCAGGACAGGCCTGCGGTGAACAGAGAGGCAGCAAGGGGCAGAGCAGGTGCTGCAAACATTTTCCAGAATCCCAGAGGCCAAGATCCCTAATCAGCGACCACGGCCAGATCGTCTGTCTGGTTCCGGCTCAAAATCGGGTCCACACTGAAGGATGCTGAGGGTGCCCCTACCTCTCCTCACTCCCCACCTCCACTCGCTACTACACATCAGACCCCAGGTGCCCTTTCTCGACGGGGTCTGCCTCTGTTCAGCCAGGTGCTGTAAGCTGCCCAGACCAGGTGAAGGGTCACGTGGGCACTGGTGGCAGACGACCCAAAGCCAGGCCCGCGGCTGCTGGGCTATCAGGGGCTGCATCCAGGTGATGGACACCCTGGTCCAGGAAAAGTTACACAGGCCTGGGAAAGAAAACAGCAGGACCTGTGTGTCCTGCCCATGCAATTCAAAACAAAATGTAATCGCCCTAAAGTACACGTTTCCAACTCAACCATCTAAATGAGCTTCTGTCACATAACGTGATAAACACAACTAATGATCAGAAGCCGCCCTGACCTCCCAAGCAGACTGGGCGCAAGGGTGACTAACAGCTTCTGTCCAGCTCGAGGAGCACGCAGGTCCCCTCAACTTGAGATGCCTTCACAGAGCTCCCCAGTCCCGGAGGAAGATGCTGCGTCTCCCCACCCCTCCTCACCTGAGTGGCAGGTGCTTCCTCCACTCTCGCTCCAAACCAGCCTCGGTCCAGCGGAACCCGTCCACCCTCCTGAGCCCGTGACCAGCAGCTGTACCGCTTCACCGACGGGGATCCAAATCCGAGTCTGAACCATCGCCAGGGACTCGCTGGCGAGAGAAGTGAGCAAACCTGGGGCCTCGCTCAATGATGGGCCCAGAGCTCCAGCCCCTTCCGATCCCCAAGCAACCCAATTCGAGCTGGTGAGTCCCAGCATCGAAGGCCAACGGACGCCTGCCGCCAGGTCACAGATGCTGACCTGTTCCTCAGTGGCCTTCTGGGCACCACCACTCCCCCAAACAAGGAGCCCGTCCCCAGACAGCAGTTGCAGTGAAGCAAGAGCTGTGATTCCCACACCACCGAATCCATGGTACATGATTGCCTCCGCTCACGAGCTATCATTGCCTTGTCCCTTGCCTTTCTGGAAGCCACGAGGAGGGCAGAATGGACTTTCACCATCTGACTCCTCAGTGATGTTTCTGGCACAAAACTGGACACTGGTCACCCCCACCAAGGCCCCTGCTGCAGGGGGGCGGCGGGACACTCCTCTGGGAACTGTGGCTGCTCCCCCACCTCTCAGGACCACGGCCCCTGGAAAGCAGGACCATCCATCCCACGTGCGGGCAAGTGAAGGAGCCCTGGGGCAGGGCGGGGGTGCAGTCAGAGGGGTCAGCATCTCACGTGCCTGGACCCACGCCTTTGAGAAGCCCTGTGTAACGTGGCCTTTAGAGGAGAGTCATCTGCCACCCACAGCTTCTGCAGGTGTGAGCAATTCATCCTTGGTGTTAGTCACGCAGTCCTGTCTGACTCTTTGTGACCCCATGAACCGTAGCCCACCAGGATCCTCTTTTCCAGGCAAGAACACTAGGGTAGGTAGCCATTCCCTTTTCCAGAAGACCTTCCCAACTCAGGGATCAAACCTGGGTCTCTCGCACTGCAGGCAGATTCTTTCTTTACCACTGAGCCACAAGGGGATCTTTTCTCACAAACGTAAAATAGAAGTGTCCACAAGGTCCTTGAGCCAGTGCCTGGGACCTCGCAGGCTCTCAGCGAACTCAGGTCCCTTCTTCTTTCCAACCCAAATCCAAGATTCGGTAACAATGTAAAACTCAAGGTCGAAGCAAAGAATCCGACACAACTTAGACACTAAACAACAGCAGCGAGGTGGAAGCACATGGAAACCAAAGCCACCGCACAGAGGCCGGGTCTGAACCCACATTCCGGGTCCGGGGGCAGCCTCGAGATGTTTGCTGCGGGCCCACCTGGGCCAGCCGGGCCACCAGGTGGCGCTCACACCTGGGCAGGTGGCTGGCTCACACGGACATCAGTACCTGCGAGTCAGGGTGCTGGCCTCAGTCCCTGGGGCGGACGGCTGCTCAAAGAAATGCTTCTGCTGCTTCCTCCTTTGACACTGAAAACCCGGTGATTTCCCCAAATCCAGAGAGAAACTGTATAGTGTTAGTCGCTCAGGTGTGTCTGACTCTTTGAGACCCCATGGACTCCACCAGGCTCCTCGGTCCATGGGATTTTCCAGGCAAGCGTACTAGAGCGGGCATCTATTCCCTTCTCCAGGGGATCTTCCAGACCCAGGGATCAAACCCAGGTCTCCCATATTGCAAGTAAATCCTTCACTGTTTCGAGCCACATCTGCGCTTGCCCTTTTTGCCCTATTTTGCATCATAATATCTTTCAGATTAGAATCAAAGTTAGTATTTTCCTTTGGGCTTCTAAACGTTTTTCGGAGCATTTCCATCATGGCAGGGCTGTTCAGGCTTCCCTGGCAGTGGGGAGCCTGCCGTGGCCACATGGAGCCATGCGGTCACACGCACGCCCATCGCCACGCCAGGCACTGCTTGCAATCCTCCCAGACGAGCAACATCCCCTGCAGTTTCCATTCTTCAAAGCCAGAGTCTCCTTCACAGCAAACCATCTCATGACTCTACACACAGGACAACCTACACAATTACTGGCGAAAGAAGAAGAGTCACCACCACAGTCTCCTTAACTGCAAGTCCAGCGTACTTGATCATCTAGAATGTCTGTTCTGGTGAAAACCCCAAAGCCACAAAGGCCTGAGTCCACACATGTGTCCCTGCTGCACACAGGGTGCAGAGAAAGATGTGCAGCCCTGCTCATTAAAGACCACCCGTCACAACCAAAAATGGAAATAGGGACATCCCAGAGTTTGTAACTAGTTGATCACATCATTGCTTTCGGCACTGAGATGGCTCCTCTGTGCCTCTTAAAAGCCCTCTGCCCAAAAATACTGTCCCAGGAGCAGCAAGCTGCACAAATGTAAGTAGAAAAAAATCTTACTCATATGCAAACTAACATCCTTCCTGCAAGGCTTTCCTAGACAGTAAAACTGAGAGTCCTCAACCTCTCCGCTTGCACCACGCTCTCTCTGCAGAGCTGCTTACCCAGCTGTCTCTCAGGGAGAGATTCCTGCAGAGTTGTGCTGGAATTCACCCTCTGATCCTTCGCTCCTAACAAAAACAGAGGTGACCACAGGGCTTCACCACGAGGTGTTTGTGCTCGGTTACTTTTCTATTTACCGTCAGACTCCTTTGAACACATTTCCAGTTAAGCTGGGAAGAGCGGTCCCATGCCAAGGTCAAAGTAACACCGGGTCTTATTAGCCTGTCCTCAATCCGCAACTGCGGAAGAGAAGCCCAACGGATTACACAGGAAGGAATGTTCGCGGAACCAAATCTGACTTTCCCAGAGGGTGGAGGTGACGCTGGTGCTCGGGGGAAGACACCCCCAGCCTCTCAGAGTCTGAAATGACCAGAAGTCGGTATTAAAGTAATTACCTTTTTAAAAAACGTTTTCTATTGCTTTTCAACAAGAAAAGCAAAGTGCTGTGCCTCTCAAAAGCCCTCTGCCCAAAAATACTGTCCCAGGAGCAACAAGCTGCACAAATGTGGGCAAAAAAATCCTACTCATATGCAAATATCCTTCCCGCAAGGCTTCCCAGACAGTGAAACTGAGAGTCCTCAACCTCTCCACTCGTACCATGCTCTGCAGGGCCTTTTGTTTCATGGGCTTCCCTGGTGGATCAGACCGTAAATGTGGGAGACCCAGGTTCGATCTCTGGGTCAAGAATATTCCCTGGAAAATGAAATGGCAGCCCACTCAGTATTCTTGCCTGGGAAATCCCATGGACAGAGAAGGCTGGCAGACTACAGTTCATGGGGTGGCAAAGAGACGGACGCGACTGAGCGACTCACACATTTTCTTTGGTTTCAAAATCTTGACCGTCCGTCAATGCCGGCTGTCAGCGCATGGCCAGCAAAGACCCACCGTGCAGCTTCCCGAGCCCCACACACTGCACCCCGAGGGGCTCATCCTGGACCGCGGATCTCGGGGTGGCACCTCCAGGCTGCCCGGCCCTGGCGATCGGTGCTAACAAAACAGAGCACTGGGGCGGGGTTCCAACTGAGGTGTGCTAGTGATCCCACCCGTTCCACCCCCCCAGAAAGTCCTGCCGGACATATCTTACAGCGAGCTACAAGAACAGCTCTTGCAAACATCTTTTAAAGTCTAAAATGAAGTATTTCTGCTGCAGTGCGTGGAAGTCTAGCTTCTCCATCATAAATTAAACACACTCTTTGATAAATGACAAAGATGGGCAGAGATCCCCGGAAATCAGAGCTCATGGTAATTTCCCTTTCTTCACTCGCTCAGGTGACATGTTCTCATCTCCAGGCTTAGCTGGAAGACACAGGTCCCTCCCAACAACGGGGATGTGAGCACCACTGGTGTGGCCCAGCCAAGCACACAATGGACCCACCTCTGCATAGCCAAGGTCCTTGCTGCCTCTTTCCCAGATCTTCCTGGGGGGCACCTGCTCCCCCATACCGGGAGGCTGTCACTGAGTGGACAGGCCAGAACAGCTAACATGTTTTGAGTGCTTGCCAGGTGCCAGGTGATGAGCATATTCCACCCATCAACCCATCTCCCCTGCGAAGGAATTATGGTCATCCTGGCCACTTTATGAATAAGACAAGTGGGACACAGAGAGGGCCAGCACCTGGCTAAGGTCACACAGCACGGAGGTGGCCGGGCAGGGAGGCCAAGTGTCTTGCTCTGACAAGGGAGAAACAGAGGCTGGAGCTCCATGCTCGGATATTTAAGAGGCCACCTCAGAAATAAAGACGGCAGAACGCAGCAGATGAAAGGGAGAAGAGAAACAGGGGCGGGAAGGCCAAGGCCAAGGGAGGACCAAGCAGGGAGAAGCTTCTAGATCCAGAGGCACGTGATGTGCTGGAGCACGCGGGGAGGGGTGCAGAGACCCTGGTCCCGCCCACGCTCCTGTGCCCACCGCACCCCGATCCAAGCTGCAGGAGCGCAGAGGCTCTTTGGATTAAAAACACCCAGGTTTCCAACCACTGCTCTTCTGACTTTCCTCGTCCCCAGTGACTTGTCTGAGCACTGCTGGAAACTGCCGAGGTCCCTTGGGAGCGAATATTAATTCGAGCTCCCGCTGTTTCTTGATGTGGGATATTAATTACATTAATCAGGGTTGGGGTCCAGCCGAAGACAGGCACAGCACATGACCGTGCGGCTGCCTCCCCGTGCGACTCGGGGCCGTGACGTCACCCGGGGACACGCCTCCCCCAGGCTCCTCCTGCATTTGTACCTCTGTGCCCACGTGTCACCCCCTGCAGCCCAGACCATCTAGGCTCCCACACCACGATGACCACATGCGCACACAGGCCCTTCTCCTCGCACACACTTCACCCCACGGGCCCTGGGACATGGGGGGAGGATCTGGAAGAGAGCCCTGCCCAGTGGGTCAAATCAGACCCAGGTGTCCGAGCCTGTGGAGGGCAGGGGGGCACCCTGGGCACATGGTCGGCTCCAGGGGACATGGGCGGAGGAGGGCTCCAGCAGATGCGGAAGAGGTGTTGAGGCAGACCTGGAAGGCAGAGGGGACTTTCCGGGTTCATAGCCCACGTCTGGGGAACGGAGCTGGTGAGGTGGGCCTGGCCAGGAAGCAGGCCCCAGGGGGTGGAAGGACCGGGGGGACAAGTGGACAGAGAAGGCCAAGGTGACGGAAGTCCTCACTGAGGGTGACCTCAGTCACGCTCCCAAGGACACAGAAAGCTATGTCCTGTGGCCGAGGAAGCCGACTGGGGACCTGCAGCGCCTGGCCCAAGGGCCCGCAGCAACACGAGGACGGGGCTGACGGGGCAGGGGCTGAGGACGAGATTTCCAAAGGAGAGACTAAAAGAGAGGCCAGGACAGGGCTTGCCAGAGGCTTGACCTGAGGCCTTCGTGTTCAGGACGCGGAGTCCATCAGAGGCACCCTTGGGTCTCAAGGAGCATCACCTGGAGCCCAGGGCCGGAAGAGCGTGAACGGGTGGTCCCACTTCTCTGCCTCAGATAACAACTGCCTCCCACCAGATCTCCTGCCAGCCCACCTCCCCTCCGCCCACTGAGCACCGGGGGCAGGGGTGACCATTTTCCCCACTGGCTGCAGGTGACAACCGGCTCAGAAGCAAGTGCTGCTCAGGGGACATGAAGCCAGGCTCTGGTCCCCGTTGTGACTGTGATCTTGAGAAAGACATGACATGTCAAATCAACTTACAGTCTGAGCCTCAAAAGCCTTTGGCAATCCGCATAGACAGCCTCGTTTTCAAAGCAGAAGTTTAGTAATTTCCTGCATCTGTAGACACGTTCAAACTGTCAGTACGCTCAATTCCTGTTTTTTTCTGTTACCAGACAAATGCATTTCCATGGATAGGGCAGCCACGTGCATCAAAGCCCCTCAAGGCAGCTCTGTTCAACGAAGGAGCGAATGCGGGGCAGTTTGAGTGCTTCTGACCACCGCCTGGTCACTTCTCGCTTCCTCAGTCCTGCAGGGACAGCCCACCCACAGCCTGGTCCAGACTTGTACTTGGAGAACAAGGGGACACCCTAAGGGACCCTGGATTTGCGGGAACAGAGCCCCATCCACACCCATCCGCACACAGGGTGCCCAGCACCCCTTCCAGATACGCAGACCGGCACCTGGAGGGGGCCTCCCAGCACACCTGTGACAGCATGAAAGTGAGGCGTGCGCTCCTGGACGAGAAAGAGCAAGAAATGAGCCATCAACCTCTGCTCCCCACTTTTGCAGAAGTGTGTTCATTTACCTGAAATTAGAGACACCAGGACTAAGGCTGGCAGTGTCCCCTGCGTGTGAGGAGGAGCAGATACACGCCACTTAATAAGAGATATGCCCACACTAGCTATTTGTGTGACACAAACTCTCACTTGGGGGGAATAAGTGGAAATGCTGATCCATCCTCCCCTGTTAACAATCAGGATTACTCCTCGAAGAAGGGCCTGGGCAGGGCCCTTCCTGTGCTCCTTCCCATTCTCTATGCCTCCCCAGCCTCGAGGGACCTGGGCCGTCACAGTGTAACACGACTAAGGAGGAACGCTGAACGAGAACTTCCAGGTCTCAAGCCTCCAACCTCCCCTGTCGGTTTGAGAAGCATTTAAAGTTCGTTCTTGAAGAGTTTTTCTTGAAGCTAGTCTTTGCACCGGTTTAGCTCTGTCTGCCTGAACATAAATAGCTGATGTAGTCAAGTCAGGCTGTGTGCAGAGTTCCCTCGCCTGCTAAGAGAGGTTTTGCCTTCTCCCGGCAAAATGTAAAATTAGTAAACCGTGCCGCATGGTGAGGTCACCAGCCCAAAATTACACCTAAACTTATTATTATTAAGGATTTGGTGTCCTGTTTTTCTATTGCTAAGAAAGTTACACTCATTATAGCTTTATATTTAGAGGGCTTTTTAAAAATAAGTTTGAGAACGGATCTATGAATGTCTGTATTGTACAGAGTCAGACAGTTACAAGAAAGTACTCATGATTTTAGCTTACATATTTTCCCTTCAACATTGAAAGAACCAAAAATCTAGTAACAGTTTCCACTACTGCATTTAGGGGAAAAGTGCTTTCTTTCAATGTAAGAAGAAACTAAATAAAATTATTGGGTTGGGCCAAGGGAGGAGATTCACTTTTTAGATAAAAGGGATTTGGGTAATTTTCGTCTCCTGACCACAAAACTTTAATATTTTTAAAAATATAATCTTCATGCTGGGATTAAACAGAAAGTTCATTTTCTCTTTTTATCATCTTTTCTTCCCAAATCCTGAATTCTGAAAGGTTAAGTCACACTGTACTTAGAAAAACACACATATTTGCCTTATGTTCCTATCAAGTAATATTTATTAATTTAAAAACCAATGTAAGCACTGAGTACATTTAAAAATCGTTAAAATGGTAAACACTACACACACATACACATTATATATATTTTACCACAATAAAAAACGCAAAAGTGTAGATTTTAAATGTTTAAAATAATTTAAAATGTTTTAATACTGTACTCCCTTAAAAGTCATAACACAAAACATAAATGAACAATATTTATAGCCATCATGAGGTCAATAATCAACTCTTAAAATTACATAAAATCTGTTGGGATGGGAGCAGTATTATCCCAAGTGAGGATTAGACCTTGTGATGTCAGAGGTCATCGCTAGAATCCACCAACTGTTTAGAAAAGTTTTCCTCTAGATGAGGCAGCCAATTTTCATGCCAAATTTGGAACAGCCCGTCTCTAAATTCCCTGTTACACTTCATGTGCTCTGCTGAACTCTGTGGGCCAAAGACTGACAGAAAAGTGTCCCTTTCCACCCCCCCGCCCCCACCAACAATTTTAACTTAGCTCTGGAGCAAGTCAAGAGTTTTCAGAATACAATTTGAATTCGAATACAGAAAGAAGAGCTCCATTAAGGGTACATTTCTATCCAACACAAACATGCCTCCACACAGTGACTCTTTTTGCACTAACAGCTTGAGAAATTCCAAGTTCAAGTTATCTTAGATGCAGCATTTAACTGACACCGTGCGGTGTTTGATCCAAGGAGCCCTTTTATAAATCAGCTTTGGAATGTCCCACTTCTTCCTGACTCGAAATTCCATACGAATCCTATTCTGTGCTCTCTGGTTTATTCTGAGAATTTTAATCCACTTCATTTTTTGTAACAAATATTTTACAACCATGCTCAGCCAAAAGCCCTGAAGTTCTGACCTAATTCACATTAAGAACTTCTTATCTGTGATTTTATATAAATCCTACATACTGCATAGCTCACCCTACCCCTGACGATGCTTCCATAAAGTTCAATAAACCTGATCTTTTAAATTCCTTTTATATTCCTTTCTCCTTCTTAAGTAATTTTCTTAAAAAGTATTTTTCTAAGCTGATTAAAAGACAACTTTCAAATGCCTTATCCTACCCACATCAAAGACATGAATTGCAGTCTCCCTCACCAACCTATGGGCCAGAACAAATTAGAAACAGATAAAAAACATTACTGCTATTAAGAACTTTCAAAGAATAATTTTACCAGTATGCACAATGTATCAGCAGTTCAGAAGTTACGACATTCATCAAACCCTCAACCTCCTGCACTTAGAAGGCAGATATCCTCTACCACCAGTGTCCTGGCGCTAAAGGAGAGAAGGCCGGACTGTACCCTCCAGCCGACACCTGGCAAGAGGTGGGAGCCAGCGCTCTCAGGGATTCCTGGGCGGGGTGCTCCTTCTCTGCACTGGGAGGTGTGGCCTCTGCCCCAGTAGGCGTGGTCTCTGTAAGAGAGGCATGGCCCCTGCACTGGGAAGCGGGGACACTACTGGGAGGCGTGGCCTCTGTGCTGGGAGGTGTGGTCTCTGTACCGGGGGCGTGGCCTATGAGCTGGGAGGTGTGGCCTATGCACCAGAAGGTGTGGCCTATGCACCAGGAGGCATGGCCTCTGCACTGGGAAGCAGGGACACTACTGGGAGGCGTGGCCTCTGTGCTGAGAGGTATGGTCTCTGCACCGGGCGGTGTGGCCTCTGCACCAGGAGGCATGGCCTCTGCAGCAGGGGGCATGGCCTCTGCGTCAGGACTCGTGGTCTCTGTGCGAGAGGCGTGGCCTCTGCACTTCTCTGGCCCTCACTGTACCGGTGTGTGGAGAGGGTGCCCTGTAACCTGCCCGTTTCTGAGGAAGAAGGGGGAACACCAAGTATTTCTGGGACCCGGTAGGCCCAAGCCGCTGCTGTCCGAGCACTCTCACAAGAGCAGTCAGGCCACTTCCCGAACATGTGATGCCCTCACACAGCTGTGTGGTGTAACTGGACAGTGATCCTGGCCCAGTGGGGCTCGGGCCCACACGCACCACGTCTAAACTGGGCCTCCCTCCATCTCCCACCTGCCCAATCCATCACCACGTCCTCAGGACCCCACCCTCCAAAACCTCTCTTGGGTCCCCCTTTTCTCCAGTCTTATGGTCACTGGTCTGCCCCGAGTACCACCCTCCCTAAGCACTGCCCTGCACCATCTTCTGAAAATGGACCCCTCTCAGTCCCCCACTCTGGTGAGCACTCTGCTGCAGACACCGAAGGGTCATCCAGAACCCATCACCTCATAACTGGTGAGAGCCCAGTGTCCTCAAGATCACTCACAGCCCTTAAAGACCTCTCAGACGCCACCTACTGTCCTCACACACGTATGTGTACACACACACATACACACAAATGCACACGCATGCACCCACATGCCCTCCAGGATCTCTGAGGCTCTGACCGCTGCCCACAGCTCCGTCCTCACCCAGCACCCTCTTCTCAGAGAACCAACTTCCACAAGGGCCCCAGGCCTCACCACCTCCTTTACAATCTACTGGGGAAAAGAATCCAGTCAAACAGGTGACTCAGAGAACTCACACCCAAAACAATAAAAATGAAACAAATCTGGCAATGATCATTGAACCCAACAGGCAAAGAAATGTGTAGATAGAATCAAGTCTAAGTATTTGTGAGGTATATATAAACATGCAATTGTTACATTTCTTGCAAGACATTATATACAACATAAAAATAATAAATTAATAATTGTAGACTAAAACCACATGCAGAAAAGGAATTACAATAGCGTGTGGGAAGAGGGGAAGAAATGAAGAAAGGGAGGAAGGGAACAGAGGTGCTTTCATTTCTTCATCCTGCCCAAAGAGGAAGTCAAATTATATTGTTACTGATGTCTATAAATTGAGAAACAGGGGTTTAAGCAAAAGTTATAAATATAACCATTGACAGAACTGAAAACACTGAACCTTCTATCTATCTTCTGATTTCAAGGATTAAAAAGAGAAACATAATTCTTTTACCAATAAATAAAAAAGAAAGCATAAAATCAGATAAAAGTTTTTTCTAAGTAGGAAAAAACACCTAATAAATCTGTTTCAGCAAAAAATATAAATGGAATCAACTTATTTATTCAAAAAGACTCAATGAAGGGCTTAACAACTAAATCCAACTCTTTGCCCTGTACAAAAGACACCCCAAATGAAGGAATTCAGAAAAGCTGGATGACATATAGATAAAATACAGTAGAAAAATGCGAATAAACAAGAGTGAAAATCAAAATATCACTAAGAGTTTAATTCATGGTTTGAAAAAGGTATTCAATTGTACAAAAGTCATATTATAACGATTAAAGTTAAAAAAGAAACCACCAAGAATAAGGCAGTCCTACATGTTTAAATCATGTAACAGAGAACCAAATACTTAAAGCAAACGCCCCAGTGAATGCATGGATAGATCACAAGAGACAAAATGGATCTGGGAGAATTAACAAATCTCCTTAAACCCAGCAGATTAAAAAGGCAAAAACAATAGTAGACGTGAATGAAAAAGTAGGGTTTATCAAGTATGTAACGTCAAACCCCATGCTGGCCAGTTTGCTAAACTAAGGATAGAATGTAAGGTGGCTACATGCTGACCACAAAGATGGGCTCTTACAGCTCCATACATCAGAAACAGCACAGGTCTTCCAAGTTTCATATATAGTAATGTGACAACAAAAACTACCAAGTGAAAACAAAGACAACACTAGCAAAAGTTCAGCCATCTGGAAAATTTTAAACTCTCCATAACAACTCCTGGGGCAGGAGAAGATCACGGGGCAACTGCAAACCACCTCCTGAACCCCTCTGTGTCAAAATGTATGGGACACAAGGAAAGCAGAAAGGGTAACCAGTTGTGGGACTAAAAATAAAGAAAACATGTACGTGAACTATGCAAGTTAAGAAGTAACCAAAAAAGCATTAAAAGTCACAACTTTGAATTTTAAAAGGTAACTGCAAATGAGAAAAAAAAAACAGAAAAATTGATAAAGTCAATAATTAGCTCTTTGACAAAGCCCAATGAATGAGAAAATTGACAAGCTGCCCTAATCAAAAACAAAAAATAAAGTAGGAGATGGGGGAAATTAGATCCACGGACCACCAAAAATTAAAAGAATATAATGTTCTTTAAAGCGTTACATTAACAAATGTGATAATATTGAAAGAAATTACTAATTTTCTATTAAAAGATTCTTTACCACCTGAGCCACCAGTTCAGTTCAGTTCAGTCGCTCAGTCGTGTTTGACCCTTTGCGACCCCATGAATCGCAGCACACCAGGCCTCCCTGTCCATCACCAACTCCCGGAGTTCACCCAAACTCATGTCCATCGAGTTGGTGATGCCATCCAGCCATCTCATCCTCTGTCGTCCCCTTCTCCTCCTGCCCCCAATCCCTCCCAACATCAAAGTCTTTTCCAAGGAGTCAACTCTTTGCATGAGGTGGCCAAAGCACTGGAGTTTCAGCTTTAGCATCATTCCTTCCGAAGAACACCCAGGACTGATCGCCTTCAGAAAGGACTGGTTGGATCTCCTTGCAGTCCAAGGGACTCTCAAGAGTCTTCTCCAACACCACAGTTCAAAAGCATCAATTCTTTGGCGCTCAGCCTTCTTCACAGTCCAACTCTCACATCCATACATGACCACTAGAATAACCATAGCCTTGACTAGATGGACCTTTGTTGGCAAAGTAATGTCTCTGCTTTTGAATATGCTATCTAGGTTGGTCATAACTTTTCTTCCAAGGAGTAAGCGTCTTTAGGCCCTAAGTAAACATCCAAAATCTATTCAGGAATCAATAGAAGAAGCAACAGAACAACAATCAGGAAAGAAACCAAAAGGCCTGTCACACACTTCTTCACTTGCTCAAATGCAAAAAAAAAAAAAAAATCAGTTACAGTCATACACATTTTGAGAAATAACTTAGAATGGAGGCTATTTGACTGTTTCTGGAGCAAAAAGAACTTACATAAAGTGAAGAATAGAAAAGAAATAAATCAAAGTTTCTCATGATGTACTCTGCATAGAAGTTAAATAAGCAGGGTGACTATATACAGCCTTGATGTACTCCTTTTCCTATTTGGAACCAGTCTGTTGTTCCATGTCCAGTTCTAACTGTTGCTTCCTGACCTGCATACAGATTTCTCAAGAGGCAGGTCAGGTGGTCTGGTATTCTCATCTCTTTCAGAATTTCCCACAGTTTATTGTGATCCACACAGTCAAAGGCTTTGGCATAGTCAATAAAGCAGAAATAGATGTCTTTCTGGTACTCTCTTGCTTTTTCCATGATCCAGCAGATGTTGGCAATTTGATCTCTGGTTCCTCTGCCTTTTCTAAAACCAGCTTGAACATCTGGAAGTTCACAGTTCACGTATTGCTGAAGCCTGGCTTGGAGAATTTTGAGCATTACTTTACTAGCATGTGAGATGAGTGCAATTGTGCGGTAGTTTTGAGCATTCTTTGGCATTGCCTTTCTTTGGGATTGGAATGAAAACTGACCTTTTCCAGTCCTGTGGCCACTGCTGAGTTTTCCAAATTTGCTGGCATGTTGAGTGCAGCACTTTCACGGCATCATCTTTCAGGATTTGAAATAGCTCAACTGGAATTCCATCACCTCCACTAGCTTTGTTCATAGTGATGCTTTCTAAGGCCCACTTGACTTCACATTCCAAGATGTCTGGCTCTAGGTGAGTGATCACACCATCGTGATTATCTTGGTCGTGAAGATCTTTTTTCTACAGTTCTTCTGTGTTTTCTTGCCACCTCTTCTTAATACCACAGAGTACATCATGAGAAACACTGGGCTGGAAGAAGCACAAGCTGGAATCAAGATTGCCAGGGGGAATAACAATAATCTCAGATATGCAGATGACACTACCCTTATGGCAGAAAGTGAAGAGGAACTAAAAAGCCTCTTGATGAAAGTGAAAGAGGAGAGTAAAAAAGTTGGCTTAAAGCTCAACATTCAGAAAACTAAGATCATGGCATCTGGTCCCATCACTTCATGGCAAATAGACGGGGAAACAGTGGAAACAGTGTCAGACTTTATTTTGGTGGGCTCCAAAATCACTGCAGATGGTTAACTGCAGCCATGAAATTAAAAGACGCTTACTCCTTGGAAGGAAAGTTATGACCAACCTAGATAGCATATTCAAAAGCAGAGACATTACTTTGCCAACAAAGGTCCATCTAGTCAAGGCTATGGTTTTTCCAGTAGTCACGTATGGATGTGAGAGTTGGACTGTGAAGAAGGCTGAGCGCCGAAGAATTGATGCTTTTGAACTGTGGTGTTGGAGAAGACTCTTGAGAGTCCCTTGGACTGCAAGGAGATCCAACCAGTCCATTCTAAAGGAGATCAGTCCTGGGTGTTCTTTGGAAGGATTGATTCTAAAGCTGAAACTCCAGTACTTTGGCCACCTCATGCGAAGAGTTGACTCATTAGAAAGGCTCTGATGCTGGGACGGATTGGAGGCAGGAGGAGAAGGGGACGACAGAGGATGAGATGGCTGGATGGCATCACCAACTCGATGGACATGAGTTTGGGTGAACTCCGGGAGTTGGTGATGGACAGGGAGGCCTGGTGTGCTGCGATTCATGGGGTCGCAAAGGGTCAGACAAGACTGAGTGACTGAACTGAACTGAACTGAAACCAAAAGGTGTCTGAGACAACAGAGCACAGAGCTACTGTCCTAATACAGAAAATGTTCTTTCAAAGCAACAAATCATTAAATAACTCTGAAAAACTGACCGAGTAAGTGAAGAGGTGGTTCACAAGAGAAATAATAGTCTACAGACCCTAAGAAATGCTCGATGTGGCTTTAAATTTTTAAAATCCGGTGCGTATTTTCCCTATCAGACTGCCCAAGACTAAAAGACTGATAACATCAAGAGCTGGCAAAGACAAAGCCTCAGGTCCCTGACTGTTGCTGAGGGTGTGAAATGACAGTTTGATATCCTGATGGGAAACTCATTAATATCCCTCAATGAAAATGCCTCTTCCCGCCAAAAACTCCATCTTGGCAAACTAATCCCAAAGAAACATTTTAACACATGCACAAAACCATGTGTGTCAGAGAGGCTCACTGCACACTAGGAAACCCTCAGCGACACAAGAGTCCACTACGGGCACACACGCAGTGCAGCTGCCCAGGGCAACGTGCAGCTGCCCAGGGCAACATCCAGCTGCTGGCTACTGGCCCCGCCCACTGGCTGCTCCCACCCATATCCCCTTCCAGCGGCTCAGAACAGGCCACACTGGGTACTGGGCATTTAAAAACCAGGATGGGGTGCGCCAGCCTTTACACTCTGCTCATCCCTTAAGAAGAATACGTTGTAGGACTTATCTGGTGGTCCAGTGGTTAGTACTCTGCCCTTCCAATACAGGGGGTGAGGGCTTGACCCCTGTTGGGGAACTAAGATCCCACAACCATGCAATGCAGCCCCAAAAATTGAGAAAATAAGTTGACGGAAAACTCCCATTTTAATTTTGGGGAAAAAAAAAAAACAAAAACCCTGATACTGGGAAAGACTGAGGGCAGGAGGAGAAGGCAGTGACAAAGGATGAGATGGTTGGATAGCATCACTGACTCCAGGGACATGAGTTTGTACAAACTCTGGGAGATAGTGGACAGGGAAGCCTGGTACGCTGCCGTCCATGGGGTCACAAAGAGTCAGACCGGACTTAGCAACTGAACAACAACATGAATGTATATTGAAATTCCAAATGCATTCATGAAGCTGATGGACTTCAATGCCTAATACAGTGATTGGTATTGAGAAGGCAGTCAGTACACAGCAGCCTGCCTAAAGTAAAAATTACAGAAACACCGTGGAGTGTCACACACGTCCTTCTTTCTCAAAATGCAACTTTTACTCTGGATTGTAAACATCTTGATGGCAAAGATAAGAAGAGTCTCTGCAGTCTACCAGCTATGCATTTTGAAAAGAAATAGTTTAATTTCAGCAAGGAGAATGCTACCCTAAGTATTTGTCTATAATTCAATTGCTCAAATACGTGACTGAAAATCAATTAACAAGTTATCAGTTATCAGTTCAGTCACTCAGTCGTGTCAGACTCTTTCCGACCCTATGAACCACAGCATGCCAGGCCTCCCTGTCCATCACCAGCTCCCAGAATTTACCCAAACTCATGTCCGTGGAGTCGGTGATGCCATCCAACCATCTCATCCTCTGTTGTCCCCTTCTCCTCCTGCCTTCAATCTTTCCCAGCATCAAGGTCTTTTCAAATGAGTCAGCTCTTCACATCAGCTGGCCAAAGTATTGAAGTTTCAGCTTCAACATCAGTTCTTCCAATGAACATCCAGGACTTGGACTGGTTGGATCTCCTTGCAGTCCAAGGGACTCTCAAGAGTCTTCTCCAACACCATAGTTCAAAAGCATCAATTCTTCGGCGCTCAGCTTTCTTCACAGTCCAACTCTCACATCCATACATGACCACTGGGAAAACCATAGCCTGGACTAGACAGACCTTTGTTGACGAAGTAATGTCTCTGCTTTGTAACATGCTGTCTAGGCTGGTCATAACTTTTCTTCCAAAGAGTAAGCGTCTTTTAATATCATGGCTTCAGTCACCATCTGCAATGAGTTTGGAGCCCAAAAAAATAAAGTCAGCCACTGTTTCCCATCTATTTGCCATGAAGTGATGGGACTGGATGCCATGATCTTAGTTTTCTGAATGTTGAGTTTTAAGCCAACTTTTTCACTCTCCTCTTTCACTTTCATCAAGAGGCTTTTTAGTTCCTCTTCACTTTCTGCCATAAGGATGGTGTCATCTGCATATCTGAGGTTATTGATATTTCTGCAGGCAATCTTGATTCCAGCTTGTGTTTCTTCCAGTCCAGCGTTTCTCATGATGGACTCTGCATATAAGTAAAATAAGCAGGGTGACTATATACAGCCTTGATGTACTCCCTTTCCTATTTGGAACCAGTCTGTTGCTCCATGTCCAGTTCTAATTGTTGTTGCTTCCTGACCTGCATACAGGTTTCTCAAGATGCAGGTCAGGTGGTCTGGTATTCCCATCTCTCTCAAAATTTTCCACAGTTTATTGTGATCCACACAGTCAAAGGCAGAAATAGATGTTTTTCTGGAACTCTCTTGCTTTTAACAAGTTATTTACCCCGAACTCCACCCCCAACAAGGGCTTCCTCAGTGGCTCAGTGGTAAAGAATCCACCTACAATGCAGCAGACACAGGAGACTCGGGTTTGATTGGGTCAGGAAGACCCCCTGGAGAAGGAAGTGGGAACCACTCCAGTATTCCTGCCTGGAAAATCCCATGGACAGAGGAGCCCGGCGGGCTACAGTCCAAGAGGTCGCAAAGAGTCGGACACGCCTGAATGAAGGAGCAGAAGCAGACCTAAGGGAAAAGTGCCATGTCTTCGTACCATTTTGTGAACTTATATGTAACTTATTTTTGAAAACCTCTATGTCGTCAAAGTGAAGTCCTGTGTCTGTCTTTACCCCCTTACACAAGAGAAACACAGCATAAGGTTCGGGGCCCAGATGTCCATGTTTAATTCTGGCTCAATAATTAAAATGTGAGGCTTCATATTAATTTCCAGAATAATGACATTCAGATCAACTCTCTGCCAGAAAACGGGATGCTACCAAAGAAGACAAAGTTTTGGGAGAATGGGAAAGGACGTCATTTGTGCTCGGCTCCCACAAATCTTCAAAATTAAAAACAGGATGGAGCTCATATTCGTAGCTTCAACTTCAGACATCTTACAGTGAATTAAGCATGCAAGTGGAAAGGAAAGAAATTCTGCCCCATGTGATTAAACGTAAGCCTGCAATCCTCTGTCTGCTTCCCGCTAACCTCCAAGACCAGCCATGGTTTGTCTAAGAAAGGGATGTTTTAATCAGAACAGTTGGATTTATTGTCATCCTGAAGTCCCATCTGACTAGCAGATCCTCAGGCAAATGAATACCCATAAATTTCACACGACGGGTAGAAACCGCCTAAGCTCTTTGAGCCCCCAGATGTGCAGCCAGTTCAGGGTGACCATCTCCGGGGCCTTCAATCTTTTCTTAGCAAAGGACCCGCTTATGAAATCCAACTGCGAAGAACTGACTCATTGGAAAAGACCCTGATGCTGGGGAAGATTGAATGCAGGAGGAAAAGGGGACAATGGAGGATGACCTGGTTGGATGGCACCACTGACTCTACGGACATGAGTCTGAGTAAACTCTGGGAGTTGGTGATGGACAGGGAAGCCTGGCATGCTGCAGTCCATGGGGTCGCAAAGAGCTGGACACGACTGAGCAACTGAAATGAATTAACTGATGAACTCCAACGCATTGAGATGCATGTAAATTAGCAAAACTCTGCTAAGAATGTCAGGTCCACACAGTAGAAAATGGTGATCCTGACACTGACAGTCCTCATTCCTCCTTTAAGAGGAAATATCCCTTCGCCTCAACCTGCACCCATCTAAAGCACGGTCTAGCTGGGCCACTGAAACAGAAAAAGAGAAACAGCGCTTTCTGTCCGAGCTGAACAGCGTCGATCTGGACTTTGTTATCCCACAGGAATGCCAGTAGATCTTTTTTTTTTTTTTTAGGTCCGGTAAGCTTTCTGAACACTGATACTGTGAGCCCATAGGCGAGAGAATCAACAGAGTTCTAGTCTGTTTCAACACCATTCATCTATCCAAAGAAGCTTTTCGGTGATTGATAGGGTGAGGAGTGCAACGTGACCTTCAGTCTAAATACTAAAGTCTAAATGCAAACCATGCTGACCGGAACCTGGACTCTCGGGCAGGAGCAGCAGGTAGACCGTAGCCTGGAGGCCAAGAGCAGGACCAGCCCCACAATCAGGAAGCAGTTTAACCAGGTCTCACCTCGAAAACGCGACAGCTTAACAGCCAGCAGGAACAGCAAGCAGTCTGGAGATTCGTGGGGACACAGACTCGCTCTGCACCGACTCCTGGAACGGCAGGGTTTTGTGCCTGACTGTGGCAGGTAATAAATATACCGACACAATGTGATTCTCTTGCAATTTTAAACCCGTAAATCCCCTTCCAGCTGGTAGCCAAACACCCCCATCACACTCTGCCACACTCACGACATGGCCCACTGCAAAGCCCACGAGGGCAGGACCTCCGTGTCTCTCACTGTGATTCCTTATAGCACAGGAGAAAGACACAAACCATCCTCAAAAACGCTGCGGATACGAAGGAACGGAAACTCATGACACTACATTTAACCCTCTTCTCCCTAAAAGAAGCATCACCCTCTTAAAGGAGGTCCTCTTATTACTGACTTGACTCTTCCCTCTGAGAAGCAGCTTTTCTGAACTGTTGCTGCCCATCTGGGGAAAAGGAATCTTCATTGTTATTATTATTAATAGGGTTACACTGAAATGACCTACTTTAAGAAGACTGATGAAGGACACTGGTTCCAGGTCCATTGTGAGGGAAAGAGGTTTTCCCTTTGCATCCACACCACCCTCCTAAGTGAAAAGCCCCCACTCTGGCATTTCCACGAGCTTTGATACAGAGCTCAAAGCATACTGTGTTCTCATCCAACCACCGTATTTCACATCGCAAGCCCTGGGAGCAGAAATGAGATGGGCACGAGGTCATCTGTGAAGAATGTGAGGGGAGGCTCTGCAAAACCATAATCTCAGAAAAACACTCTGCTCCTCCACACAGAGAGCATTTTGTTGGTGTCTGACTGTCATTACAACGACACACAAAATTATCAGTGAACTCTGCCTGGGGTTTACACTCCAGGCTCACCTTAAGCCCCCAGGCAAACCAGACAGTTTCTATATTTTATACAGTCGCTTTCTGTATTGTGAGGTTAATAAAACAAAAATGAGGTGAATTAGGATTTAAGGCTTAATAAGCTTCCCGGGTGTGGGGGCGGGGGGGCTTTCCTGGTGGCTCAGTGATCAAGAATCCACCTGCAGGAGATCTAAGTTCGATCCCTAAGTCTGAAAGATCCCCTGGGGGAGGGCCTGGTTACCCACTCCAGTATTCTTGCCTGGAGAATCCCAGGGACAGAGGAGTCTAACAGGCTACAGTCCACGGAGTCACAAAGAGTCAGATGCAACTGAGCAACTGAGCACACACACGTTGAATATAAAGAACATCTATCTAACTGAATTAGACCACAAGTCTCACCTGCTTGTAAAATAAACAGACTTTTTTTTAATGTGCAAAAAGTAGGAAGAATTAAATGCCTTTTATGCTGGATGTAAAGTTTGTATTTTTACATGCTACATATAAAATTACCACTAGATGAGACAGAGAATAAACCGGAACCATCCCAACTTTCCTTCTGTGTTCTGAACTTCTTGAGTGGCCTTCATCTGCAGTTTAGTCTGCTCTCAGGCTCCCTTTCTTTTTGGTGCATTGCACACTGTACTCTGCAGGCCCTCAGGGGAGGCCAGTGTCTGACCCTATTTCACAGATGAACAAGTTAAGGCACACGGGCTTCACAACCAGCCAGAAGTCAACACGACTGGATATAAGACAGGAAGCCAGGGGCTGCATCTTGCACTACAACTCCTCCCCACACACCTGCAATCTGGGATTAGCACACCTGAGTTACTGGATGCTGCATCAGAGGCAGGGGCCCAGCTGCAGGAATCCGGGGGAATACCTGGACAGGCCAGCTCCTGCTTCCAAGGGTGCTGGGCCGATTTACTAGGGACTCTCTGGGGGACAGACATGCGGCAGGGTCAGCCTCGGGCTGCTGGACACCCCAGTGCCTCCTTCAGCTGCCCTTCCCAGCACCCCACACACACTGCTCCTGCACAAACCTTGAGAATGGTAGATGGGAACTTTTACCCCTTAATTACGCTGCTCTGATTCTGGAAATATCTGAGATATTTCCAAAGTGCCCTGCACCGCCCCTTAGAAGTCTTGTCTACCAACAGCTGAACTGGGGGAGTGCAAGTCCCTGATGAATCTCAGCTCCAGCTCCCACCCCCAACAGCATCTGCAGCCCCACAGCTGCTCCAGCCCCATAGGGGCCAAATGGGGCAAGGCCACGTTGGGCTGAGCCCTGAGTGTGAGATCCACGGGGATTTCCACGGCTCAGAGCGAGACAGAGAGCCAAGAACATCTCAGTAGTAACTTTTACATCATCACGTGTTCAAGGAACACTTTGGATCTACCAGGTTAAATAAACCATATCATTAATTTTACCCATTTCTTTACTCTTTTTGCACGGGGTAACTAGAAAATCAAAACTGAGAATGTTCTACCACCAGGCAGCACTGCCTAGCAGGGTGGTCAGCCCACTGGGGCCAAAGCCAGCCTGCCAGCCACCTGTTTCTGTGCAGCCTGTGTATGAGCTGAGGACGGTGGCTGGGGTAAAAATCAAAGAGAGAACAGCATTTTGTGACATGTGAAATGACATGAAATCAAGTTTCAGTACCCACAGAGCTTGTTTACTCACCGATACGTTGTCTGTGACTGCTTCTCTGACTGCTACAAAGCAGAGAAATTCTGGCCCACAAAGCCCCAAATGTTTACTGTCCGGCCCTTCACAGAAAAAGGCTGCTGACCCCTGCCCAACAAGGACCTGGCTTCCCAAGATTGGGCCCTCCTGGGCTTTGGTGCAGGCTCCGCAAGCCGGCCTGAAGGAGAGGGGCTGCGACCCCTGGCTGGCTGGACGACTAGACGCTGACGCAGGGGCCTCCTCGCTTCAGATCCCCAGACCATCATGTAAATTCCTCCTTCTGCTCATCTTCACGGCAGACACGGCCACACAGTGCACAAGGCCCACCTGCTTGGGGGCCGGTCCCCGCTGAGGGCACCCTGACCCTGGCTCCCAGCCCCTGCTGGTGACACATCGGTCACTCGGGCCACCTTGAACAGAGGCGGAGGCCCAGAGGAAGGACACTGGCCTTCCACAACATGATCTCCACAGACACAACTCCAGGGGCTCAGACCAAGACTCAAAGTTAGGTTTCAATAAGCATGAGGAGGGTCAGACTTCAGGTGACCATCCAGAATCTGGTCTGCTCAGACAACCCAAGTTCCTCAACCACGAGGGTCTCAGCATCCTCCTGGGGGCAAGGGGCTAGAATGAGCTCCTCTCTCCCAACTGTGACGAATACCAAACAACACAGACAACATGGCAGGCGTGGAACCAATGTTCATAAAAAGGAATGAGCCTTGATAGAGCATTTACGAGCTATTTGTTTGGGGGTGGCTGGTTATTCAGGTAGTCACTCAATTCAAGTCTGTGTTAGGCCCTTAAAGATAAAAACTCAACTTATAACGATAAACTGCAGTGCTCAATACCTGGGATCATGTAGTCATGTGGACTCAAAAAACAGCTCTCAACTCGGGATGCTGTATTCTGATGCCCTTGCTCCAGGAGAGCTCCAAGGAACCCCCTTTGCAAGCCACCACAGACTCTCTCCAAGAGCACCGCTGAAGGTCGGCTATGTGAAAACACAAGGCCTGTGCGAAAAAGGCCAACATACAAACCAGAGTGAGGACTGTCCTTTAGGGTTACAGGACAAAACCCTCCTCCTTCACGGGAGAGCTGGTGAGTTCTGCCCTCGTCATCTAGTTGACATATCAATGGCCCTATTTCACTCACTTTTAGTGGCCAGAAGACTCAGATTCTAAATTTCAGTTCAAGTAAATCTACTGGAGGGAACAAGATGAGCTGGATGCAAAATCCTACTTTCCCCTCATCAGGACCTATTATTTCACTTCCTTGTTCTTGACTTTCATTTACACTTTACTTCCAAGGTGGCACTAATGGTAAAGAACCTGCCTGCTGGGTCTACAGGACTCGCAGAGTTCAGAGGTCCGATCAGCCCTGAGCCTTCTCAACAAGCTCATCCTGAAATCACTGCAACCTCGCTTCCTTCCGTGCGCTCACCAGGGCGAATCACGGGCATGGGGAGGGGCAGGAGACCGTGACTCAGGAACCCTGGGTGAGAGCTCGACTCCATCACCGTGGCCTCGCTGAGTCCCTGAATCCTTCTGTGTTTCAGTACCTGTAAAATGTCCAATTCACCCCCAAAGCATCCCTAAGCCGCCTGCCAGTAACATAGGTAAAACTCTCAATATGAACCCTTTTAAACAAGCCCAAACAGAAAGAACATCAATGCACAAAGAAAGGTAAATAACCAGGGAAGTAAATGTTTCCTTTAACAGTCATTCTATAGAATCAACTGAAAACCCCAAAGACGTAACAAGCACCCGGGGCAGCAGTGGGCCACCGTAGCCTGCTTGGGCCACGAGGTGCAGCTCAGTGCGCGTCTTAATGGTGCCTTTGTGGCCCCAAAGAGCTCACGCACTTTCCAAAATAGTCTACTATTTCCATGGACACTGGGAAGACCTCATTTAACCGCTGGCTGAAATACACACTCTCAACAGCCCTGTACATTCGTAGCTAAACAAACACTGGACCGTCCATCAACCAACACCCACATGCACAAAATAAATCCCAAATTCTAACTGTGGTATCTTCTTTTTTAACCAGTCCCTACAGATACTTTCAAGTGTATAATAGCTGTTAGGAAAATTAACCTTCCTTTGTCAAGTTCAAATTTTAAGCAGCCCATAATCTTTCGTCAACCTAGAAAATAACTGATAAGCCAATCTTCCTGTAAAACCATTAACAGACTCTGCTTTTCTGTCACCAGGGTAATTTACTGAGGCCAATTTTAATCCTACCACTAAACCACTAATCCCATGACTCTACAGAATTGTCCCAAGTTTACGTTGCTATGGCAAGTATTTTTACATTAGGAATTCAGTTATTTACTTAGAGTTTTGTTTTTTGTTTTTAGGAATGAGATCATTATCCTCGCCTCTTGTTTTAAAGAGTAAAAAGCCGTTTCTGAGCTAAGGAAGCCACTTGAGCACCTGGGCTGTGCTATGCTCATCACAATAACACTGATTTCAATTACGCTCAGTGTGAGTCAAAGGAACAAATTATCACCATTATGCTAATGGTCACGCTAAAGACACAGAAAGCCTTGGAGTGATGAGTCTAAATCTGCTGGGACTATGATTACCAATGTGAACGATGATATTTTCTCAAACTGGCACAGAAATCTCCCTGGGTCACTGATGGTGTCAATATGAATTATGTGTCAGCCAAAGTGGCCTTCGTTCACATCACTCAGGCTTCCTGAGTGGTACCCAGTCCACCCTCCCATCCTCACGTGCCCACCTGCACAGTTCACATCACTCAGGCTTCCTGAGTGGTGCCCGGCCCACCCTCCCATCCTCACGTGCCCACCTGCACAGTTCACATCACTCAGGCTTCCTGAGTGGTGCCTGGCCCACCCTCCCATCCTCACGTGCCCACGTGTACTTTACAGGCAACACACACGGATGAATGCAATGTATTCACTTCTTTCCTTAAAACGGGGAACACAGTCTGATTAAAGCTGAGGAGACTGACTCAGCAAGAAACTGTCTAGAGATACAGGAGCTTTGATGGGCAACCCTGCAGCCACACGGGACCTTAAACACAGGCAGAGCAGCACCGAGACACATACATCACACGTGTGAAACAGTTAGTGGGAAGGCACTGTACACCACAGAGAGCTCAACCCGCGCCTCGGTCATGGCCCGGAGGGCTGGGATGGGGTGGAGGGTGGGAGGGAGAGGCAAAAGGAGGAGGCCGTGTGTATACCAATGGCTGATTCCTGCTGACGTGTGGCAGAAACCAACACAACACTGTGAAGTAACCACCCCCCAATTAAAAGTAAACAAATAACAGAAACCGACTCACAGTTACAGTCAACAACCTAGTAGTGTCTGGGCAAGCAGAGTGGGGGACAGGCAAGATAGGTGAAGGGGATTAAGAGATAAAAGGTACCTCTACATAGGCAGAAGATAAGCAAGACACGAGGACATAATGCACAGCACAGGGAATGTAGTCAATATTTTATAATAACTTTATGTGGAGTATAATCCATAAAAATATTTGATGATGGACAGGGAGGCCTGGCGTGCTGCAGTTCATGGGGTCGCAAAGAGTCGGACATGACTGAGCGACTGAACTGAACTGAACACCTGATACCTATATGTATTGTAAACCATACTTCAATTAAAGAAGTTATCAAACCAAAATATCGCATACCTTAAACTCATACAATGTTAAATGTCAATTATATCTTAATAAAAACACCCCCCCAAAAAAATGGAGGCAGACTCTTCATCCATGCCCACATCCATCCATTCCAGAAATGCAGCATGTAACAGAGAAGCCTGTGATCACATACATGTCTATCTAAACATTCCAGATAACATGTGCAAATAAAACAAATTCTTCAGTGAAAACATCACAGATTTGCCTTTAGATAATCCCAGAACAAAAGCAGCCACAAAAGTTTAAACTATAAATTAGGATCACCCATCTGTTCAAGGGTTTGTCCATCCATTTAGAAAAATAATAATAAAAAGCTAATTTTTTAAGAAGGAAAATAACACATATTTTTTTAGCTCTAAGTTAAAGTCACCAGAATAATTAGGAACTAAACAATGGAAATCCTGTCTCACCAGCCCAACTTTCAGCCCATTTACAACCAGCAGAAGTTTTAACTACTCACATGGGGCTGTGTGTCTTCCTGAATCCACAGAATCAACCAACATTTAATGTCAAACTCTTTTCCCACAAACATTTCAGAGGAAAAAAAGGAAAAGCGACACTTGCTCACAGCGCTCAGATACCGACCGAACAAGAAGCTGAGGAAGCCAGGAACAGCCTCTCAGCACAGCTCTGGATGCATCCTTCACTGTCCCAACTTTCAAAGAACATTCTGGAATGTTGAAAGGAATCAGAGCCTCACGCAGCCCCAGTCAGTCTGAGCAACATAGGTTAAACAGTGCCATATGGCAAACACAGGCGCATGTTGCCCTTCTCTGAGACAAAGGACAAAAATTCCTAAACAAATATCCTTTCCTTTCACATGGGAAGAGTTGGAGAGGGAGGGTTTTTCGAGTTGAAGATCAAATAATGCTGGGAAAGGGTTTCTTTTTTAATTCCGAGTGCCTAAGAAAAAACTAGAGTTTTACCAGAGAACCTCAATTTTTCAGTCTGCCTTCAACTATGTCGTGAAAGCTAACACCACATCTTAGCCTACGCTCCCCATCTCCTGTGTGAGCAAGAAAAGAGCAAGACAGCTGCACCGAGGGCTGAGCCGACAACAGCAGTCCCCGGTGCCAGAAATGGTGAGAGGCAGCCTACCTGGCTCTGGAGGCAGAGCGTGCCAGCTTACTTTCCTCCTGAAAGGGAAACACATTCGGTCTCCTCCTTTCAACCCTCCAGTGAGGAAGTGTCTGAACTTCAGGCCACATGTAATACGTATTTCTTAAGGTCGGTTTTCAGAACGTAACGACTTGACTAGATTCCTGACTGCAACACATCATCAACCACAACAGAACAGAAAGAAAAAGAAAATCTACCGGAATGAACACATATTTGACATACACAGGAAAGTCTACCTACACCCAGGGGAGTTGCTTTTTGAATTGATTTTTTCAACACTCTGTGCTGGCGCTTGACTCATCAGTTTACACGTATTTACATGTTTGGGTTCTAAAAAGAGTTGCATTTCTAACTACTTCTGCTTTGCGATTCTCTGTGCCATTTGAATCGAAGACTAAACACCAGCTCTTTTTTGGAAAACTACTTTTAAGGAATGTCGAGAGCCACAAAAATTACACTTTGTTACGATTCCGATATATGCTGCTGGAAAACAGTTCATTCTGGACATAAACATGACAACCAGCATTAGCTCTGGACAGAGAAGCTGCAGCTGCCCAAATCGCATGTAGCCAGATGCGAGGGATAAAGAATACACCAAACAGACAGTTGCAACCGCTCATTCTGACCAGTCCGTCTGAAACACACTTGGTACACCTTGGCACAGAGTGTAACTCTCACTTACAAGTAATGCATTTATGGGGTCTGCATGCGTACTCCTCCCATAGCTATTTAAGTGGAGACGCTAAAACAGCCCTCTCCTGAAAATTCATTTTAAAAGAAAGATGCTTTCTAAAGAACTGGGTATGACATTTCAAATTTACAGTGAAACTTTTTCCTCATTCTTCCCATAAGGTTAGTTTTATGAAGAAGTTCTTCATAATTAAACATTTGATGGAATTCCTCTCTTAATACAGGCTTGTGACAATTTGCCAGCATTTCTGTAAACTGCAAGTTATTCATAGCTGGAGTCCAAAAATAAAGAGGATGCCCTCCTATAAATCAGTGCCCCCACACTCACTCTGGGGGGGAACGAATCTCACTCAGGGCAAAGGTCACCCCTCCATCAAAGAGAAAAGTGCCACCTCTCCCCTCCCCAAATTCACTTGTTCCTGGAGGCAGACAGAAGGGACACCAAGGCTTGAATCTGAAAAATGCCGAGACTCTCATGGTCCCAAGGCTCATTTAATCCCAAACAGACCGCTGCCAACATACTGCTGGTGATCAGCTGGAAAAGGTCAGGGGTGACATCCCCGAGGAGGAGGCCGGAAGGAGAAAAGGGCCACAGTCTCACGAGTGACTCACACCACCAGTGAGCGCCAAGCCCAGCGACCAGTCAGAAAATTGCTGGTACCCAAACTCCAGGTGCCCAGGGATGCACACCCCCACCCCACATTCACATCTGCCATCCCAAAGCTCCATCCTGCTAGCCGGCCTCTGCATTTTCCGATCAGACTGCAGAAGGAAGCCACATCCTGACGCTGCTATTCACTTGAAAGATGCAAAAGCCAAGTGAGATGTGGTTTCCTACCAAGAGAGTAAGGATCTGGGAGCTACCGACGGTGATGCAATGAATTCTTCCTATTTGGACATTCAGAATTCTGGAGAAGAAGATCAAAGGTGCCCAGCGCTAAGCAAGCCAAGCCAGGTCCACATGCTGGGTGCCAGCTCCGCTGTGGGCACACCGAGAGGAGCGCAACGCAGAAGGCCAGGGCGGCACAGGGCGGCATTTCCCAACAGCATTCAGCAAGAAGAGAGTTAAAGCAGCATTTCCCACATCCTCTAGAACTTTTGAGGGGGAGGGGTTAGAAAAGCAAAGGGATGCATTTTTTAAAGAACTGTGTCAGAATAACTCCATCCAAGAGCTAAAACGTAGAAACATTTACAGCACCTATAGTATCGCCTTTTGAAGGAGGAATGCTACTGCTACGTTCAAATATTTATGACTGCAGATATCTGATCAAAATCTTCTCACTTTCTTCTGCTTTATTAGTTCTATTCCTTCTGCCAAAATCTATGCCTGTTACTGAGAAAATTTAGTTGTCTCCAGCTAAATATGGCCATCAAACACCAGTGAAAAAGTTATGCTTCCTGTACAACAGAGTTGCTTTATTCAGTTAGAAATCTAATTACATTATAAGCAAAATACCACTTTTAACGATATAAGTAACACCAATGTTGAAAATGGAATAAAAACCAAAAGAGTGTAGTATCCTGAATGTTGACAACAAACATATTAACAAATGAAAGCACACAATTCCTTCCCACTGAACGGAATCAGCTTCTATTTCAGTTTCCTATTTCTGTGCCATTAAGGTATAATGCAGTTGAAACTCTAAACACAATCTCTGGCCAGACTTACAGGCATTCTCACAAAATTCTTTATAAAAGAGCCGATCTGGTAACTTATGAATAAGACCAATACGTATCCTAGAAAATGAATAAATAAAAATCCACAATTACCCAATAAACCAAGTACTGGTTTTTCAAGAACTATCCATGACTAAACTCTCCTTAAATTCCTAGGTCACATTATCATTTTTCCCTATTTAGTAAGGCTGAAAACCATCTGTTAGAGCTTACCCCACTCTGAGTTATTCTTTAAAGAAGTGTCCTTTTCTTTTTTACATACTTGTTGCTAAACTTAATCTCCACACCAAATGCTCCACCTGTAAGACTCAGATATCTTCAAGTAGGAGCAGGTAAGGTAAGTGAAGTTAAAGTTTAATTCATGGAAGTGGAGACAAGGCGATTTCAGCATCGACCTGTTTTCACAAACATCACCCATTTAATTCACCCTGGGTTGGTCTGTGGGACATGTTACAAAGTTAGACATGTGGGACTTCAGAGCCCCAAGAAAACTTTAATCTCTAAATTAGTCAACTTTAAAGGTCCTTTACAAATTAACAATGGGATTAAGACTGGTGATGAAAACTACCCTTGGGTCATCAGTGACTAATATCAATTACACATCCAAACGTTAAAAGTTCTTGATTGAGTAAGTTTCAGTATATTAAGCCATTTGGAAAGACTGCTCTGACAAACAACTGGAGAAGGAAATGGCAACCCACTCCAGTGTTCTTGCCTGGAGAATCCCAGGGATGGGGGAGCCTGGTGGGCTGCTGTCTAGGGGTCGCACAGAGTCGGACACGACTGAAGTGACTTAGCAGCAGCAGCAGCAGCTCTGACAAACAACAGCTTTTAGAAATAAAACGAAGCAGCACTCCTCTCCTTTACCTACCAAACAGGCTCCCTGACTGTTCTGTTTCATTTTAGAGACTTCCCCCATTCTTCTCTGTTTGAGGGCACAACCCTTGGAATTTTTTTTTAAAGAATGTTACTGTGCTTTAAGGGTTTCATTATATTCAAATTGGCAAGTTAAAACAAAGCCCTACTAATGAACTAAGAAAAATATCAGACATGATATATTTGTATCTTAACACATCAAACTTCGAATTCCATTACCAAAATACTGGAGTCTGGCTCAGAATTCAGGGTCTCCCAGGGCCCATTCAGGGGAGCTGGGAGTTGCTCTCAAGGAACTGTCTGTCCCTCTCCCGGACCGGAGCTCTCAGACCCGGGCCAATTCCGCCCCTCCCACTTCACACACAGGGAAAGCTGCGCAGCCGTGGCTTGCGGGGCACTTAATTCTGGCCGGTCTGTGTAAATATAAATACACAGCTATTTTGACGCCACAATCAAAGAATGCCAGAGAAAATGAAGGAACAAACAAATGATAAAATCAGCTCTTCTTTGCGCAGCAGCAGAAAGATCCTACCGAATAGCAGGCATGCCGAGTTCCCTAAAGTAGCACTTACATTCCTCAACCAAAATACTCCAATCGTATTAATAGGGAGGCAGGAAAAATGATCCGGAGAAGATCCTGTTGGGAGAAAAACCACGCTTGATTCTCCTCCGGTCAGTCCTTTAATGGTATGTCTCACACAGCCACCGGGTGGGAGCACCTCAATGGTTAAATCATCTTTAATCAAGACTGGAGAATAAGGGCAGGTTCACGGGGGAAATGCCTTTCTGTTGCACGCTTAATTGAGACTTTTGTGACTTGCCGTTAGGTCAGCGCCGCGCGCGGCCCAGGGTCCCGCAGCCCTGCCCTTTGTTACGCGGTGGACCCCGCCGGCAGGCCCAGCCCCCGGCCCCCGGGGCTTTCAGTCCCAGCGTGGGGTGCAGCGGGCCCCCTCAGGGCCGACACGTACTAGGGCCCACGGGCAGGGCGCAGCAACTCCACGCCCTGCAGCCCCGCACCGGGACGCCCGGGCCCGGTGCCCATCAGCCCCTCGCGCCTAAAGCCGCGCGCGGCCCCCCGCCCGGACCGGATCAGGTACGTATCCTTATGTAATCGCCCCGGGGCCACGCCTTTCCCACCGCCCCACCTCCGCCAGGACAAAGTGAAGTTTAAAATAGAAACCAATTACCTGGCCTCGGCGGCGCCGGGGCCCCCGGAGCGCGGTGCGCGCTGCCGCGCACACCCCCGCCCGACCAGGGCCCCGCGCAGACCCCAGCCCGGACCCCCACCGCCCAGTCCGCCGCAGACCCTCGCCCCGGCCCCCACTTCCCCGTTCCGCGTGGACCCCCGCCCCGGCCCCCACTGCCCCGTTCCGCGTGGACCCCCGCCCCGGCCCCCACTGCCCCGTTCTCCGTGGACCCCTGCCCAGGCCCCCGCTTCCCCGGCCCCAGCCAGGACCCCACTCCCAGACCAGGCCCTCACGCCCCGGCCAAGCCCCCCCACAGCATCTCCCCCCAGGGCGGCCCCACCCCCAGCTCCATCCCCCACTCGCTCCGGCGAGCCCGATCCCTCCCCAGCTAGACTCCCTCCGGCCCGCACGGACCCCCGCCTTTGTTACGGTGCGAAGTTGGGCCGTGGGTCCCCGTCTCTTTCACTTCTTGGGTTACAGTGCAGGCGTGTGACGTCCGCTGCACATGACGGGGGCGGGGGGCGGGCGCCGGGGGGCGGGGGCGCAGGCCAGGCCCTCCTCCCTCCCCGCCCCGCCCGCCCCGCCCCCGGCCCTCCCCCACAGAGCCCGGCGGTGCGCGGCCCCGCCCCCGGGGCGGGCAGGTAAGCGCCCCCGCCCCCGCCCGGCCCCCGCGCCCCCCGGTGCCCCGGGCCCCGCGCCGCACCCCAGGAGGAGCAGAAACGGGAAAGATTCAATCCAGCGACACCTCCCCCTGCTACCCATTCCTCCATCCGCGAGCTCACAGAGATGGGGGGCGGGGGGAGGACCGAGTCGTACTCGGATTAGGGGTCGGGAACAGCCCGGGCGGGGGGCGCGGGGCTGGACACCACCTCGTCGCCCAGTTAGGATCTTGTCGCCCGGGATCGCCCATGGACCGTCCGGGTGACAGCTGCGCGGCCCCGCAGCGGGATACACCGCGCGTGGACGAGGCCGGGGCGCAGGTCCCTCCCAGGGAAGGTCTCCGGGAAGGAGGGGGCACGAGTGGGGCCTTAACCCGTTCCCCGCAGCACCGCCGTCCGCCCCGGGGCGAAGCGGCGCCGCGACTCCAACACTGAGCAGATGCTGCGCGGCCAGTCCGGCCCGCACACTTCCACACGCCACCACCACTCACATTCCGAGGAAAGTGGGTGCCGGGCTAAACCGCAGGAAACGCGGGGCGGCCCGGGACGCTCTCCGCGCGTGAATGTGCGCATTGTGCGCGCGCGCACCGCCAGCGCTGCGCGTTCGTAAGTCGGGTGGGCAGCGGAACTTTCCCTGACCGTGAACTGGTCACATTCTAGGCTCTGCCACGGACGGAGTATCAACTACCAGGGAGGAAAAAAAATCTGAAGTTGGAAGGTACACGCTGCCCTTCACTTTTACAGTGAACACCAGTTTCAACAATTCCCGATTTCGCTACGCTTGGCGCCGGGCGAGTGGGCTCCAACACTCCAACCCCAAGAAGCGGGGCGCGTCTGTCGCGTGGGAACGAGACGGGAGAAACCACACATTTGGATAATCTCTGAGAAGCACAATCGCATCACTCCTTGGCTTCCCCTTCTGCAGGTTTCGCCTTGAATCTGAAAGCACCTCTGATGCCCATTCTTTACAGGAGGACACTCAGAGGAGAGACTGCTGCGTGCCTACCTAGCTGCACAGACTCGGATAAAAGCGTGTCCACGTCTACAGCTCACAACTGTGCAAATCCGGAGCCTGCGGATGCACGGGGATGGTCGGACTTAACAGTGTGCAGACACATGGGCGCATGCACGCGCGCGCGCGTACACACTCACACCCCAAATTACCTCCGGGATGGAGAAAGCCGCTGCGGATTGGCCAGGAGAGCCGTCACTCACACCCAGGGGGCAGGGAGATTTTGCAAGGCTGTTTCCTTTTTTTCCCCCCCTCCCTACCGTTTCATTTATTGGTAAAACAACAGCAAAGCTCTGAAAGTTAGCCATCTGCGCGGATAGTTTGCCTTCTTTAACTACGGGGGCGTCAGACAATACCCATTTAAATATATTTTATACTTCCACAATGGATGAAAGGGAAAATTAGCAATCGGGGTGGGGGCGGAGAGGAAGCTAGCTGTGAAAAGGAGGGGTCATGGGTGGGGGGGGGCGGGTAGTGGACGCGGGGTGAAGTTGTCCTCAACACCCAAAAGGGACTTTGACCTTTCACTGATCTCGAAATTAAAAAATGTTCTTCACAGGTCAGAGTATCACCATCGCCGGTCCTAATTTATGAATTCATTATTTTAATTTTATTATTTAAGCATGCGCCAGTCATAGTGTTTCCTTAAGAAAGAACTGACCTATTTTTGGCTGGAGATAAACGATCATGTTAACAGATGTTAATCTTGTAATCTGTTTTCCTGTAAGCACTTTACATACCCGGGTTTCAGACCTTAAAAATAACATCTTTTCCAAAAAGACCTGACGTCACAATTCACTCCCTGAAAAAGCACTCCCCCTCTCCAGTTTTTTTTTTTCCTCAGCAATGATTTCAGAGACATTAAATCTTTTTCACTTTATAAATGCTGATTTGTTCTGCCTCAACTCCCACGAGCTTTTATTTGCATTTCAAATTCCACAGGTTACACCAGTCGCCTTTTCAAAAAATGTAAACCAACAATGCAGCAGCAAATGGCTTTTTGTGCATCTGGATTAAATAAGGCACAGGATGAATATATTTTAAAAAGAGGGCTGAGCAAGTTGATCTCTGCACACCCGGAGACCAATTACTTCTTTATCAATAAGCCCAGTGGAATGAGTAGGATACAGACACACAACCCAGAAGCTCCTGGTCAGATCCGGGTCTGCAGCGGGGAGCTTGTTAACGCCGATAATAACCGGGGCTGATGAACAGACCCGCATTTTTCGGGTAAAAGGCTCAGTCTCCCTGGGCCCTGATAGCAGGGGTCCACCGGCCTCCCAGCCCACCACCGCTGATTGTCACCGCACACCAACCCTCCTCCACGAACCACTGTTTTAAATACCCAGCTCGGCTGGCTTTTACCAAACTTATTCATACAAACTTATTCATTCAAACTTATTCTTTAAAACTTAACGAGGCGGTTTAATCTAAATAATGATCGTAACTCTTCAGTAGGTTAGCTCTCCCTGGAAATGGCAGACCAGGAGCTTTTCCGACCCGACCCTCCCCAAATACACACACCCCAAGTATTCTTTCCTAGTGTATGCCCGGGTGTAAATCGCAATCAGTACCATCCCCACCCCTGCTCCCACCCTTGGCAGGCTGGGTGCATCTCCGAGGAGTCCCCGCTTGCCAGACCCCCTCCCCACCGCTCCTCAGAGTCATTGCAAGAACCCTCGCCCCCACCCCCACCCCTGCCCCAACTTCCCTTCAGAGCTCTCACTTCTTTTAACATTAGGGTCACTTCTGCGCTCCCAGCTGACGGGCAGGGAGCCAGGGGAGGGGGAGGCAAAGCGACGCCCCTCCGGCAAACCTGTCTCCGAGGCAGCCGCGCTCGGTGCCCACAGGCAACGACCCCATCCGCCGAACCCTTAATAACTGAAGCGGCTCCTGCGGCCCCGCAACCCCATCACCCACCTTCATTAGCCGGAGCGTTTTACTTTAAAGTAAGGCAATTTGCTCTTTGTCTCCTAATGGATGGAGAGCGCATCCGAGCTCCCCTCCTCCCGCGTCGCCTTTGACGAAGTGTACAAAGCCAGCGCCTCCTCCGCGCTCCCCTCCGGCCCCCACCCCGCCCCTCCACTGCGGTAAAAGCCACCTCTCCGGCGCTCGCCCGGCCGCCTGAAGTTGCATCTTCCCTCTCCCGGAATTGCGGAGCGGAGCAACTACCCACCGAGGGAGCGAGCAGCCCTCCCCGCGCCCCGGAGCCCCTCCCCGGCGCCCCCACCCCCGCGGCGCACGCCGGGTCCCCCACACTTCGAGGCCTGGTCGCCGCGCCCCCCGCCCCCGCCGCGCCCCCCGCCCCCGCCGCGCCCCCACCGCAGCCCCTACCTTGCAGGGGAGGCGGAGGCCAGGGGCGAAGGACGCGCACGCCCCGCGCCTCTGAAGGTGAAGCCGAGCGCCCGAGGCGCGGAGCCGAGCGCGGCACTAGACCGACCGCGCCAGCTGCGCCCGGGCGCGGGGGACGCGCGAGGGCGCGCGGGGCCCGCCACGCGCCCGGCCCCCTCCCCGCCCCGCTTGCGCGCGCCCGGGACGCGCCCGCCCCGCGGGGACCCCGGCGCCGGCCGGGCTACGGGGGCTACGCGGCGCGGGGAGGGGGCCGGGCCCCAGCAGCTGGGCACAGGCCCGAGGCTTCCCCCAGCACCAGAATGGTCTGCCCTGTAGGAAACGCACACGCTTCACTATTGTCTCATCAGCACAAAGTTCTGCCACACTGCGGGGAAAGTCTGGAGGCTCGCGATGACTCAGACACAGATAATTCTTCCCCTAATAGCACTGAATCACGATCCCAGCGGCTAGTTGTCGCCCCTGCTTCCCGAGGGCCAGCGCTGCCGCAGATCCAGTTAGGGGAAGCTGTTGACGCGCACACACGGATACACACACGAGCACGCATCCATACGTGCAGGCGTGCTGGGGATGCATTTCCAGCCGACTCGGGCACCTGAGCGCTAAGCCTCGAATCCAGATTTATACTCGGATATCCTTCCGGTGGTCCCAACCGCGCGTGCTTTACCAACCGCTCGGGGTGTGCGTTTCACCTAACTTCCTGCTAAAGGCGCTTAGAGGAGTCCAGGCGCAGAGTATCTGTAGATTAACAGCAGATCAAGATGGGGTCCCACTGGGAAGACTTCAGAACTAGCGTTTTACTGGATTTCAGTTTTTAAATATCACTTTTTCTTCTTAAATCCTTGAAAAGTTCCAGTGTGATTTTTGTATTTCAAACTCCATTTTCTCATCTCAACTAGTCCTCTCCGTGGGCCATAGTTAGTTGCACTAAGTCTGGGAATAGAAATTCCAGTTTGACCCCAGAAAGCTTCCATGGGGTGGGGGGAGGGGGTGGTGCAGAAGGAGAAGGGGCGGGAGCGGGCAGATGGAGGGGAAGGCGGGGAGGAGGCCGGGGGAGGCTCTGGGAGCCGGAGCCCCCCACCGCGAGCCCGCGGTGACGTAGATCTGGGCGCGGGGTGAGGCAGCCCTCGCCCACCGGGCTTCGGGCAGTGTTCCGCTGACCTCGTGACGATCCGCGGTGGACATGGGTTCCATCCAGGACCCGGACTGCGCTCTCGGGGGAGGCCGCGCCTCAGTCCAGGCGTTACCTTCTGCCATGGCATTTCTCTCGGTGCCTAACGTTCGCTAACGTAACCGGCTGCTGCAGCTCGGGGCTCTCTCCAACTTAGGGCATTTGCAACAGAAACTACTCCGGACGAGCGCCAAGGGAGGGGCTTGTGCCTGCAAAGCTCTACGCTCAGCCAGGGGCCATTCTGCATGTGTGCAATGTGAGTGCAGCCTGCATGCATGTACGATGTGTGTGCATGTGCGTGTGTTTCCACGCAGGAAGGGGCTGGGGCGGGGGGGCGAGACAGGGAGGGAGCGAGAGGGCTGAGAAACTTCGAGAGAAGGATCCTTGTTTATAAAATATGATTAATGATTTGCACTGACTCCGAGAGCCGGCTTGGCGAAGGTCGTTGACAATTCTTACTGCTTTCTGCCTGAATGCCTAAGTGCGATGTATTCTTGATCAGATTTAAGTCCGCTTCACAAAAAAGTATTGAAGTGCCCACCATTCTTTATCATGCAGAGTAAACATGCACAAATAAGTGTGACGCATTGCAACTGATGACATGGATATTAATGTCATACATATAGAGACATATGGTCACACATATATATTTGTGGACACCCAGAGAGATTAAAATTTGCTTTAATATTTTGTGGTCACATTTTGAAATGGATGTGAGTCCATGGTGAAAATCCTTGGGTCTATTTAAGACAACAGTATTGCAATAATAACTTCCACATGTGGAAAATTGACAAGTTAGACCCAACAGTCAGTGAGCAAAACTTCCGCACTCCTCATAAAATTGTGATTTTCCTGACTTGCCTTCTTTCTCTCACCCGCTTATCACCCACATATGATTTCACTCAGGGCCACGCGGATTCTGCAATAATATTGATACTGTGCTTTTAAGAGGTTTCCTTTCTACCGGCTTCTTTACAATGCATGCAGAATCTGAGAATGTAACTTGAGAGGCAGGAGGTACATCCTGGAAAATGGCAGATTGAGGGCCAGGACGGTTTTGTTACTGTTGAGATCGCCATTCCCGAGCCCAGCGTGTTTACAGCACTGTTCGTTTGTCAACACACGATTTAAAAAATGGCGTAAAAACAAAATATCTGAGTTCTCATACCACTTCTGTAACATACTTAGTGTTGTCAAAATGTCAACTGTTTAATATCTTCAAATATTTAAAGTCCCCACCAAAGATTAAGAACACTGTTTCTGTAACTCCCTAAAATCCTCCAAGAGAAGTTCATTTTGGAGTGTCTAAGTAAATTAGAATATTTGGGTGGAAAGAAGTCAGCAAGTCAAATGGACTAATGTTTGGATATATATTGGTTATTTATAATTTTATAACAAACAAGAATTCTGGTTAGTGAAATAGACGGAGAAAAATACTTATTTTCTCTTGTTATTGTCCAATGAATTATTTGTACAGGATGTGGGGCTCTGTTCCTTCAAGCTAAGGAAAATGGCATTTTAATGAAACAGTGTTTAATTGCTTGTCTGCCTAAGTCAGGCAATAGTGTGTGGTTGTTGGACATTTAGATCCGAAAGGTTCCTAAGAAACTCCACTGAATAGTTAAAAGTGAAAAACAAACAGATACAAAAAAAGAGAATCTTCTAAAAGGCCTTGTCTGTCTGAAAGCTGGAAGTGAAACTGTCTATAGTATAAAATCTAAGACACACTAAATATATTTATTAAATATGCATGCTCAAAAATTTAAGTGCACTACTTATTAATGAATATTTAATGTTAAGTCTCTGCGTGAATTTCTTGGGATTTTCTAAATTATATCTGAGAAAGGAGAGTGACATTGTGTACCTAAGACCAAGAATAACCTTTAGCTCTCTGAACTAACTTAACTTCACAGATTTCCGAGTGGATTAGAGATATATTTGCTATAAATTGCCAACCAGTAGTCCTGAATAAAGGCTGTTTTAAGGGCAGTACATATGCTGCCTGCTTTTATACCGTTCGGAGTAGGTAACAAATTCACGTATAAATGGAACACATGCGTGCAATCCTAACTTGCTGTTTTTTCGGAGTAGGTAACAGTTTCACGTCTAAATGGAACACATGCGTGCAATCCTAACTTGCTGTTTTCTCCTGAAATCTTTCCCTTTCGTAGAACCTGGGGACTCAGAGATTACAACTCTGTGTTTAGATTATGGAGGAAGAGAAAACAGCCCATCACCATGAGTGGTTCAGTATGGAATTCAGCATATGGTGATCCCGTGCCCTGATGGGAGGCGAAGTTGTGATTATGTTCTAAATAGTCCTTACAAAATGGTTTCAGCCTGCTGGAATCTGAACCTAACCAACAGAGTATTTTTCATCTTGGTGTTGAAAATGATTTCAATTGTTTCTTAAATTTTAATTCTCTGGAAGGTGATGAATACTGTAGTAGTGAAATAGACACTATACATTTCTCCTAAACACACACAGACAGACACACACACACCATTATCTCTAATGTGATCCTTGCCCAGGTTCTCCCAGCTTCTCACTGAGCTGCTTCCTCTGGGACCATCTTTTGTGTAACTTGAAGAATTTGGGATCAGTCTGTCTGGGCTTAGTTGGTCATGGTGGAAACCTGCATGTTGTTTGAAAGACTTTTGTGACGATGTCTTCATCTTTCCGTGGTATCTGAGCCTGAAGGCACCTTTTGAAGGTACCTACCTGAATTTTTCAATAGTTTGATAATCAGCCAGTCATCTCTTCCAGATCTGTGCAAAATGGACCCAGATGCGCGTACAGAGAAAGCCTTCCTTATCTTCCCCCACGCCAGAAACCTTAGCCTTCCCAGGGAATCGGCTATTTAAACAATCTGTCCTGGTTTCCTGCTCAGAGGAAAGCTCCACGATGACCCCCTAACCCTATTCTTATTGCAACATGGGTTCTCTTTTACTTTGGGCACCTAGTTTGGTTAATGACACAGATGTCATTAATAACTTTCAGTCACAGTGTTCGTGCAGATCCGCAGTGGAGGCCAAAGCGTCGTGGCAAATACACTCTCAGTCGCAAGGATTCACAGGCATGCTGTCTCACAGTCTGCAGTTTGGGATGACTCCATCAGGAATTCCCAGCAGGTGGAGGGCCCGCAGAACTGCGCCTCATTTCAACTTTAATCGAAGGGTCTCGGCAACAGCTGGCTGCAGCAGAGCTGATACAGAATTCCCCAGATGTGGTTTGTGACAGCATGTCTTCATGGAAGGAGAGGAAGTAGGCCACAGAGCAGTCTTCACTGAAGGAAAGACAAGTTCAGCGAGGACCCCTTCTTGGGAAAAATCCTCGGTACCTCTTGTTATAATCCCCACAGTATGTTAATGACTTAACGGATAGGTTGTTATTAACACCAGATGTTCGTACAGCAGCAAAACCATTGACTTTCTCTGCCCCCAAATCTCATTATGTTTCCCCATGCATCACTGATTGCATGTGCACGTTGATGCAAACTTTTCTAAGAGAAGTGAAAATAAAATACGGGAAGCTGCAACATCTCTTTGGTGGGTTGTCAGATGCACTTGTAAAGAGACCGAGGTGGAAACAAATGCTCAAAAACCTTTGCCTGAGGTTTCTTCTGGCACCTTACAGAGTACAGTTTGAAGGAAAGCAGAATTTGGCATTTACGTGGTCGATGGTATTAGAATCAGCACAGTAAGAAAAGGAGCTGTCAGGCTATGGATGAGTCAATGTCATAATTAACAAGTCAAGACATTTTGTTGATGAGAGCTGGGTACAATTTTTTTTAGTGGCTTTTTATTACATAAAATAGACATACAATTTTGCTATGTCTATTTTTAGGTGTTCGATTCAAAGGCATTAAGTACATTCACAGTGTTGAACAAGCACCATCACACCACCATCCATCTCCAGAACATTCTTTATCTTTTAAAACTGAAACTCTGTCCCCGTCAGCCACTCCCCACTCCCCTCCCTGCAGCCCGGGGCTGTCACCCTTCTACTTTCTGTGTCTATGAATTCGACTCCTCCAGGGAACCTTCTGTCAGTGGATCCCGCACCATCTGCCCTTCCGTGTCAGGCTTATCTCCTTGAGCATGGCACCCTCAAGGTCCATCCATGCAGCAGCATGCAACTAGGTGCAATTCCGCCTTCTCTGTAACAAATGTAGTGTTTATATATGCAGGTGGGCAAGAGCTTGGCCAAATAAACTGATTAACCAAGTGACCATAATCTCAACAAAAACCATTCTCAAAAATGTATCTTCTCTTATCTGGCTGTCTTTGCTTGGCTTTGCCTCCTTAGAAGTTTCAAGAGAAATACGAAAGGAAGCTGCATCTTCTTACCAAACGCAAACCCATGCAGCGGAAACTACACAAAGCAAACCTAAGGCTAAGTTGAAGTTAACTACTCGATGGTTAGTATTTTCATGGTTGACTGATGACTTATAACCAGGCTATGTCCCCCTTAAAATGGAGGAAGCATATTAAAAATCAGAAAATTAAACATTAAAACCAATAAAAACGGACAGTGAAGTTGATATACCAGGCACGTGAGATGAGTTCAGGAAGGCAGCCAGGCTTCTGGCTTGAAGGAAAAGCACTGGTTAAGACGGTCTGTCTTTCTGGGGTTGGAACCAGGGCTCCTGTGTGTCTTGGGGGCCTTGGGGCCCGGCTGTGAGCCGATATTCAGTTCTAGGAGGTATTTTGGTATGCCCCCCAATAGATGGAGAACTCATGGCATTCATTTTAACCTGGGGCCCAAGATGACATTTTTGAGGGAGACAAGTGATTGAATCTTATTGAATCACTAACTTGTACTCACTGAGCCACCAAAAAGCTTTTGCTCTTCACAGCAGCATCCTGGTGATCGGGTCGAGTGGGGACTTGGGGGAGTCGTGTCAAATCGCTGAGACAGCTTATGCAGTGAAGCATTTTAAAAATATTTCAGGTAGGCCGTCATCATTGAGAGCGCATGATGACAGAAGTTAGACAGTTTTAAAATTCTGGTTTATCACAGCAGTGCCTGCCTTCCCTTGTTCCTTCCACATTCCTTACTCTAAGCCAAGGGCTAGACTAGGTGCTTATTTGAAAAGAGTATCTACTATATAGGAACTTACATTTTATGTCTTTTCATCCTCACAGGAGCCCCACGAGGTAGGCGCCACTATCGTCCCATTTCACGGATACCCAGCGGGGAGGGCTGACGAGCCCAGGGAGAGCATCACTAACCCACCCACCAACCAGAGCACATGGCCTCGGCGACTTCACAGAGGATTCTAAGGTGCAGCTTCCTAGACCCAACACAAAGAGGGGATACTGTTCTTCAGAAGATTTGCACGATCTAAAAAATGAGACGTCCATTTTTCCACCAAAGAAAAACATTATATCTACGTGAAATTTCTCCTACACTCTCTCAAAAAGAAGAGATTTCAGTCTGTAATGGACTGCATTCCCAACAATAGTTTTACCAAACCAAAAAAAAAAATCCGTACAGTGTTCCTCACTATATTTTGGAGGTGAGACTATCAACCTATGATTTAGGAAGAATTTACATGAATTACCTGATATACAAAGTGGGAATTCCACTTCAAGTTATTAGGAACAAGAAAAATGTGCGATCACTTGAAATTGTTTTAATAGTGTGTTCACGCGGACAAATATAAGTTCTTTTCTGAATATGCATGTTCTTCCTCATCATATAGCTACTGATGTAATCAATATTATAAAAGTATACATTCCTTTAATACATTGTTTTAAAATAACTGAAGACATCAGAAATGCTATCCTAAACTGTATTAGTACTCTTGGAAAGGGATCATTTTTAGACCCATTTGATTTTTCCTCACTGATTTTCCTTTTTTTCTTTCAACTGTCCAAGTCATTTTATTTTTTTGTTATTGTTGTTGAAGTACAGTTGATTTGCAATGTTATGTTAATTTCTGCTGTACGGCAAAGTGATTCAGTTTTAAATGGCTCAGTGATAAAGAATCCACCTGCCAATTCAGGAGATGCAGGAGACTTGGGTTTCATCCCTGAAATAGGAAAATCCCCTTGAGAAAGAAAAGGCAACCCACTCCAGTAGTCTTGCCTGGAAAACCCCATGGACAGGGGAGGCTGGCAGGCTGCAGTCCATGGGATTGCAAAGAGTCGGACATGACTGAGCGACCGAGCACACACACATATGTATGTGTGTTTATATATTCTTTTTCATAGTATTTTCCATTATATTTTATCCCAGAATATTGGGTATAGCTCCCTGTGCTATGCAGTAGGACCTTGTTAGTTATCCATTCTGTATGTATAGTTTTGCATCTAGTAACCCCACCCTCATTGATTTTCAAACACTTGTTTGTCTTCATAAAATTCCACTAGTATAGTTGAGCCTCGCCAAATCTTGGATTTAAACCCTAAATACTGCAAATGTTTAAGAAACGTTTCCATTGAATACCTGATCTAGAGGTTTTCCACTCGTTAGGAAATGTAGGCTCCACCCCCACCAGGCTCCTTGACCACATCCCTGGGCGGAAATCAGATTCCCTGGGGCCACAGACCCTCTGGCTGCAGAACTTGTCAGCACTGGCTTCTCCCTGGCTAACTCCGAACTACCCAGCCCTGCCTCCTGCCGCCGGCCAGGCCTCCCCATGGTCCTGGGTTGGCAGAAACTTCTGGGGCATTTGAGTAACACGACACACACTTTCTTCTTTATTTCCTATGGCTTAAGCCCTTTGGTTTCTAGAAAGCCTTTATTTAAAATAAATACAGAAAAGATGTGTTACACTGTGAGTTACAATACAATACAATCATCCATTAAGTACCAAACTCTGTTCAAACAAGGTTCATGGACAGACTTACAAATTTACAAAAGCGAGGAAATTCAGAGAGGAGGGGCCACCATTCAGCGGGATCTCCCCGTTGTGCAGCCAAAGCGGGCCAACAGACAGCGGCTCGTGGCTTTCTCTTTTTCGCTCGACTTTATCATACTTCAGTAAAGTGGGGTGGAGGTAGAAATAAAGCAGTCCTTAAAATGAAACGGTTTTCTCTATGTCATGTCTTTTTTTAAAAAAAATAGGTTATTCCATATTTACTGGGCAGAAAACAATATTCCACTTTTCAACCCCTCCCCTACACTTTTTTGAGTTTATTTTTACAATTGAGCTTATCTAGTTGTTTATGTTGGGGCTTTCTAGACTGAAGCACAGAAATAACTTTTAGGCAAACTGATCGTAAACTTCCATCCTAGGCCTTCTGTTCATTAGGACACATCACTAAAACATGGTTTTAGCAATATTTCTCATGGTAAAAGACCTTTCTTTAGAACAATACAAAAAAACGTCTAATGGAAAAAAAAATACCTGTATCTGTAAAATATTATGTAGATAACTGTTAAATTTCATCTTATATTTTTATCTTATTTTTGAATGCAAAGATGTGCTTACAGTTACCTCCAAATGAACATTTGATGAAATTTTCTTTCAATCCCAACAACACCAAAGGATTCTGAAAATTCAAGTCTGCACTGGAAGAGGCTATAATGGAATCAATGTCTCTCTGCGCCATGACACATCATTGTGCTGCCTGACTTCACCCTTCCTTGCTGTGCAAAATTACAGGTAAGTTGATGGTGTGAACACACGACTTACTCATTCCAGTACTATTTTAGTCTTGATTAACCAACAGGGAATAAACACTGAACATCTACACAAGGGACTGTAAAAAGGTTGGTCATCTAATATTCAGAGAAAAAACATAAAACCAAGTAAAAAACAAAATTTTTGCTCAATAAACACTGCACGAAACACTTATTTCCAAAATGTGATGGGAATTTCGTATGTAGGTCTTGTCCATGTTCAAATGGAGTCATAAAAACATCATGACTGCTGTCTTTCGTGTGTGGAGATACCTACCTTCGAACTCAAGAGTTAACAGGTAGAGAATGCCATAGACAAGAAGGTAGAAACCATGAATTATAGATGATTTTTTACAAGTGAAAAAAAAAATGAGTGTTTCTTGCGGGATGTCTAATCTTCCAGCGACCAAGGCATGTTTCTGTTTTGAGTCTGTGGTCCCCACACCAGCTGCGATCAGAACAGAATACCATCATATTCCTTCTGAAGTAGAAGTAGAGAGATTGTCTATGGAATTACAATTATTACACATGCTACATTTTGGAAAGTTTATTCCATTTAGTTTAATTCTGCTCACAGTGCAAAGTGAAATGACTCACAACTATTCACTCCTTTAAAAGTTGAAAACTCATAGCAAAGTGGTTATGTTTATTTGTGGTGCCATCATTTAGAAGCAGAATTGTCTTGAGTTCATGTAATGTACTTGAGAATCGTGTGTCTAGGAGTAGAGCTCTAAAGATCCATTTGTCCCATGTACACAGGAACGATTTTCCTCCAGCTGTGTTGCTCTGCCCTGTTATGAAAGTCTAAGGCAGAATAATATCCTTGTTCCGGGCTCCCCAGGTGACTGAATCCTGCCACCAATGCAGCAGATGGGTTTGATCCCTGGGTCAGGAAGATCCCCTGGAAAAGGAAATGGCAACCCACTCCACTATTCTTGCCTTAAAAAAAAAAAAAAAAAAAAAAACCCTTGGACAGAGGAGCCTGGTGGACTACAGTCCATGGGGTTGCAAAGAGTCAGACACGGCATGAGTAACTGGGCACACATGCCCTTGTCGTCTTCTCTATAGTTTCTAAACTGGACATAGAGAAATTTTAATAAAAAGTGCTGATTCTTTCTCTAGAGAAGATTTTCTTGCAAAATATGGCAGTCAGTGATGAGCTGCAACTTTGGAATAATTCCTGGTAGGACTCAACTCTCTCCACCAGTGTCAATGCCACGCATGATAATAACCTGAACACTCTTCAAAAAAGATAAGAAAAAAAAAGCATGATATTCAACAAAGTTTAAGAGACTAGTGGAACACAAGGAACAGCTGACCTTAAATACACACACTACCAGGAAAACCACATGCACACTGTAAAGGCCCGGGTCATGGGGACTGCAGAAGGAAGGTGGCCTTCAGGGCACTGGGCGGCCACCAAAGCACTTTCAACCACAGAATGACATGATCAGTTATGTTCCTAAAGATGACTGATCCAGTGAGAAGGAAGATTTGGCCGCAGAGAAATCCAATAAGAGCTAAGTGCTCACCAAACTTGAAAATCAAAATCCCGAGGTTGAGGAGAAGATGGGGGTCCAGAAAGGACACTGGAAAGGAGAGAGGAAGGCCTGCGGAGTGCTGTCTGGGGGCAGAAGAGGCCGCCTGGGGAAGAGAGAAGGGCCGAAGGGGTCAGATCGCGCCGCGCTCGGATTCAGAGGCCTGGCAGAGGCTAGCGGTGAGACCCTCCATGGCAGGGCGCTGGGGTCCAGGCCGAGGTCTCTCTATCTCTGCGGTCCTGATGAGTGTGTCTGACGGGACGCAGAGGTGTCGGAAGAAGTGACGACAGGGCTCCGGAGGCTGAGGACACACAAGGCACCAGGCTTCTGGAACACCGCCGTCGGCTCCCGGTGCGCTGGGGCGGACGCGGCCGGGGAACGCGGCCCGCGCAGCGCCTGCGCCCCGCGCGCCCAGGGACCGCTTCTCCAAAGGCCCGTCCCAAGCCTGCACGTGCTGGCTGCTGGGCCGCCCGCCCCAGCGTTTGTCCTTCTGTCCTTCAGGCCTGAGACCCATCCTGAGGCTCGCTCCAGACCTTGCACCTCATTCTGTGGATGTCCCTGCTGCGTCCTAATGAAAATGCCCCCAAAAGGTAGAACTGGAGCTGTGTTTTCCTCTCACCAAGCTTGGCCAACCTCAGGGCCTGGATTCTTCTTCTGAACCACAGACTAAAGGAAATTTAAATTTAAAAAAAGAGTTTAAAAGAAGACGAGAGAGAGAAGCAGGGATGCGTAAAGAAACCAGAAATAAAACATGTTACTACATTAAGTTGTAAAAAAAATATATAAAAAAACCTTTCTGGAATAATAATCTCCCCAAATGTCAAGACCAAAGGAGACAGATGTTAAAAAACTTGCTGGGCGTCCCCTGGCAGTCCAGTGGTTAGGAAGCGGTGCTTTCACTGCCGGGGCTCAGGTTTAGTCGCTGGTTGAGGAACTAAGCCCTTGCAAGCCATGCAGCGTGGCTAAAAAGACAAGGAAAAAACATGTTAAGATTTTTGTTTGTGTTGGACAGAAAAAAGAAGCATTCATATATGTGTTCAAACTTTAGGAGTAACAACTTGAAAAGGAATCAAAATGAGGAAAATTTGCTCAAAACTAACAGAAATTTGGAGAAATCATGATAAACAGAAAATACACAGAGTAAAAAGGGTTTATATTAAGATTGAAAATAAATGAGAAGTGAGAGTCTAAGATCTAGTTATATGCTAATCATGAGAGACAACTATAAAACAAAACAAGAAGTATGAAAGAATGGACATCCAGCAAGTATTAATACAAATGAATTAAATGTAATAATAGAAGCAGCAGATAGAATAGAATTCATGATGAGCAGCAATAATAGGGATAGTTCAAACTGGTAAAAGTTACAAGAAGATTAAAGTCATGGATATTTAGATACCTAACGCTATAAAGCAAGCACTAAGAAATATCAAGAAAATAGACAAATCATCAGTTATATTAAAGGACTTAACACACATCTAACAGAAATCACAGGGTGAAGAAACAAACATAGTTGAAAATGACACAATTCATAAGGTTGAGCTAATATGCAATGTTGTAGCTAATGAAGGGAGAAGACACCCTCTCTTCCAATAGCTAGGAAACAGTCAGGTTAAAAAAGAAGAAAAAAGCCAAGGAAAATTCCAAAGTGCAGAAATCATACAGGCATAAATTGAACAAAAATTTTAAATACCTTATATAATATAAATTTAAACATTTTTAAAAGAAAAACCAGTTGAAAATTACTAACTACTTAGAAAAAAAAGAAATAACAGCTCTGCATATCAAAGTCTTAAATAGGAATACGTTTATTATAAACTACATGAACTAAGGTTTCAACTCAGGAAGCTGTCTAAAAAAATGAAATAAAATCAATCTTAAAAAAGTAGAAGAAAAAGAGTAAAAGTCAAACAATGAGGTAGATAAAAATAATAGTAATCAGTAATTGAGTTCAACAGAAAAACTAAAAAAATTAACAGATAAACATTGGCAGGTCTAATCAAGAAACAGAGAAAATATGCATAATCAACCATTCAGTTTAGTTCAGTTCAGTTGCTCAGTCGTGTCCAACTCTTTGCGACCCCGTGAATCGCAGCACGCTGGGCCTCCCTGTTTATCACCAACTCCCGGAGTTCACCCAAACTCATGTCCATGGAGTCAGTGATGCCATCCAGCCATCTCATCCTCTGTCGTCCCCTTCTCCTCCTGCCCTCAATCCCTCCCAGCATCAGAGTCTTTTTCAATGAGTCAACTCTTCGCATGAGGTGGTCAAAGTATTGCAGTTTCAGCTTTAGCATCAGTCCTTCCAAAGAACACCCAGGACTGATCTCCTTTAGGATGGACTGGTTGGATCTTCTTGCAGTCCAAGGGACTCTCAAGAGTCTTCTCCAACACCACAGTTCAAAAGCATCAATTCTTCGGTGCTCAGCTTTCTTCACAGTCCAACTTTCACATCCATACATGACCACAGGAAAAACCATAGCCTTGACTAGAAGGACCTTTGTTGGCAAAGTATTAGGAATACAAAATATGAGAATAATTTTAATTATAGAAGAAGAATGTGTTTATGTCAATAAATTCAACAATCCAAAAGAAAAAATTTTTCCAAAAATTTTTAAGGAACATAAGTTACCAAATTTGGCTTAAAGAATACGTGGCAACCTTCAATAAATAAGCGATTACAAGAGAATTAGGAAATAAAGCCAGATCTATTTTAAATGCGTAAGATTAAATGGTTTTATGAGGTTGGCTCACTTAAAATTTTTAATTTTAAAATTACAGAAGAGATGCTCATTTGAAATAAAATAGTCAAACATATGTAGGTATATATAGTAAAAAGATTAGCTCCCCACCCCCTCCTTTATCCAAATGCCAATGCCTAGGATTAACCCTATTAACTACAAACAGGCAAGTATGTCTCTCACTATGTATATGGTCTTCGCTGGTGGCTTAGATGGTAGAGAATCTGTCTGCAGTGAGAGAGACGCAGGTTCGATCCCTGGGTCAGGAAGATGAATATGTATTTTACAAAAAAGAGATGTTGTGGTATATCCGCACTTACTGTTTACCTTCAGCCACATATCCTGACATCATCCATGGCGTGGCATACACACAGAATCCATCCCTATGGATGCACCACAGTGTACTGTGGGATACTTATGTTCAGTGCTCCCTGGCTTCAGAAGATGTAAACATCCACAGACGGTCATTCGACAACCTGGAAAAATCTCTTCCACCAGACTGTTTGGGGAAAAGTCTCCATGTGAAACAAGAGAACAAGTTCCTTTTTTTGGCTGCCCACAAGCGCTGGGGGATGATCAAGTCCAGGGTGCAGACTAATAGTGAAAACCAATTTGAAGTAAAAACTCTCCAGGTTAGCTTGACCACTTAAAAAATATACACGTACCTACCCAAACCCTGCCTTTTTTTTCCTGTATAAAAAATTGCTGATCATGTTTCTCCTTCAGGTCAGGACCAACCTACACCTCCTTCTGGGAGGACTGAGGCAAGTTCTCTCCCCCAAGTGTCTACCATGATGCTCCCAGTTCAACCACTGACAAGTGTTCACTTAGTCCTTCTGCGTGTTCTTCTCCCCCCAGATCATTCACTGAAGTGCAAATACCAAGAGCGTGTCCAGCCATGTCTTGATGAGCCATGATCCCTTTCTGAGGCCTTGGGCTGAGAACTAGAAAGAATGAGACCCTTTCTTGGAAGGACACATGTGGAAAAGCAAGCCATCAAACATGGAAGTGAGGCTGGGTCCACACTGTGGGGATTCTACCAGCTGCCTATGGAAGGTCACCAACAGCAGAGTCACAGGCTCCAGGAACGCTGAGAATAGGACCAATTTATCTGACTCTTTGTGACCCCATGGACTTAGCTCACCAGGCTCCTCCGTCCATGGGATTTTCCAGGCAAGAACACGGGAATGGACTGCCATTTCCTTCCCCAAGAAGACCGATTAGTTAAAGTTTTTTTACATTGTCTTTACAATATCCCCAGATTTATTACAAGGGATATGAATCACATGTGGCCACTGCAGACCCTGTTTCAGATCTACATTCTCTTCCTTTGCCATTTTGTTGGGATTCTCTGGCCATCCAGCTGCTAGGACTCTGTGCTTTCACTGCTGGGGCCTGAGTTCAGTCCCAAGAAGGGGAACTAAGATCCCGGAAGCTGAGTGGCACAGCCAAAAATAAACAAACAAACAAACAGAAAAAAATATTTTGTTGGAATCATCCAAAAACTATGCTTCTCTGCTTCATATTAAAAACGTTAGGATGTTTTCAACAAATGGTGGTGAGACAGTTGGATATGAACATTCTAAAGATTGAAGGTAGACTCCTTCCTTAAGTATACCCCCAAATTAACTCAAAATGGATCATAGACATAAATGTAAGTGCTGAAACTATAAAACTCTCAGAAGAAAATACATATTAAATCATCATGAACTTGAGGATGGGCAGTCTTCTTAGATATGACACCACATGCAAAAGCGAAAACAGACAAATTAGATCCAACCACAGTGACAACAGACACTATCAAAAAAGTGAAAAGAACTCACAGAGTGAGAGAAAATATTTGTAAATCATATATCATACTGATAAGGGACCTGTGTATGGTATATGTAAGGAAGGCTGACAACTCAGTAATTCAAAGACCAATAACCCTATTTAAAAATGGGCAAGGAATATGACTAGATATTTATCCAAAGAAAGTATGCAAATGACCAAGAAACACAAGAAAAAATGCACAACCTCAGTAGACATTAGGGAAATGCCAATCAAAACCACCACAAGATACCATGTCGTACCCACCACGAGAGTTAAAATGAAATGACAGATAATAGCAAGGATGTGGTGAATCCTCACTGCTGGTGGGAATGTAAAATGGTGCAGTCACTTTGGAAAACAGCCAGACAGCCCCTCCAAAGGTTAAACACAGAGTTTCCACGTGGATATTCAGAGTCATTACTCATAACAGCCAAAAAGAGGAAACAGTCAAAGGTGTTCCTTTGACTGTGTATGATGAATGCATAAACAGTATATGGTATAAAACACAAGGAAACACTCTCCAGTCGTGAAAAGGGAATGAAGCTGACATTCACACCATAGCCTGGATGTTCCTCTGAGCAGCGTATGATGCTTGGGGGAGGCCAGGTACCAAAAGCCATATAGTGTACGATTCTACTCTCACAAAACGTCTAGAATAGGCAGATCCATAGAAAGTGGAAGAGGGATTGCCAGGGGTGGGAGACTTGGGAGAAAAGGGGAGGGGATGCTGACAGGTGTGGGGTGGTGAACAGGTGTGGTTCCAGACAGACATGACGGTTGCACTCCACTGTGTATGTGACAAGATATGCCGAATGCACACTCAAAAGCTGCATGCACACGCGATGTGCAGCTTAAACAGGTGAGTTTCGTCACATGTGGATTGTATCTCAATAAGGTTGCTATTAAAAAAACGTCAGGGTCATCATCAATGGGCTTGGTCTCTTATGCACAAAAAGGGGTTTAATGGCCTGAAAGACAGTGTATCTTCCTAGGTATTATATTATATTACAAATAATTTTTTCTCAAGTGTGCCCTACTTCCTTGATCTTCTGGCCATTTAGAGAAGGATCAGTGTCACAGTTGTGAAGAGAGACAGCCTGGCACCTGAAGGAGAGAGATGGAAGGCATGGCCTCTTGCCCTGGCTTTGCCATGACCAGCTGTGTGACCTTTGGAGAGTCACTTAACTTCTCTGAGCCTTAACTCATCTGAAAAATGAGAAGCCAGAACTAAATAAATTCACCCACATTATAATTCTGTGATTCACTTTTAAAAGGGCACATGTAAATCTAAACATAATTATGAAAGCAAAACATAATGTATTTGTTATATTTTTTTAGTATATACCAACGTGTGAGTCAGTGTTTTTCTTGTACGATGGGTTATATTAGTGTTTTACCCTGGTATGTTTCTCAGTTCTTCCAGAACACAAGAATATTTAATTTTATTAAATATTTAATCCATCATTATTATTTTATTAATAATTTAATTTTAATATTTAATCCCTTGAAAAAATATTTTAAGTGTTGAATTGCATGTATTAAAATGTGATAACTTGATTGAAATACAAGTCTGTTAAAGCTACAAATACAGATGCAAGACATTTGTGATTTTTCCAACCCCTAGGTCTTTTTAAAGTTGGAGTTGTCTATAGAGAGTTAAGCTTTCTTTGTTTAAATGTGTTCTTCGTTTTCAGATTGACTATAGTCCTTGGCGCATAGCCTCGATTCTCACAGTGTCTGTGCATGTGCTAACTTAATTTACACAGACACAGAGAAAGAGGGGCTCTTAGTACATCTTTCCCAATAAAAGGGAATAAGTAGAAAAATACTTCATCCTGCACTTTGATATGCAAAACCTGATTATATGCAATAGGTCTGCACTAATGACAAGACGAAAGCTGTGGTAAAATAATTTATGATATACATTCAGTCATGTTCCAGTGAAGGGAGTAGTCAAATGGTGATGACTGCTTTCAGTTTAAATTTCCAAACCAGGAAACCATGATCTCCATGAGGCAGAGAGAACACTTTAACAAAAAAGATTTTTTTTAATTGAAGTATTTTTAGTGTGTACATTCGAAATGGCATTCTATCTTAATGAGCTTGAAACGAAAGTCATATATTTTAACCTTAGATACGAAAGAGGAAAAAGACATGTCCAAATAACCAGTTTCCCTAATTAAAGACCAACTAAGCCACGTATTAAAGAAGTGAATGAAAATATAGTTGAAGATCTAAAAACTGTTAACTATGGCAAGAGTCTTGGTGGATCTGGGACGGGAGGCCATCAAACATCTACCCACATGGGCCTCCATATGTTTGTTCATTAGCATGGGAAAACTGATCTGGAGGTCATAGTGGGCCTCAGATCCAATGCATCCACAAGTGGCTTTTCCTCTAGGAGGAAAATAGCCCCTTGCAGCTTGAAGAGGCCAGATAAACACTGGTTCCTTGCCTATCACTGTGTGCAGTTACAGGCAATCACTGGTCTAAAGACGTCCTTGTGTGTGCTAATTATTTCTGCAACTCAGAACACATAGAGATGGGATTAGGAAAGGAAGAAATGCACACGTGATGTCAGGAGGGCTATAGTTTTGCCTGGCTTCTTCATTGTCTTTGTTATTTAAATATCCTGTTGTGTAAGTATAAAGACAGGAAGTGAGTTATACAAAACCTTACAACGACAGCAGTGTTAAGTTTCAGATAAGCAGATCGAGCCCAGGGTTGGGGAAGCTGATATATATTTAGTTTCTTGAAAAATGCTAAAAAGTACTCCATTTATCCCTGGGAACAACATTTTCAATATTTCAAAAGAAGTTTTGACAGTCCTGCATAAATATTCTCTGGGTAATAATTGCCTCTTGGGCCTGTAGCAGCAGACTTTAATTATTTAGCTTCTGCTTTATTTGTGTTTCTTTGAAAACACTTAAATCTTGTCTTCAACGGTGAGAGAGAGAAAGAGGTGGAATAAATGGGCAACACGAAATACACTGCGCATTGTTTCTGCCTTGGCTCTGCTGGGTTTCCATGCTGATCAGGATCTCTGGGTGCACAAGGAGATCCCCTTACATCCACCCACCACTGGCGGCTTGCCGGCCAAAACGGCTGCCGTGTGGGAGCGTTTCCTCTGGTGCTCAGAACCCTCAACTCGAGAGAGAGGAATGTTGAAAAAAATCTTCTTCCTCTTTTAGGGCCAGAATCAGAAGAGTCCCCATCTGAGTCTTTTTCTGATTGTTGGTTCATTTTTCCGTTTAAATGTCCTTGGCAGCATCTTGAATTACATTCTGATTTTCAAAATCTATACGTTTTCTTCGGTGGAGGAGTATGAAATAATTGTGGTTGAGAGAACAGAATTCAGCTTCCCCACTCTTGTCTTTGTAAGATAAACCGGATGAAATGTAGGAAGATGGCATGGGAAGGGGTGCACTGATTTTTTTAACACAAAAAATATAAACGGTGCTCTTAATTTATAAGATATAAAAGCAGTTCTTTTCATTGTCCTGAGTGAAACCCTGGACCCGGAGGAGGAAGTGGAGGGAGCTGGAAAGGGAGGTTTTGTGAGTTTCCCTCGGTTTCTGAGTTAACACTCTGCTCCCCACCCCCTCCTTCCATGGGGTCATGAGATGAGGTTCATTTTCTGCTGCTGAAATGCTGCAGCCTCCTCCCAGGATGCTTTATCTCTGCAGCCAACTCAAGTGATGAATAACTGTGTGTCCCCGACTTTAACACCATGAATGTAACTTAAGCTTGAACAAACAACCTGTTTTCTTTCAAGTTTATCTTAGGAAGATCACAAAATTCTGATGAGATTGAAAAGAACCGTAAAATCCAGCATCTAGGGGTGGGAGAGAATTGGCTACGTTTTGCTGTCCTGGGTACAGGCTGACCGTTTGCATTCAGCCAAGAATTAGTTTGTCAACAAGCTTTATTTAAGACCTACTACCTTTTAAAAGTCATTTTAAGATTTGAGGAAGAGATCCATATGTCCTATTTCAAAACAAAAGCAACAACCTAATTTCTTGCCACTGGCTCCCCTGCCCTTTTTTTTCCTTTTTGTGTTACTGGGTAGGAAGACTGTTATTTTGAAAGCCCTGTGCACATCTATGAACAAATCTTTTCAAGCAGCCATTTGTATGAAACGTAAACTTAATAAGCTTAAGGAGAGCATTGTCCCATATTTGGCTTGAGAGCGGCCCACCCCCCTTCAAGTGGCATTAGTGAAGCCCAGCTTTAAAAGCTTAATGAGCGGGCACGTAACCCGCAGTAGGTAGCCTTGTTAGAAACTACAATTTGGTACAAAGACTGCTTTTTTATTTATTTGATTTGCTGATTTCTCAGAATTAGGTAAGCTGTTGCTAGTCGTATTGATTTTATGCTAGAATTACTTGAAAACGCTGTTTGGATAGCTGTGTTCTAGGCATCTTAGCTGAATCTCTGTTTCTGGGTTTTCTCAAACATTGGGGAAAAAAGAAAAAAAACAAATCAATGGTCCTTTGGCCACTTGAAATCTTATCTTTATTTCACTTATATAACATGAAGCTGTAGACAAACCCTGCAAACCCTAAACTACGTGACCGTGAATACAGCTGTAGAGGTATCACATTTACAATTGGATTTTAATAAACACTCCCTTCCAGTTATGATTCCATTTTGATTACAATTTGTTCTAGGATTCCTACCCTTAGTCTTAATGAGATAACAAATGTATCCTTTAAGTATTATTTAATGGCCTTTAGGTTTGACACACAGACGATTCTTGTGTCTATTCACGGGCTTTGCAACAGAATAGTCGACTTTATCCCTAGAACTGTCAGACTCCTCAGAAAATAATAACTCCTGACATTTGCAGAGTGAAAATAGAGGATTAAAGATCAGCTGTTAACTCCCCAAATGAGTATTCAGTGTAAGAGTATTCAGTGATTCTTTTACCCATCTTATTTAACTCAAATTCTCTGCTAAAGTCAGAAGGACAGGTTGAGTCTTTCCCTTTGGGCTGGGGTGGTGGGTGGGGTGCGGGTAACATTAGGATGACATGGCCAACCAGATTTTGGAGTAAAATCAGAGATTACAAGGATGGCTACCTGGAAAAGTGGCAGACTTGAAGTTCTGCTGAAATGCCATTAAGACTTCAGAGAAGTTAATGATTAACTTTAAGAACTGCAAGGCCCGAATCTCAGCCTAAGAAGTACAAAAGCTGAGACTCACCACACAGTCTGGACCCCTCTCTGCTGTCAGGCCCCAGCCTCTAAATGGGAGCACTGGGGGCTAGGCTCCAAGGCGGCCATGTCCCAGGAAGCAGAGATCATCTTCTCTCTGTTCTGAGTTAACACTGGGAAAGATGATTTTTCCTGCAGACTTCAGAGTAGTTGCCGGCTTTCATCAAATGCTCCCTAACATTCTTTGTCAGCAGATCTTTCACAATTCTATAATAGTTTTCACTCATGGCAACCTATTAAGGGGCTACTTACACACACCAGATGACACAGTTAAAAACTGCCATATCCTTTCGGAACTGGAAATAGCATTTTAAACTCTAAGGCTAAAAAAGAGCGGTGTGCCTATTGTCTTGGCCACAAGAGGGGACATTTCTTTTGCTAGAGGTTCTTGCAATGCAATAAGTGGCACAGCTGACATTTCTCCTGCACAATAACGTCCCTTCCTTCCTTGAAAAAAAAAAAAAAACTGATTTGCTGTGTTCGAAACAACTTCTTCCTGCCCTTTTGACAGGTTTTAGACGTCTTTGACCAATTTCTCTGCTATAATGTACACAGTTGGTTCCAAAAGCTTAATTTTTCCTTGCTTACTGTCTCAGAGGGTATCACGGGTTTTATTGGCACCTCTGTCCTGGGAACAAGAGCGCTCGAGGGGGCCTCCCTGGAACTGCACGCCCTGGGGCGGGGTGCACACACCTCTTGCCCTGCCAGGACGGCAGCACATGGAACACACACGGCATCCTGCACACGCCCCACGCTCGCCCCACACTCGCAGCCAGCACAGCGTTGTGGTCATTCTTTACACCACCATGTGCAGGCTCACAGGAAAAGTACACTTAAGCCACCAGGAACTGTGGTCATAACAAACTGCTTCTAATGACTCCCAGGGCATTTCTTCTGTTCTTTCAATAACAATGCCAATGATTTCTAAGAATGTGAACTCATATACTGCTTTCTTTTTATTATTAAACCATTTTTACTTGTGCACTCTGCTCTGTTTCTCTCCTTATGGCTGCTCTGGGTCTTTGTTACTGCAGGCGGGCTTCCTCTAGTTGCGGAGGTGGGGGGCTCCCTTCCAGTTGTGTGTGCGGGCTTCTAACTGTGGTAGGGCTTCTCTCCTTTCGGAGCACCGGCTCCAGGCACACGGGTGTCGGAAGCTGCAGCTCAGGGGCTCAGTAGCTGTGACTGGCTGGCTGTAGGGCACATGGGCTTCTGGGGCTCAGCAGTTGTGGCCTCCCAGGCCCTAGAGTGTGCAACAAAGCCATACATTGTTAACAGCCTTTGAGAAATGGTAGCTACTTATAAGCTGACCCCTCAGAGTCTCTTTTCCAGGCTCTGAGAGACACAGCTTTCGTGGGAGCTGTTGCCAGCTGACACCAGGTTATTAACCCAGAGACACACATGTGCACATGTTTGAACACAGACACCTCTTCTTGTAGGAAACATTCAGCCAGAGTCCCCTGAGCGATGATTCGTGGACTGGGGGAGTCCTGTGGGGAGTGGGAGAAGCAGAGGTTCGGGTGGCTCCAGGTGCAGAGGAACAGCCTTTGGAGCGCATCAGGCCCACGGCCCGTCATGTGAATCGGAGGCCTTTCCCTTCACAGAGCTGCTCCTGAGCCAGGAGGAAACTGCGTTCAGCTTGGCTCAGGTGAGAGCTCCCAGCCAATAGCCTGGAGGGTTTTCCCCATTTATTTTGAAGGCAAGCAGATTCCTAGAATCTTACACCTGGGAACACTGGTGTGATAGGCCGAATCCGTGTCGTTCATAAAGTGCTCACTAGAAATCCTTCTGAACATACTCGAGATCCCCGAGAAACTGCAATGATTGACAGGGAGGCAAACAATTATTTCATAGGGGTCACTGTGACAGAAGCTGGCAAGGAAGCTGGCATATCCACTTTCTCAATCTATATTCTAATTTCTGTAGTGCACATCTTACAAAAAAAAAACACGCCAACAGTAGAGATGGGGCCTTCCTTGTTGCTAGAAAACAGATGTTTAAACTGTGGAGATGAATATTTGGCAAATGTTAGTAATTTGGGCCACCGTTTCTGCATCTCTCTTCTCCCCTACCCCAACTGATGACACCTGCTCTAATATTATATGTCACCAAGACCAGGCAAAGAGCTTTCTAATGAGGCTTTCTTTTTTATAGGTAGATCGCCAGGTATGTCAGTTTTTTGCACTATCAAAATTCCTGAAATGATTCCAGCGAAGCAGATATTTTCAAAGGGCTGACTTGAAAGAACCAATTTTGACCTGTGGGATGAGCATCTTACAAACCAGGACCAGGACAAACTTGGTCTTCATATCAAAGGGGACTTGCCTGAAAGAATGAACTCTGTTAAATTTAGAAGAGGAGTATTAAGTGGATTTTAGCATGTCTCTTTGGAGTAGGAAATGGCAACCCACTCCAGTATTCTTGCTTGGAGAATTCCATGGACAGAGGAGCCTGGCGTGCTCCATGGGGTCGCAGAGAGTCAGATACGACTGAAGCGACTTAGCAGAGCACAGCTGATCACTGTTACCGGGAAACAAGCTCTAAGGGACAGGATGTTAAAGTCACTTTAGTTCTCTAAAACATAACTGGAAAATGGGGTTAAAAGCAATCTTTGGGCATGAGAAAAATTGCTGTCTTAAAAAAAAATCCAGAATTATATTGAATAAATACCAAAGGATACTCAGTGACTGTCAAGACTAATAGGCCAATGAATACCATTTTTAAAAAGCATTGAGTGGTCTGTCTTAGGACACCAGAACCTCAGCCCCCGGGTCCTGTTGACTTGAGGTTGCTGGAGACAGCTAAGGGTTTTCACCTTAAATCAGATAGAAATGAAAAATTGACAAGCACACAGCAGTATGCACACACATGATGTAGAAGTGACAAGGCATGCAGAATTCAAGTCCATTTTGCAAGAAAAGTGCCCAGACATGTCACCAAAGTTGGGCGAGAAAGATGATTTCTCGGCTAACATCACTGTTCCTACGCCAGGCTGTGATCAGTTTATATTTACCAAAGTAACAAAAAAAATGATTAATTAACCTTTAGATGTTACTATATATTTTTTGTATTCAGAAAATCTTTGCAGACGGCTAACCTAAAAAAAAAAATCACAGATGCCTTTAAATGAAAATGCCCGTTTACCTGTTTATCAGAGGTTTTTATCTTTCCATATTTTTTTATATCCCTTGAAGACTGATCAGTGATGCTTTCACCAAAATACAATATATCATTAAAAAGGATTGCAAATACAAAGAATGAATACTATTAAGAAAAGCAAAAACCCAGAAGCCTGTTCATCTGATTCTCAGGTGGATTTATAGGCAGTTTTCTTATTTTAGAAACCATGCTAAAGAACCATTTATTAATTAATTTGCTAACTCCTGAAACAAAATTCCCCGAGCAAGTGGCTGCCTTGCAGTGTTGCTGAGAACACAGTTGTTATTCATCCACACAGGGCAAGATGGATCGTCTATGCGAACACGCTTCTCCCGGGGTCCCCGCTGCTGGGCTCTTCCTCTTTATACACCAAGAAGATCCCGATGTGGGCTCTAGGACATCAGTGTCTGCACTAAAGGAGATTTACACCCTCCACGTTGTCACCACCCACTGCAGTGCCTCTGCAGGGTAAGTGTCCGCTGTGCCTTTAAAAGCACAGCTGCGTCCTCCCCTCTCCAGTGTTTGCACTTTTACCTATAATCTGATTGCAGGAAGGAAAGGGAAACCCAGGCGCCCCTCCCTAGCACCCCTTCCCAGCACCCTGTCACTGCGACCGTCTGTTTGGTTAGTAATTCTACCTAGCTAGGACTTTTCCTTCCCTTGCTGCTCGCTCCTCCACCGAGCTGCATCTCCATGGCAATGGAAAAACACGACTCTGGAGAGGACTGGGAGGGCCCGCAGCCCTGAAACCCTGCCCTCAGCTCCCGCCTGGCAGGAGGGGCTGGGCTGATGTATATGTCGAGTTTAGGGGAGTTGGGATTCAGAGATCAAAGGAGGTCAAGAGGAGGCTGTTGGAATGGGAGATATTTATTGTGTTTAATATATACAAATGTGTCCGAGGAGAGAAACTGAAACCTTGAAAGTCATGTAGATTGTGGGGAGTAAACATAAACAGCATGTCGGAAAATGGGCTCAAAAGAACTGGCTGCCTGAAAGGCTGCCATATTTTAAAAATTTCAAACAGAGAGTAAATTAAGACTGTAACCATCTCAATGAAAACTGAAGATACAAGTCTGTCAAAAACATTGGTTCAGATTTCTAACTCTGCTTCAGACCTGCTTTGTAATACCTTCTGGCTGTAAATGCCAGGATGACCCAGAGCACTTGAGAAATTTCTGGTTACACTTCCTAGCAACCTGTGTTTTGTTCTTAAGGACATTTGCTTCATACTATTAACTATACAGTTAACTTTGTGCTAGTTAAACAACGTGAATTGGACAAATTGTGGGCTGGGGGTGTGAGTGCCCGTTGGAGAAAGGGACTTTGTGCCTGAGGGTCTCCATTAATGAAACAAGAAATAAGCCTCTAGTAAAACTGATATGATGGGGAATGACTTCTATTCAGTTAACTCAATTATTAGTGCTAATTGGGGCCAGGTGAAGCATGGATAATTGAAATTCACAGATAATCCAAAAACCTCTATTTAACCAATAACTTCAAACTTCTTCCCCATCAAACCAATTACCAGAGGACCTAACAAATAGGAAAAATGTATTAAATTGAATTCCACCTCCCCAAAGATTCCCACGATGATGTCTTTTTATTGATGAATTCAGGATAAGAGCCAAAGATTGACTATATTCCAGACTAAACTACAGACGGTCCTCGACAGTTAAAAAGGAAAGGATTTTTATCCCCACAGTTTGTTTGTAAGTCAGCTATTTGAACCTCGGAATGCTGTTTCTCATGGAACAATGTTATTTATTCACTGTGGTTGGATTCCAAGGCAGTCCAGAGAGGCCAACTGGTAACCTAATGACACAGGAAATATATTTAGAATTCTAAGTCCCTTAATCAATCCCTTTTGAATCCTAAACCCTTAGCCTCCAACCCCTAAATCTCTCTGAGCCTTCAATCTAAGGGTTTTTTTTAAATTGAAGTGAAATTCACATAACATAAAATGAACCACTTTAAAGGGAACAGTTCAGTGGCCTTTACTGCGCTCGTGTGTTGTACAGCCGTCTCCTCTGTCTGCTTTCTGAACATTTTCATTGCCCCCCAAAGAAACCTCCTTTAAACCCATTATCAACCCCTCTGCACCCTCCCGGTCCCTCTGTCCCTGGAAACCACCAGTCTACTTTCTGTCTCCGTGGATTTCCTGTTGCAGACATTTCACATAAATGTAGTCACACATGGGGTCTTTCGTGTCTGGCCTCTTTTGCTAACGTGATACATCTACGTTCATTCATGCTGTATCATGCGTCAGTCCTTCATTCCTGTTTATCACCAAACAACTTGCCATCGTATGGATGGGCCACATGTTATGGGTCCATTTACCAGCTGATGGAGACTCGGGTTGTTTCCACCTTGTGTCCGCGTGACGAAGGCCACCATCACCCCGAGAACACATCCTGGATTCTCTGTTCCCTGATGAATCAGGAGGTGGGGTGGAGAAGGATGGACAGAAGCTTGGGAAGTCATGTGCTCAGGGACAGAGCTTGGGCGGCTCCTTCGGCGTGACCTGGGCTCTGTCCGCCCAGGCCAGGTATCTGGGGCAGGCCCAGCGCCTCCCACCAGGGCGACGTCGGCAGAGGACGTTTCTCAAGATGCACCCGCAGGGAGGGGTAACTCGAGACAGGGACCTCCACGGCAGAGGAAGCGCTGCGGAGGCAGGCAGGGCGTTCAGAAGAAGGGTACCTCTCTCAGGTTCAAGCAGTGGCCCAGAAGGAGAACAGAAGGGGACGGACCCAGCAAGAAGTCTGCCAGATGCTCCTGGTCCTTTCCCACTTTTCTGAAAACATGGGTGCCAGAAGAGGTTTCCACGGCAACCACCGCATGTCACACTGAAGTCCACCCTGCGGATAATTCTGTCACTACCGGAGTGTCCCCTGCTCATAAAACCCACGCAGACTCCTTCCCCTGAAGCTCCAGTCCTTGGCATCAGGCCCCAATGCAGCTGCTTCCTTGTGAGGATGGGGGGGACCCGCCCACCTCCAGGGAACATTCCAGAGCTCCAGATGCCAATCCTCTCTGCCTCCATGATGCCCATTAGGTATTTTCAATGACTAGCGCTGGTCAAAATTCCTTACCATAGAACCAGTGAGCTCCTTAACTGCTGGTTGTCTTCAAAACACAAAGCTCTGCAAAGGCAAAAGTCAAGTGGTCTCAGAGCCCTTCACACCTGACTTGGGGAAGGGGGCTGCCCACCCCCACACACTTCCTCCCGAACGCCTCATCCCCCCTCCCGTGTCCACTGGCTCAGGATCAGCCTTTTCAGAGTCCCCTCCTTCTCTCCTGCCTGTGACCGCCTGCTGTTGGCACAGCACACAGTAGCTTGCAGAATCTGTTCCTTCCCATCCCATCCCAGACCTGCATGCTCTCCATGGTCAACCACTGCGGCTACAGCACTAAGGTCTTCTGCTGGGTTGAAGAATGATGCCCTAGTCTTAGGTAATTCGTGGGATACTATTTGACTGAATTCATATGTACTACTAAAGACTCAGATTCTCTCCCAGGACAGTACAGATAGCTAAACGAGCGTGTCGATGTATGGCAAAACCGACACAGTATTGTAAAGTAAAATAAAGTTTAAAAAAAAAAATAAATAAATAAGGGCACCTTTAAAAAAAATAAAAAAAAAAATAAATGAGCATTCTCGACCTTGTGAAAGAGTTAGTCGCTCAGTCGTGTCCTACTCTTTGCGATTCCATGGACTGTAGTCCGCCAGGCTCCTCTGTCCATGGGATTCTCCAGGCAAGAACACTAGAGTGGGTTGCCATGCCCTCCTCCTGGGGATCTTCCCAAGCAGGGATTGGACCTCGGTCTCCTGCACTGCGGGCAGACTCTTTACCATCTGAGCCACCTGGGAAGCCTTTGTAAAGCCACACAAAAGCAAATTAAAATTTCGTACGAAGCACCCCCAAAGGAAGGTTTCTCGAGTGATATCTGTGGTGTGACCTCAGCCATGGATTTTGGTTTGATCTCTGGCTCTCCCGTGAAAGGTCCCTGCTGAGGTACAGTCAGTTCAGTTCAGGTGCTCAGTCATGTCCGACTCTTTGCGACCCCATGGACTGCAGCACGCCAGGCCTCCCTGTCCATCACCAACTCCCAGAGTTTATTCAAACTCATGTCCATTGAGTCAGTGATGCCATCCAGCCATCTCATCCTCTGTTGTCCCCTTCTCCTCCTGCCTTCAATCTTTCCCAGCATCAGGGTCTTTTCAAATGAGTCAGCTCTTCGCATCAGGTGGCCAAAGTATTGGAGTTTCAGCTTCAACATCAGTCCTTCCAATGAATATTCAGGACTGATTTCCTTTAGGATGGACTGGTTGGATCTCTTTGCAGTCCAAGGGTACAGTCAATTTGGCTTAAATGGCATTGCACAAGGACCTGTCCAGAATGGTGACTCTATTGCTTTCAACAGCAATGCACAAAATCCGGGGACTCACCAAGGACTGGGTGTCTTTACCAGGTGAACTAGTACTTTCAGGAGCAGGGACACAGTAAATAAGAAGAGTGTCTCCCTCTCACAGAGCCGGCCTCCCAGGAGGGGAGACGCTGGTCCCGCGGAAGGTGATGCTGTCGGGAGGTGAGGGAGCAGGAGTGGTCCAGAGGTACAGCCCTGCTGTGTGGGAGAGCAGGGAGTGGGCACAGAGCCGCTGAGGCAGGTCCCTCCCGTCCTGGTGACTCCAGGTGTTAACGCAAGTGGATTCGCGTCCGGACACACAGTGAGAGGAAGGCTGCTGTGGGACAGGGTGGCCAGAAAGGATTGGTTTCCCTGGCTGGGCAGCTGAGGGGAGGGAGGCAGGGCTGACAGCCGAAGGGCAGCAGGGGTAAAGCTCCATCAGTGGGTTTCTCTCTGTCCCCCTCTCTCTCTCCTCTTCTGCCCCAAGACCTCTGTCCTCCCGTCCCGTGAGTTCTCTTCCTCATCAGTATAATGCTAGAGTTTAAAACCAGCAGAGCTTCTTATGTGCCAGCTATGGCTGCTGTTCTTCCAACTCTTTGCAACCCCATGGACCATGGCCTGCCAGGTTCCTCTGTCCGTGGAATTCTCCAGCAAGAATACTGGACTAGGTTGCCATTTCCTTCTCCAGCCACCTATGGTGCTATTTAGATATATACCCACATATGTAGTGTCATTTCACTGAATCCTGAAATGGGCTGCTGCTGCTGCTGCTGCTGCTGCTAAGTCGCTTCAGTCGTGTCCGACTCTGTGCGACCCCATAGACGGCAGCCCACCAGGCTCCCCCGTCCCTGGGATTCTCCAGGCAAGAAAGGGCTATTTTCAACCTTCAGTCAACCAGCCAGAATCTGAAATATTGTCTATTCACTTTCCCTGCTCCAGCCCTAACTTGCCAATAACGAAACATGTTTATACGGGCTTCCCCAGTGGCTCAGTGGTAAAAGAATTTGCCTGAAATGCAAGAGACGCTCAGGAGACCCCGGTTCAATTCCTGGATTGGGAAGATCCCCTGGGGAAGGAAATGGCAACCCACTCCAGTATTCTTGCCTGGGAAATCTCATGGACAGAGGCGCCGGGAAGGCTACAGTCCATGGGATTGCAAAGAGTAGGACACGACTGAGCGACTAAAGAACAAACAATACTCACTTTGGTTCTGCCTCTGTGTGAACTTTTATGCAACATCAAGAAATAGCCATCTTTTAGCGTTGTCTTTATATCACACAAATATTTGAAAAATCAAGATGATTTAATAATGTGCAAAGGAGTATTTAAAGCAAATGCATTTAAAATGTGTGTGTGTGTGTGTGTGTGTGTGAGTGCAGATGAAGAATATACTAAATAAATAAGTTACTCCTCTGTGGGGCAAAATTTAGCCACAATTTCTCCCTTTCGTCTGATGCATTTTCTAGGAATTAGAAAATTATGTAGCAAGTAAGGTAGGAGTTGATAGGGAGTGGAGAAAACTGTTCCCAAAATAAATAGAGCTGACATTTTCAGCACACTGATAAGAACAGACAGTTTGACTTCTTACCGTTTCCGTATCTTTGCACTCTGAACCCTGGGAGAGTGACGTCAGAGTCTCTGTTGGCAGAGGGAAAAGTTTTACTTGAAAACCCTGTAAAAAGATGACATCTTCCACACATGCAGACCTACTGGATTCTGGGAAACTCCTGGAAGATGGGCATTTCTGAATCTCATGACAAGAGGCTTAGAAGGAAGCAGTTGACATTTCTCCCAGAATGTAATCTAAGTAACCTTCATTGGTACGAGCGTCTTTGGTTTGTTTTTCTCCGTTTATTTTATGTATTTATTTATTTTTGGTTGCGCTGGGTCTTCGCTGCCGCCCGGGCTTTTCTCTAATTGCGACGAGTGGGGACTACTCTACTTCTGGTGCGCAGGCTTCTCATTGCAGAGCACGGGCTCCGGGGCGCAGGGGCTTCACAGCTGTGGTCGCTGGGTGCTCGAGCACAGTCTCCGTAGTTGCGGCACAGTGGCTTCGTTGTTCCAGAGCACATGGGATTCTTCCTGGACCAGGGATCGAGCCTGTGTCTCCTGCATTGGCAGGCAGACTCTTTACCACTGAGCCACCAGGGAAGCCTGGGTGTCTTCCTTTTCTCTGAATTTGGAGCAAGTCTTAGACCCAAGAGAGCCAGAGAGAAACAACGCCTACCGCGGAGAGTGGGGACAGAGCTCAGGTTTATCAATGGTGGAGCTGCAGAGGTGCTGCTTTTATTTGATTTCACACGCGGCTGCCAGCGCTGCAAAATCATCTGAGTCAGAATCGCACTCTAGCTTCCCGAAGACCTTGCCAGCAAATCCCTGACTCCCCATGCCAGCCTGTCGGTACCTCCTGCCCCAGGACTTGTGGTCCTGGCTGACCCCGAACCCCCTCCACTCAGCGAAAGGGGACCAAGGCCCCCCCAGGCACATCTCTCCCCGTTCTGCCCCTGTTTCCAAGTCCCAGAGCCCCCAGTGTTCCAGGAGGGCCCGGTGTCCCTGATTCTTCTCACAGCTTCCTTCCTGTTGGGTGTCTCCTCGTCTTTGGTTTATTTGCCTTTAGACTGATCTCACTGCAACCTTGAAGGGATATTACCTTACGGGCTTGGGGCTGGAAGGGGCAGCTGAGGACACAGCTGAGGCGTCTGGACGGGTGGTGCTCTTGCTCTTAGCTAAGCAGGAGGGGCATAAAGCCATTCTTTTATATTTGCACACCTTTATGTGGCTCAGTGGTAAAAGAATCTGCTTGCAATGCAGGAGACACTCAGGATATTTGGGTTTTGATCCCTGGGTTGGGAAGAGCCCCTGGAGAAGGAAATGGCAACACATTCCGGTAGTCTTGCCTGGAGAATCCCATGGACAGAGGAGGCTGGCAGGCTGCAGTCCATGGGGTCGCAAAGAATCAGACATGACTGAGCGACTAAACAATAAAAACAATAATATATATTACATTAATATAAAACATGATAATATATGTTATAATATACATGCATTTTATTTTATTGTTTTTATATATGGATATATTAGGTATATATTTTTGCACGTAAGAAACAGCTCAGGGCAGTTTTAAATTTTAAGGAGTCCTAGATTTGTTTAGTATCCTGTTTCACCCCCAACCCCCATACCCTAGGGAGTTCTTCACCTCACCGTCTGTCGCTTTTCCTCCTCAACACTCAAGATGGAGAGTCAGGAAAGACACCCACCACGGGCTGCAGATACCTACGGTTTTGCTGTCTGTGTATGCATGCGTAGCTCAGTGTGGGCCCCTGGCTGCGTTACACACTTCAGCACACGTGTAAACCACGGTGAATCTCGTGGAAACACGATCGCCGCCCCACTCAGGGGTCGGCAGATCTGGGGCTGCTTGAGGATTTGTTTTCCAGCAAGTTCCCTGGGGATGGCGGCGCTCTTGGTCTGCGGGTCATGCTTGGAGATTTTTGGGTCCCCCCTGGAGAACCCCAGGTGCAGCAGAAAGGCTGCGGGTACAGACGTGCAGAGAGAGCAGCAGGCGTCTCCGAGGCCAGAGCAGGTGCAGGTGTGAAGAGCAGGTGACAGACCTCTGAACTCGGACCTTCCTGCACGAGTCAACAGACATGACTTAAAACATTTCTTCTGTATTTGAATTTTTCAGGCTGAGAATATATTGCTGGGGAAATGGCATTTTTCATTATAATTTTTTTCACAAACCCATGTAATACTAGCCATCAAGGAAACTGATGACACCATCTGGACTTGAGTCACGTTCCCCCCACCCCCACTTCCAACTCTCAGATCCGAGCAAATGACCTTGCTACATATTTCAGAAGCTGTAAGTGATGTACCTACGTGAACTTGGTTTAGTCTTTAATAAACTCAAAAATACTTAAAAAAACTGATTAGAATATTTTTAAAGACACAGTAAGCCAATCAGTTACACCTTTTCTTGATACTCTTAATTGTTAACAGTTTGTCTGATAAGCGGGCAATAAAGGTAAGCAAAGCAACTAGTAGATGATTTTTTTCTCTTACACAGCCCAAATCTTTTTTTTTTTTTCTGGTTTTGTTGGCCTTTTGCTTCTCTGCTCCTCCAGTGTTTATTACCGTCAGCACCACTGTTCCACGACTGTCTTAGTAACGCAGGGTCTAATCCTCCTCACCCACCAGCCTACAGAGTATACACATCACGCTCTTAACTCCTCCTAGCTCTTTCAGGAAGCCTTCCCTGGGCCTCAGGAGGATGCAGGACCCTAACACCACCATCCCACCCCCAGCTCTTTCAGGAAGCCTTCCCTGGGCCTCAGAAGGGTGCAGGACCCTAACACCACCCTCCCACTCCCAGCTCTTTCAGGAAGCCTTCCCTGGGCCTTAGAAGGATAAAGGACCCAGACATTCTCCCCACACCAAGGCCAAGGGGATTCATTATGTGTGTGCATTTGTTTATCCAATTACTCTTTCAAAGACATGGGTGAAATAGGTCAAAAGGTAGATACTTCTAGTTACAAAATACATAAGTTGTGGGGATATAATATATAGCATGGTGGCCATAGTTAATAAATAATACTGTGTTGTATATTCAAAACCTGTTAAGAAAACAAATCTTAAAAGTTCTCATCACAGGAAAACATTCTGTTAACTATGTTCGGTGACTAGACTTACTGTGATGATCATTTCACGGTAGATACAGACATTGTGTGGTATGCCTGAATCTAACCTGCTGCTGCTGCTGCTAGGTCGCTTCAGTCGTGTCTGACTCTGTACGACCTCACAGACGGCAGCCCACCAGGCTCCGCCGTCCCTGGGATTCTCCAGGCAAGAATACTGGAGTGGGTTGCCATCTCCTTCTCCAGAATCTAACATAACACATGTCAGTTATGAAGAAAAGTGAAAGTGTTAGTTGCTCACTCGTGTCCGACTCTTTGTGACTCCATGGACTGTAGCCCACCAGGCTCCTCTGTCCACGGGATTCTCCAGGTGAGAATACTGGAATGGGTGCCATTCCCTTATCCAGGGGATCTTCCCAACCAGGGATCAAACCCAGGTCGCCTGTACTGCAGGCAGATTCTTTACCGTCTGAGCCTCCAGGGAAGCCCATGTCAATTATACTTCAATACAATTTTTTTTTAACTAAAAAAATTAGTTATCCATGAACTTCCTGGCAGCACCTGGTGAACAGACCCTCAGTCAATGCAAAGCAGCAGAACGTCACAAGCACAGCTTTACAACGCGCCCTCTGTCGATGGTAACATGTAGGGCCACCAGCCTCCTCTCCCGGCTCCCCACTTGCTTGTGGGCCAAAGGGGGACAATATATCTACCTTACAGCTTCCACCCACATCAGAGCTGAAGTTCCTGCAAGTTTAAATAACTACAGCTTTGGGCATTGGAGGCTGTGTGTGTGGAGGGGAGTCACTGAGAACCAGTAACTTATATATTCAGGGACGTGATCAGTATGAGGCAATGTTTTTGAATAGTTGAATGTGACTTAAGAAAACCATTTTAAGAGAAAAACAAATGGTGTTGTGATGACTCCTAAGTTAAAGAGAGACCTGGATCTGGAAGGGAAGGGACCAAGTGCTTGTACACGGGCATGTGGTCCTAACGCACTCTGGAAACCTCCCCAACCCCCACCAGGGCAGGCCTCAGGTGTGCTTGTGGACCCAGCCCCCGTCTGAACACGGGAGCCTTTCAGGAGACAGTTACCGTCCGTTGGCTCAACCCATCTTCTGATGGTCCAACCCCATGACCTCCAGGAGTCAGCGTGCCTTCCCAGTGGGTCTGGCCCCTGATCCATGGAGTAATAGGGGTCCTCTCTGGACACGAGTGAGTTACACCCATCCCTTCTTGCAGAGTTTGGGCAGAAGGTGTGGAATCGCAGGCTCTGTTTCCATTTCAGGACCTGGTATCAAGCGTTTTGTAACTATTCTGTCGAACAGGATTTAGCAGGAGAACTGGGAGGCACTGCAGTCAGGGAGTGACATCTCCGGGCCCCGTGAAGGTGCGAGCCTACCGTGTTTGTCATCTGTCCCACCTCGGGGGAGGGGGCCCAGCGCTGCGTCCCGTCCTGCAACCCTGAGATCCTTCCTGAGGCCTGGGGCTTGTCCTAACCTCATGACCCCTCTCTCCATGTGCAGGGGTGTGGGAGCTGCCCACTGCCCGCATCACAGCACAGCAGGAAAGACCCTCCCAAATCTCCCATGATCCTAATCAAACGCGCCAGAGGGGGTGCAGGGTGAGGTCAGGGGTTTCCTTGGGGGAAAAAAGAAAAAAACAGCCCAGGGAAACAGAACAAGTAATTTTCATAAGTGACTCTCTTTGCTGCTTTCGATGACCACGTCTCAAACATAAAGATTGCCAAAGAAGCAGGCAGCGTTGCGGCAGAAACAGGCATGTTTCCTTTTGTCTTAAATTGTGTCCAGAACCAGGGACTGGAGACCTGCTTCCGCTGGAAACAACTCGGGGCCCCTCCTTATTGTATTCACCGGCTTCCCTTCCAAAGCGAAGCTGTTGCTGCTGAAAGAGCAAGCGGTTTGTCAATGTGCACCTTGCATCCATCCGTCATGCCTTCCTCCTGTCTCCGTGAAAGAACAGGAAGAAGGTGTGGAGATGTGCCGACCTCGGAGGAGACGCAGAGCTGGTGCGGCCGCCAGTTGAGTTGCTCCGTGTTGTTCATTTTTCTCAGTACAGACTCAGCTGTGAATCTGATACCTCCCTTCCCCCCACTTTTCCTTTTCCCCCCTGTTTTATGAGGCTGTCATCTTCAGGGCACCACCCTCTTCTCACAACAGAGCGAAAGGAAGGCTGGGAGGAAAAAGGTTTCCTGGAAGTGATTACGAGGCTGCCGCAGAAATCGGGAGATACGGTGGAAGGGAATTTTATTTTCTCTGTCTCTCTGCACTTGAGTCTCAAGTATGCTTCGTAAAACTGTGCAATTAATCCTGCCATGTACAGATTGGCCAGAGTTATAAACCTTAGAAAACACAGCTCAGCAAAATTCAACATGCTTTCATTAAAAGCATGAGAAAGAAGGTGATTTAAATTATTAAGAGTAGTTGCAGTGTATTTTTAATGCTTGTGGCGTCATGCATTGGTTTATGGAGCCTAGTTGCCCTAACCCGGCTCTGTCTGCATTGCTTTTTTGTTTTTTCTTTCTGCACTATCTTGTCTTTTGGGCTCTTTCAAGAGTGGAGCCTACATCTCCTCCAGGAATTCACCGAGAGCAGACCTCTCTCTGTGACTGAATACGCCTCCTTGTGCCTCTCCAAACATCTCCGGAGCTGTTTCCTCTGCTCAGTGCCGACCTCCCTTCAAAAAGAATGGCGTTCCTTCAGGAGCGAGGACCCCTCGTTCGCCTGGGAAACTGGAATCAGCGATGCGTTGTCTAGTCATCCCAACCTCTCAGAGACACTGATAGAGCTGGGTTTAAACCTTTACCACTCCTGTTAATTATACCCTTGAGATTTCAGTGGCTGGCGAACAAAAACTTCGCTACTACGCTGTAATCAGGCAGAGGGAGACAGCGGCGTATAAATTGTGAATTCACGTAAAGCTACATCCAGGGAAGGAATCCCCAGCGTGTGTGTACAGAGGGGGAACGAGCTAGTCTGTGATAGTGGGTACCAGCTGGGGGGCCTGGCGCTGCCACCAAGCCTCTTGGGGGTGGATGGTGATGCAGTGGCCCCGAGAACAGTTCCCGAGGTTCGTCAGAGGCAGCCGACTCGCAGGCTGGGAGCTCCTGAGACATTACATAGTAGCTTTTCAGAAACTTTTCCTGTAATGCGTGATTCATCCTTACATTGGAGAGAACTGCGTGTGAGAGCAAACCAAATCCTGTCCATAACGTGTTTTTGATGTTGTTGCTTAGTCACTAAGTTGTATCTGACTCTTTTGTGACCCCATGGGGCATAACCCTCCAGGTTCCTCTGTCCATGGGATTTTCCAGGCAAGAAGACTGGAGTGGGTTGCTATTTCCTGCTCCGGGGGCTCCTCCTGATCCAGGGATCAAACCCTAGTCTCCTGGCTGCCTGGTGGATTCTCTACCATTGAGCCACCCAGGAAGCCCCTCCAACGTGTAAAAGTTCGATCCTCAGGAAGATGTGTGATCTCAGGGCACAAAGCCTGTGTCCTCTGTTTTACACCCAGGCCCTCAGATCCTCCCCGACCAGCATCTCCCTTCCCCACCTGCTTCAGCAGATGTACCATTGATTCCACTCTCCTACAGTGAATGAATGCGCACAAAAAAATATCTTCACCATTTGCTTTATCAGACACACTTGAAGTGGAAGATGTGTGCAGATACGTAGTATCTGACCACAGACATGAGGGCTGAGTTAACTGCATTTTCCTCTTCAGTTAGTGGCACAACTCCTCCTGGGCAGGGCCTCTTCTTCATCTCAGTAATTAACTAATTAATGACCACAATTCCTTAAAAATTTTCACATTATTATATTAAGTAAATAGTTCAGACTTTTTTTAAATTAAAAACAGCAACAACAAAAATAAACAATTTCACTTGCAGTAGTATCAATAAGAAATACTTAGGGACAAATTTAACAACCAAAGTGTAAGACTTGTACACTGAAAACTATAAAACATTGTCAAAAAAAAAATTAAAGAAGACCTAATAAATTGAAAGACTCCTTATGTCCATGGATAGGAAGACTTGATAGTAAAGTGAAAATACTTCTTACTTTCATCTGAGCTTCAGTGCAAACCCTAGTGTGGCTATACTTGGAGGTGGGGCCTTTAGGGAGGCAATTAAGGTAAAATGAGGTCATGGGGTGGGACCCTGATCTGGTCAGACCGGTGTCCTTCTAAGAGCAGGAGGCAACACTGCGCATGCGCGCACCAAGGGCACAGTCAGAAGGTGGTGGCTGCAGCAGAGGGACCAGCCAGGGGTCCCTTCGGTCCGCAGCTTGACATCCGGCTTTCAGTCTCCAGAATCGAGAGAGATGAATGCCTGCCTCTCAGCCACCCAGTCCATGGGTTCCGGCCGCCTGAGCAGACCCACAGTGGGCTGGCTGTTCTGTTGGACACCCCAGGTCCTCTTGTCCTGTTTGGACTCCAGCTCCCACCTGTCACCTGGACACAGTGTCTTCCACCCCTAAATCAGGCTGGGTGCGGCGGTGTGGTTCAGACCATGTTCCATGGGGAGAGGTGGGCAGTGTCGTCCAGCAACGGCACAGGTGTGCTCCAGCGTCTCCAGGCGCCTGGACCAGGCAAGAGGCGAGCAGGCGCCACAACCCCGGTGCTGCACATGCGCACGGGAAGCCCAGGCGCTCACGGACTTGAATGAAGCCACCTTCGTCAGTAATGCAAGTGCACAGTCACTATCCGAACGCAATTATTTGCAGTAAAAGGTTAGTTACAGGTAAGTGAGGAGCCCACACGGGGACCACAGGAAATACGGGACACCTCAAAAACTGTGCTGCCCACTGGGAGGGACGTTCCTTCTGTGGCCTCTGCCCCTGTGGCCAGGGCTTCATGCCCCAAATCCATCGGTTGAATGTTTCCCTTTTAAGTGAAAATAGTGTGAAGGTAATTCGTTTGTGGAACAGGAGCACCATAGGAAAACTTTCCTTGGAATATTTTCCAAAAATCCTTAGAAAGCGTGTATTTCTGAACTGACTTTTAGAATTTATAGAACTGGGAAGACATTGGTTTCGCCTCCTCAAGGTTTAACTTTCTTTAGTGGTGGTACAGTTCTCTACGTTCAGATTCCTGCTGCCTGATCTCAGTGAATCATTTAACTCGTCTAAACCCAAGCCTCTTCATTTGCAAAATGAGAAAACCGACTCATACCTGCCATGTACAACTTGGAAGGATTCTTACCACAGTCAGTGTGGAAACATACTTTAGGACACTATAAATTGCATCCTGTGGGGAAACAGTGTCACAAAACAGTAGTGACCACTGTGGACAGGCAACCCCTCATTTAAGTGGTCACCGGCTATGCAATATTCAGGCAGGATAATATGAAAAAGTATGTTTATCTGTTGTCCTTCATTCTTTCCCAGTGGTGAAGACAATAATGGGAGTTTATTTCATGAATAATGAAAAAGAAATGTGTCCTGGATATGTAGTTACTTAATGTTTTAAAGAAGGCTTCTCAGGTGGCTCAAAAGTAAAGAATCTGCCTGCCAATGCAAGAGATGCTGGTCCAATCCCTGGGTCAGGAAGATCCCCTGGAGAAAGGAAATGGCAGCCCACTCCACTATTCTTGCCTGGAGAATCACAAGGACAGAGGAGCCCATGGAATCACAGAAGAGCTACATGGGCTACAGTCTGTGGGGTCACAAATGAGCTGGACGTGATTTAGTGACTAAATAGCAACAGCGTTGTAAAGAAGACTGTCTTGTTCAGAGTTGACATGAAAGAAGCTTGGTTAGAATCCCACCTGTGCTGCTTTCTAGTTCTGTCATCTTGGGCACATTCCTGAGCCCTTCCGAGCGTGTTGTGTGTTTGTCAGAGTTCCTGTGGGGAGTGGATCAGATCACTCAAGAACAACCTCCTAACAGGATCCGCCTGGCGTCTGGTGCCCAGCCGATGCCCAGTCCACGATCTTGTTATCTTCTGCTTCTCAGGGCTGCACCTGTGCACGGCCTTCTCATCTTGCTCTCAAACTGCGATGCTAGATGTCAGGAAGGCGTCAGGCTTCCCAGAGCTGGCATGTTGCCCTCTACACTCTCTAAAGCTTTGGCAGCATCAGGAAGCCAGAGATACACTTTAGCTCGAGTGATGGGTCAATTTCACTAACCTTGAAGGCTTGGGAAGACAACCTGCTGATTCATTGTGTTTGCAGAATACACAGACTTCTAGTGTTTTTGTGCCAAAGAGGGTTTATTTAATATTTTATCATTTGATTAAAGAAACCGTGTTCATAGTCAATGTGTGTGTGCTCCAAATGATCCATTTATCTCCCTGTACTTTCTGCGAGATCCCTTTCTTGGGGGAAATTGCTTGTGTGCCAGAAGCATTTCTGAGATGGCTTTTCCTGGGAGTTTGACTTGCAGATATTTGTGCCAGGAACTCAGGTTTCAGGTAGTGGGCGGGGAGGCTTCTTGGCCAATCGGAAGGTGGATCTGCCCAGGTTATTTGCAAGTCCCAGCCCACTTTCCTGCAGTGCCACCGGGCTGGTGAGCTGTCTCCTTGGGGTTGTCACAGCTCTGGCTACTGTTTCCTTTTCACTCTTTAGCTGCTGGAGCGATCTGATGATGACTTTCCTCTGTGCATGCAGCACTCAGGTGGGCGGAGCTGTCGAAAGACTGTAGGGTCTTACCCATTTTGCGATGGCACCTGAGGACGATGAGGAATGACAGCGCTTCCTCTGCAGTGGGAGTGACTTTGTTCATTAACACACTGATTCCTGGCTCCTTGTTTTCCTTTGGCTCAACGTGACGTTGAGTGCATGCTCAGTTGCTCAACCGTGCCCAGCTCTCTGTGACCCCGTGGACTGTAGCCCGCCAGGCTCCTCTGTCCATGGGATTTCCCAGGCATCAATACTGGAGTGGGTTGCCATGCCCTCCTCCAGGGGATCTTCCCGACCCAGGGACTGAACCCACATCTCCCGTGGTTCCTTCCTTCAGGCGGATTCTTTACCGCTGAACCACCAGGGAAGCCCTAACATGACATGAGTATCTAGAAAAAGGGAAATGTATGAGAATGCTCGCAAAGTAAAATCCGGTTTTTCAAAGGTAATGACGTTCTAAAATTGGAAAAAGTGCAACTCAAGCAGGAAAAAAAAATGAAATAAACCCCAAATGACAGAGCTCTTCTTAGCTTCTCAGAGTAGTAAAGATTTTCTCAATGTGCTCTCATATTGGTTCCATTATTTTAAAAGATTTTTCACACAGGAAGACAGTTAATGGTCCATAGTTTCTATCTTATGATACAACCTGATCATTGGAGGCCATTCCAGATGCTGGCCCTCATTGTGCATTCAGGTATGTGGTTAAAAATGGGTCCTATATGGGCTTCCCAGGTGGCACAGTGGTAAAGAACCCACCTGTCAATGCAGGCGACACAGGAGACTCGGGTTCGTTTCCTGGGTCGGGAAGATTCCTTGGAGAAGGAAATGGCAACCCACTCCGGTATTCTTGCCTGGGAAGTCTCAGGAACAGAGAAGCCTGGTGGGCTACCGCCCATGGGATGACAAAGAGTCAGACAGGACTCGGTGACTAAACAACAACAGCATATAAGGGTTCCTTCCAAAGTCCTAAAAAACAAAACAAACAAAGCCTGCCCAAGCAAGGGACATGTATATTACCCAGGAACACTCCACAGGTTTGGGCAGAATTCAGAGGGCGAAGCTCGCTGGGAGTGAGCAAGCATAGTGAAATGTTGATGTTTGTATCAATGAAGCTGTTTGTAGGGAAAGGGAAAGTGAAAGTGAAAGTGAAGTTGCTCAGTCGTGTCCAACTCTTTGCAACCCCGTGGACTGCAGCCCACCAGGCTTCTCTGTCCATTGGATTCTCCAGGCAAGAACACTGGAGTGGGTTGCCATTTCCTTCTCCAGGGGATCTTCCCGACCCAGGGATCGAACCCAGGTCTCCTGCATTGCAGGCAGACACTTTACCCAGAAGAAATCACTCAAATGTAGCTCTAATTTATGTCAGAGCCACCCAAGCAGGCAGCAGGCCAGACCAAGTGGGTTGCCTGGACTGCTCTCTCTGGGTGCCTTGAAGAACATGTGTCTATGTGAAGATGCCAGGGAAAAAACCCCATTGATCCCCTCCAGGTGGGAACAGTCTCTAACCAAGCAAGGGGTCTGTGTGCACTCATGTGCCTCGGGGAGGACAGGGAGGATGGTGTGTGACAGAGAGGGTTTCTAAATACCAGCAGAGAAGCAGCAGGCGGAGGGTGTGTGTTCTCCTTGAGGACTTCGGGAATGGCTGGGGTGGCCACTGGTCTGAGAAATTAGTCTGGGAAGGGCAGGTTCTCGGTACAGCTTGGAGCTGGTGTGACACAAAGTCCCACTGTGCCAGGACGAAAGAGGGAGACCCTGCCTGAAGCCAAATTCGCTGCAGTCAACGAGGGGCCGGCAAAGCGCATCGGAGAGTCCGGCTGTCTCTAGCCGGCTGTCTCTCCTGCCTCGTTTCCCTGTCCCTGGGCCCACTCGGGAGCGACTCTCCTCCCCTTTGTCTCCAGGAGGAGACCTCTCTCTTCTCGCTCTCTGGCCTGAACCCTCTCCTTGCCTGCATGACGCTACTGCTCATCTCTGTTGTGGCCTGTGTTCACATGGGTCTTGGGTACCACAAACTGGAGGTGGCTGGGGACAGCCAGTGCTCACCCAGGGCTGCCGATCCACAGGCTCCCGGGGTAGGAGGGAGCCACTCCTGTATGAGCTCCCTATTGCTGCCGTCACAAAAGACCACTGGCTGTGCAGTGTGGAAAGTGGATGTCTGCATCCTAACCACCTTCTCCCGTGGACTCAGGATGGCACCCTTGATTCCACCAGCTGGTCCTATAGGGACCAGGCTGCACTGGTCTTCACAAGTGACACAGCGTTTTAGTTTTGGTGTCAAATTAGTTAATAAGGCAGTTGAAGGGAGTGTTAAGATCTGCACGCTGAGAGATTCCTGTTTGCTTTGGTTTCAGAGCTTATTGGGGAATAGATGATTGACATTTTATAATAAGGAGGGAGTTTGGACTAACAGGGCTCATGGGGGAGCAGGGGGGATTAGAGGTGATACAGCCCCTCCTGGGATCCCTCCTGGGATCCCTCCTGATTGTTTCACTTTCATACACTCTGTTCCCCCAGTGAGATTGGATGTCGGGGGTCTGAGCAGATGGCCTCCAGCTGCGGGTCACGTATGCTCCTCTCTCTTCCGTAGGCTTGGCAGGACTAAGCCAGGTCAGGTGGCAGGTGATGGCAACTTCTAACAAAATTAGCACTGAGGTACTCATCTGGAAGTCACTTTTAATTTGTCAATAAACAGCATGATTCATGATGACTTGATAGGTGAAAAGGTGTCAAGGCAAGAGAGTCTTGATGACGCTAATAAATCCTTTTGCAAGGTGGGCATGGGGAGAATTTCTGTATCTGCCTAGTGGCCCGATTCTGTTCGTGGTCCTCCCCATCACCATCTGGGTCCAGGCCCCACCTCTGGCTTTGTGCATTAGAATGAAAGCTGTCTGAGTCACCCAGGGCTGCTGCCTCGTAGAGTGCCACAGCCTGGGGGCTTAACCACAGACATTTGCCTCTCCCATTCTAGAGGCTGGACGTCCGAGACGAGATGCAGGCAGTGTGGGTGTCTGGCGAGAGCCCCTTTCCTGGTTCACAGAGGCTACCTTCTCACTGTGTCTGCACGTGGCAAAGAGAGCAAACTTTGGCCTCCTCCTCCTCTCATAAGGGCACTAATCTCACCTCAGGTCCCACCCCCATGATCTCATCACTCCCCAAAGGCCCCAAATTCAAACTCGATCCCACCGGGGGTAGGATTTCGGTATATGACCTTGGGGGACACAATCCAGTCCAAAGCACAAGTCAGGAGCCGGGGTGAGAGTTGGCTGCAGGATGCTCAGCCCGCCTGTAAGCCAGCACAGCTTCCTGACAGGACTGATGGCTTTACCTGGGGCACAGAACGGCTGGGGGATCAAATGGGAGGGTAAGGGGTACAGTGAGTATTATATCACCTGAGATAAATGCACTTCCTCCAAGAAGTGCTGCTGAGCAGAGCTTTGTGTGTTTGGAGGAGAGCACTGCATGGGGGGAGGACCTGAACGGAAATGCAGTTGCAACCAAGGCATCTGCTGAATCCCTGAGGGATTTGGACCGGGATGAGGTCCTGATGGAGGCAGGGGCGGGGCTTCAAGCAGTCCTGCTACTGGCAGGGGGCGGGGCTTCAAGAGGACCTGCTACTGGCAGGGGGCGGGGCTTCAGAGAGGGCCTGATGGCAGGGGCGGGACTGAACCCAACTTGGGGAGAAGAGGTGCCTCTTCTGCCTGAGGGGTGGGCGGCAGGTGTGTGTGGATGAGGTAGAAGAGGCCATTTGCGATTTCGTAAGTCAATGGAGGTGAGTCAGGGAGCAGCTCCAGATGCTGCCAGCCGTGGACACACCTCTGGTCACAACCATCTATTGCAGAAAAGTCACGGAGAAGGTGTACGACACAGCAGCGTGAAAGGACCTGCGTTTACACACCCAGCGATAAAAGAGGCCTTTGGAGAAAGTGGGGCTGCCCTGCCGTCGCTGTGCAAATTGTCTTTTTGTGAGATGGGGCTGGAAGTTGAAAGACAGCTGATCTGTGAGTGTACAGCCCTGCTGGAAAAATGGTGCCAGAACAGTAACGCTAGAAGCATGTGTTGTTAAGGTTAAGGATTACTGCGTGATTATAATTATAACTTAAAGTTTTGTATTTTGTTTTTTAATTGCTAAGTCCTGTCTGACTCTTTTGTGATCCCATGGACCGTAGCCCACCAGGCTCCTCTGTCCATGGGATTCTCCAGGCAAGTATACTGGAGTGGATTGCCATTTCCTCATCCAGGGGATATTTCCAACCCAGGGATCGAACCTGAGTCTGCTGCATTGGCAGGCGGATTTTTTACCACTGAGCCCCCAGGGATGCCACGGACAGGACAGAATCAATACACTCTTGGGGTCTCCAAGAGTCAGACACAGCTGAAAGACTGAGCAGACACTCGAGCTGCTTGGGAAAGAGAAGGATTCTTTGCTTACTGTAACCAAAATGCTCTTGTTTAAGAGCGTCTGACCATATGGTAGTTGTATTGGTCAGGGTTCTCCAGAGAAACATTACAGAGACAGGGACAGAGATTAAGGAATTGGCTCATGAGATGGTGGGGGCTGAGGTCTTCGGAATCTGTGCAGGCTGGCAGGCTGGAGACCAGCAGATGCTGCAGTCCTCAGGCTGAATTCAGGGCAGCAGGCTGCAGACTCAGGAAGGGTTTCTGTGTTGAGAATTCTTTCTTTGGGAGACCTCTGTCTGTGCACTTAAGCCCTTCAACTGATTAGATAGGTCCACCCACAGCACAGAGGGTGATCTGCTTTATTCAAAGTCTAGTGATTCAATGTTAATCACACCTAGAAAAAGATCCCCTGGAGGAGGGCATGACAACACCCTCTAGTCTTCTTGCCTGGAGAATCCCAAGGACAGAGGAGCCTGGCGGGCTACAGTCCAAAGGGTCTCAGAGTCGGACACAACTGAAGAGACTTAACACGCATGCACGCACACCTAGAAAAACACCTTCACAGGGACATTTAGTCTGGTGTCCGACCAAACAAACACCTGAGCACAATAGCCTGGGCAAAAGTAGCCATCACAAACTCTAAAACAGCTCTTAAAACACGTGGTGGGTTAACTGGACTCTCCACAATTCAAGGTCAAAAGGGCATTTTCATTACAAGGCCGTTACCTGTTTGCTTGTCCCAAAAGAATAACAAAAGTCACGCTGTGATTGGATGTGCGACAACTTGAACTTTCTCATAATCACCTCATTTTGTGGGACTTTCCAAGGAGACATAGGATTATGCAATGAAATGGTGACTGTCACTTTAGAGCCTAAAATAAATGCTTTTATTGTCTTCTTTCTTACTTAATTATGTGCAACAGAATCATCTTGCGCATGGAGAGACTTAATGAATAGCACCTTCACTAATACGTTTCCCTGCCCAAGAAAAGTCTCTGAAAAACCCAGAACTAGTTCATTTCCCCCAAATGTCAGGCTGCTTTTAGGGAACTATCAAAATGAAACAAAATACCCTGAAACCCCAAACCGAAAAAACTCCCAAATCTAACCAAATTGTTTTTATCTGCAAAAATGGTGTCAAAATGTTAAATTGGCCAGTTTTAAAATCCAACCAAACTTTGGAACCAGGTCTGGGAGACTTTGGTGGTTTCTGGAGTAGTTCTTGTCTCACCAAGGGGTTTACGCCTGGATGATCGCTGAGTGCTAATGGAACCTGGAGGAGTGAGTCCTCCCCCATGAGATAGGGTTACACAGATAAGGATCAAAACAGAACCCTATCTGGGAACACTTTGGGTTTACTCAAAGAGCCCCTCTTTGTCCTCAGAGGCCTTCTCACACACAAATCCTTCCCCATCAAGATAAGGAGCTGCCCCTAGGAACTGGGGCTGGTGGGAAGCTGTGGGTCCCTCAGATGTATCCGAGAGGCTTAAGACCAAGAAGGAGTCTTGGGCTTGAAAACAGAGTCTGCGGGAGCAGCAGAGGCATCAGGAACTGGTGACCGTCCCCAGGCTTGCTGTCACTCTGGTTTGAAACTGCTTTGGCCTGGGAAAAGGGACCGTGGGGCTGGGAGTCACTGGGTCCTCTTGGCCTCATCCCATTTTACAGACATTAACAAGCCAGGCTCCCACCACCCACGCCCAGGACACACAGAAAATCTGAGACCACAAATCATGAACGTATTAAATACACAGAGCCAGCAACAAAATTTGGAACCATTTCCTTACTCTTCTCTAAAAATGGTCCCCATCTCCAAGTTTTTATGCAGTTAAATCTTTTAAAATGATCAGAAGGCCTGTGACGGATTGCCCCCATTAACTCTGTGAAGGTCACAACAATTGCTTGAAACTATTACCGGAGAGGTGGGCGTCTTCCCTAAAATCATCTGTTTTGTCACACGTGTGTTTTCTCTCTCCTTCAGCTTCCCTCCAGCCCTTCACTGAATACAGGAAACAAAGAATCCTCTATGATCTATCCCTGAATTTCACCACGCTTTTTTTTTTTTCAGATCCTGAAACTATATTGGTTTCTCGCTACCTAATAATCAAAATGTATGTCCTAACCTGCGGCTGGCACTGTTAGGGTGTAGTGTGTAGAGCAGGGCAAAGTGCAGGGAATTATAAGGCACAGGTTGTCTCTCTCGAAGGGCGTGTAATATTCTAGTGTCAATCGGGAGATGGGGGAGGGGAGACAAACACACACACCACACTCGAGACAATTAGGGGCCGGAGTAAGAGAACAGTAATTATGTGCTAAACTGTGTGGCACAGATTATTCATCCTTTAAGGGATCTGGAGAAAAAAAGAACTCACTGTGGGCTAAGGCCATTTGAAATAACTTCATCAGGGCCTCAGAGCAGTTCTAAAATGCAAATAATAAACCAGAAAGTAGTGCTCTCTTTCACAGAATATTTTTCCAAATAATAGGTTGGAAAATATTAAAATACACACCTGTATGTGTAAAACCTCTATAATTTATATGTTATATTAGGGTATAAACTACTTCAATAGTGTAATTTTGATAATTATGTATCCTATACTGCATATACTAGATGAATGAAAGCTATCTTTTCATAAATGCAACCTGATATTTAATAATTATTGTTGAGAACAAATTTTGGTCTTTACTACTGGGGCAAAAATAAAGATTATATATTTTACTTTTCACTGGGGCGAAAGTAAAGATTATATATTGCTGATGTTGTTTAGTCTCTAAGTCGTGTCTGACACTTGAGATGCCATGGACTCAATGGATCTCATGGAGCCCACCAGGCTACTTTGTCCAGTGGGATTTCCCAGGCAAGAATATTCGAGTTCGTTGCCATGTCCTCCTCCAGGGGATCTTCCCAGCCTAGGGATCAAACCCACGTCTCCTGCATTGGCAGGAGGATTCTTTACCATTAAGCCACCTGGGAAGCCTTAAAGATTACACACACACACACACATCTATATGTTTATAGAATAAGAAGTGTTCTCTTGAGGTTTCAGCCTCTGAAGGGGCTGTGTTGGGGGAGGAGAGGGAATGCTAACGGTGACATGAATGGTCACCCCTAACTGGAGCCAAGGGAAGGTCAGGCTCTGGTAAAATAAGAACTTTCCTTTAGGTGGAGTTAGCTAGCACACTGCAGCGAGGGCACGGTGCCCCAGGACTGGAGCCTGCAAGGTGTCTGCCAGTGTGCAAGCCCTGTTGTGAATCTCTTCCTTCTACTTCTGGAGGCCGATTTGTTCCTTCCTGAAGCTGTTACAAAGAATCTGTTGAGCTCCTTAGGAGGACTCACAACCACCAGACTTAAAAATAGCCATGCTCTGGCAAGCTTCAGCGTGCTCACCCAGCCCTTCCTTCCCCGCCGCCGCCAGCAGAGCCAGGATCCCCCAGCAGGCTCCGCAGCAGCGCTCTAGAGGAGGCAGACCCCCTAACCCCTCCGTCCAGGCACAGTGCTGAAATCACGAGCAGTAAGCACAGTGAGAAATCCTCAGACCCTAACATCCTGGCTCCTGCCTCCAGGTAGTCCTGGCCTCCAGACTCCCCTCTCCCTCCAGTGCTGCCCCCCAAAACTCTAATCGTCTAGTAGCACACCTTTGATTTATTTCTCCTTCGTTCTTTGCCTTTAAGTTTTATTTTAAATTTAATTCCACCCAGGTGGCAGCCATGACCTGATCGAATCTTCCAAGAGACCTGTCTGCCCTACCTGCCTCCACAAGAAGGCCCTTCACAAGGCCCAGTGGCTCCCAGTTCCCTGTAGAAGGTAGGATCTTGTCCAGGTCAGCAGGAGCTGGGCTATGGGGCATTTGCCTTCTGGTGGTCAGGGTGTGCCTAGGTCCTGACCCGCAAGGAGCCCCACACATCAAGACTTCCGCATCCTGAAGCCAGAAACCTTCTTGTCCTGCAGCTGGTGTGGGCAAGTCTGCTTGATGGCAGGATAGAGGCTCAGAGCCCAGGCTGCACAGTCAGATTCCTGTGGCCCATGCACTTGACCTCCCTGGGAAGATGGGGCTGCCCGGGGAGCTTCTGAAAACAGTAATGCACGTGAAATTTTCAACACGTTGCACAAATACTCACAGTGAGAGTCTTCTCAGCGGGCAAAAGGGAGAGACGACCCTAGAGTCCATCATTAAACGATCGATGCACAGAATGTGTTGCAGCTTCACAGTGGAATATTACTCAGGTATAAAAAGGACTAAAGTTCTGACGCCTGTGATGCCATGAATGGGCTTTATTGAAAGTGCTCTAAATGAAAGAAGCCAGTCGCAAAAGACAAGAAACCTTATGAGTGCAGGTCTCTGGTACTCAAAAGAGGATGGAAGGTCACTTTAAGGCTCTGGGGGGTGGGGGGTGGTGACGGGCAGAGGGACTGTTTAGCGGGTCGAGGGTACTTTGCATGGTGACAAAGAAGTCCCAGAAACAGATTGTGTGACTGTTGCACAGCGGCATGAATGGACCGAAGCCTGCCGAATTGTTCACCTTGAAATGGTTAATTTTGTGTCATGCCAGTTTATCTCACTGTAAAAAATGGAAGAAAACCACATTGGGCAGGCTGTGTGGTGTGGGTTAAGTGCTCAGGAAACTCAAGCTTAAGGTATTTCTGAAGTCTGCAGCTCCTCGGGCCTCTGCTCATAACCAGCGTCGCTTTTCCACCTTCCCCCACGAAGATCAAGAGCAGAGTCACAGGGGAAGCTACTGGCAGACCTATTTTTAAACCACTTCTCCATGAAACTCTCTGCTGCGGCGGGCACCCTTCTTGTGCACGGAGCTGAGCGGGCGGGTCCCTGCCCTCTGAGGAAGCCCAGTGGCGCTGGGGTCCTTGCGCTGCCCCCTCTCTCCATTCCAGGACCTTGTCATCTGCTCTCCCCTCACCGGCTATTCCAAGGACCACTGTGCCTGCCTCGGTCCCTCCCGCCGCTGCCCGCCGTGGGGTCAGCCTTGTGGACGTAGTCACCCTGCTTTCCTTGCCCTGCTCACCACTGTCCGTGGATCTCCATTGCTCTACAAAGACCCCGAGGCCTCCCGGCCAGACCCACCTCCCTGAGGACCTGGCCAGGCGTTCTCAGGGCTTGCTTTCCACCCCTGACTCAGAACTCAGAACTTGGAGGAATTTTATAGAGAATTGAGTTCCGATGCCTCGTTTCCCAAAGGCAGGAATTGTGTCCCAGAGGAATATGACCACTGCTGCTCATTTGCGGGGTGTAGGGGCAGCCCCATGGGTTGGCATGAGCTCCCCAGGGCCCTAGCAGTGGCACATTTGGTGCCAACTGGGCCAGTTTCCTAAGCTTCCCACTCTGGGTTTGTTGGCCTTCAACTTCAGGACTCCACCACGAATGATGTCTGGGGTCCCAGCTGCCAGGGCTGTTTCCCTCCTGAGCTGTGATTCTCATCCATCAACCTCTTCCCTAAAACAATCCGAGCTCCGGACAGAGAGACCAGCACAGCGCATCTGATTTTGAGAAGAGAAAGCTGCCCCCCTCTCTGCCAGGCCAACAGACGCAGGGACCACAGCTTCTGGACCTTCAGCCTTTCCCAGTCCCTGCTGGCCACGCCCTCCTCCGTGGCCCCTCTCATGATGCCTGTAGCCACTGCAATGAGCCCTGTCCGTCTCCCAGATTCCAGGCGAGGTCCTGAATATGCTCCTACTTGTATTATAGCTTGATTTACCGTCTGTGCTCAGCGAAGCGTCTTGAGTCCAGAGATGGTAGAAATTAGAGATCCTGCTTTCAGTCTTGCTTCCATGTCCCTTATCCATCCGGCTTTTCCAGGCACTCCTTTCTTCGTCTGTAAATGGGAACAGCTCTTTGTTCTCTGAGCTGTCTTGAGGATTAACTTAATGAAAGTTGCGAGGATGGCTGGACAGACCGAAGTAGGAAGACGGGTACCGTTAGGGTGTTCTCACGGAGGTTTGCCTTTTCCCTGAAAACATTTAGGTAAACAGGAAACCTTCGAGATAAAGCCATTCCTGCCTCTCACAGACGCAGCCCCGAGGGCTCGGAGGGTGGTGTCTGGGCCCCCAGCTGGTGTTAATTCCCAGCCCAGATAAGAACAAACTACCTTCAGACCCAGAGGTGGAGACTAGTGCTTCCATAAAAAGAGCTCTCTGCCCCCACCCCCACCCCTGACCCCCGGGGAAGGGACACAGAGGCAGTCACAGCAGAACCTCCGTTCATTCCTGAGAAGTCCTGGCAGCTGGAGACGCGTGGGCCAGAAACACTGCACTGTGTCCAGACAGACATCGCCAACGCAGCCAGAGACCGCACTCACCTCCCATCTGACTCAGTAGCCCTGAAATATTCCGGACAGTTGCCAAATAAAATGCTTTGGAACTCTGTCCTCTGATTTAATGATTGAAATTGCCATAAAACTTTTTGAACTCATTGTCCACCTATTTGCTCTCTGCTCCAGGAACAGAGGACTTCCCAGGTGTCTCAGTAGCAAAGAAACCACCTGTCAATGCAGGAGATGCGGGTTCGATCCCTGAGTCAGGAAGAGTCCCTGGAGAAGGGAACAGCAACCTACTCCAGTATTCTCGCCTGGAGAATCCCAGGGACAGAGGAACCTGGTGGGCTGCAGTTCCTGGGGTTGCAAAGTTGGACCCGGCTGAGCACACACACGCTCCAGAATGGAGCACTTTTTCCCCATCGAGATGGTGACATTTACAGAAAGGAAAGATGCAGGCTATTCGGAGACCCGTTTCCTCTTGTCTGCCACCAGAGATCACCCTCTTTTCATTTCCTTCTACACCTTTCAGGTGTCAGGGCTCTTGTGCAAATGTTTTCTGGTTTAGTTAGAGAAAAGCATTTCTTTGAAAAAGAGGTCGTCCTACTTCTTAAATGAAATCTTGTCAGCTCATGTCTCCTACCTTGATCTTATCTTTTAGCAATTTTCTTCTTCTTTTTGTTAAGGAATCTCAAGATGCAATTACTGGAGCAGGGGGATGCATTTGAGAAAGAAAATAACTTTGTTCTGTCCTTCAGTATTTTGAATAAAACCAGCAAATACCTAACATTGTACCTTCTATGTGCCAGAAACTTCTGTGTGCTTACATGCATGGAGTAGGATGTCCGATCCTTGCGGCCCATGAGAACCCGAGGCGCAAAGAGGCTGTGGGATTTGACCACGGTCACAAGTGCTGAGGAAGTAATGCTTTTGAACTGTGGTGCTGGAGAAGACTCTTGAGAGTCCTTTGTGCAGCCAGGAGATCAAACCAGTCAATCCAAAGGACATCAACCCTGAATACTCACTGGAAGGACTAATGCTGAAGCTCCAATACTTTGGCCCCCTGATGCAAAGAGCCGACTCATGTTAAAAGACCCTGATGCTGGGAAAGACTGAAGGCGGGAGGAGAAGGGAACGACAGAGGACAAGATAGTTGGGTGGCAGCATCCACTCAATGGACGTGAGTTTGAGCAGCTCCCGGAGATGGTGAAGGACGAGGAAGCCTGGTGTGCCGCAGTCCACGGTGTCGCAAAGAGCAGGACACGACTGAGCGACTGAACAAAAAGCCTGCAGCCAGAGTAAAAAGTAGGCCACCAGCTCTCACATCCCCACACAGTTTTATGTGAAGCTTGGAAAATGAGAATAAAGCAGGCAATCTATAATCCCACGAGATCACGTCATGGACCCCCTTCTTCACACATGCCTTGTTTACAGTGTGAAAATCACGACGCATGTTCACCTCTGTGTCCTGAGTCCTCTGTGTCAGTATGTAGCTTGCATACTGACAAGGAAATGAGGGCTAAACGAGGGCTGCCTGGTCATCTCGAAAACAACTTTTGTTTAGCAATTCCCCATTGTTGGATATTCAGGTTGCTTCCAATTTTTCACTAAGGGAGACAATGCTTCAACAAACAGCTTTGTGATGTGTGCTGCTGCTAAGTCGCTTCAGTCGTGTCCGACTCTGTGCGACCCCAGAGACAGCAGCCCACCAGGCTCCCCCGTCCCTGGGATTCTCCAGGCAAGAACACTGGAGTGGGTTGCCATTTCCTTCTCCAATGCATGAAAGTGAAAAGTGAAAGTGAAGTCGCTTAGTCGAGTCCGACTCTTAGAGACCCCATGGACTGCAGCCTTCCAGGCTCCTCCGCCCATGGGATTTTCCAGGCAAGAGGACTGGAGTGGGGTGCCATTGCCTTCTCCCCATTATTTCTAGAAATAATATTGGTAATAGAAAAAATTACCAAAAGCCATAACAAAATGAAAAATGTATCAGAAAGATCAGTCTAGTAGTTTTAAAGGAAAATTCCAATCAACCCAAGAAACAGGTAGTTTCTCAATTCTTTAAATAATCTCAGAGCAGGATGATTCATTTTAGAAGTACATGCTATATGAAAACATTTCATAAAGAGATCAAAGTGAACAAACAAAAAACAGAAAGAGGGAACACTTTAGATCAATATCTCTTTTGAATTAATGCAAAAATTTTAATTTAAAATAGGAGCCTAAGAAATCTGCAGTGTATTAAAAAGCAATGTGCCATAACCAAGTAGGTTTTATTCTCAGAAAGCAATACTGTTTCACTACATTTATATATTAAAGGAGATAAATGTTATGATCGTTTAGATAGACATTAAAATGGCAATTAAAATTTCACAGCCATTTCTGGTGAAGACCTTTTACTCATTAAAATTAGAAATAGTTCTAGAAAGTGACTGAAGATACAAGAGAGAGACAGCAAGGCCTAGTAGTATTACCATGATCTGGGGGGTTCAGTTATCATTACAAGAAAAAAATAATGTGAAAATACTGAAGATTAAAAGTTAATATTGTCCTTTTGAATAGATTATACGGCTGTGGACTTAGGAAAGTCCAAAAATTTAGCCAAAGTATAATAGTGTTTAGAGAAATGGCCATAAATTTATCTCTTTACATACATATGAATGTAAAATTCTATCATATTTTTATGTGTAATGATTCACTAGAGCATCGAGGACTCTATCACAGCTGATATTGAACACAATGAGAAGTGTATATGCATGAAACCAAATGATTATACTGGAAAATACTCGCCTGAAAAGCATGAAGAGTTATAGCTTGTGCTCACATGAGAAAAGTCAGTACATAGAGCAGTCCGTGCTCCCAAAATTCACCTCTATCTGCAAGTTCAACCCAAGTCTCATTTTTGTGTTGAAAAATTCAGTCAATCGAAAAGCAAGAATGTCCTGCAGCTTAGACAAGCGTGAGCACAAGAGACGCAGGCCTTGGGCGGCCCGGCTCCAGCAGGTCAGCCGAGACAGTTCCAGTGTGCAGAGAGACGGGTGCTGTGGGCAAGACAATGGACGGTACGGAAATAAACCTGTGCCCAGCTTTAGGCTTAAAAGTGCACAATAAAGATTATATTTCAAATCAGAGGGGTCACCCTTGGTTGTTGTTAGTCGCTAAGTCATGTCTGACTCTTTTGTGACCCTATAGACGCTAGCCCACCAGGCTCCTCTGTCCATAGCATTTCCCAGGCAAGAACACTGGAGTGAGCTGCCATGTCCTTCTTCAGGAGATCTTCCTGACTCAGGGATCAAACTCGGATCTCCCACATTGCAGATAGATTCTTTACTGTCTGAGTCACCAGGGAAGCCCAAACTAGAAGTGATCACCTTAATTTGAGGGGTGGAGAGGTTTTAGTGTTGTTCATTAACCAAGACGAAGATCATGAAAATATCAAGGAAAAAAATAATTAATTTGGCCAAAGATACCTTAAAAAACAAATGGGAAAAAAATGTGGAATTTATCCAGATAAAGTTTTAATCTCCCTAATATATAAAGGTCAAAAGGTCAAGAAAAACAAGGCAACTCGAGACAGAGATACAAACCACACGGATGGCTAGTCCCTAGAAGCAGACGAACGACAATGAGGTTTAAGGACAACCAAAGAAACACACAGTGAGAGAGCTGGATGTGAATTTTCACCTACCTTTCACAAAGGTGAAACGTTAAGTCAACGTTTTGAGGAACAGGTGAGTAAGTGGCCATATCCAGCTATGCGACACCACATTTTTGGGGAGGAAAACTATCCTGAGATAGCTGAGTGACTAACTCTTTCCCTTTCATACCTCTTATAATGATGTCACTGTTGTAGTTCAGTCTCCAAGTCATGTCCATCTCTTTGCGACCCCATGGACTGTAGCCTGCCAGGCTCCTCTGTTCATGGGATTCTCCAGGCAAGAATCCTTCAGGCAAGGATTCTCCAGACAAGAAAAACTCCAGTATTCTTGGGCTTCCCTTGTGGCTCAGCTGGTAAAGAATCCGCCTGCAATACAGGAGACCTGGGTTCAATCCTTGGGTTGGGAAGGGATTCCCTGGAGAAGGGAAAAGCTACCCACTCCAGTGTTCTGGCCTGGAGAATTCTGTGGATTATACAGTTCATGGGGTCGCTAAGAGTCAGACACGACTGAGCAACTTTCACTTCACAAGCACTTCCAGGCAAGAATACTGGAGTAGGTAACCATTTCCTTCTCCAGGGGATTTTCTTGACCCAGGGATCGAATCCAGGTCTCCTGCTTGGCAGGCAGATTCTTTACTACTGTGCCACCTGGGAAGCCCTTTTAATGGTATCAGTTTACTTACAGTCGGGTCCAACAATTTGCTACCCCATGGACTGCAGCACGCCAGCTTCCCTGTCCATCACCAACTCCCAGAGCTTGCTCAAACTCATGTCCATTGAGTCGATGATGCCATTCAACCATCTCATCCTCTGTTGTCACCTTGTCCTCCCGCCTTCAATCTTTCCCAGCATCAGGGTCTTTTCCAATGAGTCAGTTCTTTGCATCAGGTGGCCAAAATATTGGAGTTTCAGCTTCAGCATCAGTCCTTCCAATGAATATTCAGAACTGATTTTCTTTAGTATGGACTGGTTGGATCTCCTTGCAGTTCACGGGACTCTCAGGAGTCTTCTCCAACATCACAGTTCAAAAGCATCAGTTCTTTGGTGCTCAGCTTTCTTTACAGTCCAACTCTCATATCCATATATGACTACTGGAAAAACCATAGCTTTGACTATATGGACCTTTGTCAGCAAAGTAATGTCTCTGCTTTTTAATACCGTGTATTGGTTGGTCATAGCTTTTCTTCCAAGGAGCAAGTGTCTTTTAATTTCATGGCTGCAGTCACTGTCTGCAGTGGTTTTGGAGCCCAGGAAAATAGTCTGTCACTGTTTCCATTGTTTCTCCATCTATCTGCTATGAACTGATGGGACCGAATGCCATGATCTTAGTTTTTTGAATGTTGAGTTTTAAGCCAGCCTTTTCACTCTCCTCTTTCATTTTCATCAGGAGGCTCTTTTGTTCCTCTTCGCTTTCTGCCATAAGGGTGGTGTCATCTGCATATCTGAGGTTATTGATATTTCTCCAGGCGATCTTGGTTCCAGCTTGCACTTTATCCAGCCCAGCTTTCGCATGATGGACTCTGCATATAAGTTAAATAAGCAGGGTAGCAATATACAGCCTTGATGTACTCCTTTCCCAATTTGGAACCAGTCTATTGTTCCACGTCTGGCTCTAACTGTTGCTTCTTGACCGTATACAGATTTCTCAGGAGGTAGGTAAGGTGGTCTGGCATTCCTATCTCTTATGAAACAGTGCAAATATTTACAAGTTAAGATGAAAAGACCCAAAGAAATGAATGTTTTTTATAGCACCGGTACGTGCTGAGAAATTGCTTCCAAAAGTGTGGGGCTAGTTTGCTGGGCCAGAGTTCCACTCTGACACATCTCTTCATCCTCTTGTGGGGCTGGTCTCCAGGCTGAGCTTCTCAGGACACTGCAGAGCAGCAGCTCAGTGGACAGAGTGAGTCTCTCCATCTGCGATTCACCTGCAATTCTTTCTTCTCTTTGCCTGCTCTCTACGCAAGCTCATGCTGACTTACCGCAAATACCTGGGAAGAAGACCCAAGAGTGCAAAAGTGAAGCTCCAACTTCTCACTTTTGCTCTTTATTTGGGCCACTGCTCGTAAGGCTAGTGACAGTGACTAGCACCAAAACAAGGGAAGTGGGCGAGTTCTGGTGTCCACAGACTCACCTGCAAGGGGGCCCACGGCCTCCTCATCCTCCCCATCCGCCACCCTCCCTGTCACACTTGCAACCCCACACTTGCCTCCTCCACACTTGCAACCCCGTGCCCTGGTTCCTCCTCCATTCCTTTCTCCCAGCTCCTGGAACACGATACAGCTTACTTTTTCTCTAGTCAACTGAGTATTGTCTTCACCGTCCTGTTAGGACGTTAAGACCCATGAGAGGAGGGATATTTGTCTGTTTTGTTCATAGATGTAATCCAAGAGGCTGGAACAGTGCCTGGCACAGAGTAGGTGCTTGCTAATTCTCTGTTGGGTGAGTGAACAGCTTCTTTTCTTCCCATTGTAAAGCAGCTGATGGCTAGCAGTCTTTCCAAACGGCCACCCATAACACAAGAAGTGATGTGAACCCTTCAGCGGATGGCAGGTCTTGAGCACAAGGGAATCAGGTTGAAAAAATTAGCATCCTTCTTTGCTCACAGTTTAGGTGCCTGGGATCTCAAGATCGGGAGCCCGTGTAACACAAACACAGATCAAAGACGTAGCTACGCTCTGCAGTCCCGCCAAGCACTCCCCGGCCTGGACTTAATCAAGTGCAGGGACAGAATTCTCCAGGCCACAGAGAACAAGCTTCAACTTAAAAGTCTTTCTTTTTCAAACTGTGAATGTACATTAATCTAAAACCAACCTCAAGGTGACTTCCATGGGCATCCACATCCTGCTCCCCAGCTCCCACCCTAGAGCTTGTAAAATAAGTCAGATCTCCTTCCTTGAATTTGCCATCGTGATGTTCCTCAGGCCTTTCCCTTGCCAGGCTGACCATCTTCAGTCCTTCCGGTTGTGTGCTGTGCATCCCCTTTGCCAAACTTCCTCCCATCTTCGTCTCTGACCTCGGGAAAGGGTCCAGCTTGCAGAGACCTCGTCTCGTTCCAGGGTGAGAGCCCTCCAGACGCGCCCATGTCTCTGAACGCAGTCACAGGGGACACCCCTTTCTAGTTTTGTCTATAGCCAGTCAGCGGCTTCATGATAAGCTTCACTCATTCTAAATGCGAAAATAAACCGTTTTCACAACAGCCCGTGCCTGAACGCTTATGTGGAAAGGCTTCCTTTTCTCCGCTTTGATGTCAGCAAGGCCTGGCTGCGGAGGAGGCAGACCTGGCATTCGAAGTGGAAGCAATGCACAAGCCCTCCCGTGAAATGGGTGAGGACTCCGGGATTGTGAGCGAGGGCCGTGAGATGGGTGAGGACCCCGGGATTGTGAGCGAGGGCCGTGAGATGGGTGAGGACCCCGGGATTGTGAGCGAGGGCCGTGAGATGGGTGAGGACCCCGGGATTGTGAGCGAGGGCCGTGAGATGGGTGAGGACCCCGGGATTGTGAGCGAGGGCCGTGAGATGGGTGAGGACCCCGGGATTGTGAGCGAGGGCCGTGAGATGGGTGAGGACCCCGGGATTGTGAGCGAGGGCCGTGAGATGGGTGAGGACTCCGGGATTGTGAGCGAGGGGTGAGAGCGCGAGGGAAGGACGCTCAGGCTCTGACCCACGTGCCCCTTGTGAGGTCAGGGGCCTGGGTCCATTTCTTTATCTTTAGTTGAGCTAATACCACGTGATGATATAAATTAAGGACTTAATTTACAGCTCCTCCAAATTATTGAACTGTGTCTTATTCAATAAATAATAGATTCAATGTTTTCATTTGATTTAAACAAGTGTCTGAGATAGGCATGTTGTTATTCAAAATATTTAACAAGTACAGGTAACAGTAAACCAGAAGGACATGGATACAGACGATGATGGCCCTGGGCACGGCAGCCACACTCCAGGTACATATCCATCAGCCTTGAAAATAGGGAGTACGGCAAATCCACAAACAGGGAAACACCCTCAGAGAGTTACTCGTGTCAAGTGAATTTCTATATTCTTGAAATATGAGGAGAGCTTGAGCGTTTGGGAGAGATGGAATTTCGTTCCCTGTTTGGATATCTCATTGGCACACCACAAAGAAAATTTTCCACTTCCAATGCACGCATCTTTCAATCTTTGAAAACGTTCACTGTGGAGTCTGTGTCACAGCGGTCTTGAAGGAGAAGCATCACATTTTCTAAGTGTGCAGATGCCTTTTCATCTGCAGCGTTGCATAATGAAATCGTGTTTGACCCTGTATGTTGTCACCGCTGACAGACACACCATTTCGGCTGAGCGGGACCTGGCAACTATGCGGACTGACAAGGGAGGAATGAACATGGTGGGGATGGAGGAGGTGTGATGGGTGCGTTCCCCACGTACAGGGAGTGGCCCAGAGCAGGTGCTGAAGGTGTGCCTGCACCCCTGAGTGTTCTGCGGATGAATGGAGAGTCTGCAGCTTGGACCACACACACTGCTGTTAAAGTTATCGGCTTCAAGGACTCCCTTGCTGAGATGCACGGAGTCCATAAGCTGCACTGTAATTCTAGTGATTCATGTTGAACCTACACCTATGCCTTTTTAAAATTTAAATGTACAAAATGTGCTGAGCCCCTAGGCATTTGTATTGAAATACATTTCCAGTCTCCTGACATGAATGCCCTTGCTATTACTGATGGAAACAGACTGTGGGGTTTCTGTGTAATTTCCATTCATATTGTATTAAAATGTTCGAGATGCATTTTCCGTCAAAGAGAGTACCATTTCATAAAATTATTCACTATTCCCCCATATGGAAATGTCAGACATTGCTAATGTAATCCTCAAAGAATTGCCCAGAGTGTCTGTAGGCCAAGAGACAGATTTCCAATGCTGTAGCACAGGATGGCTCGTTCACTCTGTTCTTGGGGAAGCAGTGTGAGTTGTGAGTTTTCCCTCCATGTCTATGCAGGGTCACCCTGTGAGTGACTTCTTTTCCCTTCTTCTGCTTCTCTCAGTTACCCTATGGCACAGAAACTGAAAACATCAGAAACGTACAGAAGATGTGTTATTTCCTTGGTTTTGTGCCACTCTTCACGAGTGACTTTCACCTTTGCTACACGTAGAGAGCTTCTGAAAATACACGTTCCAGTCTAGAAAGGTGGTCCTGATGAATCTATCTGAGGGCAGCGGTGGAGATGCAGGTGTAGAGAACAGACTTGTGGGCTCAGTGGGGTGGGGGGAGAAGGTGGGACGAATTGAGAGAGCAACACTGACGTGTGTACACAACCATGTGTAAAATTAGGCAGCCAGTGGGAACTTGCTGTAGGATGCAGGGGGCTCAACCGCTGCTCTGGGACAACCTAGAGGCGTGGGATGGGCTGGGAGCTGGGAGGGGCTTCAGGAGGGAGGGATTACACTTATACCTTCGCTGATTCACCGTGATGTACGGCAGAAACCAACACAATAAAAAAAAAGAGAACCAAACATAAGTATTATCAATGTTTGAGATAAATGGAATACCAAAATGCTTACGGACAACTATTAACAGATTCACATGTAACTAACAGAATTAAACGAAAATTCTCTTTCTTAGAGCAGAAATAGATAATGACCTAAATGCTTCAATCAAAAAACATTGCTCTAAGCTCTAAGTGGGATGGGGAACCATGGCAAAAATTAAAAACAAGCAGAAGTAGGAAGTGGTATGTGGGCTTGGGTCGGTAGGGGTGGGACTAGAGACCGTTGCCTTTTATTTTAAGATCCTTTTATACTGCTTGATTTAAAAACACACACACAGATATTGCTTTCATAAAAAGTAAACTGTTTTTTGAAATGCATGTCACTGGACCCTGCTGTACAGTTCTAACTGAGGAAATCTAAAGAGTATCCCAGGAATGTGCACTTTGACAAATGCCCTGGTTTTTCCTTCTTCTTCTTTGCACGTGTGAAAGGTTGTACTTTGAAAACGATTGCTAAGCACATTGATACTGCTTTTGTTGATGCTGTTCAGTTGCTAACTCGTGTCTGACTCTGTGATCCCACCGATGGTAGCCCATCAGTTTCCTCAGTCCATGGGATTTTCCAGGCAAGAATACTAGAGTGGGTTGCCATTTCCTTCTCCAGGGAGTCTTCCCAACCCAGGGATTGAACCCGCATCTCTTGCATATCCTGCATTCCCAGGCGGGTTCTTTACCACTAAGCCACCAGGGAAACCTTTGACGCCACTTACTTAACTCTATATTCAATGGAAATTTCCTTTCCGTCTGTAGAGTACCACTGATCAATCAAGTCTGGGTTTTATTCCTCTTTAACCTGTTCCTGTGCATCCATCCATCCGTCTACATTTTAAACATTCTGTTCAATTCAGTTGCTCAGTCGTGTCCCACTCTTTGCGACCCCATGGACTGCAGCACACCAGCTTCCCTGTCCATCACCAACCCCCAGAGCTTGCTCAAACTCATGTCCATCTAGTCAGTGATACCAACCAATGATCTCATCCTCTGTCGTCCCCTTCTGCTCCTGCCCTCAATCTTTCCCAGCATCAGGGTCTTTTCCAATGAGTCAGTTCTTTGCATCAAGTGGCCAAAGTATTGGAGTTTCAGCTTCAGCATCAGTCCTTCCAATGAATATTCAGGACTGATTTCCTTTAGGATGGACTGGTTTGATCTCCTTGCAGTCCAAGGGACTCTCAAGAATCTTCTCCAACACCACAGTTCAAAAGCATCAGTTCTTTGGCACTCCACTTTCTTTATGGTCCACCTCTCACATCCGTACATGACTACTGGAGAAACCATAGCTTTGACTATGTGGACCTTTGTTAGCAAAGTAATGTCTCTGCTTTTTAATATGCTGTCTAGGTTGGTCATAGCTTTTCTTCCAAGGGGCAAGCGTCTTTTAATGTCCCGGCTACAGTCACCATCTGCAGTGATTTTGAAGCCAAGAAAATAAAGTCTGTCACTGTTTCCACTGTTTCCCCGTCTATTTGCCATGAAGTGATGGGACCGGATGCCGTGATCTCAGTTTTTTGAATGTTGAATTTTAAGCCCGCTTTTTCACTCTGTTCTTTCACTTTCATCAAGAGACTCTTTGGTTCCTCTTCACTTTCTGACATACGAGTGTTATTCTGTGTATCTGAGGTTACTGATCTTTCTCCAGGCAATCTTGATTCCAGCCTGTGCTTCATTCAGCCCGGCATTTAGCATGATGTACTCTGCATATTAGTTAAATAAGCAAGGTGACAATATACAGCCTTGACGTACTCCTTTCCCAAGTTGGAACCAGTCCATCCAAACATTTAAACATTGGTGAAGGGTTAATATGAATCTTAAGATTTAGTATAAAGGAAAGACATAAGACTTGTCTTGAAGGGGCTCATGGACTCAAAAATAATTCATAGTTACCCATCTAGTTTTCTCCTTTGATCTGTTACTAAACTGTCAATCATGCTCTGATTTAAACAAACAACAAAAAAGCAAAGCGAAACTCTCTTAATTTTCATTATTTACTATTACTTCTGCCCAGGGTGTCATTAGTGATCACAGTTAAGGAGTTACATTGAATCATAATGAATCCAAGGTCTTCTGGAAAAAGTAGCCAAGTCTGCCCTGTCTCTCTCTCACACACACACACGCACACACACATGCACACGCGCACACACATGCACACAGAGGTATAGCTGTGGACATATCCACTCTAGTGAAAATCACCAGCCCTCCATATTGGACCCATTTGGAATCAAATGGTTAGTGTTTTGAGGGATCCTAAGGACCCGATCTGTCCTTTCCTTAAGAAGGTCAAGAGGCTTGTGCAAACCACTTTCTCAGTCTGGTGACTGCTCTGATAAACCACAACTTCTCACTTTAATCACCTTCTTTGCTTTCTCTTCCTGGGATAGATAATTTAGTTTGTGCAAGAAATTTGTATGAAATAGCTTACATAGTGTATCAATTTTAATGTTAAATTCAAGTATATACATCCTTTTTTTGCATTTGAATTAACAAGAATATATCTTTTAATTAGAAAAGACAAAGCCTAAAATCTATTTTTAACAAGAATAATAAGCCTATCCATTAACACTTTGAAAAGCTTCTACATGAGGATTCATCTGTGTCTAATAGAATTTTACTTCTATCATTTACGTAACGACCTTTGTCTTCAAAGTAAGGTCTCATATATTAAATTGCTATAAATGTATCTGAAGTCTTAAGATATATTCAGTTATACAGGTAATTTCTAAAGAGGCCGAAAATCTGCTGCTCCTGCTATGTTGCTTCAGTCGTGTCCGACTGTGCGACCCCAGAGACAGCAGCCCACCAGGCTCCACCATCCCTGGGGTTCTCCAGGCAAGAACACTGGAGTGGGTTGCCATTTCCTTCTCCAATGCATGAAAGTGAAAAGTGAAAGTGAAGTCGCTCAGTCATGTCCGACTCCTCGAGACCCCATAGACAGCAGCCCACCAGGCTCCACCGTCCCTGGGATTCTCCAGGCAAGAACACTGGAGGGGGTTGCCATTTCCTTCTCCAATGCATGAAAGTGAAAAGTGAAAGTGAAGTCGCTCAGTTGTGTCCGACCCTCAGTGACCCCATGGACCGCAGCCTACCAGGCTCCTCCATCCATGGGATTTTCCAGGCAAGAGTACTGGAGTGGGATGCCATTGCCTTCGCATTTCCCCCCAGATCAGGAATTTAAATGAAGTTGACCACAAAAGTAGACTTTAGTTGTAATTTTGGAAAAGATTTCTACTTTCTTAAAACATTGCTTTTTAGCAGGTTCTCCCAGCTCACAAAATGCAGCAGGGAATGTGTGGTCTGAATGCCTCTCCACTGGCTCCAATGTGGTATATATGTATTTTTTTCCATTGTTATTAATACTGATTGAATTGTTATGAACTTTTTAAAAGAAGAAAAGATGGCCTGTTTTGAAAACTACAAGTAAAATTCATTATGTCTGTTAAAAAACTCAATGTCTAATCTACCAAGCTTTCCCAGTGCATCCATCCATCCATCCATCTGTATTTTCAGCATTTGTAACAATTCATAATAACAAGACAAATGGCCATACACCATGAAACACCCTGTCCTGATCTAGGTTCATGTCAGCATTGAGTTGCCATTTGAAAGCCAAAGGCTGGTCTTACTTTTTTCACCATCAAGTGAAATTGTTACACTCAGTGGGCCGTGTGCAGCCTCACACAGCAAGGCGTTACATGGGTGGATCTTGTTCTCCAAGCAAATTCTATGGTTTTAAAAATCCCCACACTCAATGGAAAGAAGAATTGGTCACACTTCAGCCTTTTCAGTAATGTCCACATACACAAATAGTCACATTCACAAGGGGCATCTTTAAGATAAACTCATAGAAAGAGCCTCTGTGAACACCCAGGAATGTGAAGGGGAGAATTATAATCAGCACAATCTCTCTTCTGTTGGGATGTTCATCTTCACTTTCTTTACTAGTGATGGACACTGTGCCAGTCTCCATGGAGAATGTCGTGGTATCTAGTCGAACATTCAAATTATGTCAGCTTAACCATCTAACCACACATAGCAAATGCTTTCTCTGCTTCTTTTTGGAAGAGAGATGGTGGAAAGAGTGAAAGTAGATCTCTGATACTCCACCCAGATGTCAGAGAGACACCCGCCTAGGTACAAACCACGTGTCGGATTTCCCCAGACTCTGTGGACAGCAAGGCTGCCCCGTATGCTCACCTCCCCCACCTCACCGCCTCTTAGGATCCTCTAAGAGTACTGACCAGGTCCAGGTGAAGCTGGCCTCTACTGAGGGCAGCTCTGGGTACCTTGGATGGCATCCTTCAGAGATGACTGCTTTAGACGCCCAGGTGATGGGGCAACTGGACCAAACACCTGACACCTTACCCATCCCCACCCCAGGGCCCCTTGGTGATACAGCCTCCCAGACCTTAAACCACACCAGAAAGAGAAGAATGTAGGGCAAACACTGCCTTCTGTTGTTTGTTTCCAACCAGGGGGCTCAAAGGGTAACTTGAGTTTGTTTGTTTAAGTAAATCAATTCATTGTATTCTTAATAATTGTTCAGGGGAAAAAAGTGGTCATTATCACCTGTATTTAACAAACTACATGATAACTAACAATGCAATTCTGTTTTTCTTTTCTATTTCTATTTTTAAATGAAAATACATACATATATGTGTGTAGATATGTGTGTGTGTGTGTGTTAGATTTCTGGGTAGCTACTTAAATTTATTTTCCTGTGGTGGCAAGACACATAAATGTAAAAGGTGCCATTTTGCCATTTTTAAATGCACAGTCAGTGACATTACATTCATAGGGTCAGGCAGCCGTCACCACTACTCTTTCCTAAACATTTCCATCACTTCAAAGGGAAAATTTGAACGCCATAAATATATAGTCCTGGACTCAGTCAAGCAGACAGAGGAATAAGAAGCAAGCTGTAAGGGGTGATCAAGGCAATACATTTATTATGAACACAAAACTCTGGGGGTTTTGAACAAAGTGATGAAGCTTGCAGCTCAGAGCAAAACCCAGAATTGGACCTTGGGGTCCACATTCACCTGGACTACCGGCTTCTGAACTTACCCGTTCTTCTGAATTTGCCCCTGTTCTTTGGAAAGCTTTCTGTTCATTTGACCACACCATCTTGGAGAACTTTGCTCTTCCCCGTGTATGTAACTCCAGCGGCTCTTAACTTGCCCAGAGTTTGGTGTTTTGTTTTGCTCTGAAATGCCTTTTTATCTCAGAGAATATGATACATAGAATACAGAGCAAGATTCAGTCCAGTGTTACAGCCACAGTGTGGCATCATCTCAGGTCTTAAAATCCACGGCTGTTTCTGCCTTCGGAGGAGAGCAGCGGGCTTCTGCCGGGTGAGTGAGGGCTTGCGGGTTTGGGGGAGCCAAGAGCTGGGGGGACGCCCTAGTTCGAGTTGGGGCCAGCTCCTCTAAGCCTGTTGCTTTTGCCAACCTTGTACGAGTCCACGTTTGCGAGTGCCCGGACGTCCAGCTGGCACTCACTGGAAACGGAGACGCTGGAGTGGGGGTTTCCCCGTGGCCCCTGAGTTCCCTGCTTCCCCACACCCTCCGGTCGACCTGGGGCTGGTGGCGTGGAGGGATCTCTGAGAAGGACTCTGCCGCCCTCCGTGGCTCTGTATCTGTGGCAACAGGAGGACATTACGGTGAATAACCGGGGGAAAGAAAGGTGTTCACGTCTCCCTTTGTTAACTGTTGATGCATCAGCCTTCAAAACCTTACTTTTAATGATGACATACTTTGTGTAAGCACTAGGGCATCTCTCTTTAGGAGTTGTGTGCTCCCAGGGTGTGCAATGGGAGGCATTTGGCTTCAGTTACCCACTGGGGAAAAATGCTGTGAGTCAGAGAAAAGGGTATGTGTGTCTGTGCGTGTGTGCATTTGTGTGCATGTGTCTGTGTGTGTGTGCACGTGCGTGTCTGTGCATGTGTGTGCACTTGTGTGTGGGGGTGTGTGCATGTGTCTCTGTGCATCTGTGCACGTGTATGCATCTGTGTCTGTGCGTGTGTGTGCATGTGTGTGTGTGCACTTGTGTGTGTGGGTGTATGCATGTGTCTCTGTGCATCTGTGCACATGTGTGCATCTGTGTGTCTGTGCAGGTGTGTGTCTGTGTGTACGTGTGTCTGTGTGCATGTATGTGTGCATGCGTGTGCACGTGTGTCTCTCTGTGCACGTGTGCATGTGTGTGCCTTGCACGTGCAGGTGTGTGCACGTGTGTCTGTGGGTGTGTGCGTGTCTGTGTGTGCACTGTGTGTGTATGTGTGTAAGTGTGTGTTCCTGTGTGTGTGTGCATGCGTGCGTGCCCTCTGTGGGTGGGTGGCGGGCACCCTCGTGCAGTTACCACTGTCAGGGGTTGTGTTTTACCACACGGGGGCATGTCTGACCCAGCAGCTGGTGTTCAGGGCCAGCATGTCTGAAGCTCGTCCATCGGGTGGTGGCTGATGCTCCCTGCAGCTGTGGTCCTTGTGTCCTCGCCGCTCCCAGGCTGGTTACCCCATTCCTTCCTCCCTCTAGGATGTAGTGGTGTGTTTGGACTGGGGTCTGAGACCTCTGGCATTTACTTGGGTGGAGCAGAGAGGACGCTGGCAGAGAAGAAGGAAGACGGAGGCAGCAGGGGACCCCGGCCGTGCACCCCGGGCATGCAGTGAGACCCCCGGGCTTCGCCCAGCCCCCTTCCCTCCCATCCTGGCTGCCTGAACAGCTCTCCCACCTGAGGACCAAGAGACCCAATCCCTTTGAATGAGGCAGGGTCTAAATATAGACATTTTCTTTCATGCGTAGATACATACCCGATAGAGGAGCGGGATTTTTGGCTTCAGGGTGAAAGGTGAGTTACATGGAGCGGAAGGGGTGCCGCCCAGTCCTGCCCAAATCTGCACAGACTCCTGGGTGTGCTGCTCAGCCAATCTCAGGAGAGCCCCGGAGCCCAGGGTCACCGCAGAAGGAAGGTCAGCCAGGCTGGGGGATCCAGAGGCCCTCCCCTCTGCATGCAAAAGCAATTTTGAGGACTTCCATTTCTACATCACCTCAACACCTGTTTCTTCATTTTTAATTTAGAAAAAAAGATATAATAAGCAATTCACCACTGAACTGCCTCACATTTTTCTGTGTAGGAGCAGAGAGAGCCTGCACGCTTTTAGGTTAAAGAAAAGGTATCATCTAAATTCTCAGTGATGGGCAAATGCAATCTTGAAAAGGAGGGTGTGGAAAACCAGCAACCCACTCTGATGGGGTCCAGGGACCCGAATTTTCCCTTGAATGTTTTCCCTTGATTTCCCTTAACTGTGAAGATAAAGAAGTAAAATAACCCAAGCTAAAACTGAAATCAGTTTGATAATACTTAAACTTTAGTTATATATTCTGGTTTCTCTTCTGTCTGCATTAAAACAATTGGGAAAATTCTACGCCTGTTAGAAACAAATTTGTCTGAGGTGATCGCTACCCTTGAATTGATACAAAACTCCTGAAAAACGTACAAGATTGTTTAGGCCTTCTGGAGTCTTTCCGGTTGGAAGACAAATAAGCAAAAACATTTTGTTTCACTGACTTTACATTTTGCTCGGAGTCCCTTTTTCTCTGTTTCCTTGAGTACATTTTCTGCTGAGATTCTGCAAACAGGCATCAGGATGACTCGGAATCCACTGAAGTGTATGAGCCTCACAGGTTCTGAGATTTAATCACGTGCTGTGTGGCATTCATAAAGGGCACACGGTCTGTCCGCGCGTCAGATAGCCCCAGGCAGTGGTCCCTTTCTCTCTCGGTTTGCTCAGTGAGACATCAGGCCAGCCCCTGGGCAAGTCAGGATTATGAATGCAAGCACCTTTATATACTTGGTGTGTGTGTACTCAGTCCCTTCAGTCGTGTCTCTGTGACCCCGTGGACTGTAGCCTGCCAGGCTCCTCTGTCCATGGGAGTCTCCAGGCAAGAACACTGGAGTGGGTTGCCGTTTCCTTCTCCAATCCCCTCCTCCAGGGGATCTTCCTGACCCAGGGATTGAACGTGAGGCTCCTGCAGCTCCTGCATCTCAGGCGGATTCTTTACCGCTGAGCCAGCAGGCAAGCCCCATGTACTTGGTGTAGGAATGTGGAACTAAGGTTGGAGTTTGGTGATTCCAGGGAGCGTCTTAGTGTTCCAGGAGTTCCCACCGTAAGGGCTCAGTGGACGATGTGAAAGTGTAATGGGGGACGCCCACTACCCACAGGTCCGAGGCTTGGTCCAGGGCTGGTGCTGGAGCTGGGTCCAGGGACAGGACTCAGAGACGTGCACACAGTTGGTCCTTGGCCGAACCCAAGATGTTGGCTGGTGGGAAGTGTTGAGCCCTGAACTGGAGAGCTCAGGCCTGGGGGTTTGTGGCTGCCTTCAGGAAGAACCCAGACCCCAGAGGCAGACTCAGCCAAGATGGAAAAGGCCACTCACCACACCCCTCAGGGTCTGACCAAGGATACCCTGGGCTCCCGACAGCCCTCCATCCTGAAGACTGGATTGTTGTCAGCGGGTTCAGGACTAAACTTGCAAAGGAAGGTGACAGCCTCAAAGATCCAACGGACCTGAGGAGTGAGACAGAAGAAGGGAGTCTTCCTGACTGCTCTCACCGCGATAACAGAGAAGCGCTAGGCTCTGGGCTGAGTTGGGGAATTCCTCCCCCGCCTGCTGCTCTGAGTCTATGGGCCATTTCTTGCTTCCCTGCGCTCAGTGCTTAGAGAACCCAAGGTGCGGCCACTAGGAGGACCAGAGATGTCCGTGGACACATGGCATCTAAGGATGTCAGCGGCGGCCTCGGTAACAATCCCTGATGTGACCGCCAGTAATGAAAGGGACGACGGCAGTTGGTGGAGAGAAATCCCGAGTCAGTCAAGTGCCTGGCAAACAAAATGCACAATGTGAGCCCGTGTGGATGGAAGTGGGAGGCAGTCTCCAGGGGTTTTCAAAGTCTGAAAGGTGGGGAGAGGTCCAATGGGTGGGAGGGATGACCGCTGCCCCTCCACAGGCTGTCCCTTTAGGTGACCTGCCCATCAAAGCCAGTGTGGACACCGGGAACTAGCAGTTGAGGTCTTTCTCGTTCTACCTTACAACACGGATTGTCCAAGTGACCCATCTCATTCTGGAATTAGATCGCAGAGACAGTAGTATACCCTTGCAAGTGAACTAGAAACCATTGAACTGAACACTTCACGATGAAGAATGTCCTGGTATATGAACCGTACTTCACTAAAAGAAGGTGAATTATCACAGGGCGGTTGAAAGTGATCTTAAAAAATATTAAATGGTATAAAGTTAAAAATGGAGTCTTTTGAGAACTCCCTGGCAGTCCATCGATAGGACCTCAATGCCACTGCAGGGGGCACGAGTTGGATCTCTGAGTCAGGGAACTAAGATCCCATGTGCCTCAAGGTGCAACCAGCAAACAAAACAGAAATCTCTAGATTCTCCCGCTGACCTACATGCTCCTTGTTCTCTCCCCACAAAGGGAGACCATGGTACCACCTTCCAGAAAAGTCTCCTGATCAGAGTCTACATGTGTACATATAAAGGGTCAAACTATACATAGTATCCTGCAGCTTGTTTCTTTAAAAAAAAAAAAAAAGTAACAATAGATTTCTCCAGGTCAGTATATGTAAAAATTTCTTAAGTTTTTAATAGGCACATAGCATCCTGCTGCACTATCACTTATGCAAAGTGAAAGTGAAGTGAAGTCGCTCAGTCGTGTCCGACTCTTCGCGACCCCATGGACTGTAGCCTATCAGGCTCTTCTGTCCATGGGATTTTCCAGGCAAGAGTGCTGGAGTGGATTCCCATTGCCTTCTTCAGGGGATCTTCTCAACCCAGATCGAACCCGGGTCTCCCGCATTGCAGGCGGACGCTTTACCGTCTGAGCCACCAGGAAGCCCATCACTTATGCAAGCGGCCCACTATCAGTGGGCATTTAAGTGTTTCTAAAACTTTGTCTTGTACCTACATCTCTACGCACCGATGAAAGTTGCAAGTGCACGTGGATGGAAGTAGAAGAGATGGACAAAGGGCAGGTGCACTTAAATTTCAATGACTGTGCCACACTGCTTTCCAAAAGCTGTTCCCACCACCCAGGGCCCCCACCCCTCATGCTCTCTAGGTAGGATTCTTTGTCCTCCGGAGAAGCTTCAAGGACCACTTGACTGGGGAGCAGGGGAAGATGATGAAGGGCTTGGGAGGGAAAACAGCAGCTCCTGCGGCTAGAACTAGGGCAGCCCTATTTTTATTTGTACGTAAACTGTGATTCTGATATAAGCATTTAAAAAATATTTATTGAAATTAGAGCTGATTTACAATTTGTGTTGGCTTTAATTTTTATTGAAATATAGTTGTGATATATGGGGGTTTTGATAAAAGGGTTTCACTTAAAAAAGACGAGATAAAGAAAGGTGTGGAAACTGTTAAGTAGGTAGCCCTACAGAGTCATGTTCCCTCCCGGTTCCAGAGTTATTTCACCTGCTGGGGCCCCTAGACCTCCACGCCCTCGGTGACCCCGCCCCACTGACTAACCAACAGCGCGATGCAGACACCGTGCTGGGAGATGTCCCAGGTGCATCTGAAGACACTGAGGCTTCTGCCTTTACCCCTCTGATCACTCATTCGGGAAGGAGGCTGCAGTCTTGTGGATGGACGCACAACCCTGTGAAGGCCTCCCACCAGGAGGGACCAGCTTGCCCACTGTGTAAGCCAGCGACCTGGACGTGGCCTCCAGATGACTGCAGTCCCAACCAACACCTGATGCAATCTCTGGAGCGGCTCTGAACCAAAACCACTGGCTTAGCCGGACCTGAATTCTGATCCATAGAAACCATGTGAGATAATAAATGTTTATGTGAAAAAGTGTGAGTCGCTCAGTCATGTCCGACTCTTTGGGACTCCATGGACTGCAGCCCGCCAGGCTCCTCTGTCCATGGGGTTATCCAGGCAAGAATACTGGAGTGGGTAGCTGCCGGGGGCCAGCGTGAGGAACTCCACCCATGGCAAAGGTTGTGAGGAAGGAGGCTTGGCATACGCAAAGGCGTGATCAAGCCTCAGGAAACCCCTTGTTCCCGAGCATCTAACCCCAAAACCAGAGTCTGTTTTATGCTCTCACCTACACCTCTGACTTTACAGGGGGCTCTCCCCCATAACCGTTTCTCTCGGAGAAGGAGTAAACGTGCAGCTCCAAGGCAATAAAAATTCCTGGGCGTGACAAGAGTGTTTCAGCTTACGGACTCCTCTGAAGGTTATCTAGCCCACCTGTATAGGTTCGTCCGGCCACATGTGATTGTTTACAGCCTCCCAATCTGAAAGGCACGAGATGTTTTAGACTTACTAAAGGCAAATTATTTTGGGGAGTTAGAAATTATTAGTATAGTGGGTTGGTTAGGAATTATATTGGTGAAGGGTTTTTCATTTGTTGTGTCAATAATTGCTGCTAATTCCCTGCTCTGGGTGGGACACGGATGTCTCAGGTCAAACCTCCCTGCTGACAGACTAGCTTGTGTGACAGGATTATCCATACTCCTGCCACTATGCACATGATTGTTTAATACCTCTCAACCATAAACAGCATAGAGAGTTTTGGAGTATTTTGAAAGTCTTAATTAGCATAGGGCTTTTTCTTGTTGAGTCAGTGATTGCCGCCAGGCCTCCATATCCTTAGGCACCTGGGAATGTATTAATCAATGTATTTGGAATATAGAAAAGGAAATATAGTAGTTTTTAAGGTTAGCAATACTAGACTTTTTGAGTTAATGAATTTTCTCTTTTGTAATAGATCACTGTACTTTGTTATAAATCACTGTGTCCTTGCTATGTAAAAATATAACTTTATCACTATCTTAAGACTAAATAGATCTTAAGGGGAACATTGGTGAGAGGATTTTCATTTGTTGGGCTGATGTTTGCTGCTAAATCTCCATATTCCCTGCCCTTATAATGAATATAACTAACATATAGGAGAAATAAGTATTAACCTTTAAGCATATAGGAGAAATAAGTATTAACCTTTAAGATTAATCATGTTAACCTTGGGTTAAATAAATTCCTTTCTTGATTGTAACTCACTACACCCTCACCTTATAGGAATGTAACTTTATTTGGAGGGTGGTGCCTGGTTTAAGAAAAAACACCCTTGGAAAAAATAAGTTTTTTGGTTATCAGAAAGAAAGGATCATAAAATCCCTAAGACCTTTTTATGTGAAGTACCTGATTTTGATAAAGGTCAGGACTGCTGACCCCCGCGTGACTCTGTATTCATCCCTATGTGTAACAAAAGGTATATAAGCAAACCTAAAAATAAGGAAAATGGATCAGTTTCCGGAAAGACTGATTCCCCCATGTCGTTCTTTCTTGCTCGTTTTTCTGGCTGAATTTCCATCTGGAGCATGGATGCTATTCCACGTAATCCAAGATATTCAGCCTCTTTTCTCCACTAATCTTCCTACTACACTAACCGTTTCTAATCTCTCTATATATCTGTAATTAAATATGTGTTTTTCCAAAGACGCCGACGCCGTCCCCACCTTCGAATTCCCTGGATCCACCGGGGCTGGACCCCAGCAGGTGGCCATTCCCTTCTCCAGGGGATCCTTCCCATCCAGGGATCAAAACCAGGTCTCCCACATTGCAGGCAGATTCTTTACCATCTGAGTCACTGGGGAAGCCCAATAAATGTTTATTGTTACTCAAAGCCTCTGAGTTTGGGGACATGTTGTTACACAGCAGTAGATAACTAATGCCCCAGGGTTCTGGTTTGATAGGTGGATTTAAATCTCACCTCTGCTCCAGTCCCCTTGGAAACTCTTGGTATTTCCTGCTGATTCAGGACACACCACCCCTTCCACAAGGAGGCTGCAGTCAGATGAGTGTCCTGAAGATGACAAGTATCCATCCTGCTTAAGGATAGACACGGTGACTTGGCCACTGAGCACTAAATCCAAATTAAAACTAAACATAGGCTATTCATTCAGTCACTGGGATCTTTGAAACAGGCAATTTTTTGTTTGTTTGTTTTGGTTGTGCCCTGTGGCTACAGGGATCTTAGTTCACCAACCAAGGATTGAACTCGGGCCTTCAGCAGTGAAAATGCAGCATTCTAACCATGGGACCACCAGGGAATTCCTCAAGACACCAATTTTTGTACAAGGACAGAAGGACTCAGTTAGAAGCCAGATTCGATGGGTCTAAGTCAGCAAGGCTGAAGCAGATTGAAGACTGTTCCCTTCAGGATGTTGGGAAGAAAAAGTAAGGTTCTTCTCTGTTCAAGGCTTGGAGATGGTGCTCGATTTGTAAGAGAAAGAGGCACGAGGGCCTGGGATGAAATGAAAACCCTGATCTCTGGCAGATAACTGTTGGAGAGGGGGGTGAAAAAGAGCAGGAAGTCCAAGCCAGGTTTTAATCATTTCCTGGAACCAATAGGCAGAAAACTCTGCCTCCTTTGCCTGGGACTGGAGATTCCAGAAACCTGAAAATGTGGGCGTTCAGGGGCCCCCACCCCCAGTCACGTGGCTCTGGAAGTCGAGTTGAGGATGAACTAGAGAGATGGTGATGCCTCCAAGACGGCAGTAAGCCTGGTGCTGAGCTGTACGTGGAGCTCTGTCCATACGTGGGGATGGAACAAACGCTCCACTGGGTCCCTTCAAGGTGGCAACAGCCAAAGTAAGAATGGAGGAAGGTCAAGGCTGGGGTTTACGGGTGACCGCAAGAATCTCGCGGGAATCCAGGAGGTAAAGCCAGTCCTGCAGGGCTTCGCAGCAGTGCTGCAATGCCTGCATCCGGACAAAGGTGTCCTCAAGCAACAAGATGCAAAGGGACTAAAAATAACTGTGTGTGTGTACCACTGGGGCACGTTACGGACAATAAGATACAAGTCAAGATAGAAAAAACCCAACTGCCACTTCTGAAGACCCGGGAGCAAAAGCAGGGTCCTGCCTGTGCCCCCTGCACTCCGCACCAGCAAAGGATAGGCAAACCATCTAAGCCACCCCTCCAGCCAGCCCCCTGGACACACCCCTGCCCTTACCCCATGTAAGGAGCCAGCTCGCCCTCCTCAGGAGCGAGCCAGGGGACTGTTACCTACTCTTGCTCCCTCTGGCTGCAGCCGTGGCCCCAGTAAAGCCTGCCTGAAGTTCTTGTCTGGCCTCTAATCAATTTCTATTGATTGAAGAGGACAAGAGCCCTGGTGGGGATGACGAATGGGGGCAGGAGCGGGCTGAGGCCTGAGGGTGACTTAGCAAAGGTAAGGGGGCTGAGAGGGAAAGGCCAGGTCTGGTGCCCAAGGAGCTCTGCAGTGGGAGGCCAGGGTCCGGAGGTGGGGGAGGACCGTGGCCCAGGGGCTCAGCCCACCAGTGACTTTCCTTAATCAAGAGCCAACGCCTTTTGTTCCCATCTGGAAGGTCCTCCAGCCCCCAGGAGGCCCCGGCTTGTTCACGACAGTGGCGGCTTTGTGCTTCTCTCTGAAATAAAACTTTTATCTTAAAAAAGAAAATATGTCCAATGCAGACTGTTATAATCACAGTATTCAGATTTTCCCCACTCTGGCGGGGAGGGCGAGGGGGCCGTGGGTTCACTGGGGCACAGGAGAAAAGTTCGTTCCCAGTGCTTTTTCCCTTCTGAATTTCTGTTCTAACGTATTGAAGATACACAGGAAATTTAATCTCAAAACTTGGCTTTGATTTTTTTTTTTCCTCCCAGCTAACCCCTTCAGTGTTGGGAAAAACCTGGCCATGTAGCCAGGGAAACTAAAGTTTTGGATTGGGTTCCCAAGGGTTTGGGCAGCGTGACAAAGGGTGCAGGAATCCCAAGCCCCCAGGTGTGGCCCGCGTGGGTGAAGATGCTTCTGTGTGTCCCCCACTCATTGGGGAGGAGCCTGCGCGCCGGCGGGGAGGAGCCTGACTCACAGGCCCTTTGTGTTCTCCCAGGGCCCTGCGCAGACTCTCCCGAGGCCCCGGGCTCCCTCGGCAGGTCGGCAGGTCCCGTCAGGCCACCTTGACCCGACTTGCACTAGAGCCTGGCAGCAGCCCGAGCCTCGCAGGCCTCGGCTGGGATGGCCGTGCAGACGGTGTGCGCGCGGCTCCGCGCTCACCTGGTGCGGGGCGGGAAGCCGGCCCCGAGGGCCACGTGACGCCGTGCCAAAGTGACTCTGCTCGGTGGCGGGGGGCGGGAAGGGGAGGGGGGGTGACCGGTACCAGAAATAAAGGCGGTGACTCCTCTAAGGACGAGGCCGCCCGCGCCGCGTGTGCAAACGCAAAAGCCTGCAAGGTCCCGGGCGCGGAAGGCAGGCTGCTCGGCGCGACCCCGGAATGAGGTCACCGCGGGGAGTGGCCGGGGGCCGGGCGGCGCGGGCGGGAGGACCTGCCCCCCGGGACGCCGCAGGCCTCGGCGGCCGTGCCCACGCGGGCCTGGGGTCCCTGCCTCGCAGCTCCCCGGGCGGCCGCGCTGCGCTGCGGGGAAGCCCGTCGGTGACGCGGGGACAGATGCCCCCGACCGCGCGGCCCGTGGGAACCATCTTGGGAAAGACACTAGGTCACCCCCGCCCGTCCCCTCCCGGGGGCCCGGGCTGCCCTGGGTCAGCCCCCCGGGCCGCGGGCGGGCTTGGGCGGCGGTTGCGGAGGGCGCGGGGTGGAGACCCGCCCCCCCGACCCCGGGCGCCGCCCCCACTTCCCGGCTCCCGGCCGCGAGCCTTTGTTTCGACAGGGCCCGCGGCGTCCCCTGCTGGCCGGTCTGGGCCGCGCCTCCTTGACCTGCTCCGGATCCTGCTCCGGGTTCTTGGGAGGCCGCGGCCACGCGGACGGAGGTGGTTCCGCCTCCATCCGGATGCTACAAGCGAGTGCCCACAGCCCCGCAGGGCCCGCAGGCCTCGCGGACCGACCGCAGGGCGCACCGACGGGGCGGGGTGGGTGGGCTGGGAGAACCCTGCTTAAACCCCCGCGCCTTTTCTGCAGGACAGAGGCCTGTGCTTGGGCCCACAAAGGATTTTTAGAAAACGGACTCATATAACCTTTGCAAAGATGGGATCCAAGCTGCGGAGTCCTGGCCACTTGAAAACCTTTTAAGTAACTATACCAAAGAGCTTTGGCCTGGATTAAATGCCAAATGCCACTGCCTCACTTTTAAAAGCAAGCACAAGGGCTAAGAGCAACCCCAGACTGTTTGTAAACCGTGGGAAACAGGCACTCCGAGAGCCCTCCCTTCCCCACCCCCCCTCACGCCCCCATTTTGTGCAAACGCAGTTTGCCCGGAGCTTCTGCAACCCCAAATCCTGGGAACTCGCTTGTTCTGGGCGGCCACGGAGAAGGCTGGGCTCACAGAAGGGATTTTTTAAATCTCTGAAGGATTGGTCAGTGCGTGTCGTGGAAAAGGCGACTCCCTCCTAGCTCAGGGTTGCCCTAAGAGGTGGGCCGGGGACTCGACCGCGGGTCCCCAGGCGGAGGCCCCTCCTCCCCTAAGCCCTCCTCTGCAGCCCGTGCCCGCAGCCCGCACACCACGGGTGCTCCACCATGAAACGGTTCCGCCTGGAGAGATGGACTGCCATGCACCTGGCTTTCTAGAAGCAACAAATGAAAGTCTCTTAGGAAAAAAAAAAAAAAAAAAGTAAAGTCGTGAGGGAGAGGCAGAGAGCAGAATCCGCGTCTCCTAGAGACTTCTTCAAAAACTAACCTTCTGGGACTTGCTGCAGTAGCCAGCAAGTAGAGATTTCCACACTGAAGAAAACGTCCTTCCAAATGTAGCTCGTCCACCGAGAGAGAGGCATCGCAAGGTCCCCGGTTTTAGTGGCAAAGGGCATTATGATGTATTTGTTCCAGTTTGAAAACGGTGTCCCTTTCCAGTAGGACTCGTGGATGTAAACACCTATTCCCACGTGAATTGAATTAGTCCACACCCCCCCACCCCGCACGCTTCAGGGAACAATGGAGGGAGCTTGCTGACAAATTATGCTTGCATTTAATACTCTGATTATCTGGTGAGTTAAACACAGTGGTATTAAAAGCCTGGACCTGCCTCATATTTAATCTGCACTTCTTACTCTGCTTTCTCCTCCTTTTCTGTTTCTTCCCCAAAGATTAAAAGAAAAAAAAAATTCTGACTTGGGTCGCATGTGTCCTGAGACTGAAACAGGGCATGGCCAGGCGGAACACGGGATGGGTGGGTGGCAGAAGCTTGTCACTGGATATCATCGTTGGTGACTTTTTCCCCTTAGTAAAAGTATTCTGAGGAGTGACTATGAGTTAGCTGGGGCTTCCTCCTGCCCTGGCCCAGGCCGGAAAAGCCCCCAGGCAGCTGGGCAGCTCAGGGAACTTCCCTGCTCTCAGCCAGGCTTCCGTTCGCTGGAATGAAAGGGAATTATGCCAGACGTGGACGAGTCATGTTTAATTCAAGTGAAATTCATTCACTCATTTGTTCTATAAATATTTATTGAGGGCCTGTTTTGCGGCCCCTCCTGAGAAGCCAGGCTTCCTTGGGCGGTGGAGACCCCCACGTGGCTGCCCTGGGTGCTCAGCCTGGCTCCAGGGTGTTTGTATACAAACCTGCTCCCCGAGTTCTAGGGTGCTATGTTGGTTTTGGTTTTGAAAATCAGACTCTGCTTGTTTAATCTAAATTCGAACACTAAACCTAATCTATCTAAAATATGTTGGTGGCATTTAACAATAATGATCAATACAGCATATTGGTTGGATGGAAGGACTAGAAGATGTGAGTGGCCGCTTTCCTTTCGGGGCCTACAGTTTACAAGTAACCCCTGTCCCCGGCTCATTAGTGAGCAAGGTTCCCTCCCCTCCCCCCTCTGTGCCCTCATTCCTATAATGTAAACAGCTGCTAATAGCTCCTATTTCTCTTTGTTCAAACAAACAATAGCCTTTATAACTAAGAAGAAAATTAGTATTAGGTGGAAGCCTCGTTTTCTGGTTCTTAAAGCGCTCCCCTTTTTTTCCCAGAAGAATGAAATCTAGCAGTTAGAAGAAAAATTCACATTTAAAGTTTGGAAAGTGACAAGAAAAAGGTCCATCCTTAATGATGCATAGACACACTTATGATTGCATTTTAAATATTTTTCTTTTCTTTTCTTTAATTTCCTAACTGAAAAGTTGTAATTTGGGGAACGAGGGTGGTCAAATGTTTCGGGGAGTCACGGCCTCTCCTGGATTTGGGGCAGTCTTGCCCTCTTTGTTCAAGCCCAGGCAAAGGCCCGATATCAAGGGGGCTGGGTTTCTTTGCCAAATTAGGGGATTACACTTATTAATGTCTAAGGAGTGCTTGGAAATGAAAGATGAGCTAAAATATGCTCGAATCCCTTGATTCCTTTCCAACATAAAAGAAATCTCTTCCTGCTTGACCTCAGGGCTTAAAAACAGCCCGGTGTGATTTGAAATTTAAGTCCCTGGGAAATGTAGGAGGACTCTGTAAACATCTTATGTTTTTCTATGAAATAGATTCAGTGGGGGGCTAAGTTTCCAGAATAATCCACTTAGTACATGTCTGCGGGAAAACCTTAACCTCTGTGTTGTTGCATTTTTATATACATTTTACTCTTTGTGTTTTTAACTATTATTATTCTGGAAGGTCTTGGAACAAGACCAACAACCTGATCCTTTGTGAATAAGTGCTTTCTGAGTGGAAAAATCTTTACACTTTATTATCACACATTATCTTTGATATAACCTTTCTTCAGGTTTGTGGTAGAATCTGATGTCCTCATTTTGCATTCTAACATACCCATAGAAGGAGCTTCCCGCATGGCTCAGTGGTAAAAAAAAAGCTGCCTACAATGCAGGAGACCCAGGAGATTTGGGTTCATTCCCTGGGTCAGGGAAGATGCCCTGGAGAAGGAAATGGCAACCTGCTGCAGTATTCTTGTCTGGAGAATCCCACGGACAGAGGAGTCGTGGGCTACAATCCATCGGGTTTCAAGAGTCGGACAGGACTTAGCAACTAAACAATAATAACAACAACAAAGCCACAGAGGAAAATTACACTTTCCTTTTAGTTGATTTGAAGATGGGAAGGCGTCACTGAGTTCAATATTTAAGGGGATAAGAGAAAAAGTGTTCAAGAGTCTCAGGATTGTTCCTGAATCCACATTTGGTGATAAATGTTAATAGGTAAAGGCAGTGTGCTGGGCCCTAGCTGGTCGGGCCTCCTTTCTTCCTGTCCAAGCTGAATCACAAGTGCCCTGAGGTTGCAGCTTCCCCTCCTAGTGAATGAGCAGAGAATCAACCAGGGATGGTGTTTAAAAGTAAGGGTCCTCTGTGCTCCACCGTGAACGCTTGTCTTCAGTAGGTCTGGGTAGGGGTCTTGGAAACTGTACTTTTGGCAAACATGGGGCTGATTCTGATGCAGAAAAAGTTTAAGACACTTGCCGTGCTAGCTAGTGGAACCATCAAATTAGGTCACTTTACAAATAAGAAACGAAAGTGATATAGACTCTGTCTTGAAAACCTGGAATTACCCCCACTTGAGTGTCACGAACTTCAGTTTGGAAAATGTCTTCACAATTCATTCAGGAATTCAGCCTACTTTGGAAGCTGTGCTGTTTGCCTGACTGTGCCAAGCCGGAGAAGTCTGGATGAGCTTCAGCCACCCATCCCCGCCGCCCCCCTGTAACTGTCAACTTAAATACATCCACGAGACTGCGTCCATAGGGCTGGAGACACATCTACTCATGGGGCAGTTCTGCACACTCCAACCCCCACGTGATTTGTCCTCCTTTCCACATTCCGCACACAAGTGGTTCTTTCCGGTTTGTACCCAAAGCTGTTAACTGTGGGCTCAGCCTTCACCTCCTGGTGACAGAAAGCCTGTACCAAGCCTGTGGTCCCGTCCCTGAATGCCACCTCTTCTGATACCAGATGGTGCTACTTGTTTAGAGCCTCCTGTGAGTTAGACTTTCACACATGTGGAGTGACTGTGTCATTTATTGTTCAAACGGAGACACTTTTGAGAGTAAACGGGACAATGTTAAAGGGATGTCAGGGCAGCGGGGACCATCTGGGGCAAACCAGGATGTACTCTCTCCTGAGCTAGACATCACAACTGCCATGGGAGTGAGGATTGTGAGGTCATGAAGCCAGGGAGGGGCCAAGACCCTTAGTCCAGATCTGGGAGACTCTGAACTGGGTTGAATAGTGTCCCCACAAATTCCTGTCCATCCAGAACTTCAAAGTGTAATCTATATCAGAAATAAGGTCTTTGAAGATGTCACTAGGTAAGATCAGGCCATCCTGGTTTAGCATGGGCCCTGTTTACGGTGACCAGTATCCTTATAGGAAGGTCCAATACTTTGGCCACCTGATGCTAAGAGCCAACTCACTGGAAGAGACCCCGATGCTGGGAAGGAGTGAGGGCAGGAGGAGAAGGGAGCAGCAGAGGATGGGATGGTTGGATGGCATCACCGACTCCACGGACATGAGTTTGAGCAAGCTCTGGGAGATACTGGAGGACAGAGGAGCCTGCTGTGCTGCAATCCACGGGGGCGCAAAGGGTCGGACGCGTCTTAGTGACTGAACAACAACGTCCTATGAGAAGAGAGGAGGGGCCCGGACGCCAGGGAGGGGCCCGTGTGCTGATGACGGGGGCTCAGATGGGGCCTCGGGTCCACAAGCCAGGGAGCTCCAAGGATCTGCCCGGCACAGGTTCTCCCTCTGGCAAGATGGAACTGGCTCTGCCGACACCTGCGTCCTGGACTCCTGGCCTCCAGGCCTGTGAGAGCATACATCTTGGTGCTTTGACACCACCAGCGTGGTATCGCCCAGGCTGTGAACCAGCTCCAGGAAACGGGTCCAGACCCTGAAGCCCAGTGACCAGGTCCACCACAATCAGTGCTCAGGACTTCCTGGAAACCTGCATTTACGCCCGATTATTCACCAACTTTTTATGTGAACTTTAGTAAATGACTTACTCTTGAAGACTCACTTTTCCCGTTTGTACCGTGGGAATGAGGGTAATTGTACCTGCCTCATAGGCTATAGTATTGTTATTCTCTTTTTCCTTGGACACATTTATTTTATGTGGGACTTTCCCAGAAATAAAAGATACAGTCTCTTACGGAAAACCACGCCTTAAAAAGAACCACAGGTTAAAGTGTTGAACAGAGCATGATCTTTGCTTTTAGGGAGATTTCAGACAAGGAAACAACTGTCCCAATTTGGATGTGAGCTTTCCCGGTGGCTCAGTGGGTAAAGAATCCTCCTGCCAATGTAGGAGACACAGGAGACTCCTGGGTTGGGAAGATCCCCTGGAGGAGGGCATGGCAACCCACTCCAGTATTCTTGCCTGGAGAATCCCATGGACAGAGGAGCCTGGAGGGCTGTAGTCTATGAGGTCTTAGTGAAAACCCATCACCGGGTTTTGATGCAGAGTCCTAGTTCCTGATACCAAAGTCGAAAGGAAAAGTGACCTTGTTTTCCTTCTCCCAGATGGCAAGAGCTCAGGCCTGGCCCGCGGCAGGAGCTGCTGGATGCTCCCACGCGGAATCCCATTGACTCACTGATGGGAAGTGGTGCTTAGAATCTGTTCCCAGTTGCTGTATTGTTGTCTGCCCTATTGTTGGCCAGACTTTTCATACAAAGAGAGAGCCTGCTGCTTCCTGTGCCTTGACCCTCCAGAATTCTGGATTCCTGGCAGCTTCTGAGTCCTCAGGCAGGCCTGTGGCCCTCCCTGTATTTGATCCCCCACTAGCGAACTTCTTGTACTTTAGATAGCCGGAAAGAATCATCCCAGTTGTGATCAGAATACTGACTAGCAGATGGGTTTGCACTGGAGGCTGAGGAGGCCCCGGGAGGAAAGCACCAGGAGAAGGGGGTCTGATCGTGAGAGAAGGCTGCCCAGCAAAGGTAGGCTTGCTTCCTGGAAGTGAGCTGGCTACTGTGTTTCTTAGTGTTGCTGGCAAAGATGGGGCTTGAGATGTTTCCCGGCCTCCTACTCCTTTTTCTGGACAGGAAAGTAGGGTTTATTGCTGGGCTTGAGTTAGGAGGGGACAGCGACCAGGCTTTCATGAGTGCAGGTCCCATTTGTCCAGAAGGCTTTAGGGACCTATTTGATTCCACAGCCACCGGGATGGCTTCTCTGCCACCGTGTTTTCACATTCATCTGCGTGAAACTTGGTGGATTCCCCACTTGGAGATGGGGATCTTCTGGAGGCCAGGGAACTTGAACTTGGCCCCATAGAGGGCTTCAATCACATGCCGCTTGTTCTGTAGCTTGTTGTGAATGGACATTATGACTTGGCCGATGTGGACCCTGGCCACTGTGCCCCTGGGCTTTCCAAAGGCACCACACACACCTGTCTGGAGCCTAGACTGGGGCCAGCATGCCAGTCATGAAGGTCCACTGGGAAGAGTTGTCTCCAAGGTCCCTTAGGGCAACCTGTATGGGTAACAAGCTGCAGACACTACCAAGAAGGCTGTTGTTTGTAGCCATTGCACACTGGGTCCCCATGGGGGAAAGAGCACAGTCAGCTTGACTGGCTGCCAACAGCCTTCTTATTTTTAAAGATTCGCAGTCACCATCACCCCTGCCATCTTGGTTTCTTCTGTACTGTCTACTGCTGCCCCAGATGCCTACTGCAAGCCTCGTACAGACAAAAGCCACAAGGTGTTCACAGGAGGATTAGCACCTAACGGGTGCCTGCCCCCCAAATGCTGGAAGAACTAAAAGACTGTTGTATTGAAAGGGGCACCTTTGGAAGAAAAGCCAAGCAAGCACCTGCCATTGCTTATTGGGCTACAATTAGATCACATTAGATTCTGCACATAAACCTTTGTTGATGAATCTAGTTGGGAATTCGGCCTGCTCACCAGGGTATTAAAATATACCATCCCACAGAGATGGTTCCTCCATAGCACATGGCTGAGATTGTAGATTATAAATTGAACATTTAAACCCAGATCAATTGCCTCCCAAGCCAGTGCTGTTTGTGTTAGAACCATTGCCAGACTCCACCTGGTTCTCCCTCTCATAGTGACGTTATCAGAGGGGAGAGCAGAGGCTGGGGATGGGGTGGGCCGGCCCATTATTTGGAGTCACTGGGTACACTCAGTGTTTTATGACCTTAAATAAGTTTCTTTATATACCTCTGCCTCTTAAAGAGATGGGAATACCAGACCACCTTACCTGCCTCCTGAGAAATCTGTATTCAGGTCAAGAAGCAACAGTTAGAACCAGACATGGAACAATGGACTGGTTCCAAATTGGGAAAGGAGTACATCAAGGCTGTATATTGTCATCTTGCTTATTTAACTTATATGCAGAGTACCTCATGCGAACTGCGAGGGTGGATCAAGTGCAAGGTGGGATCAAGATTGCCGGGAGAAATACCAGTAATCTCAGATATCAATCACAGATGACACCACCCTTATGGCAGAAAGCGAAGAGGAACTGAAGGATCTCTTGATGAAAGTGAAAGAGGAGAGTGAAAAAGCTGGCTTAAAGCTCAACAGTCAAAAAACGAAGGTCACGGCATCCGGTCCCATCACTTCATGACAAATAGATGGGGAGACAATGGAAACAGTGACAGACTATTTTTGGGGGGCTCCAAAATCACTGCAGATGGTGACTGCAGCCATGACATTAAAAGACGCTTGCTCCTTGGAAGAAAAGCTATGACCAACCTAGACAGCATATTCAAAAGCAGAGACATTGCTTTGCTGAAAAAGCTCTGTCTAGTCAAAGGTATGGTTTTTCCAGTAGTCGTGTATGGACGTGAGAGCTGGACCATAAAGAAAGTTGAGCGCCAAAGAATTGATGCTTTTGAACTGTGGTGTTGGAGAAGACTCTTGAGAGTCCCTTGGACTTTAAGGAGATCAAACCAGTCCATCCTAAAGGAAACCAGTCTTGAATATTCACTGGAAGGACAGATGCTGAAGCTGAAACTCCAATATTTTGGCCACCTGATTCAAAGAACTGACTCATTGGAAAAGACCTTGATGCTGGGAAAGACTGAAGGCAAGAGGAGAAGGGGACAACAGAGGATGAGATGGTTGGATGGCATCAACAACTCGATGGACATGAGTTTGAGCAAACTCCCAGAGATGGTGAAGGACAGGGACGCCTGGCATGCTGCAGTCTGTGGGGTCGCAAAGAGTCGGACACGACTGAGCGACTGAACTGAACTGAACTGAACTGAACTGCCTCAGTTCCACCTCAGACAGGAAGGGAAACTGTACAGTAGCTCTCTAATATGATCTTGTTGTATTCCAGAAAAATCATATAAAGGAAGAAAGTCAGTAAAGATTCTCTATTTTGCATGACTTTGCCAATATCTTCTGTTGAAAAATTTATAAATCATTATCATTCTGGTTCACGGTTGCGTTTTTTTTTAAGACAGAAACTGATATATTTGTGAATTCAGCCACTTAGTTCTTCTCATTATTACTGAATGGTAATCATGGGGGGTGGGAGTCATTTAAAATTCCCTTGGGAAGAGCATATTCTGTGAGCCAAGCGAGCTGTCTCCTGTGAGGATGGGAGGCGAGCGCTGGGACAGCCCACCCTGGACAAAGGGAAAATTAGGGATTGCAGGTAGAGAAAGGAAGCAAGTCGATGGCCAGTACTGTGGTTCATAAACCCAGAGGAGATATCAAAAGCATACGAGATACAAAGAATAATCTTATGAACATCTCAGTCCAACCACTGAGCTTAAGGGTTAGAATTAGACCAATATTGTTGAAGGTCGTAGTTGATTTGTTCATATATGTGTGTGTGTTTGTGTTTTATGTTCCTTATTCACTTAATTTTGTGATTCTTATTCACTTAGTTTTCTTTGTAATTCTTACACATAGCGATGCGCCCTCAAGCCTTATATTGCTTAGTCTTGCCTAGTTTTGAAGTCTCCGTAAGTAGTGCAACATTGGAAGCACTTTGTCCTTTGTTGCCTGTCTGTTTGGGATGCTGTCTGCGGGTTGTTGATGCACGTAACTCTTACTCGTTTCCACTGTGATACAGAACTCTATGGGCTTCCCATAGTAGTGAAGGATCTGCCTGTCAATGCGGAAGACACAAGAGACACAGGTTCGATCCCTGGGTTGGGAACATGTCTTGGAGAAGGGCATGGGAAGCCACCCCAGTATTCTTGCCTGGAGAGTCGCATGGGCAGAGGAGTCTGGTGGGCTACAGTCCATGGAGTTGCCAAGAGTCAGACATGACTGAAGCAACTTAGTACACACAGGCACATAGAATTCTGTTGCATGAATACGTGGTAATTTGTTTACCAATAGGAAGTTTCATTTTTTTTCTCTTTTTTATTGCTAACACTATTATGGTATTTTAATATTATCTATACATACAGAATTATTCCTAACTTGTAAACATTCTCTGAACATAGGCTCTGGTGCATACAAGGCTGCACTGTGAATCAGTCAGTTTTCTCCATCGTTTCTTTGGAGACCAGAGGCCTAACAGCCGAGGTGGTTGGCAACGTCCTCCTTTAGCCTCACTGTACCTCCCTTTAAAATCAGTCACCTAGTCATCAAACAATGTTTCCTCTCAACTGTGCCCCCAACTAGATGTCAAAACCTCAATGCTATCAAATGGTGTCTTTTGACATCAAAACATCAATTTATGTCAACTGTAATTTAACCTAAAGCTGAGCTTCCATTATTAGAATGATAATGTCCTTTGTCATATGTCTTTCCTTTCACTTTCCCTGATTTTAGTTATTGAAACAACACCTGCTTCCTGTGCGTTGAGAGATGGTGCTGATGCTAATGGGGGTCTGTTACCAGAGCACCCTGTGAAGACGGTGTCAGAGCCCACGGTGATGAGCAGAGAGTTCCATAAATGGGTATTGAGAATAATCAAGACATCCATGGAGCCAAGCCGGCCACAGAAATACCATAGCAACGGATGAGCCGTAATTGCGGCATTTCGGGCTATTTCCTCAGCTACACTCTCACAGAATCGATGTCCACGCCGTGTCCTCAGGAGGAGCCCAGGTCAGGTCTGGCTACCCCCATCCACGAGGGCTCGGCTCCTGGGCCTGGAAAAAGCGGAGTGTGCTCCCCTTCCCAGCCCCTCTGCTTCCTGCCCACTTATGCCTGAAGTGTTCATGGCAGCAACAGAGATGTGGAGGTTCTGGGCACCCCACACCCCAAATCAGTCAACCCAAGTCACCTAATAAGATTTTGCTCTCAAGAAACAGAGCTACCGAGAGTTCCCTGGTGGTCCAGTGGTTAAGAACCTGCCTTCAATGCAGGTTTGATTCCTGGCCTGGGAAAATCCCACACGCCAAGAGGCAACCAAGAGCCTGCACACTCGGCCACAGAGACCCAGACCAGCCAAAAATAATTTTTAAGACATGGTACTGAACCTTTAACAAAATCAAATTTAAATAAACAAGCCAAATATCATCAGGTAAATCAGTGCTTTTCAAGTTCTGTCCCTATAATGGCTCCTACGGGACCAATGCTTTTGGATAAAACATATATACTAAAAAAAGAAAACTACCCATCAGCGGGAGTGCTTATCTTGGTGGACAAGCAGGAAGACCAGAGCAGCATGTGGGGTTGTGAAGTGACAACATCATCCATCTCTCTCAAGAGCACGGGGTCAGGGCTGGGCTCCCTCGGCCTTGGGGAGTCTATAGGCGCTAAACAGCTGTCTCTGAAAATGGACCCCGGTAGCTGGTGGTAAAGAATCTGCCTGCAGTGCAGGAGACGTAGAGACGTGGGATCGATCCCTGGGTTGTGACGATTCCCTGGAGGAGGAAATGGCAATCCACTGTGGTATTCTTGCCTGGAGAATCCCACGGACAAGAAGCCTGGTGGGCTTCAGTCCATAGTGTCACACGAGTCGAACACGACTGAAGCGCCTAATCACAGCATAGCACAGCAGATGTGGCCCCTGCTTCTCTAAGGCATGGAGACTAGACAGGACTCGGGACCCATCGGATCTGACCATGACCCTCAATCCTAATCCTGAGAACACCCAGGAAGGGGCCAGCCTGAGAAGGAAGGATTGCCTCTCGAGGGATGTCCCTTGGCCTGATGCATCTTGCCGAGGTGTCTACTGAGAGAGGCGGGCAGGTTGGTGGGGACAATTTTCTCCTGGTGAGGACTGTGGGGGGCTGAGCTGCTGGAGAGGGCAGAGTCTTTCTCATGGAGTTCCTGAATGGCACACCTTTCTGGAAAGATAGACAGTGAGCCCAAGACCCTTGATATGAAGTCAGAGGATGGGAGAAGGCTTCCTGGCTGCTGTTGCTTCCCTTCAAGGCTGCAGACTCACTTATCAGACACTTCTGGGGATCACGTCTCTCCCTATCTTTCAAGACAGCTAGAATAATTGATTTCATTAAAGTCTAGATATTCTAGAACTAGTTCCTATATGTTAAGTGGTGATAGAGCGTTTTCCCTCTCTGCCATCTTTAAAGGGTAATCTGAATTCTGGAGGTTTGCTTTCAGCCTTCTCAAACTCATTTTGTTTCCATGGTTACAAAACACTGCTCTTCCTGACCCACAATGCATCAGGAGGGGCACACTGGCTGCCTAGTAATGGCTATATTGTGTTCCAGATTTGCAGACCTCCTCAACACTATCCAGATATTAGAAAGGGGGCTGCCCTCCTGTTGTGTGCGCCAGCTGGCAGTCCTCATTTAAGTGTTTTACAAGGAGCAAGGTAAAGGATATTTGCACTATAAATTACAAATATTGAAGCATTCCCCCAATAAATGGAATATCAAGGACAAAGGTTGGAATGCAAGAAAGCATCAGCAATTGCCACGGCATCCCAGGGGAATTTCCTCTTGCCCAGGCTAAGTCCATTAATCTAGCTCTGTACTTGGAGGCAGGAAGCCCTGTCCGGGAGGCCGATGCTGCGATGGTCAAGGGCCGGCAGCCGATCTGAAAGATCCGAATGTGAATCTGGTTTTTGCTAGCTATGGGTAATTCATTCTCTCCTAAATGTAGCTCCCTACTCTTTGAAAGAAGCAACTCTAGCAGGCTTGTTGAGAGGATTAAAGGAGATAAGTAAAGGCTTTCGCACCGTACCTAGTATGCACCCAGTAAATGCTAATAGCTAGTTTTGGCACTAGGACTTCAAAAGTCATCAATTCCTGTGATATAAAATAGTGTATAATATGTTAGTGCAAAGTATATAGAAAGTGTTTGGTGGAGATTTGGGATTATGATTACCATCACCATGATGATGGTGATGGTGATGATGGTGATGATGGTGGCTATGGTGGTGACAGTGATCAAGTTACTGAGGTATAGAAATTATAGAGACTTCAGTGTGACTGGTTGCATTTGCTCCACTTAATGAAAGATGTAGTATACATAATGATTAACAGTGTGTGACAGTCGCTCAGGCATGTCCGACTGTTTGTGACTGCATGGACTATAGCCCGCCAGGCTCCTCTGTCCATGGGATTCTCCAGACAAGAATCCTGGAGCTGCCCTTCCCTTCTCCAGGGTATCTTCCTGACCCAGGGATCCAACCCTGGTCTCCTGCATTGCAGGCAAACTCCTTACCCTCTGAGTCACCAAGGAAGCTTGTAATGTTTCATGCATGATTTACACTTTGACCATGCCTAGAGTGAAAAAGTTGGCTTAAAGCTCAACATTCAGAAAACTAAGATCATGGCATCCGGTCCCATCACTTCATGGCAAATAGATGGGGAAACAGTGGAAACAATGGCTGACTTTATTTTTCTGGGCTCCAAAATCACTGCAGATGGTGCTTGCAGCCATAAAATTAAAAGACGCTTACTCCTTGGAAGAAAGTTATGACTAACCTAGACAGCATATTGAAAAGCAGAGACATTACTTTGCCAACAAAGCTCCTTCTAGTCAAGGCTATGGTTTTTACAGTGGTCATGTGTGGATGTGAAAGTTGGACTGTGAAGAAAGCTGAGCGCCGAAGAATTGATGCTTTTGAACTGTGGTGTTGGAGAAGACTCTTGAGAGTCCCTTGGACTGCAAGGAGATCCAACCAGTCCATCCTAAAGGAGATCAGCCCTGGGTGTTCATTGGAAGGACTGATGTTGAAGCTGAAACTCCAATACTTTGGCCACCTGGTGTGAAGAGCTGACTCATTTGAAAAGACCCTGATGTTGGGAAAGATTGAGGGCAGGAGGAGAAGAAGATGACAGGATGAGATGGTTGGATGGCATCACCGACTCAATAGACATGGGTTTGGGTAGACTCCAGGAGTTGGTGATGGACAGGGAGGCCTGGTGTGTTGCAGTTCATGAGGTCGCAAAGAGACAGACACGACTGAGCGACTGAACTGAACATGTGTAGATGTGACTTACTCGAACTTGATGTGTCTCAGTTTCCTTCTCAGAAAAGTGGAGAGGACGATACTATCCTCATGTACCTCACTGAATGCACTGGTAGTTTTGGGGGCCTCGGACAGCACCAGGGCTGAGATCTTGGGAACATGTATCAAGGCGTGGAAGAGCAGGACACCCATGAGCCAAGCAGGAAGCAACCATGCTCTTCTCATCCCTCATGTGCCTCTTAATCTGCTTTGCCAGCTATTTCTTTCCTGCATGAAATCTCAGGTTGGTCCTTAGAACTTTTCCAACCATTGGAATTATATAGTCTTCTCATCACTTCTCAGAATAATAAGTATTATTTGAGAAATTACAGTGCCCAGTCCTACATGGTAAAGTGCCAAACTTCATTTAGAATGACAGTGTCTCTCTTTCCCCACTTCATCCTGGTTTCAAAGTGAATTTGCGACTTCTGCTAAGAAGGTTGATGAGGGGCAAGAATCGTGAAACTGACTTTCACCACCTCCTCTGAAGGACAGACTGTCCTCACCGGGGCCACTGTGAATGTGTGACATTAAGCAGGCTGTCCCCCCCTGGGCCTCGTGCTTCTCCTCTGCGGACCGGAGGAGGATGACTGCACAGGGGAGAGTGAGGTGTGAGAGGCATCCCTGCCGGCCCCGGCGTAGACAGAGCGCCCAGTGAATCACCATCGCTGTTTCCATGTTACCTTTTTAATTTTAGACTGACAGTCTTGTTGCAATTGTGCAGAAACGGGCTGCAATGCATTTGGCAGATTGAGAGTCACCTGCAGCCAAAGCTAGGGCTATGCAGGCCGTCGAGGGCTCAGGGCCCTGCCCTGCATGGTGAAGAGAAAACCGAGAGGCCAAGTTCTAACCCAGATGGGAAGGCTGGTCCCTTAGGCAGTCTAACTTCCTCGCCTTGCTCTCAGGAAGGCAAAGGGCATCATTTCCTTGTGCTGCTGCAGTCTCCTTGGTGAGAGGCTGGGGAAGGTTTACGAAATCCCCAGGGAAGGACAGCCGACCCCTGCACCCTGCTGACTGCTGTTCCCTTCCAGCCACTTCCCAGCCCTGGCCACCCTGGCCGCCTACAAATCAGGCTGTGTGTTCCCATAACCTGCCAGCAGTACATCAATTACACGTTATAACTGTTACCCTATACGTATAATGTGATTGTGCATATTAACTATGTAAAATATGAGCTGGAAAAGACCCTGATGCTGGGGAAGATTGAGGGCAGGAGAAGAAGGTAACCACAGAGGACGAGACGGTTGGATGGCGTTATCGACTCAATGGACATGGGTTTGAGCAAACTCCCGGAGATGGTGAAGGACAGGGAAGCCTGGCATGTTGCAGCACATGGGGTCACGGAGAGTCAGACACGATTGAGCGAATGAACAACAATCTGAGTCGGCTAAAGAAAAGCGAAAGATTTGGAGTCCAGCTGGATACCCTTTCCATGGGCTCATCCCGTGGGCAGCTCTGTCTCATGAATCATATTCCATCCAGAACCTATCTCCTCCCTGTACCCTCTCTCAAGTTGTTGTCTGTTAGCTGTTTGAAACCACCCAATTAATGAAGAATGTTGGACTCTACTCAACACTAAATCTATTTTATAACTTTTTGATGTTTTTTATCTGGTGTCTCAAACTCCTTTAAAAGGAAAAGAATTTCAACCTTGAAAATGGCATCAGTAACTACTAAGGACTTTTCTCGAGAACACAAAGCCACCTCCTGTTCATAAATTAGTTTTTCCCAGACCCCTGCCTGTACCACCTATGCAAAATCACTTGAAGACAAATGGTATTATTCATGCCAGATAATGAAGCAGATGCTCAGACGCTGCTATACCTGCTCGAGTCCCAAATTGTAGAATGAATGTCTTTACTTTTGGAAGCAGAAAGGAGTTGCAACTGTCTGGCCATTTCCAACAGGAAAGACTCAAGCATCGTTTTGATCTGGACAAGCCCATGTCTTCCTTTATGTAGGCATTCCAACCAATTTCTGTGCCAAGAGATTGTGCACACACTCAATGCACACGGCAACCCCCTGGGGAGGACTAAGTGTGCTTCTGTTTCACACTAAGCTTTGAGATTAGAGTCTCTACAACTAGGAGATGGCGGGCCATGGCTTGAAGTTTGACATCTGCCATTCTGCCTCCTACTCAAATAAAGACCCCAGGTTCCTTCCCATACTGGCTCAGAAAAGTCTCAATACAAAATGTGTGGGATCATCTAGAGTGAACTCTGGAATAAGATTAATATTCATATACCTTAAACTTATACAGTTCTGTATGTCTATTATGTCTCCATAGAAAAACTGGAAGAACAAATATCAAATATTCCCTTATCTACACCCAGAAAAGATGAATGCTCTCATTCAAAAAGGTATATGCAGCCAGTGTTTATAGCAGCACTATTTATAGCAGTCAAGACATGGAAGCAACCTGTGTCCATCGACAGATGAAATGGATAAAGAAGCTGTGGTACGTATATACAAGGGAATATCACTCAGCCACGAAAAGGAGCTATATCATGCCATTTGTAGCAACATGGATAGACCTAGAGATTGTCACTATGAGTGAAGACAGTCGGAGAAAGACACTTGTACGTGATATCACTTGGCATGTGGAATCTAAAAAACAGAACAAATGAACTTATTTACAAAACACAAACAGATTCACAGCCATAGAAATAAACTTATGGTTACCAAAGGGGCGGGGGGAAGGAGAAATTGGGAGTATGATTAACGGATGCACACTACCATATATAACATAGATAAACAACAAAGATTTACTGTATGGCACAGGGAACTATGCTCAACAAACTGTAATATAATGAGCAAGAATCGGAAAAAAGTGTGTATATATAGACATATAAATATATACATGTATGTATGTATAACTGAAATACTTTGCTGTACACCCAAAACTAACACAATATTGTCAATCAACTATAGTTCAATAAAAAAACCTCCAATGACTCAGTTTTAAAAATATTCCCTTATCAGAAAAATACTTATTTTCAAAAATTTTTGAATACAAAAAACTCAAAAAAAGACACCAAGAAAGACACTACTTTATTTACCAAGAAAGACACACTATATTTCTCTTTCTAAATACAACTGATCCTTTAACATCCCATTTAGGAAAATAAACTTTCTCCCTTATCTGAACACTTACAATATATTTTTTGAAGCAGCTGATGATACGTGGGGCATAAAAGTGAAATATTTACTAAAAATGTGACTGTGAACCACTCCGAAAACATCTCTCCAGGGGACATTTGTTGGTGATTGAATTGTTTTGAGACCGCAGTTTAATGAGCGTGTCAGACTTCAACCGTATGTCCTGCAGTCAGGAAACGCACAGAAGCAGAAGCCTGTAACTCACCAGGTTCGCTCTGGCCCCATCACGGGAGGAAGAACAGAGCCTGCACCAGGCCCCCAACGCCAACGCGAGACCAGCGTGCGGACCAGCCGACTCTTCTCACTTCTTTCCACTTCTTCCCTCGCTTGTTTGAGAAACACTGCATTCTCACTCTTCAGATTACGCAAGCGATCTTCTAACAATGTTATGACCCAACAGTGCACAAAATAAATATAACAGGATGATACAGATCAATGAATGTGTGTAAATGGGGCAACTGCTTTCTCAAGACGTGTTCCAATGTACTAGTGGAAGTAATATTTAATTTTTGTTTTCATTTTGAAAGAGTTAAAGTCTTTCTCTTCCTGCACCTTTCTTTCAGCATCTCTAGGTTTCTCTTTTTTTGGCCGGTGATTAGCCCCAGTGTCAGGCAGAACGCTCTCTTCTGGCCAGGCACTTATCTGGGTCTGCACTGTGGGCTTTATTGGTGCTTGAAGGGTGAGGCTGGGCCCTCCCAGCTCCAAGAAAGCACAGAAGAGTGAAGTACAGTTGCCAGAGAGGATGAGGAGCCTGGCTCAAACAGGAAGTGATAATAATCTCTGCTTGGGCTTTTGAGAGTTTAAAGTACTTGAAGAAAGTTTGAATCTAGGCCTGGGATCTTTAACCCTTTCAGTGCCAGGACAGAAAAGAAGATGACGGTGAGGGCAGAAGGGGTGCTAAAGTCCAGGAGAAGCCAGGGCAGGGCAGCTACTGGCATGCAAAGTGCTGTGGGCTTTATCAGTGTCCTCCCTGAAAAAAAGAAGTTGCTTAAAAACCTGCACAAAAGGCACCACTTTGAAGTAGAGAAATCATCATTTCTTTCCTTCCTCCCCCTCTCCTGTCTCTGGTAGCTTTCTGAAAAGACCAGACCTGAACAATTTGACCATCATAAATATTTCCTCAAGTGAATGAGAAATTCAGTTGTTTCGCTGCTGGGGAGAAAACCCTGCACATTCTCACAGTCTGCCACCATGGCAGGAAGGCTCCGCATCGGTGGGGGTAAACGCCGCGATCCACTCTGTAAATTCTCTCAGGAAACCTGAGGCCATGAACCAGACAGTGCTAAGGCCAAAGAGATTAAGATTGAGGACCACAGCTCGGTGGAATCTATTTATAGGCATCCACACAGAGAAGAGGTTGAGGAAACCTTTTTTGGTCAACTCGCCGAAGCGTTCAGTTACGTCTAGTTATGATGGGCTGTTTAATTCCATTACATTCTGGAAAAACAATTCAGCTGACCACAGACCACCAAATAGCTTTTTGGACAGCACTGGAGAGAATTTCCTCTTTCAGGACGTTAGAAGAATCGGACAGGACAGAGGCTGTAACCGATCCTTAACAGGGGAGAAGTGGTGGGAGACTTAAAGATGAAGCAGGTAGATGGTTTAGAGGAATCAGTCACAAACACAACAGAGCAATATTTCAGGAGGAGAGAAAAAGTGAAATCAGAAATTAAAAAGAACTTTAGGAAGCAAACACAGGTTCTGTTTAACATGGTGGATTGCACAGACGGATTATCTTCTCTGTACCCACCCCCCTGCAAAAGAGTGTTAAAGGTTTTATTCACCGTTAACAGAGAACAGCAGCAGAAGAGGTGTTTGAACAGGAGAATGGAACTTAGGGAGCAAAGGGAAGACAGTAAAGGCTTCGGGGAGAAGAGAATGTGTCTGTAGATGGAGACACTGATGGAGAAGGGATTGTTTATCTCAAGGGATCCACCGAAGGGTCCCCTCCAGCATTCTGAGTGGTAGGTGAGGACCACTACCCCTTGCTTCTCCGTATTGTAGGAAACTGAAGGTTATTCAGTGGGGAAAGTGAATAGCAAATGCTCTGAATTTGGGGACACAGGCCTTGCCAAAGGTCAGCATGTGGTCTCCAGGTAGAAGATACTAGAAATACCCCTTTGCTATGAACCTCCTCCCCATCTACTCCCAGACATTCAGAAGCCAGGTGTGGGCAACCCTTACCCATCCACAAGTCCCACCATGCACTTGACCAATCTGGGTTTTAGTACCTTAGTCATCAGGAAACACCGGTTCGATTCCTGGGTGGGGAAGATCCTCTGGAGAAGGGAAAGGCTACCCACTCCAGTATTCTGGCCTGGAGAATTCCATGGATTCCAGTTTATGGGGTTGCAAAGAGTTGGACATGATTGAGCCACTGTCACTTTTCATGAATATGAGAGGATAGTCAAGCATTACTAAAAATTTGATGGCGAAAAGGATAAAACAGAACAAATAAACCTAGAGGAATTAGTCAATGAAAATGAAGGGAACATAAATAAACTTAAAAAAATCAGTGTTAGATAGATACTAGATCAGCAAATGCTGCATTCGTGGAAAAAAAATGAATAAAAGCATCCATACACCCGCACACATATGTGTGGACAAGGAATAAATAAAAGGCCTTGGAATTCATAGGTATGGTAGCTAAAATAAAAACCAATTTCTATAAACAGTTTGAAGGATAGAGTGGAGGAAAATTTCTCAGCACTGAAAGACATACAATGTAAAAATCCTACTGGGTGCCAGTAGAATGGGGTAAAAAGGACCACATTTGGGTCCATCATCATGAAATGTGGGGACACCATCGCCAAATAGAAGATCTTAAGGGCTTCATTATTTTTGTTGAAGAACGTTTCTGTGAACAGTCTTGCACCATCCCTGCACAGATGGATGGATAGATAAGAAGGTCAGCAGAGGAAGAGGGACAATGGACCATTGCTCATCAAAGGACAGTCCCTTCTGGGGACTCTGGGCCACTTTGGGTGTTGTTGGGTTCACTAAGGGACATAAACTGTCATAGGAGGGCTCCCAGAGGACAGAGAAGATCCCCTGAGTTTCTTCTAATGGAACGATGTCACCACCTTTTAGAAGAGATAGCCTGGGACATATTTACAGACTGTTCATTTTGAAATCAACATCTAGGAAGATATTGGAACAAGTCATTGAGTAATCCACTGATCTCCCAGGAGGGCAGAAGACACTGGGAAGAACCAACAAATGCTTCTGGAAGAGCAAATGTATCAGCAAAATTCAAGGTCCTCCTCTGAGGCTTCAGGGTGCGAAGGGACCCCAGAAGATGGGCCTGGGGGTCCAGCACGGGGCTTACCCAGGAATCTAATATAAAAAAACATCGCAGAGTATTGTGATACACACACGCTACAGTCAGCACAAACAGTGCATTTGGACACCATGCCAGTTTCAGCAAATCTCTCCAAATATGAAAGATAAATGAATATGTACATAATAGGGTATGAAATTTAAACAGTAAAACCCAGGCAAGGCTGCCAGTGGACAGTGGGGTCTGAGGGGCATTAGGGACAAGTTGGGGGCTCCAATCTCCAGTTGTAAAGCTCCTTGTTTTCTACCCAAGTCCAGACACACCTGCAAATCAAAATTCAACCATAGCAACCAAGACGGGGAAGGCAAGTGAGTGCTGGGGAAGAATGGCCTGGGGCACTTTGTTCTCCTGGATCACAGTGGGAACCATCTGGAGTTCTCTGCCAGATATTGTTCCAAGGGCCTTCCTCTTCCACCCTGTGTAATCCAGACAGCACGCCTCTGACAGTGGGACTCCTACTATCTGCATTTTACAAATGGGGGGACTGAGGCTTTGAGAAGTAAAGCATCACGTCCTAGCTTATACGGTTAAAAGCTGCCAGCAGGAAGACCGTTAGAAAACTCAAAAACACAGTGGAAGTTTCTGTTTCCTAATGTTTCTCAAAGTCGTTCACGGGAGCTGTGAACCTACCCAATGAAATTCCATCAAATGTAACTTTCTGTGCTGATCAAATACTGTAAATGCTTTTACTCAACAGGTATCAGAGAAAAGTAAAAGGCATTTGTATTGGAAAAAGACACAAAAATGAAGACATTCAAACCATGACCTTTGTGTTCTTCTACACGTGGGGATGTCCATCAGCTCCAATTTCAGTCGGAGCACAGAGTCTGGCTTTGTACTGTGGAAGCAGAGCCTGAAAGCCAGCCTTTGACGATCCGAGGACAGAGATGACCACGGCTCTGTGACTCACACACTCTCGTGGTGAAGGAGTTGTGGGTCCGTGCAGCTGCTGATCAGCAGGACCCACAGAGGCAGATGCAAGAAGCAGAGGGAGGGAGGCCAGGCCAGCCCAGGGTCCCCCGCGTGCCCTGTGTGCTCCAAGTCACTAACCTGGCCATCCAGCCAGGGCTCCCAGGTCGTGGCCACTGCTGTCCAGCCTCCAGGTCAGAGCCCCTGGACGTGTCCCTCTGGCCGGGAAGGGTGGGTATGTCATACCCGCAGGCGATATTCTGAGGCCCATGGCGGAGACCACGGTGGGACAAGATGTGCGCTCCTTTGGTTTGCCACATTTTACAAAAAAACTGGATGTGAAACATAGAAGATGGCCACTGTGGTCAGGGTCACGCTTCCATGGGGCTCTGGTTGCAAAGGGAAGCTTCTGGGACACGCGGAGCACTCAGTGCTAGATGGAGGCGATGCCCGCCAGCAGCCATTCTAAAGTCCCCGCTCCACCTGCCTTCTACACTGGGACCGGAGGCGGGGCGTGAGCGGGCCCACTGGTGCGGGGGGCGCTGCTGAACTCTACTACAGACGCCTGATCACAAGCACTGGTCCTTGGAACGTAATATTTTGCTTTCTTTTTGCAGACCTGATGTTAACCTGTGAGATCTGACGTCCACACGAGGGAAAGCGTTGATTTGCTCGCTGCAATCCGGAGGAGCACAGATTCCAGGCGCAGTGCATTGGGGGAGCGCCCCTCACCTCAAGGGCCAGGAGCATCGTAAGCGGTCACACGGAAGCAGGGCAGCAGGAGGCCCGCGGTTTACCTGGATCTCCCAAGTCACAGGGCTGGCGTGGAACGTGAATCTGACTCCAAAAAGCATGTGTGTTCTGGTCCACTCTGCTGCAGAAGGTCTCAAACAGGATTTGCTAAGCTCTGGAAAATGGGCATAAACAGAGGCTGCTGTGAAGTCACTTCAGCCATGTCCGACTGTGTGTGACCTGATAGACGGCAGCCCACCAGGCTCCCCCGTCCCTGGGATTCTTCAGGCAAGAACACTGGAGTGGGTTGCCATTTCCTTCTCCAATGCATGAAAGTGAAAAGGGAAAGGGAAGTCGCTCAGTCGTGTCAGACTCTTAGCGACCCCATGGACTGTGGCCCACCAGGCTCCTCCGCCCATGGGATTTTCCAGGCAAGAGTACTGGAGTGGGGTGCCATCGCCTTCTCTGATAAACAGAGGAATGTAGATCAAAAGTTCCCAAATGTAGCAAAAGACATAAACCTACAAATCCAAGAAGCAGAGTGAACCCCCAGCAGGATAAACCCTAAAATTTCATGCCAGGGACATCATACTCCAACTCCAGCCTCCTTGTACAGCTTCCTGTTGCTAATGGTAAAAACATTTTATTTTTTATATCAAAGAATTAAATGAAGATATAACCAGCTTCCATTTAAGGTGGGCTAATTTTCTACTGTATATCTAAAAGCGTGTTAACTAAATGCATGTGACAGTAGACATACACAAATATAAATATCACAGAAACAAATCAATTGCTCTTAAATAACAAAATGCGAGAATTCCAAACAGACCATGACTATGCTTCTTGTCTGTTTTTGATATTACGACATGAAGGTAAATGACCATTTACATTTTAGTATATGTAATGAGCCAAAACCAAACAGGGTATAATATCTTATTTAAAAATGCATTTGTCAACAAATCATGCATTTACCATGTAATTATCTTAAATTACGTAGAGGAGCATCACTATTTCCCTGTGGACAGTTGAAATGTGTCTTTATGTATAATCAAAATGATCAACATTTGTGTTAAAATGAATGTTTTAATGAAATCTGCAGTGACATATCAATCAAAAACAACACTGCTTCTTCATCATGTATCATGCAAAAATAATCATGTGATTAAAAAAAGAAAACTCTCCCGGAGCTCTTGAGATTAGGTATTGCCATATAAGAAGCTGGCAAGACCAGAAGATGTTAAGAAATTGTGCACATGTGTTTAATCATGGGCGCCTTCATTTTTCCCAACCACAAATGTGCCTTCATTTCTTTATCTCCTCAATGGGAGGTGTTGCTCAACTGAGCAGGAGCCCTAATTAAATTAAGATGTTTACCCGAGGTTTCAAGCCAGCTTCCCCGACAGCCCATTTGTCTTACCAACCTGAGAACAGGGTACTGTCCCTCGGCCCTGCCCACGTTGCAAGACAGCGAAAGAGGAAGTGAGGAACTGGGGCCTCTGACGGCATCAGCTTTATCTGAAGACATCAAAGTTGGTTCAGTTCAGAGAAATGTGAACTCATCAAGGTAGATAATACGGCATCCCCACAAGCATTGAGGCTTCCCAGGTGGCGCTCGTAGTACAGAACCTGCCTGCCAGTGCAGGTCGACGGAAGAGATGCAGGTTCAATCCCTGGGTCAAGAAGATCCCCTGGAGGAGGGCATAGCAACCCACTCCAGTATTCTTGCCTGGAGAATCCCATGGATAGAGGAGCCTGGTAGGCTGTAGTCCGTGGGGTTGCAAAGAGTCAGACGTGACTGAAGCAACTTAGCGCGCATGCACACACCACAAGCAATGCTGGGGTTTGATTTAGGCTCTGTTGGGGAGAATTCACAGCACGTCCTCGTTTACTGCATGGATGAACATGACCTCCACATACTCACACCCAGGTAGGGGGTTCGTTTCTTACATTTATGCAGACAGACCTAATGACAGTTTATACAACAGCAGCAGAGCGGGTCGGTTGGCCATCCATCTTTACTGCCTCCCAGCTGTGCAGTCCGCGTGAGCCACTTTTCCAGTCTGAACCCCATTTATTCATCTGCAAAGTAGGGTTGGTAATGGCACCTGCCTTTATCGAAAGAGCAGAAAATAAGCAAATATCTACAAAGCCCTGAGGAATGGTCCTCTCACATGATGAGCATTGCAGAGAGTCTATTATATCAACTAAAAATAACCGACACAGAAGCAGGCATCTACGGAAACGCTGAGAACAAGAGGGTGTCAGGGATCTGAGTGAGGTTGTCCAGTGAGGTCATCCAAAGGGTTTTCTGTAGATTTAGGTCTTCCCTGGAGTCGCATCTTTGATGTTCTGTTCCCCTACTTTTTTCTATTTGCTGTCCCATTCCGCAGACTGAAGTAGCAGGTGAATCGAGCGTGTCACAGTGAAGACAGAAGGGCCTGGGGGAGACGCAGCGCCCAAACGGAGGATGAACCTTGGGGCACCGTCTTGGTTCCAGGTGCCCATGGAGCACCAGGTGACCTCCTGTGTCCAGGAGGGAGCTGCCCTGAGGGGAGCCGCCTTACCCCCAGTGGGTGCTCCCAGAAGATTCTGCAGACAGACGAGATGAGGAGGCCCTGAGGACCAGGGGTGCAGAACCCCCCCCCCCCAATTCACTGCTCTCCAAGGGGCCCAGGAGGGATTGACAAGCCTATTTTGCCCTATGAGCACCTCTTCATGTTCTGGAAAGGAGCTGTCATCTCCACCTCTCTCCTCTCCAGACAAAACAACCTTCTTGGATGTTTTCTCAGCTGCCCTCTCTCTTCTTGAAACATTAAGCACAGTTAGGAACACGGTGGGCATTATTATTTACTAGCAGAAGTCTTTGAATTTTCAACTTCTCCAGCCTTTGAACACCGTGATGGACTTTGTTCCCTGTCAGAGTTTCCGATTATGAAAAGGTGAAAGCTAAAAGCAGGGTTGGGTGGGAACAGGGTGGGGACCACCTCTGCAGGAACGCCGTGTCTTCAAAGGATCATTTCCCATTGGTTTTGCCAAAATTCCCTTGGATGTGGTGGCCTCTCCCTGTTACTTGGGTGGTTCTGGAACCAAAATGGGGTTTCCACAGTTTCCTACTCATTCCCTCTCCTGGGGAGGAACCAGGATATCTCCCTGAGCTTCCAGGGAGCTGGAACTGAACTTCCTATCACTGGACTCTCAACTGCAATGTGACAATCGTTTTATTAACTTTAAAAAGCATATGCCACTTAAGTTTTTTGAAAAATACCCAAGGAGTTCAAGTTGAAAGAAAAGACTTCATCCTGCTATTGGCTGCATTCGGACCAGGTCTACTAGAGGGCTGATTCTTCCGAAAAGGAAACCCCATCTTCAAGTTCTCGATTTATATTTCAATTTAAAATTTAGTGCTGGCCCCAGGGAAGATGCAACCATGTGTAAGATATACCCATGCTTGGAGAGTCTGTCGGTTTTAAACAGAACAGGCTCATTTAGGATCAAAGAACATGGTAAAGATGTGTTGATTTGCTTGCTCAGGGAAAATGAATTCTTAAAAGCACTCTTTTGTTTTTACTGCTTCAAAATAAGTGTCAGTCCATGTAAGAGTTGGGCCATAAAGAAGGCTGAGCACTGAAGAATTTGATGCTTTCAACCTGGGGTGTTGAAGTTTCTTAAGAGTCCCTTGGACAGCAAGGAGATCAAACCAGTCAATCCTAAAGGAAATCAACCCTGAATATTCACTGGAAGGACTGATGCTGATGCTGAAGCTCCAATACTTTGGGCACCTGATGCGAAGAGGCAACTCATTGGAAAAGACCCTACTCGTTGGAAAAGACCCTGATGCTGGGGAAGATTGAGGTCAGGAGGAGAACGGGACGACAGAGGATGAGATGGTTGGATGGCATCACTGACTCAATGAAACAGAGTTTGAGCAAACTTTGGAAGATAGTGAAGGACAAGGAAGCCTGATGTGCTGCAGTCCATGGGATCACAAAGAGCTGGACACAACTTAGCGACTGAACAATGACCCTGCTATTACCAACACGTGAATTTTGAGTTGTTTCCTCAAGTCTCCAAAGACCTTCCCTATTCCCTTTCATGTCCCCATCCTGACGCTCCTAGGAGGATGGAGAGCAGTTGTCCGTCGTCTAGCCTCCCAGACGAAGACCCTCCTGCCCAGGTCCACGTGTGGGGGCCCAGAGCCCAGGCCTCCTGTGAGTGAGCCCTCTAGAGTGCTCTTCCTGGGTTCAAATTCTCATATGGTGGCTTTTTTCCTATTAAGCAACTTACCAGGTCAGATTCTGTGCCACTTTATCTAGAGATGTAGCCCACTCATCCAGAAGTGGGACCACTTCCCACCTGGGGGCAGGCCCACCTCAAGGGTAGACACAAACCCAGGCAATCCAGGGACAGTCAGGAACTCAGGTCCAGGACCCTTATAAGAGCTATTTGGTGAATGAGTATAATAATAGTAACAGTAACAGTAATAACAATAACTAACAGTATTACCTGCCTCTTGAGAAACCTATATGCAGGTCAGGAAGCAACAGTTAGAACTGGACATGGAACAACAGACTGGTTCCAAATAGGAAAAGGAGTACCTCAAGGCTGTATATTGTCACCCTGTTTATTTAACTTCTATGCAGAGTACATCATGAGAAACTCTGGGCTGGAAGAAGCACAAGCTGGAATCAAGATTGCCGGGAGAAATGTCAATAACCTCAGATATGCAGATGACATCACCCTTATGGCAGAAAGTGAAGAGGAACTAAAAAGCCTCTTGATGAAAGTGAAAGAGGAGAGTGAAAAAGCTGGCTTAAAGCTCAACATTCAGAAAACTAAGATCATGGCATCTGGTCCCATCACTTCACGGCAAATAGACGTGGAAACAGTGGAAACAGTGTCAGACTTTAATTTTTGGGGGCTCCAAAATCACTGCAGATGGTAATTGCAGCCATGAAATTAAAAGGCGCTTACTCCTTGGAAGGAAAGTTATGACCAACCTAGATAGTATATTCAAAAGCAGAGACATTACTTTGCCAACAGATGTCCGTCTAATCAAGGCTATGTTTTCTCCAGTAGTCATGTATGGATGTGAGAGTTGGACTATGAAGAAAGCTGAGTGCTGAAGAATTGATGCTTTTGAACTGTGGTGTTGGAGAAGACTCTTGAGAGTCCCATGGGCTGCAAGGAGATCCAACCAGTCCATTCTGAAGGAGATCAGTCCTGGGTGTTCTTTGGAAGGACTGATGCTAAAGCTGAAACTCCAGTACTTTGGCTACCTCATGCGAAGAGCTGACTCATTGGAAAAGACCCTGATGCTGGGAGGGATTGGAGGCAGGAGGAGAAGGGGACGACAGAGGATGAGATGGCTGGATGGCATCACCGACTCGATGGATGTGAGTTTGAGTGAACTCCGGGAGTTGGTGTTGGGCAGGCAGGCCTGGTGTGCTGCAGTTCAAGGGGTCTCAAAGAGTCGGACACGACTGAGTGACTGAACTGAACTGAACTGAACTGAACAGTATTAAGTCCTTTTTGTATCCTAGACACTGTCCTGAGCAGCTCATGTAAACTAGCTCGTTTAATTCTGGTTGGCCCCATGAGGCTAGCCAGTGTTTCCCTGGGATGCTGGTGCTGATGCTGACGGATGCGAGAGGGTTGCTTTGAAGCAGGCCTGATATTTCCATACCCTGCAGTCTCATGGTTGGAACTGGGGCTCCTCCAATTTGTCTATCTCAGAGTCGAATGCCATGAAATGTTCTTTCTACCATATACAGTTCAAAGGAGCAATTGCTGTGATATGTTCATGTGACTTTCAACATAATATAGATACTTCCCTCTCGCGCTTTTTACACATAATGTCCAAATTGTTCAGTTACAGCAGATTTTGCAGTCACGAAGCTTAAAAGCGACTGATCCTGCAAGCTGACTTCTGAAAGGGTCACAATTACTGCATCCACCTCCCCATCAATATTGACTTACCAATGTCAACATCACACCCTCAGTGCCACAAATAATGTTTCCTAATTTAGGAGAATTTTCTAAAGACTTGTCAGTATAGTAGCTGGATTTTTATCACTATGGGTATGGATGAGAGGAAGGAAATAAAAATGGAAACAGCTGTCAGTTAAGATTCTTGTCTCAGGAAGACTCTTACTGAAAAGTGAAATACTTTTTCATTTTAACTCTAGCAGAAGCTGTCTGAATTTTAAAAAATAAAATAAAAAAGAGAGAGAGAGAAAAAGCATCTTCAATTCTCAAGAGTCCCAGACCCCATTGTTTGGATAATTATTGGGGAAAAAAATGGAAATACCTTAAAGGAAAAGATGCTTGAATGCAGGAATTCTGAGCTGTTGGTGCTTAACTTCATGGAGATACATCAGGGCATTCATACACCACTGAGTTCACCCATTTGAAGTTTTTTTCAATTAAAAAAAATATATTTACAGGGTCATGCCACCATCACCACTCTCCAAGTTTAGAGCATTCTGTCCCTCCTATAAGGAACTCTGGGCCATTAGCAGGCACACTGCCTTCTCTCACCCCAAACTCAGTTCCCACAGTGTGCCTTCTGTCTCAGTGGGTTTGTCTGAGTGCCCCCGGATCTGTTGTCCTTCTCTCTCATCCATCCTTCCCCCAGGAGAGAGGTGTGTGGACCCCACCTCCAAATCTCTCAAGTGGGCTTTCCAGGAATGCTGTTCATTCCCTTGGGTTGGTGGTTTCCAATGGTTGTGACTTTCTGGAACCCACTGTTGAAATGAAACCTGAGGATGGAGCATCAGCGGTGAGGGGAGAGTCTGGGATGCAGGCCCCAGAGGCACTGGCTGAGCAGAGGACGATGCTGCCCAAGGTCGGCTCTGGCAGTGCCCGAGGACCCTGGAGCTCAGCCCAGACTCTGCGAGACGTGGGCCAGGTGGCAAAGCGTGTCCTCTGAGGTGGTTCATGCCACTGCCCAGGTGATTTTTCTCTTGACCCTGGGTCTCCACATACCTGTAATAAATTAGTTTTTCAAGGAGATTCCAAAGCCCAAATCAATAGACAATAGCTCTGGTGCTTGGGGGTTTTTTTGGGATAAAATACACAACACAGTGTTCACATTTGTCTCATCATTTCCCACGTTTTCATCTTGTAAAACTGAAACTGCACCCATCAGTGGAGAAGGCAATGGCACCCCACTCCAGTCCTCTTGCCTGGAAAATCACATGGACGGGGGAGCCTGCTAGGCTGCCGTCTATCGGATCACACAGAGTCGGACACAGCTGAAGTGACTTAGCAGCAGCAGCAGCACCCATCAGACATTAACTCCCCACTCCCTGCCCCAGACCCTGACACCCAGCAGGCTACTTTCTGTCTCCATGCATCTGACAACTCTGGGTGCCTCTTATAAGTGGATTACACAATATTTGCCTGGCTTATTTCATGAGCATAATGACCTCAAGATCCATCCAGGTTGTAGCCTGTGTCAGAGTCTCCTTCTTTCCAAAGAAGGACAATATTGTGTTGTCCAGTGACTCTCAGACACCTACTTCTGCAAACTGCTAGTGCAAGGAGGGTGCAGTCCATGCGGCTCTGAGAGGCTAGGCAGGCCGTGCCCTTGCCCACTGCGTGTGCCTGCTCCCGCCAAGCCCTCCTCCCCGCTTGGAAAGAACTGCCAGGCTCCCTGTACTGCCTGCAGAGAAGGACACTCACCAGTTTTCTCCCTATAGACAAAACAGGAGGCACATTGGAAAGTTCCCAAAGTGGAAGGTGGCAGTGGCAGGGGCAGGACGGGGGGTGGGGGTCAGTGTCTTTCTGAGGGCCTGCTGTACAGTGAGAGCCTGGACGGCAGACAAAGCTCTCTGTCCTGCCCCTAGTCCAAGCTCTGGGCCCTACCCTCAGCCGGGCACCTGGGAAGATTGCCCAGGAGTATGAAGGTGGAACATGGGCTTTGGGGCCACTCAGATGGGGGTGGGATCCTTCTCAGTAGGGTCACCTGCCCTGGCATCTATATTAGGACCAACAGTCCCTATTGGATCCTGGTTTCTTCATCCTGAATAGTGGGAAAACAGCCATATTCACACCATGCATTGATCTGAGAATTAAGAGCAGATAATCCAGAGATCCGGAATCAGTGTGGCTCAGATGGTGAAGAAGCTGCCTGCAAGGCAGGAGGCCTAGGTTCCAACCGTGGATCGGGAAGATCCTCCGGAGAAGGGAAAGGCTACCCACTCCAGTATTCTTGCCTGGGAAATCCCATGGACAGAGGGGTTTGGCGGGCTACAGTCCATGGGCTTGCAAAGAGTCAGACATGACTGAGTGGCTAATGCTTTCACTTTCAATCTATAGATGGACGTGAAGAGTGTCTACAGATAGTGAGGGCTCAGTGAGTGGGAGCCAACATTAATGTGATTAAAACCACAATTTAAGAGGGAAGAACATTTAAAGTGTGGCCCATCCATGTATTTCAGCTTTATGCAACCGTTAAAAATTTTGTTTACATTTTGTGTTTACAAAATTGTTTAATGCATCAGGAAATTTTTATGCCGTGTTAAATTTTTTAAAGTTTCCAGAATTATAGATATGGAGTGATTTCAATTATGCTTAAAAAAAAAACAGTAATAAAGACGCCAGAGGAGATATGGCAAAATATGAACAGTGGGTATATCTGGGTAATGAGATTGTGCATGACTATTTTTCCTTTTCTACTTTAATATACTTCCCATAAAGCAGATTTCTATAATTATACATTATTGTACATGGGGGCTTCCCTGGTGGCTCAGATGGTAAAGAATCTGCCTGTAATGCAGGAGACCCAGGTTCGATCCCTGGGTCGGGAAGATCCCCTGGAGAAGGAAATGGCAACCCACTCCAATATTCTTACCTGGAAAATCCCATGGACAGAGAAGCCTGGTGGGCTACAGTCCATAGGGTCATAAAGAGTCAGACATGACTGAGCAACTAACATTTTCACTTTTCATAATTATATATACAGTAAACCAAAAATTCAAGGAAATGCAAATATACGCTCCTCAAGGAGATCAGCCCTGGGATTTCTTTGGAAGGAATGATGCTAAAGCTGAAACTCCAGTACTTTGGCCACCTCATGTGAAGAGTTGACTCAATGGAGAAGACTTTGATGCTGGGAGGGATTGGGGGCACGAAGAGAAGGGGACGACCGAGGATGAGATGGCTGGATGGCATCACTGATTTGATGGACGTGAGTCTGAGTGAACTCCAGGAGTTGGTGATGGACAGGGAGGCCTGGCGTGCTGCAATTCATGGGGTAGCAAAGAGTCAGACACGACTGAGCGACTGAACTGAACTGAACTGAACTTAAGCTTTAGTTTTCCATCTCACAGGGGTCCTGGCCTGGTCCTGGAAGCCTGTCATAGCAGAGGTCCAGGCCATGTGCTGACCACCAGCATCAGTGCTGGGGAACCCAGAGCACGGGCTCCGTTCCGACGATAAATACAACTGGCAAATATTTTTATCAGGATCTTAAAGTGGCTCACTCATGTTATCTGCGGACAAATAGTGTCCTTCTCACGTTAAAGTCCCAGAAAGAGATTAAGCCCAGCTCCAGGATTAGAGCTGACTGGTTACACATTTTGTGGATATGAATCACCGCTGGTCGGTGACCTCTATATCCCAGGGTTACTGTTTGACTCCGTCTGTTCTCTGCCACGTCCTGGCTCTACCTAAGAAGCAGGGAAGGAAAAGGAGAGCCTGGAGGGCCCTGTGGAGGCCGCCAGGCCTCATCTGCCGCGGGGACAGCCGCGGGGACAGCCGCGGGGACAGCCGCGGGGACAGGCGCGGGTCCTGGGCGGCACGAGAGCCGAGCCGGGAGCCTCTGCCCCACCGGCCCGGGAGAGAGCCGCCGGGTTTCAGACACTCTCGCTCCCGACCTGTGTGGCCCTGCCCACGGCCGCGCTCGGGATTCCTCCTGTGCCCACTGCCCGCCGGCGGCTGCGCCTCCCAGAGCCCCAGGCACCCAGACACCCCAGCCACCGTCTGCCAGTGCTCACCTCTGAGATCTGGTTGTCAACTTCTGTTTTGTTCTTGCAGTGGCAAAACAAGGGTTAAAGGTTATTTTTAGCGCCTGAGGGGTCCCCGGGATGGTTTTAAAAGGATACGCTGATCCCTGCTCCAGTGTGAGGCCACTCTTAGCGACCCCATGGACTGCAGCCTACCAGGCTCCTTTGACCATGGGATATTCTAGGCAGGAGTACTGGAGTGGGGTGCCATCGCCTTCTCCGGTTTAAAATCACACACGCTTACAAGTCAGCTACACTCCAATCTAAAATAAACCATAACCAACAAGGACCTGCTGTACAGCGCAGGGAACTCTGCTCAGGGTGTGTGGCAGCCTGGATGGGAGGGGAGTTTGAGGGAGAATGGATTCATGTTTATGTGCGGCTGAATCCCTTTACTGGGCACCCGAAACCATCTCAGCATTGTAAATCAGCTACCCCATGGAATGTAGCCGGACAGCCTCTTCTGTCCATGGGATTCTCTAGACAAGAATATTGGAGTGGGTTGCCATTTCCTTCTCCAGGGGATCTTCCTGACCCAGGGATCGAACATGGGTCTCCTGCATTGCAGGCAGGTTCTTTACTGTCTGAACCACCAAGGAAGTACCCAATATAAAATAAAAAGTTTAAATACATAAATAAATAAAATCTGAAAAAGAAGAAAATAAAATCACACACTGTGTTCCAGCTGAATCTTATACTGTTACAAGACAACCCTGTCTCCTTAGCACGACTGTCATTCCTGCCCTGGGGGTGCTGGGAGTCAGCCTGTCTTTAGGTCAAGAGTGAGGTTAACCAAAGCACTTCAAACTTCCTGCTTTCCACAGGAGATATCCAGAGTCTGCCTGTTGTCCCCTCCGTGTGCCTTGTGGGAGGGAAGCAGGAATATCTCAAAGATTATTGTCCAAAAAGCAGACGCCATCTTTGCAGCCTGGAAACTGTGGACCAGGAGCCAAGCAGGCCCTTAGTACCAGTGTGTTCCATTCCTTCCTCTTCAGAGTCACAGGTAATTCCAGGGCCACCTGTCAACCTGTAGGTCAGACTGACCCAGATCCCACACTTGGAAAACAATAGCACAGAGTATGTCTCTCCTTGCGCCAACAAGTAAGTTATAAAAGGAATTGATGTCAGCAGATCTTCGCCATGATAAGTTTTCCTATTGCCAGGACGCAAGCTTCATGGGCTACAGATTGCGTCAAAGTTGCTTATAAACTCAAACTTTGGGGTTGCATCTGTGATTGCCTTGTGCTAGAAACATGGAAATACCAAGAAGTCCAGGGAAAGATTCTTCTGGAAACTAAATTAGGTCAAATCCATTAGCATCCAGCTTTTTTTTGTGCAGGTCTCTGTGTGCGTGGGGGCTCGAGGTACCAGATGCTTGGTTCTCTCATTAACCTCTGATCCCTTCTTCTTCCAAATACCATTGAGCCTGTCCTGGAAAGGGAGACAAAGCAAGGAGGAGTGATTCATTTCTCATTTGACTAGACCCTTCATAAACATGTGTCATTTTCCCAAGAATAAGTCCTTGAGGTGAAATTGTACAATCCATCGTCTTTCTAAATCTCTCAGGCTTCAAGGCGACAAGAAGACCTCTGTGTGGGGGTTGGAACAGGTGCCAGAGAGAGCAAAGTGGGGAGGGGAGCGTGGACGCGCCCTGGAGCCCCAGAGAATGAAACCCAGAGAATGAAACGTGGTGTTTAATGAGTCATTTTTAATTAGCTTTCGTATGCTATGGCGCCTCACTGGTGATTATTTGTGCTGCTCTTCTGGGTTTTCCACAAGAGGTTCTGTTTTATGGCCACTGATACCACGTCTGCTCAGAGCTATTATCAGAAAATATGGTGACTTACACACATACAGAGACACGCGCAGTAAGCAACAGAAACGGCACCACGAGAGCAGCCCCTTGGGGTGACACTGGGGCAGCCCACTTCGGATCACAGCCTCTGTGATTCATCAAGAGCAGGGCCGGTCACGTCCACGGGCAGCACGTGTCCTTTTCTGGGGGCCGAGCTCCAGGGACTGTTTGGTTCCGACTTTCTGATTGTTAGAAAGATGCCAGGAGCAAACTTCCTGAAAAGGGTTCCCTGGGAAACATCCACTCCCAGAAGGAGGGTTCTGAGAGGCTCTACCCGGAACTGGGGTTGGCAGGCAAGCAGGGAAGGCCCCGGTGGGAACCAGGGGTGACTCAGCTGGACTCTGGTTCTGGAGTGCTTTTCTCAGACTAAAGCTGAGCCATCAAGAGCCCAAGAGGATGGCCAAGGGGTGTTCAGTCTCTCAGTCATGTTTGACTCTGAAACCCCATGGACTGCAGCACACCAGGCTTCCCTGTCCTTCACCATCTCCCAGAGCTTGCTCAAACTCATATCCACCAAGTCGATGATGTCATCCAACCATGTCATCCTCTGCCGTCCCCTTCTCCTCCTGCCCTCAGTCTTTCCCAGCATCAGGGGCTTTTCCAATGAGTCGGCTCTTTGCATCAGGTGGCCAAAGTATCGGAGCTTCAGCTTTAGCGTCAGTCCTTCCAATGAATATTCAGGGTTGATTTCCTTTAGGATTGATGGGTATGATCTCCTTGCAGTCCAAGGGACTCTCAAGAGTCTTCTCCAGCACTACAATTCGAAGGCATCTATTCTTCAGTACTCAGCCTTCTTAATCAGAAGGCTAAAGTGGATGGAAACACAGGTGGGAGGAAATTAAAGATGAAGGGAAGATGCTTGAGCTCTGTTTCTGGGCCAGCATGAACGCCTTCAGGAGTGCTAGGACATCCGAGGTTCGGCAGTGCTCACCCGCTCCGTGACTCCGCAGGGTCAGGGAGCCTGCAGTGGGTGCGTCTGTCTACAAATGCATGCCTGTGCAGAGCAAGTCAACCCGGCCTGGAGGAGTCTGCTCTCCGCGCCAGTCATGATGTCCACACAGACTGGCGACACACGAAAACCGCAAATGGGACATCTCATCCCTCATTTCTGTCTTTAATCATTAGCTGCCTGCTCTCGAGTTACACCTGGGCAGCTTCTCTGGCATACAGGTGTTACTCCACAGGAAACTGTTCAATGACAGCCATCAAACAGGCCCCATGTCACCTTTAACCAGGACGGATGTGCAGACTGAACACAGTCGAGTGGGCGAAGGGTTCCCCACTGGCATGTTGAGTCTCGGATCACGTGTCACTGACAGGGGGCCTCCCGGCGACCCTGCCCCCATGGGACTCAGGCCCACCAGTCACGCTCTTTCAGAGCATCCTTTGCTTCTTCTCGGTGTCCAGCACAAGTTCCAGCGAGCCTGGTTTTCGCGGCCCTCTGCGTGGGGAGATGCCTGCCTCCTCCACCAGTTGCCAAAGTCCTGAGCTGGGGATTCTCTGTCCTTTCTTCACCGCCATCTACACGACACATGAGCATGTAGAGGGCCTGCAGGGACAGTTTCCAGATGAAGGGCCCAGGGATGCCTTGCACAAACCATACAGTCGGGAAACACTGTGTCTTGCCAGTCCAGCTGCTAGCCCTGAGTGAAGGGATTCTGTTTTTCAATTTGAAACATTTGGTCAGCAAGTTCCTTTCAGTACTTTATCCTCAAAATAGACTCTGTGTCATTCGCGTCTACCCTGACCTTGGGCTCTGTGTGTCTGACTCATATCTGGGTCAACCACAGCTGCGCAGGCAGCTGCCCTCAATCAGTTGTCACAGCCTCTGGGCACAGAGGTTCCAGTGAGTGATGTCGACAGCAATCTTGTCATTTACACTCAGAGTTTGACTTCTTAAAAAGTGTGATTTACTCACGCTGCTAATATCAAAACACACACAGCCTGTTTTATAGGGGTGATTTTAAATCCGATACCTGCTCTATACAGGCGCTCTCTAACCCTGAAGGCTCCCAGACCTGCCTGTTCTCAGACTCGCCTGCTGGCAGGAAGATGCGCCTTCTAACAATAGATGTCCTCTCCCGATGAAATCCAGGACCAACTTTTCCACTGACCCAGATCTTTCACACGCAGAGAAAGGGAACGTTCACAGTTGCCGGACTGTGAGTACAGACCTGACGTTGAATAAAGGCCACACTTCTCAGCCCTGGGATTGTTTTCATTGTTTTCGGAATGTAATTTCTGGGGAAAAAAATTCTAATCCTGGCTGCAAACCATGTCCCAAACAATAACTGCTTTTAAGTACAGTTTTAAAGAGTGATTTCTGAGGCTTTGTTCTCATGACAGCAATTCATTCCTATGGCAATAGTCACGGTGCCCTACCGCTCACATTGATAAAATATGTGTATAAAATATTAAAACGAGGCAACCAGGATTGAGGCTTGAATGAGCAACAGCGATGTGATTGAAGGGCAAGTTTCAACGTTAGGGGAAAAAAAAAGCAACCTTAGATGTCTGCCTTTTACTCCAAGGAAATTACACACTGGTGACTCTTGAGGAAGGAATACATATGAAAATGCACGCCCACAGACACACTGACAGACCCGGCTACCATTCAGCCATCCAGAGGGTGAGCGAGGAAACAAGCATCCAGACTTGACCCCATGGCTTATGCCCTAAAATGACAAGTTTTTTTTTTTTTTTTCTAACTCTTTATTTTATATCGGAGTACAGCCTGGCATGCTGTAGTCCCTGGGGTCGCAAAGATTCAGACATGACTGAATGCCTGAACTTAACTGAAAGTGAAAGGAAGTATTAGTTGCTCAGTTGTGCCCGACTCTTCGTGACCCCACGTACTGCAGCCCACCAGGCTCCTCTGTCCACGGGATTTTCCAGGCAAGGATACTGTGGAATGGTTAGCCATTCTGTTCTCCAAGGTGATCTTCCTGACCCAGGGATCGAACCCGGGTCTCCTGCACTGCAGGCAGATTCTTTACTGACTGAGCTACCAAGAAGCCTATTAACAATATTGTGATAGTTTCAGGCAGACAGCAAAGGAACCCAGCCACACATATACATGAATCCATTCTCCCTCAAACTCCCTTCCATCCAGGCTGCCACATACTATTCAGCAGAGTTCCCTGTGCTATACAATAGGTTCTTGTTGGTTATCCATTTTAAATGTAGCCGTACCTGTCTATCCCAAACTCTGTAACTATCCTTTCTCCCCCTCTTTCCTCCCAGCAACAATAAGTTTGAAATGACAACTTTGTAGTTGGAATGTTTTCAATGTGTTAAGACTTGCAATTGGGTTTCCCAGGTGGCTCAGTGGTAAACAATTCACCTACCAATGCAGGAGACTCGGATCTGATCCCTGGGTTAGGAGGATCCTCTGGAGAAGTGAATGGCAACCCAGTATTCTTGCCTGGGAACTCCCATAGACAGAGGAGCCTGGAGGTCTATAGTTTGTGGGGTCACAAAAGAGTCGGACGTGACTGAGCGACTGAGCTCGCAAGACTTGCAATGAGTCTAAGTAGAAGAAATAATGATTTTTTTCCCCCAAGAGTAAAACAAAACTGATAGTAATGTACTAAGTTGGATTTTAGGATGCTTATGGTTCACGCACAAGCCTTTATAGCATTTGTAAAACACTAAGGAACAGGACTGGCAACTTTAGTAATAAAATAGCCAGTTATCTTTCTCGGTTAAAGTGAGTTTCTTTGGGAATAGCCAGAGGAATTGCAATTCAAGATATGGCAGACCATAGGAAAATTCAGGAAACAAGGAAGGGAAACTTGCTTTTATAGGGAAAGGTGGGGGCGGGGCTTGGGAAGAGCTGGGATGACCAAAAGAGTTCGCTGGAGGACCTGCGAGTCCAAAGCGCAGAGCTTCCCATTGGCTGGGCTGCTGCAGCGGCTGATTGACTGGGCCGTAGTCCAGTGGAGAGATGGTGTCTTCTTCCTGCTGGATGGAAAGTGGAGGCGCCTTCCTGTCCGAGATACAGGCCTGTTTCTTCCTGTTTGGAGTAATTGATGGTGATGACAGGCCTGAGAGCTCCCCCTATAGGCCTGTTCTGATCCAGCTTTTTAGCGGAGGTTCCCTTGTTAATTCCAAGGCCAGATGCAGAAAGGGAATGGTGCCTTTCAGCAGCGGGCCAGGCACTCCCAGAAATGTTCCCTTTCCTTATGACTTGTCCTGCGGTTGTTGTAGCTGGAATATCAGGGAGTTTCCTGTCCGGGTACTTAATCTCCAGGCTCTGGGGAGAGTTACCTGGTGGCCAGCTCATAGATACTGGAGGGCAGAAGCTGCAGAAGCAGCTCAGTCTCCTTCTGTGCTCACCCTGCACACCTGATCTGCATTACCTCAGTCTCAGTCTGTGCTGTATCATTCTCTTAATTATAAACTCCTCTTGCCTGGTGGCTCAGAGGGTAAAGAATCTGCCGGAGATGCAGGAGACCCGGATTCAATTCCTGGGTCTGGAAGATACCCAGGAGAAGGGATTGGCAACCCACTCCAATGGTCTTGCCTGGAGAATCACATGGACAGAGGAGCCTGGCTGGTACAGTCCACGGGTCGCAAAGAGTCAGTAAAACTGAGGAACTAACCCACACCTTGTGTTCTGGGTCTTTTATACTTGGCTGAAAAAGAGTTACTCAAGGCTGATATTTTCATGAAAAGCATCTATTCCAGCACAGGTGTACTCTCAGAAGGTAAAAACAGTCTCTTGTTTTCACTTACAAAATTTACAGTAAGAAGAAATATAACATCTTTCTCAGATCCAGGTTTTCTCGTCTGGGAAAAAAACAAAGACCATACTTACTGGCTAGGAAATACGCATATGATCTTGAACGGTGGGATCAGAAAGTGGTTGTGTGTGCCCATCTGAGTTGAGAAGGACGGTATTATCATACAGCAGCACTTCCTGCAGGATGTTAAGGCACTTTATAAATATTAATTATCTCATTTGTCCTCATCACTTTGTATGAGCCAGAGATATTATAGCTGTCCAGTCACCCAACTCACTAAATATCTGAAGTCGCTATTTCCAATTCAAAATAGTCTCACCTCCCTATTATTCAGAGATGTCATTGAGCTTATGAAAGATCCCGTCGCCTCTGGTTCTTTCCATCTGTTTCACTCAACTCTATTGAATCACTAAATATCTCTATTCGGGCCCATTTCTTCCCCCTTTAACATATGTTAGTTTAGCCAGAAAATATAGATACAGAAAAATAAGGGTAAGCCACTCATAAGCTCATGATCATTAAAAAGTTACCTGTGGCTAATTGGTTGTATCGATTCTGAAGAGATATGTGTGAGATCATGAATCTGTATTCCCTTTAATACTGCTTCCTGTTTATCAATATCATTATTTTTAATATATTGTACGTAGTTATTTTCATGTGTTATATACCATTAACAGCTGAAAATCATTTCACTACAGGCAGACCTTGTTTTATTGTGCTTTCATGATTATGCTCTACAGACACTATGTTTTCATGAAATTGGAGGTTTGCAACCCTGCCCTGCACAAGTCTATTGGTGCCATGTTCCAACTGTGTTTTCTCATTCCCCATCTCTGTGTCATACTTCACTAATTCTCATGCTGTTGCAAACATTTCCATTACTATTATGTTTGTTATGGGAATCTGGGATGAAGGAGTGAACTTTGATGCTACTGTTGTGAAAGGATTGCAGCTCACTGAAGGCTGAGAGGATGTTCAGAATTTTTTAGCAAATCTTTAGTAACAAACTATTTTTAAATTAAGGTTTCTAGACATAATGTGATCGCACACCTCATGGACTACAGTGCAATGTAAACTTGAGTGTTATAGGCCCTGGGAAACCAGAAAATCCGTGTGGCCTGCTCCATTGCGGTATTTGGCTTATTGGAGTGTCGAGAACTTACCCACAGCATTTGCCAGGTCTGCCTCTGTATGAACCTGCCATAATTAAACTAAACTCTTAAATCTAAGCACGGAGGTTGTTTCAGCATTTTTGCTGATATAAACTGCTCCCTCCAAACCAGGCAGTCAGCTTGGTCTGTATACTTCTGAACCATTCTTCATGGCCAAACAAGTATATAAAAACTGCATCCTCTTATAAAGGTTTTTTTTTTGTTTTGTTTCTCGTATACAAACGGCATTATACCATGAAATTCACTTTGCTCACTTAAAAAAAAATACCTCATGAAAGTTCTTGTAGAGAATTCTTTAAATAGCTGCAGAAAATGTTTTGTATGAATATACCACTATTTGTCCAACCCTTTTCCTTGATGGGCATTCAGGTTTTTTCCTGATTTTTGCCATACAAATCCTCCTGCACTAGACAACCTTGAATGTAAACACTAGTATATTCATGTGTTTAGTTCCGTAGCACAAGAGCAAAAAGGTGGGATTTCTGAGTCAAGTGGTGTATTTGTTATACGACTAGATTTGTTAAATGTGCCTCTTAAAGGCATTTGCACCGATATGTGTAAGAATTTAAGCTGCTTTGTCAGTTTCTTTCATAAAGATGCTCCAGTTGAAGCATCTTGTATGTTGTCATATAGACAAGGAAACTGATACTCAGAAAAGTAATATCTGAGAGTCAGGACTAGGATCTGGGTCTCTTGTTTCTTTGACCAGGACTTTTTGGAAAACATCAAGCCTTTACTGGGGGATGGGAGAGTTATTAAATGAGACAGAAGAGGTGTACCAGATAGTTACTGCTGTGTAACAAAGTAGCCCGACTTAGTGGCTTAAAATGAGAGCCAAGTACACGGTTATGATTCCGTGGGTCAGCCCCTGAGGCTGGACTCTGCTAGACTGTCTTCTGAGTTAGGGTCCCTCACGTCTCTGCGGTCAGCTCCGCGTCAGCTGGGACGCCTCAGTTCTCCTGTGCTCTCTCTCACCCTGCAGTCACCGTCCCAGGTGTATTTTCACGGCAGGGGCTCTACGAGAGTAAAATCATGTGAGTCTCTGTGAGGCTTTAGGCTGGGAGCCCGCGGATCATCACTTGTGCCATACTTGGAGGCCCACGAGAGTCCCAAGGCTGGCCCAGATTTGAAAAGCGGCGAAACTGCCTCTGCCTCTTAGCGGGAGGAGCTGCAGAGTCCCACTGCGAAGGGCCAGGACAAGGGCAGCTGGAGAAGGGGGCCACGTTTGCAAACACCCACCACGTTTTCAGGTTACTTTTTTCCCACTTTCCAAACAATCGCTCTGGTATCCCCTTGATGTGGTTGTTTGGATATCATGGCTCTGTTAGAGATTACAAACATTACAAAGGAAGTCATGTTTGAAGTGAAACCACAAGAAGTTCTCCCAGGATACCACGGCCACGTAGGCCACAACTTTTCCCATGGGGAAGAAAAAATTGTCAGATAAGAAAAGTGAATCACTATGACCACTTTGCTCTCATTATTCATAATACATTACACAGAGGGCTGGTGATTTATCTCTTATTTCTTTATTGCTCTCATGGAGAGCACTGTTTGGGGTGTATATCTTTTATGTCTTTTTTTTTAAAAAACTTATTTCTATATGTGTGTCTCCCCCCCACACACACTTTTATTATGTAATTTTCCATCTCACACAATAAACAAGTGAAGAGAAGGGATTTACAGGTCATAAAACTAGCAGGCCATCAATAAAGTTAAACAGGGTGTACTTCCTTCTGATACCTCAGCAAGAGCGTGTCCTTGGGGGCGCGGGGCGGGATATGGTTCGGGCCAAGGAGCCCAGCTCTGCCGGTGTCCCGGCTGGGCGGGCGCGGTGTGCGCCTGCACGATAGCCCCGCAGGGGCGCTCGTTAGCGCAGAGAGGGAACAGCGTCTATATTTAGAAACTTCTGGCTCCAGCCAAATGTAAAATGGATTTAGGATGTGGGCTGAGGACAAGGAAAGGAACACACACATGTTAATAGTTCGTTTGTTCTTCCCTGAATCAGCAGCTTCGTGTGGAAAATGACCTTCTGTGACATTCCTGTTTGTCTGTAATTACAGATCCGCGTGGCAAGAAAAGACACTCAAGGGGAGCTCTGCTGACTTACTGCACTGGGCATCTCCTGACGTCTGCACCCCTGCATCACCGCCTCTGAGCCAGGCCCAGGGAGCCCCCGCTCAGAGCCCCCAGGATTCTGAAGGAGGGAGCTGGAGGTCCTGGGCGTCTTCTATGGCAGAAATCCACAAAGAGGCTGAGAATGTTTATAACGACTAAAATAAGCGTGGAGGGAAAAACTATAGGTTTCAGTAAAAAGTGCTTTAGGGACATTCTGTACCAGAAATTCCTGTCCAAAGGGAACAGGAGACAAAAAAAAGTGGAGACCCTATTGTTTACTTGGAGGTTTGAAAAGAAATAGGTCAGTGATTTGTTTCCATAGTGACTATTACCGAAATAAGATGCACTGACACCAATGCTGATTTATCCTCCTATTCAAGCCCTTTTACAAGATCACTTTAATCGGCGTGGGTTCTTGAATATAAACAAGAGACCAAGTTATCTTTCACAATCATTATCTTTTTGTCAGCTGCAAATGAGACTTTCTAAAAAATAATAAAGTAATCCAAATTCATGCCATACCAGCTTATGGGTTTAGATAAAGCATGGGTTTTACATATATGAATCGTGTCCTGGGGATTTGTAATTAAATTTTAGGTCTTAAAGTGTCAATATAATATGATTTCTGTGTTACTCCCAAACTGTAGGATGTTTATTTGCTATTGGCGATCCCTCAGCCATATGACGGGAGGCTGGGCTGTAAACGTGGGCACTCATGCTGGCTCCTATGACCAGTTTGAATCTGACCTTTAATCCAAGAGCAGGGTCAGGCCGGCAGTGTGGAAGGCAGCCTGCCCAGGGGAGCCATCGTTTTGGCCATTTTAGCCACCAGGTTGAACCATGCCTGATGATGTCTTCTGAAGCGATCAATATCAGTTTGCAAGACAGCCGAGATGTCCTGACCAGCCCCATCCGGGTGAGACACAAGAAAGAAACCCGTGCTCGGCCCACACCCTCCATGGAGGCGCTGTCGGGAATCTGGGTCGGGAGGATCTTGTTCCCTAGGGTCGGTTTTCTACGTCTGGATCATTTCCTTGGCTTAGCTCATAACCTTTGTAAACATAGCTGAAGTGGGTCAGTTCTCAACCGTGGGGTGTAGAAATCAAGTTCACCATTTTTTCCAGACTCATGGGGGACTCTGTGTGCAAGTGTGACAGCCTGCTTATGTGTGTAAGGGTGAGGGTACACGAGTGTGTACTTGCGTGTGAGTGCATGTGAGCATGAGGCTGCATATATGAATGTGGGTGTGTGAACGTGGGACTGTGAGTATGTGTGGGTGTGTCTGTGCGTGTATGAGTGTGTGAGTGTGCCTGGGAAGGAGTGCTGTGTGGAAGTGTGGCTTCAGCAGGCAAGGCACCCCCCTCACTCTGGGGGTGATCCTTCACCCACCCGCACCCACCTCCAGGTAGCAGATGATGGGGGTCATGTGTCCTCGTCTCCATTTGCCTTTTAGCAAGTTTCTTCTGTTTGATCCCTTCACGGCTATGTCGAGGGGAGAAATGGTTTCTTGAGTAAGATGGGATGGCTGGAGTGGAGGCTGAGCCTTTTGGCTAAAATTAGGTGAGAAGATTATCAGTGGATGGGCATAAATGTAAGGAGCTTAAGTGCCGTGCTTCACGCCTGCACTGGGTCAGGCTCCCGTCTTCCCTGTTTTCCTGGCACCAGTGTTTATCAAATAAATGTGTTTTCTCTATATCTGTCTGTGTGTTTCAGTCATGTCCTACTGTTTGTGACCCCATGGACTGTAGCCTACCAGGCTCCTCTGTCCATGGGATTCTCTAGGCCAGAATACTGGAGTGGGCTGCCGTTTCCTCCTCCAGGGGATCTTCTTGACCCTGGGATCAAACCAACATCCCTTATGTCACCTGCATTGCCAGGCAGGTTTTTTTTTTTTTATCAATAGTGCCATGTAGGAAGCCCTTCTCTGTACTTAAGCAATTATTACTTTTTCCTAACATAGGAGACATTAAACCTGCGCGAGCTGAGGTGACAGGCTTTATGGGAAGGCGCTTGGCAAAGAGAATGGACACCGCTGGGTCCCCTGCAAGCAGCCCCTCCTTCAGCTGATGCTGCAGGGGGAGGCCCGCCCCGTACTCCTGGGAGAGTTGCCAGGGCAGTGTCACCCACTGAGGACGTCCCCTGCCCTCCTAATGGGAGGGACCAGCAGACCCAGTTCAGGGTCGTAGGAAGTCATAAGCAGTTCATCTGCATGTGTATGTTATGTGTTTCAAATATTGATAGAATTCATTTCTATTGACTTTACTCTATAAATGGTGTATATTGTCACCTCAACATTGTCCCACACACTCTCTCCATGTGAATATGTGTGTCTCTGTTTCATTCACTTCTCTGTCAAATGTGGTCCACTGGGTAGAAACATCACAATCTACTACCCGTCTCCTGATCAGGATTCTCTTTGGACAAATATTTTAAATGTTATTTTATTGAAATCTCTTGCTTTTAAACCTAGTTTTGTTTTCTTATTCCTCAGAGGTACTTTTTCCAGTAACTCAGCCTTAAATATTTTAAGTCAGCTTAAAAAGAAAGCAAAAAACCTATTTTTTTCTGACTATAAAATGAATTCATGCCCATTTAAAAGTAAACACACAAAAGCTTAGTTCTCCACTCCAGGAAAAACCACTGTGGACATTTTGATGTATTTCTTTCCAGCAATTTTCTTGTACCTTTATATTACCTTTGATTTGTATAAACCTACCGCCATCAAAAGAAGCAATTTCCCTCGCCCTTAAAACTCTTTGAAAATAAACTTTTAATGATTTAAATGCACTCCTTCCTGTGCTCCAATTGTTAGGCATTTAGGTGCTACCAATATTTCACTCTATTCCGTGTAACAAATGTTCTGTTACCCGCTCTGTGCTCACGTTAGGTGTAGAAAGTTCCCAAAAAGGAAAGTGCCACAGTAACAAAGACGAGATTGTATCCTTCACAGACCATTAATCAAAAAACAAAGACTATACAAATGCCTATATGATATCATTGTGATTTGTACTATAAAGAATAAGCCAAAAATAAAACAGCTATCACAGGGAGGCAGAAAAGCAGTCACATGGGGTAGGTAGGACTCCACCAGGAAAAGAGAGATTCAAGCTGGAGTTGTGGGTGAACAGAGGTGGCTGATTGAAGGGGTGTGTGTGTGTGTGTGTGTGTGTGTGTGTGCGCGCGCGTGTACGTATGAGAGAGGGGGAGAGACCTGTGGGTGGACACGTCTGTGCTGGCATCAGGCTTGTCCACTGGCATCGAGAACATGACCTCAGCTGGGCAGGAGAGAATACAGATCATCACCCCACTATGAAAACCTACACGTTTAACTCTGCGTTCACATTTCTGGTTCTCTCCTAAAGTGTTCATCCTGAACACTGAATGATTAGACCACAGTGCTTTGAAGGAATCACGTCTGCAAGATTTTGATATATTAAAAATAAAATATTGCCCAAAGTTCTGTATTTTGGATGCCAATACCACTTATTTATTCTTTGCAACTGGTGCCAGTGACCTTGAGCATTGTTCTGACAACAACCTCAGCTGCATTATCACCACTGTTTACTGTACATCGGCTAAGATGAGTGGCTATGAAACAAAAAAGTAGAGGAAGCAAAGTTATTCTTAATGATTAAGAGCACTTCAAGAAACATATTATTAAAATAGTAAAGGTGTGTATATGTGTATGTGTGCGTATGTGTGTATGCACGTGTGTGTATGTATCTTTGCTCTTTGAATAATGTGCACACACAATACTTAGGGTTTCATTGAAAAAGAATTATCAGAGAGGATCTGGGATCTGGATGAGATAGGGGGATTCCACAGGTTCAACAATGGGCAGGAAAGGTTTTAGTAAATGGGGAGACTCTCAGGAAAGAAAGCATCAGTATTATAAATAAGTGATCTCAAATTTAATTTATTAAGTTTCAATAAAATTTTTTACAGAATTTTTAAAGGAATTCTTTGTCAAAATAGTTCCAAAGTTTATCTCTAGAGAAATAATAAGAACAGCTAAGAAAATTAGCAGGAAAAAAAATCCAGGAAAATCATTTAAAATATTTCTTCTGACAGATAAGAACAAGGTAGGGTAAGGGTGAAATGGAGGCTGCTATTTTTCATATAAGCCTCAAACCTTTATTTAACTCTATGCCTGCACTCCTATGATTAAAAACATACAAAGATGTATTAATACTTTAATATATAAAAAAGAATGTTTGCTTCATTGAGTAGTACAGCAATAGGCAGGGGTATTAGTGGACAGAGGAGAAGCCCAGAGTTTTTATAAGAATTAAAGATAAAAATAACTTTTTAAATCAGTGGCATAATTGTTAATACTTTGTAAATAAAATCAAACACATACAACAAACCCAACTAACACTACACTACTACTTAGAGATGAAAGAACGAAAAAAAGGAAGAGTTGTAAGACAAGGAAGTAAACATATAGGTGAATAAATATCTTTGGTATAATAGTAAAATAAAAATATACAGTAAAAGGTAAAGATACTTGACTCCTAAAAATTTTAAACTTCTATATGCCAGAAAAACAAGTAAAACTTAAAAGCCAATGACCAAATAGGATAACTATGTACTACAATTATGTCAACATTAGATTTAGAAATTTTTCTTAGTTGGAGTATAGCTCCCTTACACTGCTGTGTCAGTTTCTATTGTGCGGCTAAGTGAATCAGCCGGATGTATATGCATGTCCCCTGTGTGTTGGATTTCCCCCCCATTTAGGTCACCACAGAGCACCAAGTTCCCCGCGCTGTACGGTAGGCGCTCACTAGTCATCTATTTTGTACATAGTGTGTGCATATGTCAATGCCAACCTCCCAACTCACCCACCCCCAATGCTCAATTTTAGGGATTCCCTACAAATCAAGAATGATACACATCCTCATAGAAAAACATTCAAATAGCATAAGAAAATAGGTAGAGGAAGAAGGAAAAAGAGTCAACAAATAAATGAGCAACTTTGAATTCTCTGGTCAAGAAAGTGCATATTAAAATAATAACCAGACTCTGGTAACAGTGAATGAGCACACCCAGTGTCCATGTCTCAGTTTCCAAGGTTAGTCTCCAGTGAAAGGAACCAACGAAAGACACGACATATTTTAGTGAAAAAAAAAACAAAAACAAAAGCCTACATAGTCTCAAATAAGGGAGAAAAAAAAAAGAAGTGTAATGTATGTTTAAAAATAATATCTTGCAGAATACATACCCAAATGTAAGATGAATGACATTTATCTCTACTGCTAAAGTTACTTTAAGTTAGATTACAAGAGTCCAAGAAAGGAAGTCTCACTTAAGAACATACAACACTGTTGTAACAAACGACTAGGACTTGAGCCATATTTTAAAGCTGTGTCTGTTTCAAAAGAAGCTGACTCAGCTCTGGAGGGTGGAAAGGCGGAGGGGCCTTGAGCACCAGCCAGATGTGGAGGTGAGATTCCACTGCTGGGTTCAGCAAGTCCCTAGTGCAGCTGGCGTTCTCTACAAGCAGCAACTTCTCATTCCTCTTCTTTCATTCTTCCCAGCTTTCATTTTCAATGGTGCCTGACTGCTAGCAGACAAGGAAGTGATTGGAATCTTTCATACTAAGATGTGAATGGTCCATTGCTGACTCAGCTTGTGATGTCTCCCAGGCAGCTCTGCATTCTAAGAGTGGCTGGTGAATCCAAGTGGACTCTAAGGGTCACAGTTACATTCATTATTTAAGCACATCTATGGACACTTTTTCTGCCCTAGTTCTGTTTCTTCTGCAGGGAGATGGTATTGTTGGTACAATAGTTCAAATCTATAATTTCTAAACTTAAAAAAATTATGGTGATGCACGCACCAGTCTAGGAATATACTAAAAGCCCTCAAGCTGTACACACTTTATTTATTTCTGGCCACTACGTTGCATGCAGGACATTAGTTCCTGACCAGGGATGGAAACTGTGCCCCTGCAGTGGAAGCATGGAGTCTTCACCACTGGATTGCCAGGGAAGTACCTTCCAAATTTTTGATGATGCATTTCTGTCATATTTTTAAAAATAAACACTTGCCCAAATAACTCATTGATTTCACATAAATGTGTACAACTGCTGCACTAATATGCTTTATTTACCATAAACATACACATAATTAAGGGTTTCCCTGGTGGCTTAGACAGTAAGGAATCTGCCTGCAATGTGGGAGACCCAGGTTCGATCATTGTCAGGAAGATTCCCTGGAGAAGGAAATGTCCATCCACTCCAGTACTCTTCCCTAGGAAATCCCACGGACAGAGGAGCCTGGCAGGCTACAGTCCACGGGATAGAAAAGATTCGGACACAACTGAGTGACTAACACTACACTACTACATATGTTAAAGGGTCAGATAAACAATATTTTAAAACTATTTTATCTTAGCCTTAAAAACGTATTTTTGTTCTCATTCCATTGTGTTTTGACTGCAAGTAGTGAGAATGAATATGCCTCTCACATGTAAACTACATGTATACCCCAAATGTTGAGAGAAAACAGCCAGTGAGAGCCTCCTGTCCCCACCCTTCCCTTTGGGTGTTTACTCTATCTTCAGTGGTGATTATGCCTATCAGACCAGCACATGTGTGTGCAGGGGGAGAAGAAGGGATCAGTTTGACCAGTTAGTAAAGTTTGATCTTATTTGATTAAAATAAGAGAAAGATAAAGAAGGTATAATGGTGTCTCTCTGTTTCCCAGTTAATTATCCTGGGGGTGCACCCACTGATCCATATGTATTATTTAAAACAAGAACAAGCTCAGACCCAGATTTTGTGGAAAGTGGAAGTGTTACAATTTGTGCTAAGAAGAAACTCTAATGTAAAGGAACACACAAAACAAAATCAAACACAAACCTTACTTTTCCAGCTTTTACAAACTCTGTGACCTTAGGAGCATATGGCAAGGGCCCTCACAGGGCAGTGGGTGAGGACTCCGCCTGGGACCCAGCATCTCCAGCAAGGATGTTGGGGACAAACAGGCTGGGGGAGGTTGCTCCTGGAAACGAGCTGGCTTGGGAAAGAGGGCTTCTTTGCAAAACGTTGCTTAGCGGACTGGAATTTAAATTTCCTTCCCTGCTTGGGTCCTTTTCAATGGGCGTTCACTTTTTAAAATTCCAGATTTCTGTGCTAAAGTATTTAAAGAGCAATCTCTGCAGCACAGTGAGCTTGGAGGCCTGGAGCTGGTAAGGACCGGGGCTGAAATGTTTAGATAACATCATAGCCATTCACCCTGGCTGCCTTCTTTCCTCTTCCCTCACGCTAAACGCTGTGGTCTCAGAATAGCTGTGCTCTGGCCGTGAGGAGGAGGATGTACAGCTTTTCAGTAAAGAACAGCCTGGACTAAAGTCACACTGTCAGCTTCTGCCTGAGAAAGGGTGTAGGTGGGGGCAAGGCTCACATGCCCTATTCCTTGCCGGTGAGAAATGTGATATGAAACTGGCTTTACAGAAATCACAGCTGTCTCCCTTTTACGGCACTGTTTTCAACGTAAGATGGCAAAGTAAAACCCAAGGAAAGGCCTGGTCTAACAGAGGACATTTATGGGGGGTGGGGTGGTGTGTGTGTGTGTGTGTGTGTGTGTGTATGTGTGTATTTAGTCACTCAGTTGTGTCCGACTCTTTGAGACCCCCATGGGCTGTAGTCCATTGTGTGTGTGTGTGTGTGTGTGCGTATTCAGTCCCTCAGTCGTGTCCGACTCTTTGTGACCCCATGGGCTGTAGACCATCAGGCCCGTGTGTGTGTGTGTGTGTGTGTGTGTGTGTATTTAGTCGCTCAGTCGTGTCCGACTCTTTGTGACCCCATGGGCTGTAGACCATCAGGCCCGTGTGTCTGTGTCTGTGTATTTAGTCACTCAGTTGTGTCCGACTCTTCGAGACCCCCATGGGCTGTAGTCCATTGTGTGTGTGTGTATTGTCACTCAGTTGTGTCCGACTCTTTGAGACCCCATGGGCCGTAGTCCATTGTGTGTGTGTGTGTGTGTGTATTTAGTCGCTCAGTCGTGTCCGACTCTTTGAGACCCCATGGGCTGTAGTCCATCGTGTGTGTGTGTGTATTGTCACTCAGTTGTGTCCGACTCTTTGCGACCCCATGGGCTGCAGACCATCAGGCCCCTGTGTGTGTGTGTGTGTGTGTGTGTGTGTCTGTGTGTCTGTGTGCGTATTTAGTCCCTCAGTCGTGTCCGACTCTTTGTGACCCCATGGGCTGTAGACCATCAGGTCCGTGTGTGTGTGTGTGTGTGTGTGTGTGTGTATTTAGTCGCTCAGTCGTGTCCGACTCTTTGTGACCCCATGGGCTGTAGACCATCAGGCCCGTGTGTCTGTGTCTGTGTATTTAGTCACTCAGTTGTGTCCGACTCTTCGAGACCCCCATGGGCTGTAGTCCATCGTGTGTGTGTGTATTGTCACTCAGTTGTGTCCGACTCTTTGAGACCCCATGGGCCGTAGTCCATTGTGTGTGTGTGTGTGTGTGTATTTAGTCGCTCAGTCGTGTCCGACTCTTTGAGACCCCATGGGCTGTAGTCCATTGTGTGTGTGTGTGTGTGTGTATTTAGTCACTCAGTTGTGTCCGACTCTTTGAGACCCCATGGGCTGTAGTCCATCGTGTGTGTGTGTGTATTGTCACTCAGTTGTGTCCGACTCTTTGCGACCCCATGGGCTGCAGACCATCAGGCCCGTGTGTGTGTGTGTGTGTGTGTGTGTCTGTGTGCGTATTTAGTCCCTCAGTCGTGTCCGACTCTTTGTGACCCCATGGGCTGTAGACCATCAGGCCCGTGTGTGTGTGTGTGTGTGTGTGTGTGTGTGTGTGTGTGTGTATTTAGTCGCTCAGTCGTGTCCGACTCTTTGTGACCCCATGGGCTGTAGACCATCAGGCCCGTGTGTCTGTGTCTGTGTGTGTATGTAGTCACTCAGTTGTGTCCGACTCTTTGTGACCCCATGGGCTGTAGTCCATCGTGTGTGTGTGTGTATTGTCACTCAGTTGTGTCCGACTCTTTGCGACCCCATGGGCTGCAGACCATCAGGCCCCTGTGTGTGTGTGTGTGTGTGTGTATTTAGTCGCTCAGTCGTGTCCGACTCTTTGCGACCCCATGGGCTGTAGTCCATCAGGCCCCTCTGTCCATGGGATTCTCCAGGCAAGAATACTGGAGTAGGTATCCGTGCCCTCCTCCAGGGCCTCTTCCTAACCCCAGGGATCAATGCCAGGTCTCTGGCACCTCAGGCTGATTCTTTACCCCGGGGTCACCAGGGAAGCCCCGAGAACACTGAAATATTGCAGGTGGGTGGTGGGGGACGGACTTGAGGAGTTAAAACAGGTTGCACGTCGATTTTAAGTTGAAAGCGGGAATTCCCCAAAGTGATTTTTATCCTTTAAAATTGACAAGTCCACTCCTTATTGCCATCGCCTCCCTCCACCTGTGCATCGGCCAGGAGGGCCGGCCTCCACGTCCTTCTCTTCTTATGTGTCCGTCTGCCAGTCCTGCCACTTCTCTCTCCGGCAGTTACGCGGTTTATCCATCATACTGCACTGATACACTCCTCCGTTCACCCGAACTCTCCGGGCAGCATCCCACTGTTCACCTCGACTCCATTCAGCACCGCCAGGTGGGTGAAACTGGCAGCGAAATGCTTTGAAACAAAACCAAAGACTCACGGCGCAGCGTGGCAAGGGGTATGAGATGGGCGCCATGTTTACCAGTGGGTCTCAGGACAGCCATGTGACTGACCGACGCTGACGTACGGCCGCGCGACTGGCTGGCATGGGTCACGTGAGAATTCATGTCCTCCAATGAGCAGGCTGCGCGGGGAGTTCACGGCAGAGGCGCAAGGCCACGGGCTCGCTCCTCGGTTCCTAGGCGCGCAGAGGCGATGATGCAGGAACAGTCTGCCGCTGTGGTTGCCACGGAGGCTGCAGCCCTGGTCTCATGAGAGGCCATGTGCTCACCGCCGCCCCGCCCCAGAAGTGTAGGGGCGCACCTGGGCGTACAGGAGTAAAGCCGTTATTTCTGGTAGGATCGGCTCCGCGTGGACCCAGGTGCCCGGTGGAGCGGGAGCGGCTGGGAGGAAGCCTCTGCTGGACTGTGTGTGCCATGAGCTCTGGTAACATTAGTTACTAGTGGCTGTCCCACGAGTGTAACGCTAACGCTTCTTTTCGATAATAGGAGAGACTACCCCTCTGCCTCCGCCCTTTCTCGTCACTGGGACCTGCAGTCACTGGCTGTCTGCTGACAACTGAAGGGCAGGAGGCCCACTCCTGGGGGCAGTTTCAAGGTACCCTACGCGTGTGGCGACCCAACCTGGGTGAGAACCTGGCGTCTGGGGCCACGGTCATGCGGGGGAAGGGACAGGCTGGACTTCGGCGGCCTGGGCCTCCGCAGGCGCGGCTGCAGCCCGACCTGCGGGACTCAGCCCCAATGGCTCACAGCCCAGGGTCTCAGCTCCCTCGGACACGTACTGTCAAGTGTGTGCAGAGACGTGTAAACTCCAGACGGGAGCCCTGTCCGCTGTCTGGTTTAGCCAAGGGGCCGAAGCCAGTGAATTAGGCGCCGCTGCCACCTGGTGGAGACATACCCGCGTTCTAACACCACGGTTTATTTTTCTGTTTGTTTTTTTTCTCTGAAGGATGAAGGAAATGCCCTCTGAAGTTGAAGATGGGAGCCTTCAGGCCAGACATATCAGAGCCCCAAGGCAGTGGGCGGAAGCTGTATCAGGTCAGGATGCTGGACCGTCTCCAGGGCTTCCTGAGGGTGGGTGTCAGAGGCTGGCAGTCATTTCTGTGAAGTGTTTGGACTTCCCACAGTATCAGATGTACTCACAATGAAAGAACCACAGGGTACACCAAAGTCAAGCTGTAAATTACTCGTATACATTTGGGGTTGTCTGTTTTACTCTTTCTCTCCATTCAGATGTCAGGTTGCTGTCAATGAGCCCATTTATTCAGTCTGAAGCGTGGATGAGGGACTTCCCTGTGTGGTCAGTCCAGTGGTTAAGACTGCATTCCCAATGCAGGTGCGGGGGGCGCTCCACAGAAAAAGAGAGGCAGTGGAACTTGCCTCAGCAAAGCCGAGAGGTCCTGAGGAGAGCTGAGCCTGCTGTCCGCCAACCCAGCCCCTCAGCGAGCAAGAGACAATCAGTCGCAACAGAGGTTCCCTTTAAGCAGTTCCGCTTTATTGTCACAAACTCTTGGTTTATATAGGCAAGCAAGGGGGTTTTGCGAGGAACTTTCTATAGTTGCACCAATCACGTTAAAGGTCAAATCATAATATGCCATAGCCGCACCAATCACATTAAAGGTCAAATCGTAATATGCCACAGTCGCACCAATCTCATTAAAGGTCAAATCATAATATGCCATAGTTGCACCAATCACGTTAAAGGTCAAATCGTCATGCGCCTTCATTGTAACAGGAGTCTACCGTGATTACGCGCTGTCCACGTGCACGGAAATCAAGAGAGCCAATCAAAAGTTTTGACAAACAACTTAGGCCACGCCCTCATCTGGTCCGCCAGGTGCCATCTTAGCTCTAAACCGCAAAGCTAGCCCTTCTTTTTTAAGGTTTCCCATTTAGGGACCCACATGCAGGGGCATAGGTTCAGTCCCTGGTCAGAGAACTAAGATCCTGCAAGCCACACCGTGTGGTCAAAATAAAAAAAGTGCAGATGACAATGACCTGATTCCACATGGCCACCAGTGAACTCAGAAAAAGTCTGGAGGGAGCCCGACTGAGCAGAAATAACCTAGCAAAGAATGTTATATTTCCTCTGACTCCGGAAAATAACAGTTGTCCACATCAGTGTCATCTGTGCTTCAGAAAATCAGGTTAGACAATGATTAATGAAGCTGAATAGCCAATGGTGTGTAAATAAATGTCCTTTTGCTCTTCAGAGCCTTGTACTCCCCCGTTTGTACTTTATTGCTTCAGATTTTCAAAGGCCTTTGGCTGTACCCTTTGCTAAGCCAGGTTAGGGGACAATAAGGACAACTGGTGAAACAGAAAGAACTGCGTCCACTGCCGCTTGGGCCTCATGCTCTTTGATTTACAAAAGTTCCTCCATCAAATGCTCTGAAGTAAAAAACCAAGATGGAGAGAGTTCACTACATGGCCTGAGTTAGCCAGCCAGTACATGGCAAGGGCAGAGCGTGAGCCTAGAGCTCTCTGAATTAAGAGAGTGGGCTCTTGCAAAGCATGGACATGGCCTGCTGAGGTGCTGGGCTGCCGTCCAGACACCTGACTTCTCCCCTGCGGCCCGGCTCCCCTCTCGTGGCTTCCTGATGGACTTCCTGGGAAACTGGAAGAGCCTCCTTCCAGTGAGGAAGGTTTCCAGACAGGATTGCATTAAAGTCATCCTGATCATTTTTCCCTGTGTCGTGTAAGAATAAGCCTGGTGCAGAAGGAGGAGAGCTAAGCCAGACAGCCAGATTTGAGGATTTTCAGCCCGGAGATTCAGGAAGCAGAGATCTTAATTTTTGGAGCCGTTATGTCAGGCACTTTACAGCTTCCTCTCCTGACTACTCAGTGCCGTAAATTTCCAGGCTGCTGGTCTCCAAATTGACAAGTAAACGGTTCTGCCCACCAGTGGCGAGTTGGTGCCAGAACAAAGCCAGGGAGCAGGTGACCCTTAAATAAGGTGCCTGTTTAAACCTCAGCTGTTCAGGTTCTCCATCCATCCAGATGCAGGAACAGCCTGGGTGTCTGAGGCAGAGGGCTGCATGTGCTGGTCATGGAGACCTTGGTGGAGAGGGATGCTTGGGGGGATACAGAACTGCCTGGTGCTTCTGCAGTGCAGGTGGCCAGGACAGCAGGTTCTCTGAGCGTGGCTGTGGTGAGGCTGGAGTCACTGGTGGCGACCTTGGAAAGTGGACAGTGGCCACGTGCGGGCACTTGTGCGTTAGTGATGGTGACCAAACATGGGAAGAAAGACTGTTCCTGCCAACTCTGGGGCTGCAAGAGCCTCTGTCTTAGCACACATGGCAGGCGTTTCTAGGCTTCCTGTCGGATGAGCATGGGGCGGATGGAGAAGCTCAGACGTAAGAGTAGGTCTCACTGTGGAGGGTACAGGCCTGCAATTTTTTTTTCCTGAAAGGGGCCAGAGAGTAAATGTCTCAGGCTTTTGCGGCTACACAGTCTGTTTCAACTGCTTAGCTTCCCCGTGTTATGGACGCCTCACACATGACTTGATAAGTAGGCCTGCTAACGTTCCAATAAAACTTTAATTACAAAAGGCAATGGGGGGAGGCCAGGCTTGCACTTCAGTCCTTCCTTGTTTGCTGGCCCCTGGGGTAGGGGAAGGAGGAGAGATGTTGCCCTAAGACCCCAAACCTAATCCCTGTTCTCCCATGCTCAGGCCTATGACCCTAGGCAAACTATATCTGAGCCTGTTGAAGTTAAAAGACGCTTACTCCTTGGAAGGAAAGTTATGACCAACCTAGATAGTATATTCAAAAGCAGAGACATTACTTTGCTGACTAAGGTCTGTCTAGTCAAGGCTATGGTTTTTCCTGTGGTCATGTATGGATGTGAGAGTTGGACTGTGAAGAAGGCTGAGCGGCGAAGAATTGATACTTTTGAACTGTGGTGTTGGAGAAGACTCTTGAGAGTCCCTTGGACTGCAAGGAGATCCAACCAGTCCATTCTGAAGGAGATCAGCCCTGGGATTTCTTTGGAGGGAATGATGCTAAAGCTGAAGCTCCAGTACTTTGGCCACCTCATGTGAAGAGTTGACTCATTGGAAAAGACTTTAGTGCTGGGAGGGATTGGGGGCAGGAGGAGAAGTGGACGACCGAGGATGAGATGCCTGGATGGCATCATGGACTCCATGGACGTGAGTCTGAGTGAACTCCGGGAGATGGTGATGGACAGGGAGGCCTGGCGTGCTGCGATTCATGGGGTCGCAAAGAGTTGGACACGACTGAGCGACTCAACTGAACTGAACTGAAGGTTTATCTTCAGTCGCTAAGGTGTGCCCAATTCTACAACCCCATGGACTGCAGCATGCCAGACTTCCCTGGTCTTCACTATTTCCCAGAGTTTGCTCAAACTCATGTCCATCTGCCATCCAACCATCTCATCTTCTGTCGTCCCCTTCTCCTCCTGCCCTCAATCTTTCCCAGCATCAGGCTCTTTCCCAGTGAGTCAGCTCTTTGCATCAGGTGGCCAAAGTATTGGAGCTTCAGTTTCAGCATCAGTTCTTCCCTAAGGCTTACCTTACCTTATCTCCCTCCTAGAGTGGTGATAATATGTGCAGAGCTCCTAGCACACCACGTGGCACCGAGTGGGCCATAAACATAAGGCTTCCCATTGTAATACTGACAGTTCTGGGGGTGGTCCAGCTGCACGTGCTCTAATGTTCTGGTGTCCTCTGTCTTTGATGGTCATCTTTTGCCTCATTTGTTGGTCTCGACTCGGAGTGAATGAAGTGTCCTTCACTCCATCTGTATTCTAAAAGTAGGTCTTTCTGAACTCACTGACATGTTATTTCAAACGGTCTGGCAGCTTTCAGGGCTGTGTGGAGTCCCCTGGCAATTTCACTGCACCAGAACATTGCCTACCCTAACATTTTAAAATTATAATGGAATCCAAAACAGATGTACCAAATCTGGGGAGGGCTAGAGCAACATTAATTCGTTCCCTGGGAATGCCCTTCATAAGCACGTTTTGGGCAGACTTTTGCGATAAGAGCCAGGCAATAAAAGATGCCAGTGTGTTCTAAACACTGCAATTTTGGCAATTTGTGTCAAAGAAAATTTGGAAGGCATGGGTAACTGAAACAGAACTGACTAAATTTATGGCTCAACTTTTCATTAAAATATCTGTGTTTGGAAGATGTCACTGATCTGAAAAATGAGAACTTGGATGGAATTAGAATTCACATGGGTGGAACTCTTAGCTATGACACTGATCAGTACTTAGTTATTTAGAATATGAACTGGGGCCAACTAGCTGCTTTGTCTCTGTTGGGGCAAGCCCATAAATGCAGTGAGCAGGAGCCATGTGACCCATGCCTTCTCATATACTGCAATGCTCAGGAAATAGAGATGGGACAATTATGAACATTGTTGATAAATATTTATAAAATGGAATAAGAAGACAATGTTATTTTAAAATCAAAACCTGTGTCCTTGATGATTAAAGCTGTGTGGATCTGGTTTCAAAGCTCTCATGAATCCTGTACATAACTGGAAAAAATGAAGTGGTTTTTTTTTTTTTTAAATAGCTAAAAAGATTGAAAGCTTTGTCCCTAAGATAAGGAACAAGTGAAGGTTGCCCGCTTTCACCTCTGCTATTCAGTGTTGTATTGCAAGTTCTAGCCAGAGCAATTAGACAAGAGAGAAAAAAAAAAAGATACCCAAATTGGAAAGAAAGAAGTAAAACTATCTCTACTGCAGATTACATGATCCTATACATAAAATCCTAAAGAACAAACACACACACATCCTACTACAGATAATAAATTCAACAAAGTTGCAAAGTACGAGACCCCACACTGAAACCAGTTTTTATATACACCACCAATGAGTAATTCAAAAAGGAACTTGAGAAAACAATTCCTTTTACAATTACATCAAAAAGAATACAAGACAGCAATGAATTTAATCAAGTAGGTGACAGACTTGTACACTGAAAACTGCAAAACTTTGCTGAAAGAATTTTAGGAAGACCTAAATAAAGTGAAATAGGTTTCATATCATGAGTTGAAAGACCCAGTGTTGTTAAGATGACAAAGCTATCTACAAATTCAAGTGCAGTCCCTAATAAGATTCAAATAGCATTGCAGGGGACCCTGAGGAGCCAAAGCAATCTTAAAAAAGAAGAACAAAGTCGGAGGACTCACATTTTATGATCTCAAAACCGCTACAAAGCTACAGTAATCAAAACAGTGTGGCACAGGCATGAGGATAGGCATGGGGACCAACAGAATGGGCTTTGGGATCCAGAAATAAGCGTGTATCTGTGACCAGGTGGTTTCTGACAAGAGGACCGAGATTATTCAACAGAGAAAGAATGGTCTCTTCAGCAAATGGACATCCACATGCAAAGGAATGAATTTGGACCCTACTTTCCACTGTATTCAAAAATTAAACCACAGTGAATCAGTGACCTGAATGTGAAACTCTTAGAAGAAAATACGGGGATGAATATTCACAGCCTTGGATTTTGTGGTTGATTCTTAGATGTGGCACAAAAACATGAGCAATAAAGGAAAAACTAGATAAATTAGACGTTTAGAATTAAAAACTTGTACAACAAAAGGACATTATTAAGAAAATGAAAACCTACAGAATGAGAGAAAAAATATTTGCAAATCATATACCTGATAAGGAATTAATATCCAGAACATATTTAAAAAAAAATTTCTGCCTCCAAAACACCGGGATCTTAGGGAGGAAGAAAGAGGCATGTGCCCTGGCCCTTTCTGGAGGCGTGCAGACCAGCGAGGGGATAGCTGATACAGGATCCTCTCTGCTCCTGTTTACTCTTGCTTGGAAAGTAAGAGAAAATATACAGATATACAAAGGCATCCAGAGTCAGGAAGATGCTGAAGCACATGGGTGCCAGCCCGACTTCTGCAGTGACCTAAGAGAGCCGAGCACTCCTCGAGGTGGAGGGTCAGCAGTCTCCATACATCTGTGGGAGGGGGCGAGTGGCTTAGAATCTTGGGTCCCCCTCGGCTGTGTGCCTGGGTGAGCCAGCCCTCGTCAGCATGCCCTTCCCAGTTACGCCTTTGTGCTCCAGTCACGACAGGGCACTGGGAGCTCTGGGTGCGGTGGGGAGAGAATGCTGCCCTGCCACCGCCCCTCCCCAGGTCCTGCACCCACAACTGGAACGCCACCCCCGCCGACACCAGTGTCCCCTCCCACAGCACCCTCAGTCCCACCCACCCCTCAGGTGTCTTCTCTGGAGACCCTTTCACCCAAGGCCGGATTAGTGTAACGAGCAAACTACATTCTTTCCTGTTTGGCTCAGTGAAGCGGTCGAGACAAGAAGAAGGAGTAAAATGCCAAGGACACTTTGACACAGGGGAGAAGCAACCACCTGCAGAAGGGGGTACACCCGAGCAGACAGGTGTCCACGTGAAGCGCGTTCTAAGGATGCGGCCACATCCTTAAGACCTTGAAAGATAACAAGTGTTTCCGCCAAATAGCTCTTCATCAGGATATGATAAAAATGACTTGGGTGGAAATGAACGTTTATGGGTTTGTCTTTTGAGGGGGTTCCATGTTGGCCTCCGGGGGGTGTGGGGTGGGGGGTGGCATGTTCTCAGGCCTCCACCCTTCCCTTTCTCTTCCTGCTCGGCTTGGCGCTCCGTCTGCCCACCCGTGCTCTCACAGGGGTGGGGAAAGACGCCTTTGAGGAATCTTCCTTCAGGCTCTAAAGAGGATGTAGGAGGTTAGTGATTCAGTGAGTTGATTCCTGGGCACACATTGCTCTTTTCTGGGCGTATAACTGGGACATTGTCCTCAAACTCGCAGAGGACAGCGCTTGTGCTGTCAGGATGGAGAAGCAGGCGTCTAACCAGGACCCCATGAGGGTCATGGCACATGTGAGTCCGGACACAATGAGGGCCTTTCACACTTCAGGGCAGTCGAAATGTCAAATAATTCTGGAAGCATAATGTGTGGTTTGTTAACCCTGAAGACGTCTTCGTGCTCTTTTTGTGCTGGGGAAGATGAGTGGGAGCTGCGGGCAGTGAGGGGCGTCTGTCCGGAGCGCCCCCCGCCTTGTGTTGGCCCTGCAGCCCCCGGAGCTTGCAGGTACACGTGCCCTGCACGGCGGCTCCCAGAGTGAGGGTGCCGGGCCCAGTGTCCTCCAGGGGCCAGACGTGTCCTACCAAGTGCACAGTCACAGACCATGGAGTGCGTGGAAGGAGGTACTGATTAACCACTCTAGTGGTGTTCTCATGATAAACGTATAAAATACCCTTCAGATCAACTAGAAGAAGGAAGCCCTGTGACTCTGCCCCCACAGAAAATGGCCAGAGACCCAAACAAGTGTTCACAAAAGACAAACTGGAAAGGACAGTGAGTAAATAGAAGTCTGGCCTCACTAGTTGCCAAAGAAATGTGGAATGAGAACATGGTGACCTGCGCCTCGCGGGCTGTGATTACCGGTGGTGAGGACAGCTCTCTCTGAGGTGGTGGTGCGGCTGTTCCTGAAGCTTCGGGAAGCAGGCTTGCGGCTGCACTGGGCTGGGAGTGCAAGTGGGCCACACTTTCTGGGGCATGATTCATGCTCCAGAGGCCACACTCCCGGGTCACCCCTGGGTTGTTGCTGTTACTGATCTGAAGTGATGGCGGTTGTCTCACTCCAGACTGAAGTTTTCGTTGATATTTTTCATTGTGTTTTACTCATATTCACTTCTCGTTAAATGTGTTCAGCCAGACACCAGCACACAACATGCTCCTCACACGGTTGTCTCAATCTCCTTGGGGTGGGTTTATGATTTTCTACCAACAACTTTGCTGTTTGTTTCAGATCTTAGCTGAGGATAAAGCGAAAGCTTCAATTTCCTTCCTTTTGTGGGAAAATGTCAGACATATCCTGTGACTTTTGCAGACTTTTTAATGTAGCAATTTCCTGTGACCTAAAGGTAAGCCTCAAGAATTTTTGAATCATAAAGGTGTTAAAACTAGAGAGAACACTAGCAATCACTTGCTTTATATTAAAAGATGTGGTATATATATGCAATGGAATATTACTCAGTCATTAAAAAAAAGAGTTAAAGAATGCCATCTGCAGCAACATGGGGGGACCTGGTGGCTCAGTGGTAAAGAACCCACCTGCCAATGTAGGAGACATGAGATTCAGGTTTGATCCCTGGGTCGGGAAGATCCCCTGGAGGAAGAAATGGCAACCCACTTCAGTATTCTCGCATGAACAGAGGATACAACCCATGGGGTCGCAAATAGTCAGAAACGACTCAAGTGACTTAGCGCATGGCCTGAACATGTATGTCCCTCCCCCAAGTTCGTGGGTTGGAAGCTAACTCCCCATATGATGGTGTTAGAAGGTGGGGCTTTTTGGAGGTGGTTCGGTCATGAATGTGGAGCACTTGTGGTGGGATCAGTGCCTGTGTTATTCTCTTGCATGAGGACTCAGCAGGAAGGCGGCCATCTGCAACTCAGACGAGAGCCCCCCCAGAGCCCAGCCACGCCAGCACCTGACCTTAGGCTCCCAGCCTTGAGCCATGAGAGAGAGATGTCTGCTGTTCATGAGACACGCAGCCTGTGGTACTTTTATAGCAGCCTGAATGGACTAAGGCATTTAAAAACTAAGAAATCAATATAATCTAAACCTGCACACGTGAGTGAGTTTCCAGGCAGACAGTGCTAAACAAACGTTAGCGCGTGTTAAGCCCCCTGCACCACGGGTCGCAATCGCCCATCTCTTTGAAAGGAGATGCCTAGTTGAGGCTGCAGTCTATGAGAAGTGAACTTCCGTGGATGCTGTGAGGGTTGTTTTAATCATATGTCCACAGAAATGATTCTGTGTTACTATTTCTCTTTGAGAGATTTAAATAATATAAACGAAAATGTTGTATAGATACAACAGTTAGTATAGCAAATTATTTTAAGTGACTCACCAAGTATTTTATTTAAATATCTCTTTATTTCATGCATATTAAATATTAGTCAATAAGTTGTGTCTGATTCTTTGCGACCCCATGGACTGTAGCCTGCCAGGCTTCTCTGTCTGTAGGATTTTCCAGACAAAAATACTGGAGTGGGTTGCCATGTCCTTCTCTGAGGGGTCTTCCCAACCCAGGGATCAAACCTGTGTCTCCTTCATTGCAGGCAGATTCTTTACTATCTGAGCCACTAGGGAAGCCCATATGTATTAAAATACATTGCAAAACACATATTGGTTAAAAAACGTACCCAAAGTTAAAACTCAACAAGAAGACAAGCAACCCAATTTAAAAATTGGGCAAAGAAGATATGCAGATGACAAATAAGTATAGGAAAAGATGCTCTGAATCATATGTCGCTAGAGAATTGCAAATCACAACAGCAGTGAGGAACCAGGACACACCTATCAGTGACCAGAATCCAGACGCTGGGAGTATGCAAGGCAACAGGAGCTCCATTCATCACTGGGGATGCAAAATGGTGCAGCCACTTTGGAAGCCGCTTTGGCAGCTTCTCATCAAACTAAATATAGCCTTATCATGTGATCCAGCAAGCACGCCCCTTGGTGTTTACCCAAGGGAATGAAAACTTATGTCCCCACAGAAATGTGCATGGATGTTTAAAAGCAGCTTTATTCACAGTCGTGAAAACTTGGAAACAAACAAGATGCACTTGAGTAGGTGAATGGATAAATAAACTATGGTTCATCCAGACTTTGGAATTTTACTCAGCTCAGCAATAAAAAGAAATGAGGTAGCAAGCTGGGGAAAAAAAAAAAGACATGGAGAAATCTTTAAATGCACATTGCTAACAGAAGCCACAGACCTAACCAGAGACCTCTTCAAAAAAATTAGAGATACCAAGGGAACATTTCATGCAAAGATGGGCTCGATAAAGGACAGAAATGGTCTGGACCTAACAGAAGCAGAAGATATTAAGAAGATGTGGCAAGAATACACAGAAGAACTATACAAAAAGGATCTTCACAACCCAGATAATCACAATGGTGTTATCACTCACCTAGAGCCAGACACCCTGGAATGTGAAGTTAAGTGGGCCTTAGAAAGCATCACTATGAACAAAGCTAGTGGAGGTGATGGAATTCCAGTTGAGCTGTTTCAAATCCTGAAAGATGATGCTGTGAAAGTGCTGGACTCAATATGCCAGCAAATTTGGAAAACTCAGCAGTGGCCACAGGACTGGAAAAGGTCAGTTTTCATTCCAATCCCAAAGAAAGGCAATGCCAAAGAATGCTCAAACTACCGCACAATTGCACTCATCTCACACACTAGCAAACTAATGCTCAAGATTCTCCAAGCCAGGCTTCAGAAATATGTGAACCGTGAATGTCCAGATGTTCAAACTGGTTTTAGAAAAGGCAGAGGAACCAGAGATCAAATTGCCAACATCCGCTGGATCATCGAACAAGCAAGAGTTCCAGAAAAACATCTATTTCTGCTTTATTGACTATGCCAAAGCCTTTGACTGTGTGGACCACAACAAACTGTGGAAAATTCTGAGAGAGATGGGAATACCAGACCACCTGACCTGCCTCTTGAGAAACCTATATGCAGGTCAGGAAGCAACAGTTAGAATTGGACATGGAACAACAGACTGGTTCCAAAAAGGAAAAGGAGTACATCAAAGCTGTATATTGTCACTCTGCTTATTTAACTTATATGCAGAGTACATCATGAGAAATGCTGGGCTGGAAGAAGCACAAGCTGGAATC